>NC_139520.1:10667357-11327357 GCF_947247035.1 Vipera ursinii
TACATCCCTTACCAAATACTTTGTCTTTTATTTGCATTACTAATCCTAACTAATGTATTAAAACATGTTTGTATACTGAAAAATCATTCATGTAGTTCTATACATGAGGATGGCTGGAGAGTAGAATTACAATCCCACTACTCCTTTATTTGGCTTATTTCTTCAGTTCCAGATTGTGATTCTATAGAGATAGACACCATAGCAGTATATTCTATTAAATTCAATGGAATGTGCTTCAGTGTAGAAAGACTAGGATTACAGTTTGAGTTAGGGTTCAGTATACATTTATTTGCAGTACTTAATTATTTTTCAAATCTGATGCAGTGATCTCGTGTAAGATATGGTTCAGTTCCTTCTAAGCTCCCACAGAGTTTGGGGAAAAAAACTGCCAAATCACTGAGTTGAATGTGTTAACTTGGTAACATTTCTATAAACTAGGTTATAAGAGTGTGGAGAAGAGTGGCAAAGATGGTTAAGAGACTGGAGGCTAAAACTTTCAATAAACGGTTGTAGAAACTGGATATGTCTAGTGTAACAAAGAGAAGGATTATGGGTGACATGATAGCAAGTGTCCAATATTTGAGGGGCTGTCACAGAAAAAAGAAGGTTGAACTATTCCCCAGAGCATCTGAGGACAGGACAAGAAGTAATGGATGGAAGAGGTCCAACCTATAATTAAGGAGAAATTTACTGAGAGTGAGAACAAGGAATCAGTGGAATGGTTTATCTCCAAAAATTGCTCCAACATTGGAAGCTTTTATGAAGACATTGGGCAGCCACTTGTCCAGAATTGTATAGGGAATCCTGCTTAGAGCAGTGGTTTGGACTAGAAGACTTCCACGGCCCCTTCCAACTTTGTATTGAGAAAGTATATCAATGACAAAGAATCACTGTCTGGAAAGAAAGTCACAAAACCACTGTAACAGTTCCTTTTTTATGATAAAATATGTCCAAGATCCAAGAAAAAAACTTGAAAGAAATTCTCAAGCAGTCTGGTAATAAGGGGCAAGGAATTAGATGCTTCTAGTGGAGGAATATTTCATAAAGTATCAAGGTTTATGGTGCCTTGATTGGAAATGCCCTAAATATCTTTTTTTTTGCTACTTTGTCATTGGTTAATCATTCTCCCCAATTAATTTTGTTTATGAGCTTCACTGGGACTCTGTCTATGCCAGCTGGAAGATTTAGCTATGTCCTGTCAATTTCACTAGAAAGATTTTCTTTCTCTGAGAGGAGAAGTGGTGAAAATCTTTTTCCTTCCTGTTCCCCCCCCCCCCCGCTGTACTTTATTGGAACTTTTAAGGCATAGTTTGAGCAATCAGTCATTTTCCCAGCAGGTGAATAGATATGGGAGATGTTCCAATTTTTCTCTCTATCTTTTTTCAGATAATTAATTCAGATAGTTAAAGCTAACTTAAGTCATGCTAATATAAATTGCTCCTTGGATCACTTTTTTTCTTTTCTCTCTCACTCTGAATGATTATTTTTTTAAAAAAATTAGAATGGTTCTGAAACCAAACACATATACAAATAAAAAATAATAATAATGGGGAAAATAATGTATACAGAACTGTACTGATCTATCTCATTGGAAGATTTACCTGAAAACAAGAAGTGCCATTTGCTTGCAAGGGACCACAAAATAGAGAAAGGAATAGAAAATGAAGAAGTTAAATTGCTCTGGGACTTTAGGATTCAAACAGACAAACACCTGCCACATAACATTCCAGAATTAACAATTGTCAATAAGAGAGAGAGAGAAAAAAAGTTTGGATAGTGAATGTGACAGTGCCTGGAGTCAGCAGAATAGAAAAGAAAAAAAAATGGAGAAAATCACAAAATAGAAATAGAACAATTGTGGCAAAAGAAAGCAAAGGTAGTGCGGACCACCACTTAAACACCACCGGCATTGACAAAATTGCCATCAGTCAATTGCAAAAGGCAGCTTTGCTTGGAACAACTTACATCTTGTGACAACACCATCAAACCACGTCTGCTTATCCCATGTCTTTGGGAAAGTCTCTGTAAGTGGGTGAAGTGCCAAATGCAGTCTAAACATCTGGCTGACTGTGCTACAAACCCTATTTAGACTTCAAAACCAGAAGATGGAAGCCCTATTAAAACTTGCCTCAATCATTTGCACTCACTAACATTCAATACTTATTGGGGGCAGGGGGAAGAATCGTGGTAAAAGTTATATTTTTACCAGTGATTGATGCAACTATTGGGAGATCCCCAACCACGTCATGTTTACCGACTATTTCCAAAATGTCCCATGCACATTTTTTTTCCAGCTTCTGAGAATGACCTTGATACGGTGGGAACACAGAGCCGAAGAAAAGAGCCACTTGGGAATATTTATGCAGACGCTATGCATGGATCATTTTCCCATTCCTTTTATCGAAGGGTCTATTACTTTAAAATTGCTACCTTTGGAGATTTTTATTTTGAAATCCTTTGGTATTTGGTCAGAAAGAATGGAACAGAATGAAAGGCATGTATTTTATAAAGCAAAGCAAATGGCTGCAGTTGGTCTTCACATTGTATAGGGGCAATCATTGAAATATGCCTGCTGTTTTCTCTTTCTATCACAGCGTTAGTCTCCGTGGGCATAATTAATAGGAAAGTTGAATCAGAAACAAAGTCATGTTTTCTACCACTTACAGTACTTCCTTAATTAATAAATTGACCCTCCCCCCAACAGCATTTTTTCTAATGCTCTAATATAGTGGCAATTCCCAAATGATGGAGAAGCAGCTGTAGATGCTACTTTGTTGCCGTTTTGTTTTGTTTTTAAACTACCCGTTACTATGTTCCCTTTCTTCTTGTAAACCCACAGAGATCCAAAGTTGCATCTGTTTATAATATTTACAAAATTGTTTTTCCTCCTTTGATTTTTTTTTTTTTGGTCATTATTTTTGCTCTTGTCATGATTGTTTTTTCTATCTCTTTAAAAGGCTTCTGGAATCCCTAATTGCTGTAAACAAGAAGGTTAGGGTAACATATCATTTTAAGGATTTTAATTAAGCACTTCATCTGTCCTGATTTACTCAGGATAGTCCATATTTATTTATTTTTTTTACACGTGATCTTGGTTAATCTCTGAACAGAAGGAAAGAACTATTGCTCGCTTATTAAGAAGGTAACAAGAAGTTTAAAATAAGGGAAGGGAAAAATCAAACTCCACATATTAGGAAACGCATTTTCAAGTATTGTCCACAAACACATCAGTCATTAGTTGGAGAACATTTTTATGGGAATTTCATCATTACAAGGAGTTTGATCTTTACAACAAGAAGGTATATATTGGTTGTTTCTGTAATATTTGGTGTGGGTGAGTGATGAGCTGAGGTTTAAGAGTGTAACTTTTGTTCAGCCCAAAGTCATCAAGTCACCATCCATGGATGAAAGTGGACACTTGTAAACCCCCAGGCCTAAATCAACATTTCAGCTACTATATATGGGAGTTTCTTTGTGGTTTTTTTTTAAATGCAAACTAAGAAAAAGAAAGAAAGAAAGAAAGAAAGAGAAAGAAAGAAAGAAAGAAAGAAAGAAAGAAAGAAAGAAAGAAAGAAAGAAAGAAAGAAAGAAAGAGGAAGGAAGGAAGGAAGACTAAGAGCAAGACATAAGAAAAAAACTAAAATCAATATAGAATAGAAAGGGAAAAAAAGATACAAAGAAGGGATTTTCAATCTATTTTGCAGACAGTCGTGATCTCAGATCGTGGTGGCATGGATACTATGGCACAATAAATTTTATAGGTGACTGCTTCAAAAGCAAAAGACTGCTTTGATAAGAATAATAAGTAATCTAGCTCTTAAGTTATGTTAATGGAGCTTACTACTTAAAGTATTATTGCCCTAAAAATGTGAAAGACATCGAAACCTTTTTATGTTCACCTCACCAGAATAACACAGAAGAATGAAATGACCCTTAAGCAATTAAACTGCAAACATTTGCTGCGTTGACAATAACAGAGGCACAGACCCCCTTGCCTGAACTCAAAACTGGCAAATATTTATACAGCATCTTGACCAAAATAAGTATTTATTTATTTATTTATTTGTTTTATTACATTTATATACCGCCCTTTCCCGAAGGACTCAGGGCGGTTTACAGGGTGATTAAAAAACAAAGATACAAAAGTTAAAAACAAATTTAAAAAATTATATTCGTCCCTGCATAAATAAAACCTAAAGTACACCTAATCCATTTACAGCCATCTTCTGGTAAAGTAATCTCATTGGATATAAGGCTGTTTCTGCAATCTAACTCTAATCATGTGCAAACTATGCAAATCATTTGCTGCTTATCTGCATTTATTAACAAAAGTGTTTTTGAGCACTGCAGTTGTATCACTAAAGTTAAGGAACCACAGCAAACAAGAGTATTAGCCTTTTTCAAATGCATGTGCTGGGATTAAAATTATTCACATTTATATTTCATAGTTGCCAGTGATTAAGATTTGATGCAAATCTTTGGGTATACAGTGTATCAGCTAATAGCTATACAATAGCACAAATCAGAATCCATATCTCTGGAATCTATTTAATTGTGTACTCTAACCAGAATTGGAAAAATGCTGTAAGAACCAGTTCCAATATTATTCAAATCATCTATTTATCTGGTTTCACTACTCATTCACTTTGGAAAATCAAGTTGAAAAATCTATCTTCTTCAACACTTCAAAACACTAAACCTGTAATGCTTGCTTTTCAAAATCAAATTGGAAAAAAATTGAACCTCATGCATTTATGTCAATGATTCAATCTGCTGTGATGCAGAGATTCAATAAAATTGTGTCCAAATCTTCAGACTGAATCTTCTCATTGTCTTACGAAATATTAGTTTTGGCCTGATATCTTCCTATTTAAAAAAAAAATATGAAAAGGATTTTTTAAGTATAGAACTCTGGCTTGAAATTTATTCATAGTAATGCAGCTTTTCCTTTTATGTTCCTTAGGAATAAGAGAAGCGTTTTACTTATTGTGGTCCCAATATAAGAGAATATTTTTAGCTCAATAATGAAATGTGAGGTCCTTGATGTTTTCTGAGCTTGGTTGTTTCTTTGCAATTGTTTCATTATCCAGCTGCTGGCATTGATATTGCCTAGGTGGGTGATAAAACTGGTTATTACATATGTAAGTATATGTAAGATATAAGGATAGGGACAAAATCTGTCCATGGGGCTATGATAGGATACAAAAGGATAAATAAGATACTTGAAATTTGTCTTCCTTCTGCACAAATTTCCTACCTATTTCATTCATCATCAGACGTTACACATTACACTAACCCATGGTTTATTTAATATTTATTTATTGTATAATCCTAATTGGCTGGATTCACACAAAATTAAATCATAAACCATGGCTTCCAAACAGAGTACTTTCACAAAAGATAGCCTAGCTTCATCACATCTTAAACAAACAAAGAAACTCATTATATGAGACTTTGCTACACATCTCATGGGCGTTTGGACATGGGCTTCTCAAAATACAGTAGATTCATACTGTGAACTATAATTTCCTCTTCAAAGAGTTTAATTGGCTTCATTTATTGGATATTAATTTTTTACATATTTTCTTGTAGATTTAAACTACATTTCTTAAATGTAGGCTGCCTGTTTACATCTTAGCATTATTTGTTACCCACCTGGTGATGTTATCCTCTGTTCTCTTTCTCTCTGTGTATGTGTATACACACAAAAATATGCTAATTTAATGAAACACCATTCAAATGTTTTGATTTGGAAGATGGCTTGCAGGGATTTTTCTGCAGAATAACACAATAGAAGTACACTAGTTAAGCATATCACCAAGTAATCAAATGAATAGCTAAAGTTTGTCTAAAGGAAGTGACAGCAAAATTTCCAAAGTTATTGGCCTTCACACATTGCAAAAAGGGAGGTAGGGAAAGACCATGAACATATCATGTGAATGGCAAATCATTTCATTTTTCCCCTCTGTAAAGCAAAGTAGCAGTAAAACTTCATAAGCTGATGGAATGGTACAACAGTTTTACTGGTCTTCACTTAGCATGACTCATATAAATCAGTTTTAGCTTCAGTGCATGTGTGGCATATAATCAGCTCCAGTACTCCCAATAAAAGTTTTATTTTGAATCACACTTTTATAGAGTATCTTACCTCCTCTGGGTTCTAGCCCATTGACCTGTACAGATATCTCTTTGAAAAATAGCTTAGCTATTTTTTATCCTATCAAACTCTCTATCCAGATCTTTCTTTGGCAGAACTACACCTGTTTTTAATCATGACTTTACTGATAGCTTGAGATATTATCCAGTAATTGTGCCAGATGTTATTTAATCCACATTTTAACCAAATAAGCACTCCACCCAATAAGAAGATAATATATTTGTTTTTCAGACTGTGTATCAATATGGATTTTAAAACCAAATGATTGCACAAAATTGATAGGTACAAAATTAGTTACCTATATAAAAGGTAAAGGTAAAGGTTCCCCCGCACATGCGTGCTAGTCGTTTCCAACTCTAGGGGCTGGTGGTCATCTCCGTTTCAAAGCTGAAGTGCCAGCGCTTGTCCGAGGACATCTCCGTGGTCATGTGGCCGGCATGACTAGACACCAAAGGCGCATGGAATGCTGTTACCTTCCCACCATAGTGGTCCCTATTTTTCTACTTGCATTTTTACGTGCTTTCGAACTGCTAGGTTGGCAGAAGCTGGGATAAGTAACAGGCGCTCCCTCTGTTACACAGCATCGGGATTCAACCCGCCAAACTGCTGACCTTCTGATCAACAAGCTCAGCGTCCTAACCCACTGAGCCACCGCGTCCCTTAGTTACATATATATGGAGAGGTATATCAAAGTGCATATCAAAATATTCCTTTGCAGGAGTTGTTGTGCAGCTTATGCCAAAAGTGCTTTTTTCTTTCAAAAGCCAGTTGGACTTCGTTTTTCCTGAAGATGTTTCTTTTCCCATTAAAGAAGCTTCTTCAGAACTGAGAAATGAAATATCTTCAAGCAAAGCAAATATCTTCAAGCAAAAAACCACCTTTGGGACAATCATGATAGCATGCTAATCCGGGTGAAGGAATCAGTGCTTCCTTTGTCGAAAGGTTCACGAGATTGTAAGAAGTAGGCAGGGACTTGCTATCCCCAGAGTCAGATTCTTTGACCCATTTAGGTGTGCTGATTACTCAGTAGAGTAACTCTTTATTGGGTGCCTGGATTAAACTTGCTTATGTTGGAAACTTGTCAGCTAGGCTAGAAGGAGGAGTCAAGCTGGGATGTAGCTTGGAATCATTGTACAGCTGCAAATGGCATAAGCATGACTTCCCCCAAGATCCATGAAATCCACTTGTTCCCAGGGAAAGGCAAGCAGTCTGGTAAGATTCTTGTAACATAGGTAGTACACAATAAAGTTGCTGACCTTAGCTATTTATGAGTGGCTCTCGTTGCTTATGTCTGATAACTTGTAAACCCAGCATTTGCTTTTTCTGCTATTTGCTGTTCATTAATACAATTAAGGATGGTTTAAAAAAAACAAATTGCGAGGGCAGAAATCAGCATGCTATCTAATAGTTCTTCTTTTTCAGATTAGAATAGAATAGAGCTGGAAGGGACCTTGGAGGTCTTCTAGTCCAGCCCCCTGCTCAAGCAGGAGAACCTGTACCATCTCATACAAGTGACTTTCTAGCCTCTTTTTAAAAATATCCAGTGATGGAGCACCAATTTCTGGGGGCAAGCTATTCCACTGGTTAATGGGTAGCCCTTCTAGAATCTTTGTTTTTACCAACAAATGCTGTGATTTTTATTATTTTTACTGCATTGCCCTATAATAACAGTGAGGACAACCAATTGTGGAGATTTTTAAGAAGAGGCTGGATAGTCACTTGTCTGAGATGATATAGATCCTTCTGCTTGAGCAGGGGGCTGGACTAGAAGACCTCCAAGGTCCCTTCCAGCTCTATTCTATTCAAATAATCTAACTGCCTAAGAACAAGAACCAGCATTGCTTTTTTTCCTGGATGCAAACTGGATGGAGATCATAACATAAAAGCTATTGGAATCTAATATTTTACCACATTGTAGGCAGAATAACACCTAGAGGGGGTTTACTTCTTTCTCATAATTGGTTGCTAGAGGTTCCACTTTTCATATTGAGTTATAAGAAAATGCCTGACACTCCATAAGTAATGACAGGTTTCAAAAGTCCTTTGAAAATGTCAGCTGTGGGTGACATGTTGCATATTCCTGCCTTTTTTCTCAATGTCTTAACTGAACAAACCATGGAGTTGCAAAAGACCTAGTTATATATTCTGCACCAGTGCCATTACACCAAAATGCTGTCTTATTCACAGCATCCCCTTAGCTGGCTTTTTAATTATTTGTAATTACAAAGTACCAAAGCAGTGTGCCTGTGAACAGTGGCAGATATTTTATCTCGCAATATTAGAGCCACCTGTGTGAATAGAAGCCACATAAGTGTTGTTGTTCTTTCAAGAGAGAGAGAAAGGAGAAAAAAAACCCAACATCTTGCCTATGTTTGTTTCTTGCCAAGTGTCGCCATCTCAGATTTAATATGCTGATATTCATATGCTTTCTGGCAAACTCTGAAGTGACAGAATTGACAAGCTATGCGGAAAGAATCAAGCCAGCAATAAATTGTCAGAACTGCCCAGCTTATCTATATAAGCATCACAGTGAATGTCACTGGTGTCAAATGTAGAAAGGAAAAGTAAATTCAAAAAGCAGAAATAAATTAATCAAGGCTGGATGGATAAGCTTAAATATGAAAGTTAGAACAGAAGCCCACTGATGAAGGGGGTGTTGGAAGCAGGACCTTGGATAGCTCCAACTGAATCCTCCCTTCTCTAGGAGATAAGAACTCTGTTTAGACATGTTCTACACCAGAGGTCTTCAAACTTGGCCCTTTTATGACTTGTGGACTTCAACTCCCAGAATTCCTTGGCCAGCGTGCATGGCTGAGGAATTCTGGGAGTTGAAGTCCACAAGTCATAAAAGGGCCAAGTTTGAAGACCCCTGTTCTACACCAACAGAAACCTTATATAAGCATCCAGGATCTGGACTTGACTTAGACTTGACCCCCTGTCCAACTCATTCCCTTTTGCCAAATGCTGAAAACACAGTTTTTGTAAAGTTGGGAGGAATGACAATCCTCCAGAGTTTTGTCTTCTGAATTTAAATATGATGATAAGATGATGTATTCAGGCCCCAAGAGTCTTGATTATAGAAGTGACTATCTCTATCCTGAAAAAGAATGTAAGCCCTGTGCTTATGAAGATTTTCTGAATGCTGAAAGATCGATGAGTCAAAGAATATAAGAGGCCTAATCCATTGTTACAAGTTATAGTGACCAAACAATTCAAAATGTTTTTGATACATTGTTTAGATATTATCTTTTTGCTTTAATATATTCCTCATGGTACCTCTGAAACAAGTTGTCTAAATCTGAGGCTTGGTTGGGTCATTTATTATATTATATTCTGCTGTACTAACTACTCATCAAAATGTGTTTAATTATATTCTTTTAAATTAAGAATTCCATTTCTTATGTAAATTATTTTACATTATTTAAATTAATTTAAATTTTAAATTATTTTAATTCATCAGTTTGAGTAAATACATTTAAGGAATGAGAGTGAGCTCCTGGATCTGTTTTTACAACCCTCTTCTAATTACCTGGGTGCAATTGCTAAAAGTCACAGCTGTGTTTTCAAAACTATTGGGGACTCTCCCTTCCAAAATACACACACACATACATTCACACATACAAACACAACCACAGAGAGAGAGGAAGAGAGAGAGAGAGAGAGTTCAACTAACTTTCTGTAATTAGGAAATAAAGCAAAAGCTAATACAGTAGTATCAATCAACCATGGAAAATTTCACTCATTTCCATACATTTAATGAAGACTTTTTCACTTTTCTGGTATCACACACTGGGCCTCCTCTTCCTCCTACAGTAATGTTACAAACAGCTCCTAAACATTTTCATGTTAAAATTATGCAAAATGAATGGATGGATGTTTGTGGTACTCTGCTTCCCTTATGGCATACCTAACAAAACCTGAAGTACCTAAACACCACAGGACCTTTATTCAGGCACAATCTCATGCACTCCCCTCAGCTGTTCTCAAAGGCCAATTCAGGAGAATTCCTTTCTCTGTGACTCCTGTGACTCTGAACACACTGAAACAAGACAGCATGTGCTTCTCCAGAGCCTGCACCACAGAGACATCCATACTAGCCTCATCTCACCATCATTGCATAAATACCAGGACACACAGGAGGAAACTTGACATTACCTTACTGTTTTTAGATATTAACCCTGCTGCACCCTAAAATGTTACTGGCTCTGACTCTGCAAGTCATGTTCAAAAGTTGTTGGATGATGTGCTGTAAACTAGATTTAATGAGCAATGTCCACAATGTTAGAGTGCTTGGTAACTGGGTATAGTCTTCAACATTTACGATCCCCTACACCCATCTCATGCTTCTATCCCTTCTTCTAGATTTTTATTCATTCATTCATTCATTTTATTCATTTATTTATATCTCATGTTCCCCATAATGACAGTCCTGTGAGATGAGTTGGGCTGAGAGTCAGTGTGACTGGCCCAAAGATATCCAGCTAGCTTTCATGGCTAAAGCAGGATTCAAACTCACAGTCTCATGCTTTCTAACTTGGTGCCTTAACCACTACATTGAATTCTTTCTTCTAGATTCTCACTTTTTGTGTATATTTCTAGGTTTTAATTCACATGTCTTTCATATCTTCTAGCTTTTCATACTTTGGGGGGGATTTAGATTTTAATTTTTAAGTGTGATCTATCAATAGACATGACCCACTATCCCTCATATCCATCCACAAAGACTCACAAGGACACAAGTTTGATCTAACTAGGAGCACAGTTTTAACCCAAGCGGAAACAAGGGAATTCCTTGAAGACTGGTTCTCCACCAATAAATCAATAAACAGACACATTGACATTGACCCAATCTACCAACCATCAAGAACAAAAGAACTACTTCAATCCCAAAGTCAGCATTTAAAACAAACAAACAGGTGCCCCACACCACATAGCTACAAATATCACAACCCCCCACAAGAAACTGGACCACATCTCAACAACAGCAGCCAGCCAGCCAGAACCCCAAAACCAAACCATGACTCAAAGGCAGCCAAACAAACACCATTTGCATCACACAGACAAAATATCAAAGCAACAACAACCAGCCAATCAAACAGCTCAAAACCAGATCGTGATTCAGAAACATCCAGACAAATAGCACCCACACGAATTCACATCACACAAAAAGGTATTTAAAGGCCAGTGCTCTGACAGATGAGCACAATTCAAAGCGCACTGAAGATGTTCCCCCCACTCCAAATGGAGATAAAACATTGCAGCCAAATTGCCAAGCTCGGAGATCAGACCAACAGCCCAAATACCAACCCGAGCTACTAATATTCAAACACATCTCAGTCATGATGTATCCCTGGCCCTGAGAGCCCCCAGTACTACAAAGTTACTCAGTGTTTTCCCTTGATGCTTTTTCCACTGCCAAAATACCCTGTACCAGAGGAGGTATTTGAATACCGATATCAAACAATGTACTGTCAATTTCACCTGACAAGAAATTCCAATTATTAATCTCTAGCTTCCTCTTCTTAAATTGCTTTCTTTAACAAATGCTGCATGGGGTAAATTGCAAAACAGTCTTTCTCAACTCAGTTGAGGATGTGCACATGATGGTCTCATACTGGCGGATTACTTTAGCTAGACATCATGCTAATAATAAGGCTTTGCCTCTTATTTTAATAGTAGCAAAGGCCACCCTGGATGTCAACTTCATCTCTTTAAGGATCAAATCATCAAAACAGTAATCAGGTTTCCAATATGCATTGGTAGGAGATTTAGGCTTTATATGTTAAAATTTGTAGCAGATAACTTTAAATTGCGAGCTGTCTTATTAGGAGGTAGATTCAATCTTAATCTCATACATCCCTTTTAATCTAATAAATCCAGTCTATGGCTGGATAGCAACAGTATTCCATTATTTTTGTATCTGGATCTTGGCCTTCACCTGGATACCTTGAATCATTTTACCTAATTAAACATAGATTTAGTCATTCCTAGGATTAATTAGTGCAAAACAACTGCAAGAACTGCACAGTAATTTTTTGGCCAGTTTCTTGAGACATGTGAATTCCTGTTTGAGCTCAAATTCTGCAGAGGCTTTAGCTATATATAATGTTTTGATATGTAACCTCCAGAGCTTGCTATCAACCTATCAGCATCCTATAAGCAAACCCCCTCATCCTGCAAATAAGCCCTAATTTAACTTGGATTGCATGTAATCCAGGGTAGATTTAGTGATCACTTTCAAATAATATAAAGCCAGCAACTGTCTCATCATTTGGAACTGGCTATGAAATCTCAAAATAAGGTATAAAATATTAATAAAAAGAAAGAAGCCAACATTTATACAAAGCAAGTGTGTTTGATTTTTTCAGGCCACAAGGGAGAGAAATGGCATTCTTTTTGGAAGATAATTGCAAGCTCCAGAATTAATAGGATGGTTTGGCCAGAAGGTAAGATTTTGTCTGACAAGTGGAAAGAGTTTTACAGTGAACTATACAGGTTCTCCTCCATTAGCTCTTCACATCAAATTACGCATCAGCTTTAAACAGCATCACCCCCTGGCACTAGTCTTCACCTGGAAACTGTTAAATTAATCAATCAATTAAACAACTGGAAAGCCTGTGGTAGTGATCTGATACCTCCCGAACAGCAGAAAGTAATATTAATTGGTGGGCTTCCCCTTTGGGCTTCCTATTCACGCATATTAATCAAACTTTACAGATGCCCAAAGAGTGGATTGTTCTATTACTGTCCTACAGCACAAAGCCTTCCAATTACTCTCCAGTCAGTCTCCTAAGTGGCTCATATACACACCTTATATTCTATCACCTTCTGGATTCTATCTGTGTCTGGAGTGATTACCCATGGGATAAATTTCTAGTGAGCTTCAGGGAGGGCAGAACAAGTATGCTACTACTCAAATGAAGAGAAGGACTAGGGGTGACATGATGGCAGTCTTATAGTATTTGTAGGGCTGAGAAGAGGGGATTGACCTATTCTCCAAAACACAAAGAAGAGGGAGTCAAGCTATTCTCCAAAGCACCTGAAAGCAGGACAAGAAGCAACGGATGGAAACTAGTCAAGGCGAGAAGCAACCTAGAACTAAGGAGAAACTTCCTGACAGTTAGAACAACTAACCAGTGGAACAACCTGCCTCCAGAAGTGGTGAATGCTCCAACACTGGAAGTTTTTAAGAAGAGACTGGACAGCCATTTGTCTGAAATGGTATAGGGTTTCCTGCCTGAGCAGAGGGTTGGACTAGATGACCTCCAAGGTCCCTTCCATCTTCTTCTTCTTCTTCTTCTTCTTCTTCTTCTTCTTCTTCTTCTTCTTCTTCTTCTTCTTCTTCTTCTTCTTCTTCTTCTTCTTCTTCTTCTTATTATTATTATTATTATTATTATTATTATTATTATTATTATTATTATTATTAAAATTCCAGACATCTGAAAGCAGGACAAGCAGTAGTGAATGGAAATTTATCAAGGAGAGCTCCAACCTAGAATTAAGTAGAAATTTCTTGACAGTGGGAACAATTAATCAGCAGAACACTCCAAAAGTTGTGGGTGCTCCCATCACTGAAGGTTTTTTAAGAAAAGATTGGACAGCCATTTGTCCAAGAGGTATAGGATCTCCTGCTTGATCAGGGGGGTGCGATTACAAGTCCTTCAAAGTTCCTTCCAATTCCAAAGTTATTCAGAATGCCTCAGTATGACACATTTATGGTTCCTAGCTGAGAAATAGGAACACACAAACACAAGTTTGCAATCCTTGCATTTTACCCTTTTTTCATTTAGCTAGCTTTCTTTTCATTCTCTGATGGAAATTGTTTCATTCCCATGTAGACTAGGGTGACTTGTTCATTAGGATGATACACAGAAAGCATTACACCAGATGGATGGGGTAGTAATAATTACCTTTTTGCTGATATATTAGCTGGGAAAGGAGAAAAACAGGGCTGTATATTTGTTCTTTAATATTTATGTGACTTAATGGCTACCACCTTAATCACAGCAGAATTCCACTCACCAAAATTTAAATAGAGTATCTGATGTTTCTTTGCTAGGATGTGCCCATTCTCTTTCTCATTCATGTTAGTCTAAGGAGAAGTCTGTATGACGTGGCACACTCTATATTAAGAACAGGCTCACAATAAAACATGTTAAACACTGTTGGCAGATAAACAATAATAATACAGATCAGAAATACTGAAATAGTATTCCAAATATCTTGGGACAGTATTTCAACCAAATGGATGGATGAATAGCATGATCCATCCATCATCCATGACTCAACTTTTAGACAATTCTACCTGGGCAACTGAGAATCTTCATCCACATATTTGGGGAAAGAAACCCCGAGTTTGGTGCAAGAGGATTTGGTACAGTCAGATGACTGTCTGCCTACTCAGATTCTCATAACCAACTTGTTCAGATTGAAGAAGCTGCTTGGATAAGTAGCAAAACATTTCAAACGAACAAGAAAATAGGTCTGGTTGCCATGACTCAACTTATATATAAAAGGAACATAGAATAATGGGGTTGGAAAGGATCTTGGAGGACTTCTAGTCCAACCCCTGCTAAAGCAGGAGACCCTATTGCATTCTGGAATTATTGGTCCCTTTTGAAGAAATGGGCCTTTTGCAAACTTAAAATGGCATGTTTTGTTGAGCATCTTTGGTTTTGATACTGTAGTTTTAAAAAAAGGCAGCCTTTACGCTAACATATTTTTATCTAGCACTCCCATGTAAAATATCTGTTGATGTATTTGTATTTTTAAAAAATCAAAAGTCTGTTAGGACCATAATCTTACCAATGGTAAATCATTCTGTGTATTGATTGCATGACATTTTGATATTAAGATGCATACAAACTGCCAATACTGTTGAAATGAAACTGCCACAGAGAGGTTTATTGGTCTCTCGAAATAATAATGCAGCCATTTAGAGGATAACATTTTCCAATTGCAATTACATGCCTTCGTTTTAAAGAAGTGATCATTTACAATAATTTGGCAGATCCAGTCCATATTTCTTTCACAAATTTATTTCTTCATTATGCTTCCAAACAAATATATGGCACATTTATGTTGAGGGAGATAATTTGCTTAGTTTATTGTGAATGGGAATCAGTAATTACACACAATCTCATTTTCTACTGACATAAAGTTAATTCATGTTAGTAATTTTACACAGAATATTAGCTTGGGTTACTTATGATGAAAATGTTACAGTGGGAAATGCTTTTTTAGGGGTTTTTTGGGGGGAAGGGACTTGATAAGACAAAACAGACAACAATAGCATTAGACCTAGTTTACTAATAATACTTTCAGGTGAAGATGTGAGAGACACAGGTCAGTTCATGGATACATTATGCACATGGAGAAAGAATATGAGCTTCATCTGAATATTTTTAAAAGTTTAGGTTGCAGACAAGTGAGATTCTGAAAATGCATGGATTGCACTGTTGCATGGCTAGCTCTGGCTCTCCGCAACATCACAACAGGTGCATCAAAGGGCCAGAGCTTGCCAAAAATGGTGTCATATTAGGGCAGCAAGGTTGTTTAATTATTGTATGTTACAACTGCCAGCGATAATTAATTAATTAATCGTCTGCCTCAGGGATCAATGTAACTTGGTTGGTTTTAGGTAGAATTTACTTGCGTGAATGGATGAAAGTATGTCAATTATGTAATTAGGGCAGTTTGGGCTTGTGACTAATCGAAATCCCTTTTGTCATCACTAACAATGAGCTTTGTTTTCCCTTAAGAACATCACAATATTACCAACAAATTTTCCTCTCTTCCATTGTCTCATTCCCTCCCCCGCTTGTCTAATTAAGTTTTTTAATTCTTCTCAACTGAACGGCTCCTGGTCTACCCAGGGATCATATCAAAAACATTTTATTGTCCATCATCTGATACTTTCAGCAGGGTGGAATTCTGCACAAAAGACTGTTTATTGCACCAATCCTTTACTTAAACAGAGAAACGAAGCCTATAATTTGAACAAGAGGGTTACAACAAAGCAGAATGAGAAGATATAGGCTGGCTAACATCCACACAAAATCAGGGAGATCCTCAATTGTTGTCTATGTGTTTTTATAAATTTCTTTTTTTAAAAAAGAAAAAGTACTGTTCCAGCTGAAGACAAATCTGTCATTACTCTTTACATCACAGCACTTTAAAAAATGATAACAGCATGTAATATCTCTACCATCTCATTAAAAAGAAATGAGTGTCGGCAAATTCTTGATGTTTGAAAATGAGACCATTACAAAGCATTTAAACTGTGCAGATGGAATTACTTGTGGGATAGTTAAGGCAAAATGGCTGACCTCAAGGAGTATCAAGGAAATTATCCTACTTATTCCATTGATTGCTATTTTACCATATTAACTGAAATATTTATCAAACAGTGAGAGTTCTGTGGTATTTAAGTCAAAGAAGCATATGGGACAGCAGCAGTGCCTGAAGAAGATTAGAAGAATGATTTGGCATATCATGGGAAATAATTCTTGCAAATTAACAAGATCAGCTATGTGGGAGCATATATTGGCTCAGAGGGACTTATGTATTGTCTCAGGTATCCTTACTTACTACAGGCCCTAAAATATGGAGCAATAATATCACAATCATACTGTGTGCTGGAATAGGAACTGAAGCTGAGATGTCATGTCTTTCTTCCATTTCAATAGATACAGTAAGTGTTGGAAATGGGAGGAGACGCTAGAATTCTTCTCCTTACTGAGGAATAGTTTAAATCCTTCTTTGAATTTTGCTTTTATATTCTATTAGGAACATTTTTATTTTATATACTTTCCTCTTACAGCAAACCATCCCCTCCTCTCAAAATGGTGAACCAGTATTACAGCAACACAGCAGATGGCACCACCTAGCTAACTTTGATTAATTTCATAAAAGCTAAGCAGTTAGACTTTGGATGAGAAATCTATAGACAAAATTTATACGTCTGTCTGTCTGTCTGTCTGTCTGTCTGTCTATCTATCTACCTATCTACCTATCTACCTATCTACCTATCTACCTACCTACCTACCTACCTATCTATCTATCTATCTTTCTATCTATCTATCTATCTATCTATCTATCTATCTATCTATCTATCTATCTATCTATCTATCTATCTATCTATCATCTATTATCATCTATCATCTATCTGTGATCTATCATCTGTCTATCTGTCTTATGTATGTATCTTCATTCTATCTGTCTTCTGGAAGCATTGGAAAAACACAACCATGTGTTGTCAAGAAAATGATGATGATAACTTTATTGTCACTTTGAATGTACACCAATCGGCATACATCAAAATGAAATTTCGTTGCATACAGCTCTCAAAGGGTCAAAACTACACGAATCTAACTGAACTCAATCTTTGCCTTGGGTCTTCTGGCATATATTCAGCATTTTTTTTTAAAGAGTCCCTGGAGTTTACAAAACTCATGCGGAGGAAACCAAAATAAAATGTCATTGTTTAGGAGGAGAATTTTGTGCTGCTTCCCAATGACACAGAATGCAATTCTTATCTTTGATGTTACTTTGGATTTGGTGCATTTAAGACGATGCTAAAAGTTATCATTCTTTATAATTTCTTTTGGGAAATGATCTCAAAAGGTAGGTTGGGGAAAGAGAGGGGAAAATTATGGAAGTTCAGCCAATCTTGTGAGTTGAATAATTAACATCTGACACATGGACTTTTGATTCAGGGAGTACTGAACATGGACAGTGGTTTCCCCTTTCTTGAATCTCTTACCCTGGACTGTATTACAAGTGATCCTCCTGCTTGTAACAAATCTCCTAGAACCCCAAGTGATCATTAGGTAGGATCTGTGAATGAAATCCTGATTCTATGTCTAGCCCACTACATAATCCCAAAATCACAGGATGTTCACATTTCATTTTGGGATTCATTTTTGTAACAATGATAAGCAACCTAGGCCAGTCATAGTGATTTAATTCTGTTGATAAGAGAGAATTAAATGATAAACTGCAGTACAGCCATATCAACAACAATATTTTATTCAGACCTTTTTTTTTTAAGGCAAACAAAATGTAGGTTATTTTTGAAAGCTCTGGAGAAATCCTAGAAGATTAATTCTTGTTTTGTTAAGGCATATTGACTTCACATGATAATAAATAATAATTTTAAGGGTAGGGGAGAAGGACATGAAGGTACTTAGTGACTGCCTTTTTTGTATCTTTGTAATTTGCATCATTGTAGTTGGTATCCTGTACTATACCATGCTCTTCCCTTGAAGATAAAAGGTTGCCTTCTGAAAGAAGTATTATAACAGAAACTAAAGTTAAAACATTATGCAAATCAAACTGTCTCAAGCAAGAGATGAAAGCAACTGCTGATTCCACTGTGCAGTCTCAGAATGATTGCATGCGTATGTGTGTGTACAGCTTTTAGCTGAATATTAACCCCCAAGTGTGTGCTACTTTGAATATAAACTAAATAGACTTGGAGACAGCACCTGCAAAAGGGTTGTGTTGTGAACACTCTGTGGCCTTTCATCATACAACCATCTTTTCCTACTTAGAGAAAAGTAGGTGAATATTACATGTTATGTTGGTGAGAAAGACAGAGAATACACTGGGTATATATCAGTGTAAAACAATTGTGGGATTGCCTTCAGTAAAGGATGTAAACCTTAGTTGATCAGTGATGAAGTTAACATATGGTTGTGATCGATCATTTGTGCATGTCCTTATGGAGGCTGACTACAATGCTTTGATATGGTGATTTTTTTTTCTAAATTCACAAACATTCTCATTGAACTTTCTTGTCCATTTCCACTTGCCTCCTCCTCCTCCTCTTCTAAGTGTGTCCCAAATTCTCTTCTTTCCTAAAGTTATATTCTGATTATGTTCCAGTTATTCTCTATTGAATGACAGGAAAGAAGAATCTGTATTCTAAACTTTCTTTTGAACATTTAGTGGTTGTTAAGTACATGCTGATTTTGCTCATGGTGCCTAGCTGTTCTTTTTTTTTTATTAAAGAGTTTTACAAAAACAAAATTTTACAATATATCCCCAAATCCCTCCCACCCCAAACCCGCCCACTCCCCCCCCACATCCCAGAGCTAAATACAGGATTATAGTTACAATAATCATATTCTAAATAAAAATTATGCATAATATACAATTAACCAAATTCATAATGTGCTTTAACTCCCCTTTGACATAACTACAAACAAAGTACCAATAACAATATCCCACTAAAATCTACTCATAAGCTAAATGGAACTTTTTAGTCCCATATTTGTTCTGAATATAATTTATCCATCTCCTCCAAACTGAAATATATCTTTCCTGTGAATGATCTTTCAAATAAGCAGAAATCTTAGACATTTCTGCAAGATTCGAAACTTTAAACACCCATTCTTCTATAGTGGGCAAACTATACTTCTTCCAATATTGTCCCACCAGTAACTGTGCTGCTGTTATCATGTTCAGCATCAAGTTAGTTTCTTTAACATCACAATCTACAACAATACCCAATAAAAACAATTGCGAAGAAAACTTTATCTTTCTCTTAAAAATCTTTTGAATGTTACGCCAAATTTTGATCGAAAAAGCTTTTATATTTCTACAAGTCCACCACATGTGAAAATAGGTAGCTTCTAAACTACCACATCTCCAACATTTAGACTGTAAATTAGGATACATGTTGGACAACTTCTTGGAATCCAGATGCCATCTATAAAACATTTTATAAAAATTTTCTCTTAAGTTTTGAGCCTGAGTAAATTTAACATTTCTGACCCAAATTATCTCCCAGGTGTCCAACGAAATTGGTTCCTGAATATTTTGTGCCCACTTTATCATACAGTCTTTAACCAGTTCCATTTCCGAATCCAATTCAATTAAAGCATTATATATCCTCTTTATATGTGCACAATTTAAATCTCTAATTTGTTTTACTAAATTTTGATCTGTAATTGTGTTGCCAACCTTTTGATCTGACTTCCACCTAGCTTTCAATTGGGTATATTGAAACCAAGAGTAACTTATGTTTTCTTGTCTTAACTCCTCTAATGATTTAAGTTGCCAATCAGTCCCTTGCAATCTAAGTAGTTCCTTATAAGAAACCATATCCATACTCACTCCCATAGATACGCCCTCTATCACGTGTCCAGGAATTCCCCAAATTGGTATTTTATAATTTAACTTATAATAATACTTTTTCCAGACACGCAATAAAGCACTTCTAAGAATATGGGATTTAAAAGCCCTGTCCACCTTCTTATCGTAAAGCAAATATGCATGCCATCCATATACCAAATTCCATCCCTCAAGATGAAGTATTCTCTTGTTAGTTAAATTAAGCCAATCACTAACCCACGTCAAGGCAACCGCATCATAATACAATTTCAAATTCGGCGCCTTGAGTCCCCCTCTTTCCCTGGCCTCTTGTAAAATCTTAAATTTGACTCTTGGTTTTTTCCCCGCCCAAATAAATTTGTTAATACCCTTCTGCCATTGATCAAGGTTGGCATCCTTTTTCAATATAGGTATCATTTGAAACAAAAAGAGAAACTTTGATAGAACATTCATTTTAACAACTGCAATTCTTCCCAGTAGTGATAATTGTAATTTTTTCCAATTATTTAAGTCCCTTTGTACCTTCAACCATAGTGTTTCATAATTATTCTTATACAATTTTACATTTGAGGCTGCAATATATACTCCTAAATATTTAACCTTCTTCACTATTTCAAAACCTGTTAATTTAGATAACATATTTTGAAATAGTGAAGAAGGTTAACAATGCTTTGATATGGTGATTTTTTTTTTCTAAATTCACAAACATTCTCATTGAACTTTCTTGTCCATTTCCACTTGCCTCCTCCTCCTCCTCTTCTAAGTGTGTCCCAAATTCTCTTCTTTCCTAAAGTTATATTCTGATTACGTTCCAGTTATTCTCTATTGAATGACAGGAAAGAAGAATCTGTATTCTAAACTTTCTTTTGAACATTTAGTGGTTGTTAAGTACATGCTGATTTTGCTCATGGTGCCTAGCTGTTCTTGAGCGATTCTGAAATATTGCATAGAGACACATGACATAATGAGACATATTGAGCAGATGAATGGGACAGCCCCAAGAAATTTAATCCCGGATCTATAAGCAGAATTGGGAAGTTGAACAAAATACTTAAAACACAGACACTTTTACATAGAAGCACACCTTCTGAAAAAAAATATTGTCATTATTGTCAATTATTGTCATTCTGACTCCCAATGACTCTGAGTGATTACTACTTCCATACTGCAGCCAAAAGACAACATGAAAACGTGTCCACATGAACACAACAATAAAGCCCAATACATTATTCTTTCCCAAATTAGAAAATAAATAAATAAAAATAAGATACTTTAAGTTATTTTTCCAAACCCTACCAAAAGCTTATTAATTGAGACAGATTATGTATATTATAGAAAATGATTCCTTTCTTTTATGTAATCAGAGCTTTATAGCTTTATGGGAACTAAGAATTCTATATAATATCCATCTATATTATCTATTTGTCTTTTTCAACTTTGGCTTAGTTGAGCCAGTGGATTTGATTTAGAAGAATTGACCCTGGATTTGCCCATAGAAATTATGTTTGAATGTGCTTCAGTAGGCAACTATGACTATTATTTCACTCCTTGGTCAAATGCCTAGTGGCAGAGTAATCTGTACATTGCTTGGAAGAAGGTGTGTATGCTGCACCACCGCCCCATTTGTGCACCCCTAGTGTATGAAATTTATGTGACTTCATCAGATGTCCCTATCTACCCTTGATGGGTCTAACCAAACTCTGCATGTTTGCTAGAGTGCTAGTATGCCTTTATTGCAGATACATGGGAACAATTATCAATTTATCCATAAACAATTGTTTTTTTCTTATTAGCACTTTTATTGTGATTTTACTTCGCTTAGTTTCCTAAGGGGTGGATTCTGACTAGATAGAATAGACCAATAAATCCTTAACAGCTTCTTTGGCATCCTAGGGATGGCGAATGCAAGCAAATGAATCTAAAATATTTGGGTACTCCTGCTTTCCTGTTTCTCCTGATGCTGTATCTTCACTTGCTTTTATTGGTGGTTTACATGTTTAGTGCAACTAAACTATTTAGCTGAATTGTTGAAGTGGGGATACAAGACACACAAGAGAACATCTGATTTTTTTTTAAACGTATTCTATAAAACTCTACTGCTGGTGATAGTGCATCTTAAATTTTTAAGTGTGCAGGATGCATGAAGAGTAGGGAGAACACTTTTATTTTCCTGCTTAGACTGTAAGCACCAAACTGAGAATGCAGCATCAGCTTAAAATCAGGTTAAAGGATGCTTATTTTTCAAAATGAAACATATTTTCCATTTAATTGCCTGGTGTGGGAGAAGAAGGGAGTATTATTGAATTTCTGAACCAGAGGAAAAAAAAAGGTAGGGGAAGTAACTTCCAGAGCAAAGCATCACCGTGAATTTACACTTGCAGCTTCACTAAATGTTTTCAATCTCACTGGGAAGAAGGGAAGTTTGCAAAAAAAAAAGTTTCAGCAACTTTCTGTCAAACATCCCAAAGCTACACTGGAATTCTGAAAAAAATAAAAATAAACTTCTGACCCGGGTTTTAGCTTATTTTGAATGAAAAGGCTGGAGGCTTAGCAGCATTTTTGTGATTTATTCTTAAATATGCAAGAGACTATAAATTGAAACAAGCAGAAATCTGGGAACAGAGCAGTACTGGAAAAAGCAACTTGGATTGTCACAAACTCTCTTCAATGCAAGGAGAGGGACCTTGTAGTCTTTTAGCTCAAAAGTGACTTCCAGCCATCAGTGGGTATGCTCGCTGGGGCTGCTAGAATTATACAGCAGCGGCATCACAGATTTTGCTCATTTGCATTAACCCTGTTTAAATATTCGGTGCCCAAGTATAGCAAATGTGTAATGAAACGATGAGGAGAGTGCCTAGTCTTACCTTTTCAGCCATGATATATGCTACGGTTTCACTTTCCTGTCGATGTAACAATAAATCAAATCTCATGATCCATAAATCAAAGAAGGTTAGCCTTTCAAGGTAGGTCCATAGAAGCATACAACTAGGAACATTGGCTCTGTTTTTATTGTAAAATCAGATAAACAGAATCTTATGAAACCGAAAATATTTATTGCTCCTTTCCTTTTACTCTCCAGAAAACTGGGGGGGGGGGGCGGTTTGTCTCTTCTGAAATTTTACCAAAGGACAGTGGTAGATGCAGGGCTTTTTTTCTCATTGAACGCTCAGAACGGAGTTCCGGCACCTTTTTTGGATGGAACCTTGTAGGGTAGGCAAGGCGGGTTGTATGACACGTGTGAGTTCCGGCACCTTTTTCTTTTACAAAAAAAACCACTGGGTAGATGAATGAACGTAGAATAACAGAGGTGGAGATCTTCTAGTCCAATCTCCTGCTTGAGCAGGATACTCTATAACAGGGGTCCCCAACCCCTGGTCTGTGGATCAGTACCAGTCCATGGCATGCCAGCAACCTGGCCACAGAAACAAGGAAAGCCCCATCCATGGGATGCAGGCAGCATACAAAACCACGCCCCCTCCGGTCCCCAAAAAAACTCTCTCCAAGGAACCGGTCCCTGGTGCCCAAAAGGTTGGGGACCTCTGCTCTATAACATTCTGGACAAATGGCTGTCCAATTTCTTCCTAAACACTTCCAGTGATGGAGCACCGACAACGTCTGGAAGCAAGCCAGTCCACTGATTAATTGTTCTCACTGACAGGAAATTTCTCCATAATGATACGTTGGCTCTCTCTTTGATAGGCTTCCACTTATTAGTTCTTGACATGCCCTCAAGTGCTTTGGAGAGTAGATCAACCCCCTCTTCTCCATGACAGAATGCTTTGACATAGCATACTGATATGCCTAACTAGACAGTGATGAAAATGATTTCTGTTGGTTCTGTATGCCCTGCTGGGTTTTAGGCCCTGAAAGAATCACAGGATTGCTGCAACCGTTGCAGTGGCTACCAGCAGTGCTTGAAAAATAACTAGTTATGAGCATCTGTGTGACATTAAGTTGGGCAGATCAGCTAAAACTCTTGCTCCTGCTATACCCGCTTTTAGCTGTTCAGCGGCAGCCCTTCACAAACCTCTGAGAATCATTTTGAGGCCGGCATTGGAATCAGACAGCAGACCTCTTTGGGATAAGATTCAGGTAACTCAAATTCTTCTATGGAAAAATCAGCAGGATAAAAATATTAAGACCCTAGAAAGAATGGAGAGAAGAGCAGCAAAGATCTTAAAAGGGGTCTGGAGGCTAAACCATATGATGAACAATGAGGGAGCTTGTTATGAGAAGAGAAGAACTAGGACAGATAACATAGCAGTCGTCCAATATTTAAGGGATTAACACAGGAAAGAGTGAGAACAATTAATCAGTGGATCATCTTGCCTCCAAAAGTTGTGGGTTCTCCAACACTGGAGGTTGTTAAGAAGACAGCCATTTGTCCAGAATGGTACAGGATATCCTGTTTGAGTAGGAGGGGTGGAGTAGAAGACCTCCAAGATCCCTTCCAACTCTGTTATTCTACATTGTAAAATACTTGCAGAGCATCCAGATGAGTTGTCAAGCTGCCGTTTCTGAATAAATACTTCTCTGTGCATACAGTCTCTCTTATTTTTCTCTCCATTTGCTCCAATGATGAAATATCCACAGATGATTCTAAAGTGTTATCCAGCAATCTGCTAAACAAAGGAATGTTTGGCAGTTGCCAGAACAATATTTAAATTACTTATTCCCTCTATGGATGCAAAATGGCAGCATTCTCAAGCAAAGTGAAAATGTGTATTTTCAATTAAGATGCAGGTGCTTCTGTTTGCAACTCTTTCTGCCATCACCTACTATTAAATCTGAAGAAAGAGTGTCATAAATATTAGACACCCTTTTTCCCATGGAAAAACTGGAGCAAATAACATCTGCTTAGGTAGAGAGTAAATATGCTCATTTGCATTCTTTTGCTGCTCGTGCAGAAACAGCACACAACAAACAAGTGATGGTTATCAAATGGGATTATTGAAAATGGTAAATTTAGGGAAAGAAACTGATAAAAAGTGAAAAGATAACCTCCAAAAATGACAGGCTGGCTAGGATTAGGAATGGATAGAAAAGTCAGACTTCAATGAGCAATAAGTAGATTCATGACTCAAGACATTGAATCTTCAGAAACTCAGTCCCCATACCCCAGTACATACAACCAGTAAAGCCTAACAGATTCGTCAAGCACTCAGCGTAGGGCCATAAAAAGTGTTATTGCAGAAGATCACCTACCACACAGAATATGGAATTCCAGAAATAGGAAGGTAAAGCAGATAAATAGCTGAGTATGTGGGTGTGAGAGAGACTACATATTTTGAATGCTGTATATTTATTATTTATTTTATTTATTTATTTATTTATTTAATTTATATACCGCCCTTCTCTCAAGAGACTCAGGGCGGTTAACAGGGCAATACGTAAAAGACAGATACAAAAGTTAAAATTATTAAAACATGATTAAACAATGCCCATAGTACAAATTTAAAATTAAAGTCATAATAACAAACCCACCCCATCCCCTCAGGCCAGGCCCGCTTCCTTAAAGAGATGGGTTTTAAGGTCGCGCCGGAAGGAGCGGAGGTCGGGCGCCATCCGGAGCTCTACCGGAAGATGGTTCCATAAGTCCGGTGCACCCACAGAGAACGCTCTCCCCCTGGGGGCCACCAGTCGGCATTCTTTGACCGGCGGCACCCTGAGGAGGCCCTCTCTGTGGGAGCGTACTGAGCGGAGGGAAGTTGACGCCGGCTGCAGGTGCATTCTTCTACCCTTCCATTCTGCTCTTTTCCAAAATTGGAAAATAATCATCTATATAGTATACACATCATGGTTTGGTTTTCACAGTAGCGCCTCACTTCCTGTCTTACCAACTTCAGCTTTTCCAGGAAATACATCTTTATTAACAGAAAACAATATGCTCATCCCATTGTTTTTCTAAACTGTTTTATAATATTCCATGAACAGAGTTTTACTCATTTCTAGCTGAGTTTCAGAATAGCCAATCCCCAAATGATAACCTTAATAAATGTTTCTATAATAAAGTAGAGTTGGCCTTGATTTTTTGCTCTGCAAGAAGCCCCAGGGTTACCTGCACTGACCTAAAGTTGATCAAAGTTCCCAAGAACGTTAAACTCCCTGAAGAACAAGAGTCTACATTACAGATTCTTCTGGAAACCTTGAGGTGGAAAAGGGAAAGTCCTCTTTTCAGAAAACCGTATTGGATTTAATCTGATTGATTGCATTGCCCTTTAATATGGAATCAAAAACAGAATTTCTATGCACCCCTATGGAGTGGAAGGTGAAACCTGATAACTGGAGGAGAGCCCAGGTAGTGAGTAAATCTCAAGTGATTGTAATAGCCATAATCTAGGCCAAAGAGGCAAAAGCTAGCACATGCATGAACATCAGCTAGCAGTCAGAAGAAGCAATGAAAACTACTTAATCTCACAACAAATGGAGAACCATAGTTTCAACAGGAGGGAACTGAACATCCTAGACCAAGCTAAATCCCCAAACGCTAGGGAATTCCTGGGAGTTTGGCATTCAGGCAGATTAAGGTAAAGGTAAAGGTTCCCCCGCACATGCATGTAAGTCGTTTCCAACTCTAGGGGCCGGTGCTCATCTCCGTTTCAAAGCCGAAGAGCCAGCGCTTGAAAGCCGAAGAGCCAGCGCTTGTCTGAGGACGTCTCCGTGGTCATGTGGCCGGCATGACTAGACGCCAAAGGCGCACGGAACGCTGTTACCTTCCCACCGTAGGGGTCCCTATTTTTCTACTTGCATTTTTATGTGCTTTCGAACTGCTAGGTTGACAGAAGCTGGGATGAGTAACAGGCGCTCACTCTGTTACTCAGGCAGATTAGCTGTCAATATATACATAAAAATAAATCACACTTACACACCTTTCAAAAGAGACCAGAATATATCCTCTCAGACACCAATGCCCACATAAGCAGGGATTAACACCAGACAAACAATCAAGCAGAATACAGTACCCTAATCAAGGAACTACCAAGGGGAAAAGCACCACCACCATCAACAAAGCCAGCTTCTATATATAAGCAGGGAGCAAACCTTTTCCACGTTCACTGATGGTGTTACCTAGTCAATGATGAAACATTCGCAAACGAACAGTCAAGCTCAGAGATCACCAAACACCCACCACAGCTCAACCCCGAGGTACAGATATTCCCTCCTATTGAAGGAATCAGTAAGGAATCAGCAGAGGAACATCACGCAAACATTGCACATAAAGTGCACACATTCTATCTTCCATCTAGGCCCATTGAATCAAAATCCTCTCCTCTGCCATGATTTCTAAAGATAATTCTCTCCAAGCAAAAATAATGCAAACTAATAGAAAGAAAATGCAGCAGGATTTTTTCCCCCCTGTTTAATACCAATAAAGATTATGCCGAAGGGGGAGATCAAAATATATGGGAAGGGGTGTCACTGGAACTAGGAGACAAGGAACATTCTGTTGTGGCATTTTATACAAAAGCTCCTTAGGCAAAAGTGTAGCTGTTACTGCTTAGTACAAGATACGTAGGAAGTGATTGGAGCTCTACAGGAGAAATTGTGCTGAAGCCAAGAAAGAGCGAGAAGTATCTGGAGGACAAAAAATAATCAGCTGATGGGAAAGGTTGTTACCAACTGATTAAGGAAATGGATTTTTAGCCAATCATGCAAAAAGGTGAGAAAAAGAAATGCAAAAGTTTTTTTTTTTTTAAAGACTCTGCCTTGATGAACTCAATAATAAAGGAGGCTTGGAGAGCATTTGGGGCATTCTATAGAATCTTCTTGCTTTTATGGAAATAATAAAAGCAAACTGGGACTGTCATGTCAAAAGCTCCACCCCTTTGGGGTATAAGAACATCCCATGAGAGATACAAGAGGAAGGAAGGAAGGAAGGAAGGAAGGAAGGAAGGAAGGAAGGAAGGAAGGAAGGAAGGAAGGAAGATTGGAAAAGGGAAGGAAGGAAGGAAGGAAGGAAGGAAGGAAGGAAGGAAGGAAGATTGCAAAAGGGAAGGAAGGAAGGAAGGAAGGAAGGAAGGAAGGAAGGAAGGAAGGAAGGAAGGAAGGAAGGAAAAGGAAGGAAGGAAGATTGCAAAAGGGAAGGAAGGAAGGAAGGAAGGAAGATTGCAAAAGGGAAGGAAGGAAGGAAGGAAAGAAAGAAGGAGATTGGAAAAGGGA
Source organism: Vipera ursinii (assembly GCF_947247035.1). Taxonomy (NCBI): domain Eukaryota; kingdom Metazoa; phylum Chordata; class Lepidosauria; order Squamata; family Viperidae; genus Vipera; species Vipera ursinii. The sequence goes on from NC_139520.1 coordinate 10,695,793, forward strand.
AGGAAGGAAGGAAGGAAGGAAGGAAGGAAGGAAGGAAGGAAGGAAGGAAGGAAGGAAGATTGCAAAAGGGAAGGAAGGAAGGAGATTGCAAAAGGGAAGGAAGGAAGGAAGGAAGGAAGGAAGGAAGGAAGGAAGGAAGGAAGGAAAAGGAAGGAAGGAAGATTGCAAAAGGGAAGGAAGGAAGGAAGGAAGGAAGGAAGGAAGGAAGGAAGGAAGGAAAGAAAGAAGGAGATTGGAAAAGGGAAGGAAGGAAGGAAGGAAGGAAGGAAGGAAGATTGCAAAAGGGAAGGAAGGAAGGAGATTGCAAAAGGGAAGGAATGAAGGAAGGAAGGAAGGAAGGAAGGAAGGAAGGAAGGAAGGAAGGAAGGAAGGAAAAGGAAGGAAGGAAGATTGCAAAAGGGAAGGAAGGAAGGAAGGAAGGAAGGAAGGAAGGAAGGAAAGAAAGAAGGAGATTGGAAAAGGGAAGGAAGGAAGGAAGGAAGGAAGGAAGGAAGGAAGGAAGGAAGGAAGGAAGATTGCAAAAGGGAAGGAAGGAAGGAGATTGCAAAAGGGAAGGAAGGAAGGAAGGAAGGAAGGAAGGAAGGAAGGAAGGAAAAGGAAGGAAGGAAGATTGCAAAAGGGAAGGAAGGAAGGAAGGAAGGAAGGAAGGAAGGAAGGAAGGAAGGAAAGAAAGAAGGAGATTGGAAAAGGGAAGGAAGGAAGGAAGGAAGGAAGGAAGATTGCAAAAGGGAAGGAAGGAAGGAGATTGCAAAAGGGAAGGAAGGAAGGAAGGAAGGAAGGAAGGAAGGAAGGAAGGAAGGAAGGAAGGAAAAGGAAGGAAGGAAGATTGCAAAAGGGAAGGAAGGAAGGAAGGAAGGAAGGAAGGAAGGAAGGAAGGAAGGAAAGAAGGAAGGAAAGAAGGAGATTGGAAAAGGGAAGGAAGGAAGGAAGGAAGGAAGGAAGGAAGGAAGGAAGGAAGGAAGGAAGGAAGGAAGGAGGGGGTATTTTGAAAGCCTAGCTGAGTCAGAGTCAGATTGATTACCAAGACGCTGCTTTCCTTTCCCTAACATTTCCTGGAATGCTGTATCATCACACAGTCAATTCACAAAGTGCCAGAGAGAACAAAAGGTGTAGAGAATCTAGTACTAAGAAAAGCCAACCATATTTGTAACGAGTTAAGCAAAACATGAAAAAGGTAGCCAATAGGCTAACTATTTTTTGCTGATATTTTTGTTGAAAAATATACTAGTTCTAAGACCTGCTCTACTGAGCTCTGTGTTTGTGTCTGTGTCTGTGCGTTTCAATTAGTGCTGACTCCTTGATATTGCCTTGACAAGTCCCAGCTATTTCCTTGGCAAGATTTCAGAAGTGGTTTGCCATTGCCCCCTTCCTAGGCTAAGAGAGAATGACTGGCTCAAGGTCACCCGACGGACTTTGTCCCTAATATGGCACTAGTTTTTTTTGTTGTTGTGATCTGGTGCCTTAAAGCACTGCAGCAAACTGCATCTCCGACTTGGCTACTAATCCCCAAATATTGGATCCCAGTTCAGTGTTACAGAACATATTGCATGCATAGAAATTTGCATATCAATCACCAGCAGTTGCAGACAGAGTTGAGAAAGATTTGTGTCTGAAGTCTTACAGAATCAACCCTAGTCATCATCAACAACACTGGTCTTGTTCTCAACCCTTGAATGCACCATGGGCCTAGGACAACTCCCCACTGCTAACTCGCCATGAGACAACTTGCTGCGGGACAGTTCAGTGTTGTATTCATCATTTCATTCAGTTACTTTTATTATTGGTGATCAGATTTTTGTCAACATCTTGTATTTCTGGTGTGATTAATTTTATTATTATTGGCCGTTGTTCCAGTGAAATTCATTTCACTTTTGTATTTGTTGAATTGTCCTGGCGTGAAAGTTGGCCATGCCGAATTGTCCCGTTCTGTACAGCATTAATCCCCTGAGCTGCAAACAACATTTAAGTATATAAAAGCAAAGCATTTTGCTATTCCTTTAACGAAGAAATTTCCATTTTAAAGTAGGGGACCAACATCTTTGTTCAGGCTGGGTGCACCATGTATGGGCTGCAAAAATATGAAAGATCATGAGATGGCAGCAAAGAAATATGAAATCGTATTATTGTTGTCATTTTTGTTGTTGTTGTTGCTGCTGCTGCCTAATGATTACCTGGATTTTTGCAATCTAATTTAAGGTCACCTTGATGCAGAATGAACATGCATCTCTTTCTATGAAATTAAGAAAGTATGGATCTATAAGCAGAATAATCAAATGGTGCTGTTTTATAACCAAGAAGGATGGCTAGTTATATTAACATATAAATATAAACATACACAAACATTCTGTCTTCATGCAAAAACTAGTAGGCCAGGAAGAAAATAAGAATAGTTATCTATGCCACTGCTGAAAAGTTTGTATATTTGTATTTCCTTGTATTTCATCTTCCTTTCTCATGGCATTTATCTTGCAACTCTCTCCCAATTGTAAGCCCTCCCATAGGCCCAGATATCTATGTAGATGTATATGTATAGTTATACTTTTACAATACCATTAGCAAATGATAAACAACAAGGCTTTTTACTTAAATATACAGAACGTCTTTTCTTTCTGACTTTCTTTCTCTCACACGTACATGTGCCCAGCCAAAGGGATGCAGACACCAGGTGTGGTGGTTGATTAACTGCATTTTGTTGATTAGTGATGTATTGTGGACACCCTTCCTTCCTTCCTTCCTTCCTTCCTTCCTTCCCTTCCCTTCCCTTCCCTTCCCTTCCCTTCCCTTCCCTTCCCGGCAAATTAAAACCTCTTTCTTAGGTGGTCCCCTTCTTCACCTGGGGGATTGCCCTGAAGATGAATTATTCCTTTATAAATCCAGCTATCTGGATTCTGAACATTTTTGAACTTCCCAAATTCAAAGTGGAAGTGGTCATACCCAGATTATACCCATACCCAGGATACATCCATTAAAATTGAAATAAAATAGATCTTCTGAGTTACTTCCAACCTGATCCCATAATAACAGACTGCTGCAGTCTACAGCATATTGCGGAAGCTCCTGGGTTTTTGTGAAACCTTTTGCTATGTATAACAAGAGCTTAAAACAACCAACCAATTGAACCTGAATATAGAACTAAAAAGCAGAAAAAGAAAAGGTCTGTGTGCTCATTACAATAACAGCATGGTTTTCTACAACAGCTAGGCAGGACATTTGAAATTGGACTTGCAACTAACTGTGTATATTATAGGAATTATGTTACATTTAGGCTGTCACTGTAACTAATGTTTGCAGTTCCTTGGCTTGCTGGTAACTTTTGACTTGTTTCCAAGGGTGACTGTAGGGTTGCATTATAAACAGTAAATGGATACCCCAGGTAGATTTAGAAAAGGTGTTACAAATGAAGACAGATCTTGGTTTGGGGGAAAAAAACCTTCTGTGCACGTGTTTTAAGTAAGCCTCTATGTGGTGGTCACAAAATCAGGAGGTGTTGCTCCAGAGAAGGGACTGTTTACTTACTCATAAAAAACACAGCACAGTATGAAAGAATGTATTTTCATTTAATAGTAAATTAAGCATTTATTTTCCTGATGGGGGCTACCCCAGAGAAGCTGGGATGCATAGATTGCAAGGAAAAAAAATGAAACAATGCTTGCTAACAGCAAATCAGTTTGCTGTGCTCTTACAAAGGAGCACATCCAGTCAATCCATTGGGGAAAAATAAATATGGGTAGTTTGGGGAAAATAGATGTTCCCTGCTCCTTTTTTTCTGATCTGCCTTCATTTAATTGTAACTGAAAGTGGCTTGTTTTGGATGGAGACCATAAAAAGGGATTAGAAAAGTCTATTTTTTTTAAAAGAGAAAACAAAAAAGAAACCAGAAAAAATGCACCCTCCTCATAAATGAACATGTAGTCCTTGACTTATGACCGCAACTGGGATGAGAATTTCTGTTGCTAAGGAAAGGGAAGAACTGAAGAAGCTCCTTAGAGGAGAAGCAAAAATGTTTTCATGGGGAAAAAAACCCCAAGAAAATCCAGTTGCCTTTTGAAAAGCACCTTTGGGTTAAGCAAGATGGATGTTAAGTGAATTACACCCAATTGTATGACGATCTTCCACGGTTGTTAAGCCAACCAATCCAGCTGTTAAATGAATCGTATTGTCATTAAGTGAATCCAACTTCCTTTATTGGCTTTCTTAGTCAGAGTTTGGTTGGGAAGGTTGCAAATGGCAATCATGTGATGCTGAGATGCTGCGACTGTCATAAATACTTGGCCAGTTGCCAAGTGCCCACATTTTGATCACACAACTGTGGAGATCCTGCAAGCATTATAAATGAGAAGACCAGTTGAAAATCCCTGTTTTCCTTGCTGTTGTAAACAAATGGTTATAAGTCAAGAACTACCCACATAATATAGCATCCCTGGACGGGCCAGATATATTTTTAAGAGGTGTTTTGCTAAAAATTGTCCTATTGTAAACATCAAAACCTACCTTTTAATGAGTCATGTCCATCTAAAGTACTTTTTGTTGACTCTGCCTGATAGCAGATATCCAAACTCTCAGAAAGAAGGAACTTTTTCAGGTCTATTCTGGAGATTAAGGCTTCATCCACAGCAGGTGGCTTCAAATTGGCGCTTTTATTACTGGTGGACTTCAACTCCCAGGAGTTGAAGTCCACCAGTCATAAAAGAGCCAAGTTTGAAGACCCCTGATTCACAGTGTATAAACCATATGCTGAACCAGGAGCTGTGACTCCAATTTGTTGCTCCTTGGCTTCATCAGGAGAAGTTTAATGTGATGTATCCTAGGAATCCTATATGTTGCTTACTGCAGTTCCTAAGGAAGCAGACCTATGATATGTAAGGATAACTCAGATGGATACAGTAAAGAAGTGCTTCAATAATGGCCAAGTCTTCATGACACAGCCTATTAAATGCAGCTTTAGGATACTTTCTGGTTCTTGGGAATAGATTCTTTCCAGTTCATGGTTGGGGGGGGGGAGCACACTTTCCATTACTGCTTAATTCATATCAGGCTGTTGCATCTCCACTGAACTTAGTGAAAACATTATCCTTTCCAATTCACTAAGCATTAGTGAAGCAGAAGCAAGCAAATGACCTGGGATGTATGTTTTCTCATGTTACTACTCAGGACGATTTGCATAGGAGCACAAATAATTATAAAAGTAGCATGACAAGATCCCCTAAGACTCCTTGCTTCCCATCTCTGTAGCCTGCTGAAACATTTGCTAAGCATAGCAGGGAATCCAATCGCTACCAGATGGAAATTAAACTGTCACACTGCATGCTGGATACGAATGGATTCCGCGCACACTTCCGCGTTTCCACTACATCGGTGCAACGGGAAGGGAAGTAGAATAAAAACATTATCTTCCATTAAGTGAGATGAATATATGTATGTATGCACATATGTGTTTGTGTGTGTATGTATGTGTTTATCTCCTACATCATTTTTTTTTTTGCATATTCATCCTAGAGAGACATGTACTGCTTTGATATTATCGGCTATCAACACTTTGTTGTGGATTCTTACTCCAGACGTTACAGTGATTTTACGTTGCAAAATGTTGCTTTGTTTCTTTACTTGTAGATGGCAGATTGCACATTTTCTTCCTCTCTTGCCCAATGGGCCACATCGGCTTTAGCTTCTTCTCATACTCCTTCTTTGCTGCGCTGTCCTTAGATTGATCTGACTGTAAATTAGACATGTTTTGTGCAAGGTGGAGTGGAGGTGGGAAGCAGAGTGGCAGATTTGAAAATGAAGGTAATTAATTAATGTCATTTCAAAGAGCAAAAGCGACTGAAGAATTTGATAGGAACAGCAAGTGAAACTCCTTAATTAAATGATGTGAGAAAGAAAGATGCGGAACTGTTCAAACTTTCAGGACCGGCTCCAGATACCCTGCTGGAGTTCCTTCTAAACTGTAGACTTTGTCCACTGGACATAAACAGCAAGCAAAATACACTGCGTTGTTTGAGGCTACCATTTCAGTTCACATATCCAATCGGGGCTTGCTAAGAACATTGAAGAAAAGTAAACATTGTGTCTTAATGTTCGGTAAAGATTGATTTTATATTTGGTGAACAGTAGACATTAATTCTAGCAGTTCGAAAGCACGTAAAAATGCAAGCACAAAAATAGGGACCAATACGGTGGGAAGGTAACAGCGTTCCGTGCGCCTTTGGCGTCTAGTCATGCTGGCCACATGACCATGGAGACGTCCTCAGACAAGCGCTGGCACTTCGGCTTTGAAATGGAGATGAGCACCGGCCCCTAGAGTTGGAGACGACTAGCACGCATGTGCGGGGGAACCTTTATCTTTACCTTAGACATTAATTCAGGGATGTACCAATAGGAACCGGCACTTACCCAACTGGACTGGTGTCATAACAGATTCCACAATCCTTCTTAGGAACTCAAAAAAATTCTTCAGTGACCTGCAATATTATTCAGATATACTGATATCAAAATTATATTCTTTTTTTTCCTGCCCGTACAATTATTATTTAAATCAGAAACAACCTGGCACTTTCTGGCAGCAGGATCTTTGTTGGTGTTGAAAGAGGGAAGGTGGTGGGTTGCAGAAGCATGATCCGGGATCTGCTCCTTTTGTACACGTGGCATGTGTGTACAAAAGGAAAGGAGGGGAGAAATACTTTCTACGTTGCAAGATTGATGTTAGCCCTGCATGGTAATTCAGATACCAAGCACAGCCAGGAGGACTAGGCATATATCTATTATTAGGTTACATTAACAGAATCTTTGCAAGTACGCTGTATAAGTCAAATACAGAATAAAGAATGCCACAGTCCTGACTCCTGACATTTTCAGGTAAAAGCGTCATCTAGGTGAAGAATCTAAAAATACATGCTGAAATATATATCCGTAGAGTGTTTCTAGGAGAACAGACAAAACTGATAAATAGCAGGTCCTGGAATCTGAAAGATGACAAAAGAAGACAAAATTGTACATTACCCAGAACCATTTGAAAGTGAGCAGCCTACACACCTGTACAATAAATAAATCAAATGGAGTTGAAAAGTATAGTTTCCAATGGCAAAGAACCCAAGAGTAAAGCAAGATGACACTTGAAAGGAAGGAGGAAGGAAGGAAGGAGATGGGAATGAGAATGAGAATGAGAATTAGAATGGGGAGGGAGGGAGGGAGGGAGGAGATGGGAATGAGAATGAGAATGGGGAGGGAGGGAGGGAGGGAGGGAGGAAGGGAGGGAGGGAGGAAGGAAGGAAGGAAGGAGATGGGAATGAGAATGAGAATGGGGAGGGAGGGAGGGAGGAAATGAAAATGAGAATGAGAATGGGGAGGGAGGGAGGGAGGGAGGGAGGGAGGGAGGGAGAGAGGAGATGGGAATGAGAATGGGGAGGGAGGGAGGGAGGGAGGGAAGAGATGGGAATGAGAATGGGGAGGGAGGGAGGAGGGAAGGAAGGAAGGAAGGAAGGAAGGAAGGAAGGAAGGAAGGAAGGAAGGAAGGAAGGAAGGAAGGAAGGAAGGAGATGGGAATGAGAATAAGAATGGGGAGGGAGGAAGGAAGGAAGGATTTTTAGAATTTAATTCTGTTATCAGAGGCAATCTCAGAGTTGATGTGAATCTGCAGGTATGCATGCTGAAGTGTGACCAAAAAAAATAAAAATCAAGTAGTTTCCTGGAATTCTTTTCTCTTTGACTGTCAATTCAGCTTTATCCTTCTTAGCCAAATCTGCACTTTCAAAAGGAACTCCTCAGGAGCCAGCAGCAAGAGACAGCTTTGTCAGGGGGATGAGTCATTTCCACCCAGGGAGAAGAAGCAGATTACCATTATCTCAAAGGAAGAGCCCAGGAAGAGTTGATTTTTAGAAAGAAAAGTATTCCTTTCTGAAGGACAAGCTTTGTTGCAGATTGGTGTAGCATTGTACCTCAGGAGAGGGTACAATTTGAAATCTGAGATGAAATTTGAATAAGGACGTTTCAAATAGGGCAGAATAAAAGGGCATCCTGAAGCCAGGGAACAAAAATCTAAACTCACCTATACACATAGGAAATAATTATATTAAATAAATATAATTAATAAATAAATAAATATATATATATATAATTATATTAAATAAATATATGAAATTATATTCATCATCCTATGCAGTGCTTTTTTTGTAAAAGGAAAAGGTGCCGGAACTCACACATGTCATACCACCCACCTTGCCTACGCTACAAGGTTCCATCCAAAAAAGGTGCCGGAACTCCGTTCTGAGCGTTCTATGAGAAAAAAAGCCCTGATCCTATGACATCCTGGTGTCTGTATGTAGCGGCATATAAATTAAATAAGTAAATAAAATTTGCACACTTTTTTTTTGAAAAAAATATAATGTACCAGAATAATTTGAAGGTCTACGACTTCATCCATTTTTGATCTAGCTGAGGAGCAAAAATATATCTTGTGAGTTTTAAGACGTAGGAAAAGCCCAATGAAGTTATATACAAGATTCCATGAACAGCAAGTTTTTGTAGTGTTATTCCTAAGGTAAATGTATACAGTTTCAGTGCTATATAGTTGCTTCCATCATACATTCTGACATTCTGTGAGAACAATCAACCGGTGAAATGACTTGTCTACAGAAGTTGTGGGTGCTCCATCACTGGAGGTTTTTAAGAAGAGATTGGACAGCCAATTGTCTGAAATGGTATAAGGTCTCCTGCTTCAGCAGAGGATTGCAGTAGAAGACCTCCAAGGTCCCTTCTAACTCATGATGTTGTTGATGATGATGATGAAGAAGAAGAAGATGAAGATGGTACCTTAATCTCTTTTTTCATCTACAGTTCATGCTGGTCTGTAACCTAAGAAAGCAAAATTCATTTAAGGCAGGATCTAGAAATGAGAGGAAGTTGTGTTGCTTTCCATGATGCTTCTCAGCCAGAACTTCAGAAGAAGTCACAGAGCTATACTGGGTTAAAAAGAAAACCACAATCTTAAAAGACATAAGGTAACACAACTGGTAAAAGATCAACATCCAACATCTGACTTTTATCCTAAAATCAGAAAGGATAATCACAACATTTGGCATCAAGAATTTTGTGGTTCATAAAATCATAACCCAAAATATCACCAATTAAGTAAGATCTGTGGACTATTTTTGCAAAACAAACAAAAACAAAACAAAAATAAAAGCCACATCAGCCTTTTGCCTCACTACCATCTTTATTCCTGAAAAGAAAAGTCCTTGGCTTTTGTTCCCACCATAATAAATAGCCAGGTCATATCCTTGCAGCCAGCAAGAATGTCCATATTAATATAGCTATAATATACAATTTATGGAAGGTGATGCCAAGGACAGCATTCTGTGATTTAAATGAGAATTACAGAAATTCCTATGGGAAGATAATATTGATTAGCTTCTGATAGGACATTGTTCTTACAGATTTTCTTTTGTATAGTTTTAGAATCCCTCTACAACTGAGTTCCAAACAGTGAACAAAAATGTTGTATGAGGGCAGTTAAATCTAAGCCCCACTTAGAGTACAGTTTTAGCAGCAACAAACACCTGGATGCTATAAATGCAAGTTGTTATTCTAGCAACATAGTACCGCTACCCCAACATCAAGAAAAGCGTAAGTGTCTGTTCCCTATAAAATGGAATTTAAACTTGAGGTATTTGTAAGTTTCCTGACGTTCTATAAAGTGTTTATTTTGTGGATAAGTATGGGAAGGATTTTATTTCATGACATACTTTGTCACTTCTTTCTTCTGTGTACTATTACTATCTATAGGAGTGGCTGTAGTAACAACTAGAGTACCGAGAAGAAATATTTCTTCTAGAAACCCCAGTGAAGAAGAAGAGTGAGCTTCTATGGCAATACAAGCAATGTCCTCTTCAAGAGAATATTGCCGAGAAAGTCAGTTGTCAGAGAAAGAATTTATTTATTTGTATCCTGCCTTTATTATTTTTACAAACAACCCAAAGTGGTCAACACACCCAGCATGTCTTCCTCCTCCTATTTTCCTCACCACCATAACCCTATGAGGTGGGTCGGGCTGACAGGCAGTGGCTGGCCCAAATTCACCTAGCTGGCTTTCATGACTAAGGTGGTTATAGAACTCAGTGTCTCCTTGTGATTGGCCCAAAGTCACCCAGCTGGTTTTTGTGGCTAAGGTGGGACTAGAACTCAGAGTCTCCTTGTGATTGGCCCAAAGTTACCCAGTTGACTTTCATGGCTAAGGCAGGACTAGAACTCACAGTCTCCTGGTGAATGGCCCAAATTCACCCAGGCTTTCATAGCTAAGACTAGAATTCTTTTTTTATTTATTAATGCCTTTTTCCCCCAACTCTCCTCCATAGATATTGACAAATATACCATAATATTTTATCAAGTATTAACATACATTCTTTTTACATTCTTATGTATCAGATACTCTTAATAAGATAAATAAAAAGGTAAAGGTAAAGGTTCCCCTGCACATGCGTGCTAGTCGTTTCCGACTCTAGGGGCCGGTGCTCATCTCCGTTTCAAAGCCGAAGAGCCAGCACTTGTCCGAGGACGTCTCCGTGGTCATGTGGCCGGCAGGACTAGACGCCAGAGGCACACGGAACGCTGTTACCTTCCCACCGTAGTGGTCCCTATTTTTCTACTTGCATTTTTTACGTGCTTTCGAACTGCTAGGTTGGCAGAAGCTGGGACGAGTAACAGGCGCTCACTCTGTTACGTGGCAATAAGATAAATACATAAACATAAATTTTGGTGTTGCTCGTCCATTTCCCCTTTCACTGTATCCACATTCCTTTTCTCTCTTCCTTCTTCTCTACCTTCTTTCTCCCTTTCTTCTCTTTCTTTCCTACTTCCCTCTTCTTCCTCTCCTCTCCTCTTTCCTTCACCGCTCTCCTCCCCTTTCTCCCCACTTCTCCAGCAACCTTCCTAGGACTAGAATTCAAGGTCTCCTGGTGGCTGGCCCAAAGTCACCAGCTAGTTTTCATGGCTAAGGTGGGTCTTGAACTCATCATCATCATCATCTAATGCTATCTAACCTGTGCTTTCACCACTAGACCAAACTGGTTCTCTGAATTGCTATACGAGAAACAAAACCCCTCGTGATTTCAGGTTTAATTTGTCCCCAAAACATGCGGCATGTTGCCTATTATCTTTGTCTCCATCTATCACCTCCACCGCCACACCTCCCCCCCAAAAAAAAGTGCAAAGAAGGATTGTGAGGAGAACTTGAAAAGAAATTTGGGAAGCATCTGAGAAGAAATATAATCTGGAGCTATACATCTGTTGTAATCATCATTATTAGAATGTATGGTGACTCTATATCTCAAGAACCGTTCCTGTGTTCTTAAAAGTAGAGCTGGAGAGGGGCTTGCAAGAGAAAGGGGGGAAAAAACCAGCATCTCCAAGTTTTTGTTTTTTTTTTTTTTAAAAATACAATTAGTACTTTCCTGACAATCTCCGTGAATATTGCCTGGAGATGTTGGCAGATCACCTGCTACATTCTCTGTAAATCAATACCGCCCTGTCCTATTTGGGCTGTTGCCTATTGACAGAAAGTGAAATTAGCATGAAAGGGCTGCAGATGATAATCTGTCTTTATGCTTTCTTTTTTTCCTTCTGGTCTCTTCTGTGTTATGCTTATGCTATTACCAGGGAAAATTGCTTCGTTGATTTCTTCCCTTGCCCTTTTGGAATTTCAAACAAATTACGATCAAGTATAATTGAAATGTTAGCCTTTCTGGTGGTGCCGGGATTAAATCTGAATGCTGTCACACTAGTAACACTTAGTACATTTCAACATTCAGAAGAAAAGCAGGTGGGGGAAGGGGAGGGGAGGGGCACAGTGGCGGAGGGGGGGAATGAACCGTACTGAATTAATCAAATGTGTTCCTGGGAGAATTTGCCATTCCAGAGTTTCACAGGGCGACAAGTGGAATGGAAAGCTTTTTAAGCTTTCAAGCGTGCAAACGGATGCCACCTATCGGCATTTTAAAAAGTAACTTGGTGCAAAGAATGGCTTGCAAATTAATCTGGCAGATGAGCAAGTGAAAAGCAGGCTGTGGGATGAGCAAACATGCCATTCTGAACCGGAGAGAGATTAAACAGGTGTGCAGAACAGAATTGCAAATCCTTAGCAAAAATTAGATTATATTTTTTCCCCTGGAATTTAGATTTCTCCCCCCACCCCTCCCCTTGGGCTAAGATGAGGATGCAGAATATTTGTAGCTCAGGGTTGAAATGAGGCGTCCTTGGTGCTCTCTGAGCTTGCTTGCTTTCTTGTAGTTGTCTCATTACCCTAACTAGGTAACATCAGTACTAGCAAGAAACATCTGCAAGAAAACAAGCAAGCTCGGAGTGCACCAAGAACCCTTCATTAACAACAGTATCCTGCACTGACTCTAATATGCCTATCAAAAATGACACCCCCTCTCTCACCCTCCTTCCATCCCTCTCTGACCTGACACATCCTTTAGTGAAATACAAGCATCAGCATCAATTTCACCTTGACAATGGGAAAATTTGTAAACAGCCCAGCAATGGTGAGGTAGAGATGAGAGATACATTAGATCAGTGAAACCTAGAAGCGGAAGCCATATGAGGTCTTTGCACTGCTGCAAAAAAAAACACAGTACTTAATATATGCTCTTCTGCTTAATCTTCTATTTAGCGGCTGGAATGATTTGTTTCTGGCTTAACTGTGGAGTACTCAAAATAGAAAACATGACCTCCACCGCCTTTTTTAAGTTACTCTGCAGCTACGGAGACTGTGATCAGTCTTCCTACTGAAGGAACTAACTCTTCTGTCATCCTGCATGCCTGTTCCTGGACTTCAGCTGATGGAATGTTCTATCCATAGGTCTTTCTAAGTGGAAAGGTGGATGAGTTGTTTTCCAAATCCCCTCGTAACAACCACTTTTATTCCCGTTTCATACTATCCATCAGTGTACAACACTCTGCAAACTAAAATTCAAACAGACCAGGATTCTGATTGCATTTATTGTAATGGCTAGAGTGTTGGGGTGAAAAAAATAAAATAAAAATAAAATCCCCTATCATCTACATAGCTCACTGGTTCATATTGTCTGACTCCTCATTATTCCTTCACTTACTTTCCTCATAGCATTGTTGTGAATCGTCAAAAGAGGAGAAGAACCTTGACAATTGTCCCGATAGTCTTAAAGAAAGTCTGATATAAATGATGATGATAATTTCCCAGTTCCCTCCCTTCCATGTACGGAGATGATTCATGCATTTCATATTTCAAAACCACATAGGTAAAAGTAAAGGTTCCCTTGCACATGTGTGCTAGTCGTTTCTGACTCATCTCCGTTTCAAAGCCGAAGAGCCAGTGCTTGTCCGAGGACGTCTCCGTGGTCATGTGGCCGGCATGACTAGACGGCAAAGGCGCATGGAACGCTGTTACCTTCCCACCGGAGTGGTCCCTATTTTTCTACTTGCATTTTTATGTACTTTCGAACTGCTAAGTTGGCAGAAGCTGGGACGAGTAACAGGTGCTCACTCTGTTGTGTGGCACTCGGGATTCGACCCACCAAACTGCCGACCATCTGATCGACAAGCTCAGTGTCCTAACCCACTGAGCCACCCCATTCCTTGTGCAAAATCACATATCTAGCTCTTATTCCAAAGAACATTAAACTGAGAGATGACTATTCAACTTATTGTAACTCGAATAAGTCTCTGAAACTTCATGTGATATATATTTTTACTGCCTTCTGTGGTGGTGGTCTATTGAAGACAATCAAAATGAACATTGCTGTTTGATGCAGAGCATCTAAGAGAAAGCTCCTCTTAATTATGCCAGTAGAAAGCTAATATTCCAGATGTAGAGAAGAAAGTTCAGGTAGGATTATATATAGAGATGGCCATGGCAGATATAAGAACGTACAGGTGAAATTATATACGTAGATGCCATGGCAGGTGTGTGTGTGAGGAGAGGGGGAAAGAGGAGAGAAAAAGAGGATGAAAGATGCAAACAACAAGCAAACTTGCTGGAATCATTAACTAGCCAAGTCCTAAATAAAGAGCAAGCAAAAGGAGCTGACATACATTCTATAAATTGTGTGGCTGGAAAACCTATTAAATCTGACAGGGAAGGGGGGGGTCTGGATTGGTGAGGAGTCTGATTACACCTGGTTCTTTATTCCCTATTGACTTTGGATATGCCATACCTTTCCATTTCCCGGAGAAATAAATTAAAAGTCAGAAGTAATTTGCCTGATGGAGGATACAGGTGGGATTCCCCCCCTCCCCACTCTGAGGAACATTTGCACACTGAGAAATCCAATTTAACCCCTAGAGGGGGGATATCTTATTTTCTTTTGTTGACAGCTTTGTGGCAGCTAAAATAGGAACCTGATTAAAGAGAGACAGTGAGAGATTGAGGTCTTGTTCCTACAGAGGGAGGATCAAGGCCCTCTAATCTTATCTCCCACTGCAGGGGGATGAACTGCCGATGCCGGCAGGGAGATAAACCTCACCTATTTGAAACCTGATGTTGACTGTGAGATAAGCTTCACCTATTTGAACCTATCCGAAGGCCGATCAACCCCCGCCCCCTAGACAGGGAGAAATGCAGAAATGAAGGGGTAGAGTTTTGCACATGGAAACAGAGGTGCTAAATTACTTCCTTCCTTGCCAGATTTTCTTGCGGTTATGGATCCAAGCAATATAATGGGAATCATCAGTTAGTGGGTGACTTAAACTGGAAAGATTCTAGTTCCCCAACTCTCAGCTTAAGTTATAGGAAGACTTGGGGTCCTTCACTTTCTTTAAACTTATCTTCACTGGATTGTTGTGGGAAATTATTCTATTAATGCTCTCTCTCTCTCTCAATCTCTCTCTCTCTCTCTCTCTCTCTCACACACACACACACACACACACACACACACACAGTAACAATGTTTGATTTCAGATGCTAAGAAAGGTGGCCTGGAGAATGCCATCTGTGTCTACCTACTTCTCCAAATCAAACATTTGTAAGAGACTTTTAAAGCATCATCCCAGCTATTTCATTTATACTGTTAATATGGAGAAATGTCTTGTTCATCAGAATGAAGGTCAGTGATTCTGTCAGCAAAGAGTCATAACAACTAAAGGAAGATGACTCTGCCATCACTCTAACTGTGGCACAGTGGTAGCCTGCAATGTAGTATTGCAGGCTAGTTCAGTTCACTGCCAGGAGTTCGATCCTGACTATCTTAAGGTTGACCAGCCTTCCATCCTTCCGAGGTCAGTAAAATGAGGACCCAGGTTGTTGGGGGGGAGGGGGGAGCAATATGCCGACTCTGTAAACTGCTTAGAGAGGCTGTAGAGCACTATGAAGTGGTATATAAGTCTAAGTGCTATTGCTATTGCTACCACAGTTGACAAACCTGAAACTCAGCTAGGCAATCTCAGCTGAGATTGCATCCCCTTCCTTGTCCAACTAGTTCTCATATTTAAGTAGGTGCAAATTCTTATTAAGCACAGAGCTGGAATTCACTTGGCAATTTGGGTCACATCCCCAAGTAAAATGGGAATCTAGAACATGGGGAAAATCTGTTTTGTCCAGAAGATGTTACCAACACCAGCCTATCAATCATCTTTCTCCTTGAATGGAGAGATCATTATCTCTGCTCATCACTGGGTTAATATGTCATGTCCTAATCCACATAGCATCACAGTCCTTTTCTCTAATCAGGCTTTTTGGAGCATCCTCTCCAGAAGGCAGTCTTCCCACCAGCCACCTGCTAAAAGATTGATCCAGCTGTCAGAGGTCTGACCTTTCTTGCCAGCTGAAACAATCCAGTCCCTAAGTCACTTATCATTTACAATGCCACCTTTTTCTGATAGGGGAAAAAAACATTTGAAAACTGTACTCAAGAGATGCATCTCTGCAGTGGACTGAAACTAAGTGTTGTGATTCAGGGTCAGCCTGTGGGTTCGGCATTTGGGTCGGACGATTCAGAGGAGGAGGGGGGTGTTGGAGAGGTTGCTGAGGGGGTTGGAGAGCTTGCTGATGAGAGCCCTCAGCCAGGCCCCTCCCACCTGGTCACTACGCAGACCCAGCTGTGTGAGCCTGACAGCGTGGATGAAGATGACCCACAGCTGGCCCTGTTCAAGGACGCCCGATGCAGGAGGCAGTCAATCAGGAGTAAACAGAGGAAGGCAATGGGGCACCTCGGAAGGAGGCAGAGAGAAGCCATGCCCTGAACTGTTTAAAAGGGGAATGCGTGGGAGGGCTGGTTTGCTGAAGGCAACCGTTTGAATAGTTCCTGTTTCATGGTTCGTGTTTGCTCTCTTTACTCTGTTTATGTTTTTATGTTAATAAATTTGGCAGGCTTAGTTCCAGCCTCTTGCCTTGTTGTAAAAGGGGTTGTCCCTGCCTTATCTGCAGGGCCGGTAGCAGGCTGGTACAGAACACTAAGTTCAAAGTCTTATGAAGCGATTTTTTTTTTAAAAAAAATCCCATTTATATCCCGCCCTTCTCCGAAGACTCAGGGCGGCTTACAATTTAAAGCACAAATCAATGTGCTTAGCAATATTTGGTGATTCAAAGGGAGACAGAGAAACAGGCAGTCTTGCTGAAATAATAAATGCATGGATTCCAGTTCTCCAAATAAGGGTTAAAAAAAAGAGAGAGCTTGGAATGGGAAAAGAGGGAAACAAACAACACCTTTTAGGTCAAAGCAGCAATTGCACAACTTCTCTGCAAGATCGACTCTTGATAATATTCAGGTTAGAAATTAATCACAGGAGACCTTCTGGGAAAGTTTAATAAAGCTATGTGACTGCACAGCCTAAATCAAGCCTGCAAGCATATTTGCAAATCATTTTCCTCGTGTATATTATTTGTAAGGATAGATGTAGTGGTATAATCTTACAGCCTGCAAGGTTAAAGTATGCCTTAAGGATGGTTACCTTTGCACAAGGAACACAGTATAACACTGAAGGCAACCTGAAATTTAATCCTGTAACATGAAATCAAAAGGTATCTTTCCGGTGTTCTTATTTAAAACATGAGGCACATCTGTTATATGCATTATTTATTTATTTGTTTGTTTGTTTGTTTGTTTGTTTGTTTGTTTGTTTGTCTGTCTGTCTGTCTGTCTGTCTATCATCTATCTATCATCTATCTATCTATCTATCTATTTCTGGTACACTGTGTAACTAGGGCATTAGCTGAATTATACATTCTTTAAATGACTTTGTGGGAATCATATTAACAATTGACAGCTATGAGTTGAAAGTTGCAATCAATTTATGGAGTACTAATCTCTTTGAAGAGGAACGTTTTGTGCACTGAATTATTGGAATTCCAGAAGTTAGGATGTTTATTAATTGATTTGATTTGTATGACTTTCCACCTTGCCACAGCAATTCTCTGTACTGAGAGTTTTTAAAGATAATAGTAGTAACATTTAGAAAGTAACAATTTGCTTGGTCTCCAATGTATTGTTGAAAGCAAAGTCTTCATCAGGGTCCAGTCCAAGCCAGGAATAAACAAAATGGAGACTGCTTTAGAAAAAAGGTTGTGGTTTAGTGAAAAGCAGAGCCAGACAGAAATACGGCTTTAGGAAAGATGACCACATGTAGCTGGGAGTGGTGGGTTTTTATACATCCTTGGGCTTTTGTGTTTAAGATTGTTTCCTGTTCCTGTGGCATGAACTTTGACCTGAGGTTTTGATCATGTCTTTTTTGGTATTGGTGAGTTAATCCTATTATGTCCTAAAGGTCATGTACTTAGAGTTTGGGTGGGATATGTAGATTTTAGGGGTCTTTGTCTTCCTAATCTCATCTTGGCTCTAGTCTACCTGAATGAATCACCAAATCTTCATCTCTAAAAGCTGGCCTGCTTGATTTCTGCTTGGAAGAGGCAGACCTGGGGTGTCTTTGCCTAAGATTTTTCATTATTCCTTCGGGGAAATATAATATTCTGTCCTTTTTAATATCCCCCCCAAATATTTCCTTTTCTAGGAGGGTGGGTGGGTGCTGACTTCCAACAGTATAATATTCTATGACCCCCATAGGCAATATCCATAAGATCAGTAAAGCTCACAATTCTTCATGGGTTCAGACTAATCTTCTGACTCTCATGCATGGGTGCACAAGCAAGTATCAATGCTTTCCAAATACACATCCCTGTCAGATATGACAAATGTGATGCTCAAAGGACTGCTGCTGTAACTGAAAAGGTTCGATTTCTAGGCCCAACAAGGTTTAATCAGTGGGATTTGTAGCATGCCTCTCCTATTACACCTGGTCCTAAAATAACCTGGCCCCATGTTAAGTCGAGTTTTATAGACAGCAATTAGCACCTTGAATTGCATTTGAGAACCTGTTGGAAATCAGGACAATTTGTGAGTAAAAATGCTTGTGTGGACAACTGCCTGAGCTGCCATTGTCTAGACTAGATGAAGCTTTTGGATAATCTCCAGGCTAGTCCTATTTAAATTACCTTGCAGTACAGCACCTCCCACTGCAGGAAATGATACAAGGAAAGATGAATGTAGAAAAATGTAGATTCCAGAGTAGGATCACTTACTACTCCTTTAAATCTTGTACAAATTATTGTATGATCAATGGAGGTGAGGGTGAGAATGTAGGCATAGTGTATGTAGTGTAGCCTATGGGGGGAGGAGGAATGAAGAAAAATATTGTTGTAATGTAAATGTTGGAAAATAAAAGTTTTAAATAAATATTTTGTTTAAAAAAAGAATTAAAGCAATTTGCTGGGGAGAAGGAACTTCTTTCTTTCTTTTTTTTTTAAAAAAAGGCTATAAAATTATTGAGAAAATAATATGGCACTGAGTGGATTATACTTTATGACCAGCTTTTGTGCATCGCAACCAGTATTTTTGGAGAGACATTTTTTTTTCTTGGCATGGCAATAATGTTAGGAAAAATCTCACCTCTATAATTCCCATGTGCAAGGCTTCTATTAAAGTAATAGAATTACCTAGGAGTAATAAAATGTTCAATATCCCTACCAGGGCCAACAAATCCCAGCCTCTTAGTTAAAATCTATCTTGACATAATTTAAAAAAGAAACTTTATATATAGCCATAAAAAAGAACACTATAGTGGAGGAGAGGGGAAAGAAAGAAATTGGCCTGTCCAGCAATATTCTCTTTTAGAAATATACTTAAAAAAAGGTCCTTTTAATAGTAAATAAATAAATGGAAAAGGTAGTTTTAGAATTTGCTGTACACAAAGACATTCTGCCCATTATCCCAAATATCGTGGTATTATTGAGAAAAAGGTCTGGCCCCTACATGGTTAGTAAGTCCCTTGAATACACACACACACACACACATAGTTTCTCATTCAGGACAAGGCACTGCAGCTTCTTAATTTTGTAGGAAGGATGACTGTATAAATAGCCCCATTGTTGCTTATTTGCTGATTGATTGCATGGACACCTCATTTCTTCTGTGGGAGTTCAAGGTTTCTTTCATAGAATCTCCCCTAGTTTTCATTTTAGCAAGCTTGTTGAGTGAAGACAGTGACTACACTGGAGTCACCAGTAAGATCCCTGGGGCTACGGCAGGGGAACTATCATCCTAACAACCACACTGTATTTAGTGTGTGTATGTATGTACATACAGGTTGGGAAATTGAGATGCAGGTTCAGGGTTGCAAAAATCCAGATGACTGCTAGAAGAGAGCAGGAACAAATAACTCTAGATCTTTGCTCTGGTATCTCTCCAGATTCCACACTGTCCATTTTGCTCTTTCTGTGTTTTTTTCAGTCTAGCTGGAAAGAACATCTGCTTGCTATTCATTTTACTCAGGACAAACAAATATGTACAGTATGTATGCATGAATGATTTTTAAGTCTATGTGTAAAACAAATACTGTAAGAAAAGGAGCAGCTGGACCCTCCAGCCCTATGATTCTATGTTCTGTGAAAATGAATGAAACCTTGCCTAACAAATCCATTTACATTTTGCTAAAACAAAACTTGTGCACAAAAGAAATTTCTTCAACAAACCAGTAAAAAGGTAAAGGTAAAGGTTCCCCCGCACATGCGTGCTAGTCGTTTCCGACTCTAGGGGCCGGTGCTCATCTCTGTTTCAAAGCCAAAGAGCCAGCGCTTGTCCAAGGACATCACCGTGGTCATGTGGCCGGCATGACTAGACGCCAGAGGCGCACGGAACGCTGTTACCTTCCCACCATAGTGGTCCCTATTTTTCTAGCATTTTTACGTGCTTTCGAACTGCTAGGTTGGCAGAAGCTGGGACGAGTAACAGGTGCTCACTCTGTTATGCGGCACTCGGGATTCGACCCACCAAACTGCCAACCTTCTGATCGACAAGCTCAGCGTCCTAACCCACTGTGCCACCGCGTCCCAACAAACCAGAGACTAGCATAATTTGTCCATGTTTGACATAGAAGAATTTTAAAACTGTCTGGATAGTTACTTTTTTCCTTCTTCCCCAATGTTAGACAGAGTTCAGTCAGATTGCAATCTCCACTTTAAGGCAAAGTTTAAAGTGCAGATTGATGACAACAGTTGTGCTAGCCTGAACTATTCTCAGTCTTCCTTATTTCAATTCCTGTACCATCCCAACGAATGAAAAAAATCTGAATAAGTTAAAAGCTTGTACTCAATTTTATGACATTTTAATTAACCCTAATAAAGATATTAGGGCCGTGGTGGCTCAGTGGGTTAGGACACTGAGGTTGTCGATCAGAAGGTCGGCAGTTTGGCGGGTCAAATCCCGAGTGCCGTGTAACAGAGTGAGCACCTGTTACTCGTCCCAGCTTCTGCCAACCTAGCAGTTCGAAAGCACATAAAAATGCAAGTAGAAATATAGGGACCACTCTGGTGGGAAGGTAACAGAGTTCCGTGCGCCTTTGGCATCTAATCATGCCGGCCACACAACCATGGAGACGTCCTCGGACAAGCGCTGGCTCTTCGGCTTTGAAACGGAGATGAGCACCGGCCCCTAGAGTCGGAAACGACTAGCACACATGTGCGGGGGAACCTTTACCTTTACCTTAATAAACATATTGCCCATTTACTGATTGTAGAGTTTTATTGCCATCTGAACAACGTGGCTACTTTGGTTAATATTGATTATTGTCAATATATACTTTTTTTTGTCCTTATCCATGTCTTTTCCCTCAAAATGTACACAAGGAACAATTCTTGTTAGGAATTTAGAGTAAGATTAGAGGAGACATTTCAAAGGACATACCTGTAGATAGTTATCTAATATACCCTGAGGATAATTATATCAGAAATTCACATAGGTCTAAAACTAAGCTGATTATGTTGCAGTAATGGACCAGTAATTTTCTCTTTTCCCAATGATAGAAATGTTTATTGTCTTACTATTTCAGAAATTGCATGATTATTCTAAAAAGAGCTTAAACTGAGTATTTAGGGAGGGAAAGGTAGTGGTTTTGTTATTTTTGTTGTTCTGCAAAATTGAAACATTTATTTGGGGAAATGGGGAAATCAACATCTTCCTTGTTTCAGTTTGGCAAATAGGATATATATCTGTCAACTTTCAATTTCAAGGAAATTACTGTTATGAGATCTTTATATAGTTTTGCTTTACTAAACTTTTAGATAGATAGATAGATAGATAGATAGATAGATAGATAGATAGATAGATAGATAGATAGATTCTTAGATTAGTTTGCACCCATGAGTACATGAACAAATTTAATCAGATTTAAAGGGGAACCAACAATGTTTTTGAAGGTGGTGTTAAGCAGTAGCATGCATACTGGAATAGCATCTACTTCACAGGATTTCTGTTAATGTACTGTAAAGCAGAAAAGAATCTTGAACAAAAGACTCCCATATCCAAAATGTCCTAGGCTGTTGGGTTTCTTTGACTAGCATTAAGCAAAAAAAAAAGACAATTTTTTTTCTTATTTCATATTAGCTAACTTGTCTTGTAGAGAAGGACTTGATAGAAATCCCACAGACACTCTTTGCTACGTAAGAGCGTCCTGAGTAAAGGTAAGGCCCCTTTAATGAGTTGATTTCTCAACTGCCTATGCTTAAGTACAGGGGTATTCAAACTTGGCCCTTTTATGACTTGTGGACTTCAACTCCCAAAATTCCTCAGCCAGGCATATTGGCTGAGGAATTCTGGGAGCTGAAGTCCACAAGTCATAAAAGGGCCAAGTTTGAAGATCCCTGCTTAAGTAGAATCCCTACTTACATCATCTGTAATTTAAACTTGTCGCTTTTTCTGCCTAGCCTTCCCATAAATTAAAGGAGTCTTGCATTGGCACTCGAGTGGTTGTTGAGAGTTTACATATCTATTTCTGGCTTACTCCTTAACTCTCACACAGCACCATAGCCAAATCTAACCAATTCACAAATATTCACAGGGTCATCCCAGAAATTTGCTACATCTTTACTGACCGGAAGAATTATTAGCTAAAATAGAAGATTTCAGTCTGGACAAAAGATGGGTAGATTCACTGGCATCAGTGAGCTTTAAATAAGTCATGGCTATTTTGACATCAATGGAACTGATTTAATTTGTTTACCCATTTAAACAATTTCTATGAGAGGGATATGTGGTCTCTTGATTTGCTCAATAAATAAAATATAGTCTCCTGTTCTATAGCAATGACTCTGGGTAGGGTCTAAGAATTTACTAATAATAAAATTGACTAGTTGTATTCATCCAATCCATAATAAATACTTGTTTAGCTTTTTATACTGTATATGTTCTGTCATTTGTGTTAAAATAGGAGGAGGAGGAGGAGGAGGAGGAGGAGGAGGAGGAGGAGGCAATAATAATAGCAGCAATAGTCATCCTTTCCTAGATTCTTGATAATGAAAAGTTCCAAATGCTATCAAATGCAATTGTTAGATACTAAAATGCTTAACTTCCTGTCTTATTCTTTTATAGTTCACTACATACTTGCAGAGAGGGCAAATAGATTTTTTTTAAAAAAAATGTTTAAAAGTGCATTAAGAACTCAGTATTTCTTTCAGTAGCACACAACATTTCTCCTTTGAAAAGCACTTTTTTTTTCTCAAGCCCCTGCTTGGCTTTAACCTTCTGAATGCATTTTTAGCTCTATTACATTGAAAGGACACCCACGAGGCCTCATAAATGCATGGCACAGACCCTTTGACACCAGGGAAAAGTTGGAACATATAAGATTCTTTTTCAAGTGAAGAACTCTGGGAAGAACATGGCTGCTGAAAGATATTTCTTTTCATTTGCGGAGCTGGGGGGGGGGAGAGGAGGAACTGGCTAATACCAAGTCCATCTCTTTACTTCTCTGCATAATGATTTGAAATTAGCTTGTCAAGATAGTCAAAGGCTCAAAAGAATATCTCCGTTGGCAATTGTCCCATCTCAGAATCTCACTGTAATTGTCCATTAAATGCAAGAGGGTGATGTCAGTGGAGATCATCTGTTAAAACATTTAGTATACATTTGTGCCGACGAGTGTTTTTCGTGCAACAATATAAAATTGTATTTTTCCCCCCATTTTCAACTATGATTAAGAAAACCAAATTCTCCGTCTGGAACTAGATTTAAAACTCAGACAACAATAGTTAGCACTTGACACTGCTAATTAGGTATTCAGTATGCCTAGCATATATATAAACACATTCTGGCTCTCTCCTTAAGTCTCAGCATGGTGGCTCAGTCATTAGAAGGCAGCAATGCAGGCAAACTCTGCCAACTACCCACAGTTTGATTCTGACCAGCTCAGGGTTGACTCAGCCTTCCCTCCTTCTGAGGTCAGTAAAAAGAGGACCCAGATTGTTGGGAAAAATATACTGATATTGTAAACCTTTCAGAGAGTACCTATGGAGTGGTAGGTAAATCTAAGGGCTATTGCTATCACTATATAATCCAATATCCTTTTTGAAGGTGAATGGGACTAGGTTAAGTTAATGTTTCCCTAGATTCCAAAGCCTGGCTATGGGAGCTGTATCTTCAAAACAAGATGGAATATAAAAGTAAAATATAGATTACTCACTGCGCTTCCCTTTTTCAGGAACAAATCAGAATCAGGCACAGAAGAAAAAATAACATGAGGCTTTCTCACCATTTTGTATATTGAATATGGGTACATGAAGAATCCATTACTATAGGACAGGACTTTTCAACCAGTGGTACGGGTACCACCTGTGGTACGTTGGCACCTGGCAGGTGGTATGCGACCATCCTAGAAAAGTGGTAGCAGGGGAGGGGAATGAGCTGAACCGGTGGCAGCACTGCACAAGCCGGAACGAGAGACGGCTGGAGCTGCAGGGCTGTCAGGGCTCAGCGGAAGCACCAGGATCAGTGCCAGGCTCCAGCTGGAGCTTGGCACTGATCCTGTCACTTCTGAGCCCAGAAGAAATGCCGATCAGCTGTAATGTTGCAGCATCCCCAGGGTCTTGTGATTTACATTCAGATGCTTGGCAACTGATTAATATTTATGATGGTTACAGTGTCCCAGGGTCATGTGAAGTGACCAAAACCTGCTGTAACCACCCAGCAGATGGGGGGGATAAAAACCAAACACCCCCACCTCACCCCCGCTGCCAATCCTCAACAGAAATGCTCACAACAATGAAAACCTCAGACAGGAGGAAGAGCGCCAGGTGGGCAGGCAGGTGTCTTGCTCGGCTGTGGCTTGGGTGGCACTTTTTTCAGTGCCATTGTAACTTCGAACAGTCACTAAGCAAATTGTTGTAAGTCTAGGACTACCTGTACTTCATCACTTTTTTCCTTTTTTTATTTTTGGTCATCAAGTTTTTGACACCTTGCTAGGCGACTGGTGGTACTCGGATGTTGCCATATCCTAAAAGTGGCACAATGGGTGAAAAGGTTGAAAAGCCCTGCTGTAGGACATTTTTTAAAAAGTGACTTTGGACCTATACGGACACATATGAAGTATGTTTATCTCTGAGAGTATTATAAGGCTTAATTCATAAATATATATCAGTCAGAGAAACATAATTACCTAAATGCATGGAACACGGGGAGAACGTGCAGTTATATTTTTCCAATGGGAAAAAAATGGTTTCAAAAACTTTACACTGAAGAAAATAGTTACCAAAATGTACATCATCAGATTCAACCATGTCTGGACAGACACTCTCATTCCTCCTTTAATTCCTTCCTTAGGTGAGATTGTGAAATAAAGACTTAAGTTGATGGCTTCCCAGAGATTGACAATATATTGACCTGAGCATCATATGACCAAATTTATTATAAGATTTAACAAAAGTATTGCTGGAGCTTCCATAGTTCTCTGCTTACTTCTCCATACTTACTCCATACCTATTGTGCATTGCACTATCAACCTCACGATGTCACCATCTCACCTGCCTAATTGATAGGGTGACTTCTGATATGTCTATGCTGGAAAAAATAACACTTATGTCTCTGAGTACAGTATGGTTCATATTTCACCACATTTACCTGCCGCTCCTTCTTTATGATAACAGTACTATACAACAGTCATAATTAAAAGAAGTTGAGCCACTAATACCATCTTTCTAGGGCTGAGCATGTTAAACTTCCTATACTAGTGCTATTTTTCTAGATATACCTTTTTTAAGGATACTTAATAGAAACAGAGAAAAATGAAATAGAAAGAGAGGTTTACAAACTGTCTAAATTAAAGAAGAACTTATGAAATTTTAACCACAGAAAATGAAAAAAAGATTCCTTTACTGGTAATTACCCTTCCAGAGACCTCAAAGAATCTAGGAGCATCTTTCTTTGTTAGCATTCTCCATGTCTTCCATTTCATAGTGACCTTGGAAGATGATTATTATTGGCCTGATGAATGTAGCTCATTTCTGCAAGGTGGCTAATTCAAGGTCCACAGATTTCAAGTAAATGTTCTGTTTCATCTGTCCTCACATCTCAGTATCATCTCATTATCTTTCATGACCTCTCTATTTGGTTTTTCCTGAACTCTGATGTCTTGCCTATCATAGACATCACTTGGAGAAATTGTGCAATTTAAAGAAAAGTAGCAGAAATGGGGGTAGAAGGGGGACAGATTGGGATGGAGAAGAAAATTAAAGCAAACATTGCAACTCTTGATAGTGGAATGCGTGCAGGAATAAAAAGTGCAGCACCTGAGTCAATGCCATTCAGTCAGTATTGAAGTTATCTTAGGTCTTAATGCATTTGCAGACTGAGTGAATGTGTGTTGTGCATCTCACAATATTACTTGATTTATTTGAGATAAATAAATAATAAATAAATAAATAAATTTGAGCTTTCATTAGTTTTGATATTCTCCATGCATATGATTTTAAGCTCCCAGAATTACTCGCCAAGTATGGCAATTTGGGCAATTCTGGGAGTTGAAGTCCACACTTCAGGAGGACACACAAATTAGAGAATATTGGCATAATATGCAAGATAATCTCCAGCCCAGAAGCATTGACCCTTGGTGACCTTTAGCACACACGTTGGGGGTTTCAGACTGGCTTAAGTAAATGCTGTGAATGTTGTCCTGTGCTAGAAACACCCAAGCTGAAGTTAAGATAAATTTCAATGAGCACTGGAAGAGAGAGGTCCTATCTAGTGGTTATGAAGTACAAACAACACAGTCAATCGACTTCACTCTTAAAAGTAACAATATCACACTGCTGCACAAAGGGGATGCTTTTCTCAAAAGGTTGAAACAAAATACTTCGTCAAAGTTTTGCATGCCTCCAATGAGACATTGGCCCTGAAAAATAGTTCATCACTTTTCTTTATCATACAGGAGAAGACTTCTGAGAAAGTGCCTAATTATATGCCATGAATAGTTTCAGACCAGTGTAAATCTAGAAGAAAGTAGAAGCTATGACCAGGATTCATTAACTTTTCGATTTTAGATTGATTGATGATTGATTGATTGATTGATTATCTATCATCAAGTTGTTGTTGATTCTTAGTGGCATTTAAAATTTCTCCACAATGATCAATGGATTCTGGCACAAAGAAACATTATCTTTTCAAGGGCGGTCCAACAGATTCACTAAAGGAGAAGAGGGTGTGAATTAGCAAAAATAAGAAAACTATTAACCACTATACTTGAATGTAATATTATGTCAAAATCTGTCTTCAATATTCCAAACGTTTTCTTCCCTTAAAAGCAAAGCTTCTATTCTGCCATCTCATTCTCAAGGTACATTTTTTTTATTGCACATTTTGCCTTCTTGGAACTCAAATTGCTTGCCCTGGTTTCTTAATCTGAGAATACCCACGGGAACAATCCTTTCATGATCCCTCTCCTTGGAATCTAGTGAAAACATGGGAAGCAAGAGAAGTTGTAATCTCTAGTGACAAAGAGGACCTAAACCCACATGTATACTCAGCCACTTTAATATGAAAATAGATTCCATGTTCTTTCTTTCTTGAGAATTCCCCCGGCTTTTTTCTTTTTCTTTTGGGTTGGATGGGAGATAAGAATAATCAAGTGCATTTTATCATTTATCCAACAAAACCTGGAAAGTTTTGGCATCAAGCAATTTGAAAGTCAGTGTTCCCTGCCTTAATTTCATCTGTGTTGCTTCAGAATTTCAGTCATAAAGTCAGATGTTTCATTGCCACCCGCACAGTTGTCATTTGTAAAACTTAATAAGAAAGTCATAAATGAAATTCTAAGGAACAGCACTATATAAATAGATTTTATTGCCCCACTGGTACACCTCTCCAATTCCTAAATGGCTGCTTTTTTATTTAAAAATCTCTAGCATGGATATGGATGAGATTGGATAAGAAATGAAGGATTCACATCTGTAAATAAGACTACAGCAAACTGTGTTGCATTTTTTTCACAGTTGGAATGTAACTTTTTATTACAGCTCAGCCGGCACTGCAAATTAAAATTCATCTTTGTTTGTTCAACTGCTACTTGAAATTGGCTTCTGCCAACTGTTACAGTCAGATATTATGTTGTCATTTGTGCCATTAGTGGAAATGGTTCAATAACATGAATATTTAAAACCAAGTACACACATATTTTTTAATTAGTTTTCAATAGCTACTACTGAGTTATGCTCCCAAAATCTGGTCAAACCTTGCTTAATTTTCAATAGTGCTGAAGCAGTTGGTTGCTGAATTAATAGACTCAAGTTCTTTTGTAGGTTCATCATAGAAAACTGATCAGAAAATAAAAAAAACTTTGCACTTATCTGTTATCAATTGACGCAAATCTCTGGTTGAGATAAATAATTGTATTAGCAAACGTAAAAGATAAAAGAAGGGGTTTAAATTCCAACTGTGCTGAAACTCTGTTTCCTACTTATAGAAGGCTCTTTATATTTTGCAAATATGGAAGGGGAATGGTCATCAAATTTAAGGAATGATAACTAAAACATTTCACAGGGTGTATCATGGGATTTTTTTCTTTCTTTCTCTTGCTCATTCTTGATGGTTAAATATTACTTTCAAAATTAGACCATGCCTTAAATGCCACTTGCTAGAGAGGAACAGGGGAAGAGCATTAGGACTATACATGTTTACTTCTGAACTTTTAAAATATATCTGGTTGTCTGCAAGTTCTATTTAACAGTTTCAGATTTAAATATAAAGGACTGTTTTCCTATTAAGGGTCTATCAGCTTGGCTTTGGCCACAAACTGGCCCAAAACTGCTCAGGAAGCAGTTAAATTGTATATACATTTATTAAATGTTAATATGCTTAAGTAAACATACATTATCACACAAAAACCCCAGTTACCTCATTAGAACAGAATGGAATGGAATGGAACAGGACAGGACAGGACAGGACAGGATAGGCTAGGCTAAGCTAGGCTAGGCTAGGCTAGGCTAGGCTAGGCTAGGATAGGATAGGATAGGATAGGATAGGATAGGATAGGATAGGATAGGATAGGATAGGATAGGATAGGATAGGATAGGATCTGGAAGGGACCTTGGAGGTCTTCTAGTCCAGCCCCCTGTTCAACCAGGAGAGCCTTTACCATTTCAGACAAGTGACTGCCTAGCCTCTTCTTAAAAATTTCCAGTGATGGAGCACCCACAATTTCTGAAGGCAAGCTGTTCCACTGGTTAATTGTCTTCACAGTCAGGAAGTTTCTCCTTAATTCCAGGTTGCTTCTTAGTATCTAACAATTGCATTTGATACCATTTGGAACTTTTAATTATCAAGAATCTAGGAAAGGATGACTATTGCTGCTATTATGATTGCCTCCTCCTCCTCTTCCTCCTCCTCCTCCTCCTCCTCCTCCTCCTCCTCCTCCTCCTCCTATTTTAACACAAACAACAGAACATATACAGTATAAAAAGCTAAACAAGTATTTATTATGGATTGGATGAATACAACTAGTCAATTTTACTATTGTTTTAGTAAATTCTTAGACCCTACCCAGAGTCATTGCTATAGAACAGGAGACTATATTTTATTTATTGAGCAAATCAAGAGACCACATATCCCTCTCATAGAAATTGTTTAAATGGGTAAACAAATTAAATCAGTTCCATTGATGTCAAAATAGCCATGACTTATTTAAAGCTCACTGATGCCAGTGAATCTACCCATCTTTTGTCCAGACTGAAATCTTCTATTTTAGCTAATAATTCTTCCGGTCAGTAAAGATGTAGCAAATTTCTGGGATGACCCTGTGAATATTTGTGAATTGGTTAGATTTGGCTATGGTGCTGTGTGAGAGTTAAGGAGTAAGCCAGAAATAGATATGTAAACTCTCAACAACCACTCGAGTGCCAATGCAAGACTCCTTTAATTTATGGGAAGGCTAGGCAGAAAAAGCGACAAGTTTAAATTACAGATGATGTAAGTAGGGATTCTACTTAAGCAGGGATCTTCAAACTTGGCCCTTTTATGACTTGTGGACTTCAGCTCCCAGAATTCCTCAGCCAATATGCCTGGCTGAGGAATTTTGGGAGTTGAAGTCCACAAGTCATAAAAGGGCCAAGTTTGAAGACCCCTGTACTTAAGCATAGGCAGTTGAGAAATCAACTCATTAAAGGGGCCTTACCTTTACTTAGGACACTCTTACATAGCAAAGAGTGTCTGTGGGATTTCTATCAAGTCCTTCTCTACAAGACAAGTTAGCTAATATGAAATAAGAAAAAAATGTCTTTTTTTTTTGCTTAATGAAACCCAACAGCCTAGGACATTTTGGATATGGGAGTCTTTTGTTCAAGATTCTTTTCTGCTTTACAGTACATTAACAGAAATCCTGTGAAGTAGATCCTATTCCAGTATGCATGCTACTGGTTAACACCACCTTCAAAAACATTGTTGTTTCCCCTTTAAATCTGATTAAATTTGTTCATGTACTCATGGGTGCAAACTAATCTAAGAATCTATCATCTATCTATCTATCTATCTATCTATCTATCTATCTATCTATCTATCTATCTATCTATCTATCTACCTACCCTTCCCCATCAATTTAGCATCTTATCTCCTGTGTTAAAGATATGGAATCCTGATATTGATATTACAATATTTAGTTTCATATTCTAACTTGAAATTCAATTTATGTCTGGCTGTACCTTATTTCTAATCATTTGCAGAATGTAAAAATCTTCCCATTTCTGCTGGAAAGGGCAGGAGAATAAAAAGACTTCTGCTATAAACTTCATGACCCTCTCAGGATGCTACATTGCATGTATCTGTAATTTTCTAAAAGCAATAATATAAACATTACAGCTTCAAAGTCTGGGGTATGTGGAAGAAGCAGCTAGAATGCCACTTTATTCCCTCCATAATTTTGGTTCCAAATATAGTTTTATCTCCAGTAGGCTTCCAATAGAAAATTGAATTTGCATATAAATGCATGTTTTGGTCAGCATTAAATGATAACCTGAAATTTCCACTGTGAATGAATGAAGTTACTGATTGATACAACTTAATTGGAATATGGTATAATACATCCCACACATCATATTCCATAGCGACTATGTTCAAGCATTGTACAAAACCAAATCGGTGAAATAACTAATGCCTGCCTTTGTACAAAGTGGGAAACCTGGCTAGATTTGTAGCTTACCTTAGCTTACTCTGATTTAGTTTTATTGTTTATATCATGGTTTCTTGTATGGGGGAACACAGGGAATGAATGAATTCAGTTATTTAAATGTGGTATGTGCAAATGTATTCACTGAGTAATATATACCAAATGATTTATCTATAAAACAGCTGCACTGATAATCATATCTCAGGGACAGCATATAATCTTAGGTCTGTGCCAAAAATCTGTCTTGTATATCCTCCAGCAATTTTCCTGTGAAAGAGGCTTCTGTTCTTCTAACTTTTTCTCAGGATACTGGAAAATTTCCTTTTATAGATGTTTTTGATAAGAGCAATGATTTGAGTTGCAAAAAAAAAACATAATCAGTAGATGGCAGCAAAGAGTTACAGAAAATTTTAGTCTTCCAAGCCATCTAATGGTCATGCAGATGATTGCTGACAAAATATGGTCAATTCATGCTCTGAAAAAGCCACAGGAAACAAATTCCTTTCTTATATCTACCCTTGAGATTTAATGGAAGTTAGAGAAATTTTATTCAGGCACATGCCATTGGACATATTGTAAAGAAACAATTGCAAAACCTCTCATAAGAATGCCAATGAAATTGTCTTCTCCTTGATAAGAAATATATCATTTTTTCTCCATAAAATCAAATTTGGAATTTCTCTCTACATATATCTTTGTCTTTTTCTTCTTTCTTTCTTTCTTTCTTTCTTTCTTTCTTTCTTTCTTTCTTTCTTTCTTTCTTTCTTTCTTTCTTTCTTCCTTCCTTCCTTCCTTCCTTCCTTCCTTCCTTCCTTCCTTCCTTTCTTTCTTTCTTTCTTTCTTTCTTTCTTTCTTTCTCTCTCTCTCTCTCTCTCTCTCTCACACACACACACACACACACACACACACACACATTTACAGATCATTTTAAGGACTTCTGAGAAATGGGTCTTAGCATTTATGTATTCACTGTACTTTACACATAAGAAACCAACATTTTTCATCCTATTATCTGGGCAATATCTAAATTATCTGAAGAAGTACAACAATAATTCTACCTACCTGTTAAGTGGGAGAAGGGGGTAAGATTCACTGAGATTTATTCAACACAGTATAGTATCTATCCTTTGTGACTTGGAAGCTGAAAGAGGAAAACCCTTGCAACATGTGAATTATGAACTGTAGACCTCCAGTAGAAGTCCTGCATGAACTTCAAGCAGAATACCTCCCATTTTTTTATTGTCTTATTTTGACAGGGGTGTGTGCACATGTGCACAAGCTACTTCTCTCTCTCCTTTTTGCAGAAGCATAGTGTTGGAGTTGCATTTTGCATATGTTTTCAATTTACTGCATTCTGTGGCTGAAAATACAAACTTCTGCACTTGGAGATAAATTACAGTTATTACTAACTCATCCAGTAGAGAAATGTAGAATCACTCTGGAACGACTGTTTTCATTAGATTAGCTTGTATAGCAGCAATCTGTATGGCTGCAAAGATCTATGCCATTCTCTGGCTGAAAGGGATCACTTTATCCTCCAGATGTTGTAAACATGCAGCAAACTACATTTCTGTGATACTTATAAAGATTTCCCACTAGGGAAGGGAGGGAACACCCCTTAATACAGCTATAATAGCTTTTCTAAAAGGAATAGAAAAGGGAAATTAATATGGTATAGTTTGAACAAAGCACGGCCATATTCCAAGGAAAAAGATAGAAAGTGCTTGAATTCTTGATCTGCTGGATTCTTCATGCTCTTCATCTTCTTTAAAAGTTATCATTTTTGTACAGGGAAGTAGGAGTAAAGTCAAGTCTTATCGCTGGGGCCAATGCACCTGCCACTGTGCACATCAGCAGGTGCAAATAAGCCGGCGAGCATCTTTAGACCCAATGCCCACCCACATGGGTACACTTAAGTACTCTCCTTCACAGACATTAAACCATCATCTATCTCCAGCAGTGACATTTCTTTTGAGAGCAATAGGGCAGCAATTCTGAGCATCTTTCAAAGACAACACAGCAAGGAGCATTTTACTGTCTTCCACTTTTGCAGCAAAAGGGTAAGGACATCGCCACGCTGTCCAAACCTCTAGGATCAGTTGGGGAGATGGACAATTCCTATCCTGCTAAGAAGGGAACAAACAGCAAATGAAATAACTATGCCTTTTCTACCACTGGTAAACAAGCCCAAACATTCTTGGGGGAAAAAACTTTATGGTGCTCTCTATATACATATATTCTCAACATCCAAAGCCTCCTATATACATATATTCTCAACATCCAAAGCCTCCAAAAACTTAATGTTTTTCTATGTGGCTTGACCCACCCATGAGCAACACATGAAATTTACAAGAGAAAATATGGCACATTTTTTAAAACTCTGTAATATGTTATTACAAGGATTTTTTTTCTTCTCCTTAATCAACTTTTTTTTAAAAAACCAGGACCTTATAAAATACAACCATGCAATCTTTTTTGAAAGAGATAAAGACAAGAGCCCATCAATTCTCTGGATTAAGAATATAAATATTCATTACTTCGAAAGCCTTTTCAAATCTGAAAAAAAATATTTCACCTTCTCTTATAGGAACATTCATATTTAGTCTCCAACTGAAGGGCAAAATTAACCCCTTGCCATCATCCTTAATCATAGCAACTAATGAATATCACACGACCATCAAACATAGGGTATCTGGCTGAATGAATTACAATTGTTATTAATGGGTTTTTTTATCCTATTATACTGACACTGTTAAACTGTTAAAATCATGATGAACACATGTTGACAGTTTTGAATGTGAAGAATTTGGCGAGAAAGAAGGAAAGAGCACTTGCCATTTGGAATGAGATTGCCCCAGAAATCAGCGCAGCCCCCCCATACTTTCTTGTGTTTCCCAAACCCTTGAAGACTTGTCAAGTACAAGTAAGCAGGAACACAAGTTTAGTTCAAGGCACTTCAAGTTTATTACATGCTACCTATACACAAGAATTTGATCTATTAAGGCTCAAGGCAAATTGGTGCTAGGTAAGAGTCAAAGAATTCAAGGGGGAGGGCTGGACTTGGGGGAGCAGAGTGACTCCAAACTGATAACCCGTTTGACACCTCCCCCCCCCACACTCAGGCTTAGCCTGGTCATCTCCTACAAGTCCGAGTTGGGTTCAAAAGGATATGGCCCCTTGTTTTCTGTGTCTTTATTAATTCTGTTTATTGTCTATGGAGGGTGTGGATCCCATCTTGCTTTGGTTTGTATTGGATTTTTTTTTAGTGGTAATATATTGTGAGCTGCTTAGAATCATCTGGAACTGGACAGGATCTAAATGTCTATGGAGATTCTCCGTCATCCAGCTATTGATTGATTGATTTGAATCAGTTTAAATCCTGTCCCAAAGGTGCTTTTCAAGAGGCAACTGGACTTGTTTATCTTTGAAGACATTTTGCTTCTCATCCAAGAAGCTTCTTCAGCTCTGACTAGATGGTGGGGAGTGGAGGATTTATACTCCTTGCAGACATCTGGTCATTTGCAGGGTGAGAGTATGATTTCCAGACAACATGGCAGACTACAGGAACCATTTGTGCTTCAGTTTGAGATGCAGATAACACAGACCCAACAGCCTGTGCCTGTCTTCAACAGTGAAGGAACACAGGACAGAAAAACATCCTGCAGGCTTCCAAGGAGGCTCCACACACATTTGCACAACTCAAGTGACCCTGAGGACACAGGTAAACCTCCAAATAGCCCCAACGACTTTCTAAAAGAATGCAAATGACCAGCTGTCTGCAAGCAATAAAAATCCTCCACTCCCCACAGTAGTGGGATTCAGCCAGTTCACACCACTTCAGCAGAACTGGTAGCTAATCTTTTGTTGCCCAGGCCCAGAACGGGCTTCCAGAAGTGGCATCCACACAGAGAAACGGTTGTTCACATATCTGAATCCCACCACTGACTGCCCCACCATCTAGTGAGAGCTGAGGAAGCTTCTTGGATGAGAAGTAAAGTCCAATTGCCTCCTGAAAAAGCACCTTTGGGACAGGATTTAAACTGATTCAAATCAATCAATCAATCAATCAATTAATCAATCAATCAATCAACATTTTTCCTCCCACCAAAGGGGATCACAACTGGGTCTGATAAGCACATGTTAAAAGTAGACCGGTATATCAGAAAATGCTGATATACTTGTTTTAATGTTTGTAGTCATTTCTGATGGTGTATTACCTGCCTTTCCAAACAGTTTCAGCTGTCATGATATTTGTTTTCCTTTCACCTGTATGTAACCACAAGGCAGGTTGGCTTTATTACCATATGGCTCTCTCTCTCTGTGTATGTATATATTGTGTAAACAGCAACCCAGTACCCACCACTATCCTTGCTCCCAGAGGGATTGCTATGCTCCTTGACACACAAACAAGTACCCACAGTGCCCTGATGATAACTATGATATATTTTGTTATTTTTAAGCTGAAACCAAAATCATGAGGTTAAGGCTTTGATGTGGAGAGCATATTTCAAACCATCTGCTTTCTTTGTTCTACGGAACATTTTAGAGGGAGTATCTCAGACAGAAAAAAAACCTGGTGGAATTGAGATACATTTTCCAGGAATACAGGTGGAAGGATTGTTAAGCGAGATTCTGAGGCACATTTTAAACATGAAAAAGAAGAAAGAAAAAAAAAAGAAAGGAAAGGAAGAAATAGATGTCTTTTGTTAGGGATCAACCATAACTTATTCATCAGTTCAAACTTTCAGTTAGGTTCAACAGAAGACCCTGTCTTATGCTGCATATTCAGGATCACGTCACTTTCTGGATGCTTCTGCTTCTCCCTCAAATCACTTATCAGAATGCAACAAATTCATGGGAAAGTTTTAGTCAGCAGAGACCTCCCCACTTTTCACCCACCTTGCAAAGTCCCTCTCTTTGTTTTTCCTTTTAGCGTTTTCCAATTTTAAACTCCCCAATATTGGTAAATGAAGCTTCCAATGCTTTAATTTCCATTTCTAAGCTCAGCGGGAGAAATCGAAACAAACCTGTCCCAAAGGCGCTTTCTCAAGAGGCAGCTGTTTTTCCTCGAAAACATTTCACTTCTCCTCCAAGAAGCTTCTGTATTTCTGACTTACAGAAGCTTCAGAACTGAAGAAGCTTCTTGGATGAGAAAGGAAAAAAAAAACAAAGTCCAGTTGCCTCTTGAAAAAGCACCTTGTTTGGGACAACCATGGCCTGGATGACTGAGAATCTCCATTTTGTTTGGATTCTGATGTTACTGGGTCCATAGAATTAAAAAAAGGTATTCAATAACTCTTTTTCAGATGAAACGGTATATTTCTTGCTGGCAATGAAGGAGAAAAGTAACTTGGACAAGTGCTAGTAAAACTCAAGAGTTCTCATTTTATTCTTCCTGGCAGAAAACCTGAATGCAGCTAGTCCTTGACTTACCAAAGTTCATTTAGTGACTGTTCAAAGTTACAACAGCACTGAAAAATGTGACTTATGACCGTTTTTCAAAGTTACGACTTTTGCAGCATCCCTATGATCATGTGTTCCAAATTCGGATGCTTGGCAACTGACTCATGTTTATGACGGTCGCAGCATCCCGGGGTATTGTGTTCCTCTTTTTGTGACCTTTTGACAAGCAAAGTCAATGGGGAGGACAGATTGACTTAACAAGCGGGTTACTAGCTTAACAACTGCAGTGATTCAACTGTGGCCAGAAAGGTCGTAAAATAGGGCAAATCTCAGTCAACAAATGTCTCATTTAAAACCAGAAATTTGGGGCTCAGTTAGGACGCTGAGCTTGTTGATCAGAAGGTCTGCAGTTTGGCAGGTCGAATCCCGAGTGCCGCGAAGCAGAGTGAGCGCCTGTTACTCGTCCCAGCTTCTGCCAACCTAGCAGTTCGAAAGCATGTAAAAAGGCAAGTAGAAAAGTAGGGACCACTCCGGTGGGAAGGTAACAGCGTTCCGTGCGCCTTTGGCGTCCAGTCATGCCGGCCACATGACCACGGAGACGTCCTTGGACAAACGCTGGCTCTTCGGCTTTGAAACGGAGATGAGCACCGGCCCCTAGAGTCGGAAACGACTAGCATGCATGTGCGGGGAAACCTTTACCTTTACCTTTACCTGAGTTATAAGTCGAGGATTACCTGTATAGCCAAAGCAGGCCTTTGAACCTTGCTAAGAATATTGCCCTGATTTAACAAAATCTTATTACTTGCCCCTTCGTTGAATTCTGCATTCTTTGTTTGAAGGAAATACACTCTTTCCCCATGTTATGATCTGTCTGACAATTACAGCTCCTCCATTGGCAGCTGGGGATGCTTAATTTTGCCCATTGGTTTATCCACATTTGTTATACGAAGCTACAATCATGTATCCACTAAACTGATTGCCATTCTGGCATAGAAGAAGAATTAAAATAAAATGCAGTTGCATTAACACTGAGAAGTTATTCTCGTGCATTTCCAATAAATATAAAATTGGGATGATCGTCTTTCCGGTGATTTAATGCCAACGTATGGAAAATTAATATACTAGAGGGGCCCACTTGGCTATAATAAAGCGGAACGAATTCAAATCACTCTTATACATGGCAGAGACGAATCTTTGAAAAGAACAGGAAAATGCAGCCTTAAATATTATAACTGCAATGTGTGAATTATCCTTCCCTGCATACAACCTCTCTCCCCGCCCCACACACAAACAGTTCTGTATGCCAAAGCTTATAATCAGGATGAAACAAAAGTCAACCCATTGAAAGGGGAAAATTACAAGATGAGAGGAGGGGAATAAAAGAACACTCATGACAGTTTTGCTGGTTGAAGCTGGGGCTTTAGTGGCAGAACCTTACAATGGAAGACTGCAATGGGGTTCACACATCAAATTAAGCCATGATTTAACTATGATTTACTGCATATTATACCATTGGTTGAGTTGGTGCAGTGTGCTAAGGCAAAACTCAAGCCAAACATGTAATGTTATCTGTGGATATTGCTTATAGGCAGTCTTCAACTTATGACTTGTTGCTTAGTAACCATTTGAAGTTAATGGAGCCCCCAAAGTTACTTAAGAACCAGTTCTGTCATTTCATGAAGTCATGTGACTATATTTTGGGTGCTTGGCAACCGTTCTGCATTTATGGCTGTTTGCAGTATCCCACAGGCATGTGGCCACAATTTATTTATTCTTTTTCCTGAAAACTGGCCCTTTCTGGTAAAACCACACCATCTAGAACAGGGGTGTCAAACTGCCAGCCCGTGGGCTGGATCCATCATGGCAAAATGGTGCCCACCCTATTGCCGGCAATGGAAAAAAAGTCACGATGCTTCACGTGACCTTGCGAGTTTGACACCCCTGATATAGAACAATGAGCTTACTTAATGACATCAGCATTCACTTTACAACCATCATGACTTATGGCTGTAATGATCAGGCCTGGTTACAATCTTACATCAAGAACTACCTGTGCTGTATTTGGAAAAACTTTTTTGGATGCACCCCACTTGATTGATTGATTGATCGATTGACTGATCTTTTTTAAACCACTGCATGGTAAGACAGAAAAAGTAGAATTTCTGTTTTGTTTTTAATTCCCCATTAAAATTCCCTGCTATCATTTTGGCAGAGAAAAGGACTGTCTCAAACAAAGTCCAAGACTTCAAAAAGATTGTTCATGCATTATACAAAACCAATCTTTGCCCAACGTGCCCTCGTCAGCTGAGTTCACACAACTCAGCAAGAGGTAAACCAAGGTTTATAAACCTAAAATGCCTTTGGCACACACACATACTATTAAACTACAAGGTGATTTGTTTGCCTTTGACTTAATGTGCTTTAAGGAACTCATATGGTTTGTCTTTGTGTCACGTGTAAGCCAGATTGGGATGTAGCTTTCCAGAATAGTTCTTATGATGGTCTGGTTGCTGTCCAGTTAAAGAAAAAGAAAAAAAAAAGTCCAGCTAGTCATTTTGGAAGTCAGCTGGAAACTGATAGTCTTTCTAGACGTATTTTATGAGCAGGCCAGCTGTTGTGCTTTGAACCAACTGCATTTTAGGGGTGTTGCTCAAAAGCAGCCACATAATCTTATGACCCAAGAACAAATCAAAGGTTTGCAAGATCACCAGCCATAAGGTAATCAGAGGCCTATTCATAATTGATACCAGTGAAGGGCAGTGCCTTTTAAATTAAATCTGAAAAGTGAAGAGTGTAGCAGAATTTGACATTGATTTGATTTGAGGACCCTCTGTGTTGAACCCTCTCTGTTGTGGCTCTATGGTAACTGCATCTCATACTTAAAACAAAACCACCGCCACCACAACAAAAAAATCACCCTTGTTTGATTTCTCCCTCTCTTGTCTTTCTTTTGCCAAACCCTCCCACAAGGAAGGTCACCAGTGCCTACATTCATTCCTTATCTCGTGACATTTCCAAGACAGGCTTTGTGCATGATGTTCATTCGGTAAGCATTACACAACCTCTTCACATCCTTCAAAATGATATACAGCTCTCTTATCTCTGGCGCAAACACATGCATTGCTGTCAGACAAGAGGCTGCAAACTCAGTGAAATAATGGTTCAAAGAGAGATCGTAGATCTGTGTCGTGGTGTCACCTCCTTTAGCCAGAAAGAGCTGTTTTGTCTTTGAATTTCTGTTTTGCTGGCAACCCTCTTGCTAAATACATTAGAAACACTTAGAGCAGAAGCAGAATTTGGTCAGTTCAGAAGATTTCCATTGCATATAAATTCACCTTAATGCTGGGTGGGTGGATGGGTAGGTGGGTGGCAGAAATCACCATTCACTTATCCATAATATGGTTTCTTTGGTCTTTGCTTAGCATAAAGTGAGAATCAAATCATTATCTGCAAATCATAGATTATGGCTTAGAGCAGGGGTGCCAAACTGCCGGCCCACGGACCGGATGCGTCATGCCAAAACCGTGCCCACCCCATTGTCAGCAATGGAAAAAAAAGTCACGATACGTCGTGACATGTCACGTGATGTGAGTTTGACACCCCTGGCTTAAAGCTTTGCATGAATCCATTTAATTGTGGCTTAATAAAAAATAAAGTATAGTTAAACTAAGTAGCCATGTTTGGGTGTTACCAAGTCTAAATCCAGATATCTCGTTTAATAGACAAATACACAGCATTTAAAAGTACAGCATAAGGATAAATAAGGATGATATTTTGGTGAGTTTTGATCTGTTGCTTATTTACTAAGAGCAAAAAGAGTGGATCACTATATTGTTATAGGCGCAGGAAATCAGGAGCCAAGGCAGTTCAAATGAATACATACTCACACTTTGTACAAGAATCTGAACTACTAACGGTCAAAGCAGATTGGTGATAGATAAGAGTCAATGGAATTCAAGGTGGGCTGGATGTAGATGCCTTGTGGGCACAAAGGGACATGAGACTGATGGTGCTTCTGACCCCTCCCTTGGGCTCAGCCTGATCATCTCCTACATATATTTATATTTACTCCTTATTTTGAGAAATATAGAAGAACCCAGTTTTTGCACTGAAATCTTCAAAGAATGCATTCCTTAAGCATTGCTTAGCATTGTTTGATGCTCATATTTTTTTTTACTAAGGTCACATATCACAGTAAGCCATAAATCATTGTTTATACATACCACAATAGTTAGGTTCATGCAATAGACTAAGCCAAACCAACCAATCAACTGTATTTTGATTTAGCAAAATTTGTGAATCAGTCAAGTTCAATAATAATAATAACAACAACAACAATAACATGATTCCATCTTGCTTCTACAAGCTTTTCCAGGCATTTTCACATTCAATTTGTATGCATGTTTGTATCTCAATATGCACATTTTGCATACACTTTCCCTCTTGGTCTGGATTTAAATATCTCTATTGAGAGCACCAGTTTTACAATTATATCTGCAGATTATTTTTATATTTTTATACACAGTGCAGCTATTTTCAGAGGAAAACAGGTAGAAATGTATCCTTGGAGAATTAGAAGACAGTCAGTGATTGACACTTGGTGCTCATATTTATTCCATGGAGGATTTTGAGATGCCTTTCAGTGATGGGAAGTGACTCTACTGCTTATCTTTGTTTCCCCAAAGGAGTGTTAAATCATATTGTATATGTCAATTCTTTCCCAAATATCAGCCAAAAGATGAATCCATGCATTTGTGTTCATCTAATTTTCAGTGCAATGTTCCAAAAATGATGTTGGGTACCATTTCATTTAATCTTTTAACTTGGCTGATATCATCTTGGGTTCTCCTGGAGCTTGAACTAAAGTAAATCAAATCCCATGTATGTCTTCAGATCAAAAGGCACCATAAAAGTGTTATTTGTTTTCCTCATCATACACTCATCCTCAGTGTTAAATTCTCCTGCACAGTCTCTCCCTTCTTAAGAACAAAACAAAACAAACACTTTAATAAGAGTTAGAGGTATCCTGCATACGCATCCAATGGAGAGTTGTGATGTTTGAGATTACAAAGCAGTCTGAAAAATCTGTCTGGAGAACAATTGGGCAAATAATGAAAGAAACCTTAAATTGACTTTTTCTAATAGTACATTGAAATCATTAATAGACACTCAATCTCTCAAGAGACTGTCAGCTCATCAGCCATTGCCCTCCTCTTTCCAAATATATATTGCTTTTTTATTTAGTTATTTATTGAATTATGTGTGCATTCACATATTCTAGGGGGACTCTTTCTTTCTCTAACTCAAACGCTATTCTCTCTATACTTCTGGGTTCTGCCATGCTCCTGGTGGGGAGGGGGGAAAAGCACTGTGGGTTATTATAGCTTTGTTTGCCTGCAATTAGTGCAGGTTCGCATCCCACCAGGCTCAAGGTTGACTCAGCCTTCCATCCTTCCCAGGTAGGTAAAATGAGGACCCAGATTGTTGGGGGCAATTAAGCTGACTTTGTAATAATGCCGCTTGGGGTGTGCGTGAAAGCCCTAATAAGCAGGCATATACATAGAATGAAGGCTACTGCTAAGCTTGTAAGCCGCCCTGAGTCTTCGGAGAAGGGCGGGATATAAATGGAATTAAAATAAAAATAAATAAATAAAATTGCCACACTGTAACTGTCAATGTTTGTAGCAATAGAGGTTGTTCCACCGGTTAATTGTTCTAACTGTCAGGAAGTTTCTCCTTAGTTCTAGGTTGCTTCTCTCCTTGATTAGTTTCCATCCGTTGCTTCTTGTCCTGCCTTCAGGTGCTTTGGAGAATAGCTTGACTCCCTCTTCTTTGGGGCAGCCCCTGAGATATTGGTACACTGCTATCATGTCACCCCTCGTCCTTCTCTTCATTAAACTAGACATACCCAATTCCAGCAACTGTTCCTTATATGTTTTAGCCCCCAGTCCCTTAAGTGATCACATGACACCAGGACACTACAACTGTCATAAATATGAGTCAGTTGCCAAGGGTCCAAATTTTGATCACATGTCCATGGAGATACTGCAGCAGTGGTAAATGTGAAAAACAGTCATAAGTCATTTTTTTTGTTCAGTGCCACTGTAACTTTGAACAATCACTCAGCAAACTGTGTAAGTTGTCGGTGAGTGAAGCACTTGGAAATACCCCAATAAGTTTCTATGCCTGAGAGTAGACCTGATTTTGGGTATCCCCAATGCCAGCCCAATGATACATTATTAGATACATTTAGTTCTTGATCAATGACCATAACTGACACCAGCAAGTCCACCAGTTTTCATTAAGTGAGACATCATACGACTGTGACTTATACTTTCACTTTCACCTTCTCTGCTTGTCAAAAGCTGGCTGTGAAGAACACAAATGGCAATTAGGAGATTGTGGGGCAGGACGATGGTAGTAAAGACCTAGTTGCAAAGTGCCCAAAACTCAATCACATAACTTTGGGGATGCTGCAGCAGTTGAAAATGTGACAACTTCTCATAAAGTTACATTTTCAGCATTGTTGTAACTTTGAACAGTGGCTAGACAGGATAGTCACTAAGTGAGGATTACCTGTATTATCACAATGATTCTACTTATCAGTTATTAATTGTTAGCATGCCTTTCTTTTTCTCTTTTCTTTTCTTTTCTTTTTTTCTTTTGGAATGGTAGTGGTGTTTTGATTGTAAATAAAGGTCAGATAATTCCTGTAGCTTATTTTTATTTGGATGTAACCTGTTTTGGATCTGATGGTTTCATTTTTCCGGTATATCTATTTAGGACTAAATCTGTGGGAAAAAATGCATCTTGCTACAGAATTATTATGTGATATTCCTTGGACAAGAATAAATACTACCATGGCTTGACCTTTAAGGACTTGTATGAATTAATGTCTCAAATAAAATAATTTCCAAAGGGGTAGCCGTAGTAGTGTCTCACAGGAAAAAAAAATGACAAAGTTTGTGACACTTTACAAATTTATTGTGGCCTAAGCTATTGTGGAAAAATGTGTACTTAATCAAATTAGAGTTTGAGAAACCAGTATAGTACAAAACCATAGCTTCTATCAAAGGAGGAAGTAAATTGTTAGGCATGAAAGATCAGGTCCACACATCTGAGGGTCCAATATAAACTGATTTATTGCTAATCAGCTTTACGCACAGGAACCTTGCCAAGTAATGGTTGACATCTGTTGGAGTTAGATAAGGGTCAACAAAATTCAAGGAAGATTGTGCTTACTTCAGTTTGACTATTTAGGGATTCTATGTTGATTCTTCTTTTAACTCCACCCCCAGACTACAACTTCAAGAAATTTTGATGAAGGAACATCTTGCATCTTTTCCAGTCTTTTCATCCTGGGTGGCAATTGCATTTTCTACCCACCCATGAGTTCTTACCCATGAGTATGTGCTTCACATCACACTTACCCATGCTTACAGGACTACTTTGTTTCCCAGAGATAACGATGAAAAAAGAATATTCCAAATGTGACCTCTTTCTGCACCCTTTTTTCATTAATTAAGATTCCTTGTTTTGGTTGCTACACTCCCAAGTGTATTAACGTTTGAACTCCCCCATAAATAGGCAAATATGACTATTCTCATTCCAGATAGCCACCAATTCCTTTTGTTCTCTCTCTGAACAAAGGGGCACAGATGTCTCCAGCTCTAGATAGCTGTAGCCATTTATGAGGGCTGCAGCTCAGTGCTCTGAATAAAAATGTGTCAAGCTGCATTTGAAATCTAAGTGATGCACTCAAAGACAAAGAGAAAGATCTCTCAGCCTATTTACCATTTGCACAAATACCTTAGTAGCACTTACAGCTGGTTTAACTGCTCTTTTCAGGGTCACTTTTATTCTAAAGAGGAA
Organism: Vipera ursinii; assembly: GCF_947247035.1. Classification (NCBI taxonomy): domain Eukaryota; kingdom Metazoa; phylum Chordata; class Lepidosauria; order Squamata; family Viperidae; genus Vipera; species Vipera ursinii. The sequence goes on from NC_139520.1 coordinate 10,740,001, forward strand.
AAAAACAGCAACGGTCCATGTGTGCTGCAACTAGTTTGCAAATGAGTATGTCAACAAAAACTCTAGGGTCAGCAGACATATCCACACACACAAAAAATATTTGTTATTTATTATTGATCCAACAGCAGGAGTTTCTAGCACTGTGGCAGAGACCTGGAGTTGTGAAACTGACTGTATTCTTTTATGCTCTCTATGGGTCATTTTGTTTCTCAAAGCTTCAAGGCTAAAATAAAGTAGAAAGCCGGCATTGCAGATAAGAGAGAATCTTTCTTTTGGCAGTGGCTGTTTATATGTGTTTATATCTGTACTGAGCACCATTCATCCCCATGTTCTCTATAGTGTACATGATTTAGAATTTGACTTACTGAAGGCCACAGAGAAACTGAGGATAATATGCTAATAGAATATGTTATTACTAATTCTATGCAATCTTTATTCAATCTGATCTCCTTCTCCTTCTCTTCCTCCTCCTCCTCCTCCTCCTCCTCCTCCTCCTCCTCCTCCTCCTCCTCCTCCTCCTCCTCCTCCTCCTCCTCCTCCTTCTCCTCCTCCTCCATTTAATAGTTTATGGGGGCAGTTCTTGTAAAACTTTAATGTCAAATAATCATTCCATGTCAAAATCTGTATTTATTTAGCCTAGCTGGATAACTCTTCTTTTACAAGTAAGTTTTACCTATGCCTGTTGATATACGAATCAGGTGTTTAAATATTGGAATGTGCAAAAATGGGATTCCTCAAGCATATTTGGGATTCTCCAAATATGAAACAGATGCAAGAAGATATTGCTATCTTTTACTTCTAAAATGAATTTAAAAGATAGATGACCTGGGGGGGGGGAGCATTAAAATAGCTGAAAAGTATAGAATCTAAATATTAGTTTGGATTTTCTTTTTTATTTATTTTCATTAATCAGAATGGTTTTTTTATGCCAGTATTTTTAGTATACTTTAGAAAACTTATTTGAACATGAGTGAGGAAAAAATTCTTATGCGCTCTCAGCTTTACTTTTTGTTCCTTGGTTTTTCCTTGAAGAAAAGAACAATCAGTCTTAAACAAATATGCACAGTCTTATGGATCAACTCTGGAAACAATCTTTTCCATTCACTGGCCTGCATAATAGAATCTTTTATAGCACTTATCAAATCTTTTATAGCACTTATCTCAGATTTAAATGTCTCATTCCAAGATTATCGAAGCGTGACACAAAATTATAGTGCTCTGTTTTAATATATAGTTACAGGATTGTTGTTGTGGGGAAAATAGAAGGAGCAGGGTGTGTTTGGATATGTTTGCCATCTTGAGTTGTTTGTAAAAATAATAAAGATAAGCTACAGATAGATAGATAGATAGATAGATAGATAGATAGATAGATAGATAGATAGATATAAATATTATTTTAGTAAATATTATTTTAGTAAATATTATTTTACTACATACTCAATAAATAAAACCTCAATCTTCTCAAAATATGTTGCTACATGTCCAAGATGTGATGCTTATAGTTTTGCATGCTAGTTAAAAACAAAGAAAAATTATGTTCAGTACATAATCCAGCAAAAGTCATGTTTATTTTTAACCCTCTTAATGAATAAAAAAACCAAGGAATGTAAGCTAATAGTTAGAATCCTGCCTGTATGCGTTTGCCTTCTGATGAACAATAGAAATAGAAATAGTTTGGCTTTCCTTAGCATGAGGTGCAAAGTCTGGTCAAGCCATCTAGAATTCCTCTTTTGCACCTCTACCAGATGAACTTCTCCTAAACCAGTCAATATATTTTAAAAGGTAGTCGGAAATGCCCTTTTAGACCACTGTTGACATTGAATTCTGCATCAGTGAATGTTCGTAAAAATATATCAAAAACAATCCTACGCAAAGTATATTTTATTCCCCACATGCAATGTTGCTTAGGTCTACTCAGGGCTTTTTTCCTCATTGAACGCTCAGAACGGAGTTCCAGCACCTTTTTTGGATGGAACCTTGTAGGGTAGGCAAGGCGGGTTGTATGACCTGTGTGAGTTCCGGCACCTTTTTCTTTTACAGAAAAAGCACTGGGTCTACTTACTGTCTGTATAAGTCAGATCCAAACTTCTTCAAATTCTTTGCCTATTGAATACATCTAGCTTAAGTCACAGTGGCTGTCTGGATGCGCATTTCACGTCAGCAATTTAGTTTGGCGTGCTTTCTCCTCCTCCTCTTCTTCCTTCTCACCTGCAGTTCTGGGATACCTGGCAGTCTTCCATTCAAAGACTAAATATATCTATCTGATCCTTCTTAGTTTTTCCAAGATCAGTGTAGGTAAGCCAGGCATTGACTTTGCTAGTATTTCTCTCTGGATATTTTTCTATAGAATGAAATCCAATTTCCAGGTTTTAAGAAAACACGGTGCCAAGCTTAGCATGATAAAGCCATACCCTACTGGATTTTCTGAAAATTGTTGGTCCCCCCTCCCCCATTAAAATAGACATTAGTGTTAAAATATATATTTTTATTAAAAAAAACCTTTTAAGTTCATTTCTAATAATATTAAAGAAGTTTTTGTTCTCATTTCTTTCATCAAAAACAGAAAATCCTATTGGCACCCTAAATCCTTCTTTAAAGTTTCATTGATCTTAGTCTAAGAACAAGATTACAGGAAAGACCTATGTAAAGATAATGTCTGGGGGATTCAGGTAATCTCAGAAATTCATTTTAGATTAAATCTTGTGGTTTTCATACTTGAAACTCATTAGACTGATACAATTCACACATTTTTTTTTCCATGTTCAAGATGGATGTTGTTAATTACTTATTTCCTATCCATAAATGGACAAAAACTATAGAAACCGACAATAAGTCTTTTCTGCTTTTTGGTAATAATTTGAGACAATGATCATTCTTTTTTGTATGTTGTATATAAAAGCTGAATAAATAAGTACAAAATTATTTTAGACTAAATTGATGGTGTTAAAAGATATCAAAGGGATGAAACTAGCTTTGTTTATTCACATTTTTAATAAGAGATTGAATTTGGAAGATGGAGAAGATACCATTCACAGTAATCCTTAACCTGAACATTTTCCTATTTTTTTTCTTTTATTTGCACTGATAATGTCCTCAGATGATTCTACAGGGAAATGAAATGCCGTTTTGATTTTTTTTAAAGTAAATGAATAAAATATATAGTGTTTTTTTATTAGAAGACACAATTCCCCCTTTGAATCAAGTCTATCCCCTGGAACTAATCTGAAATTGCCTTCTTTCCCCCCCAAAAATTCTCTTCCCTTCCTTCTTTTCTTTTTCGTTTCCTCCCTTCCCTCCTAACTTTTCAATCTAACTCTCAATGATGGAATTTTGTTTGGACTCCCTTTCATGTTGTGATCAATTCCAATCATGCCCAAGTGCTATCACTTCCATCTTTATAGAAATGGAAAGGAAACATGAACGATTTGAGTGAAATGTCTAGTTTAATGAAGAGAAGGACTAGGGGGTGACATAATAGCAATGGTTCAATATCTCAGGGGTTGCCAAAAAGAACGGGGGGGGGATCAAGCTCCTGAGGGCAGGACAAGAAGCAATGGCTGGAAACTAATCAAGGAAAAACCAATCAAGAGCAAAGAAGAAATTTCCTGACAGTAAGCTGCGTTCAGAATTTGTGGGTTGTCCATCATCGGAAGTTTTAAAGCAGGGGTCTTCAAACTTGGCCCTTTTATGACATGTGGACTTCAACTCCCAGAATTCCTCAGCCAGCATGCCTGGCTGAGGAATTCTGGGAGTTGAAGTCCACAAGTCATAAAAGGGCCAAGTTTGAAGACCCCTGTTTTAAAGAAAAGATTGGACCATCAATTTTTTTTAAATCCCATTTATATCCCGCCCTTCTCCAAAGACTCAGGGCGGCTTACAATCTAAGCACAAATCAATGTGCTTAGCAATAGCCTTCATTCTATGCATATGCCTGCTTCTTAGGGCTTTCGCCCCCCCCCAAGCGGCATTATTACAAAGTCAGCTTATTGCCCCCAACAATCTGGGTCCTCATTTTACGTATCTCGGAAGGATGGAAGGCTGAGTCAACCTTGAGCCTGGTGGGACTCGAACCTGCACTAATTGCAGGCAGCTAGTGTTACTTAAGGAGGCATTAGCCCACTGCTCCACCAAGGCTCTTTGTCTGAAATGGCATAGGGTTTTCTGCTTGATCAGGGAGTTGGACTAGAAAACCTCCAATGTCTCCTCCAACTCTGTTAGACTGTTATTCTGAATATTTGTGTAGTCATCTATGTACTGAATTTGTTTCTCATTTCTCAAAGAACCATGGGCGATGTTTTCTCAGAAGAGCCTTAAAGAACTGGTTCAGCTAGAAATTCCCTCCTTTTTTCAACCCTTCCTTCTTTATTCCCTTCCTTTGTTAGATTCATTTTCTTTTTTGGGGGGTGGGGGTGGGAGAAGACATTGCTAGAGACCATCCCACCCAAAGGAAATGGGGTTTCATGAGTTGCATAAATCTTAGAGCTTCCCTACCCTGGATATTTATATATTTCATGAGCTGCCAATTAACGTTCCATTCTCGTTCAAACTTGTGTCAATATGCTTCTGTATGTGTCCTTGGATAACATATTTTTTAGCAGCTGTAATTTACTGTGAGGTGGTGAAGAGCATTATACTCATCCAACTTAGAAATAATGTGGCATAAATAACAGCTGCATTCAGCTCTGAGGCAATTATTTTCTTCCTGCCTTAATCATTCATAGAAAGAGGCAGTTGAAATCCCAGAGAAGGACAAAATGAAACTTTATCCAAATGTAATTTAGAGTTTGTCGTGTAATACAGTACTGCATGACTATTTTGTTTTTTACATAAAGAGTTTTATTATTTGGAATCTTACAAATGTTAAAAAATGTTATTAGAAAAATGGTAGCGGGGGAGGGGAATGAGCTGAACCGGTTTGCAGCAACGCACAAGCCTGAGCGAAAGACGGCTGGAGCTGCGGGCTGTCAGGGCTCAGCGGAAGCACCAGGATCAGTGTAGCTTTCCAACTGATCGGCGCTTCTTCGGGGTTGTCAGGGCTCAGCGGAAGCGCCACGATCAGCACCAGGCTCCAGCTGGAGCTCAGCACTGATCTTGGTGCTTCTGATCCCAGAAGAAGCACCGATCAGCTGGAATGTTGCAGCATCTCCAGGCTCTTATGATTTACATTTAGATGCTTGGCAATTGATTCATAGTTATGATGGTCACAGTGTCCCAGGGTCATGTGAAGTGACCAAAACCTGCTGCAATCACCCAACAGACAGTGGGAATAAAAACCAAACACTCCCCACCCCACCCCCACTGCCAATCCTCAACATAAATCCTCACAACAATGAAAACCTCAGACAGGAGGAAGAGCACTGCCGGGCGGGCAGGCAGATGTCTTGCTCGGCTGTGGCTTGGGGGGCACGCTTTCCAGTGCCACTGTAACTTCGAACAGTCCCTAAGCAAACTGTTGTAAGTCGAGGACTACCTGTACTTCATCCCTTCCCCCACCCTTTTTTTTGTCAACAAATTTTTGACACCTTGCTAGGTGACTGGTGGTACTCAGATGTTGCCATATCCTAAAAGTGGTACAATGGGTAAAAAGGTTGAAAAGCCCTGTCTTAGACCTTTGTTGCCTATAGTCATGTCTTCTCCTATTCAATATTGACAACAATCTGTGGTTTAATAAAACCTGCATGAACACTGCATGTATTGTATATACATAATCCATACACAAAATATACATAAGCATGTGTATATCTGCAGACCTCTCAACTACATTCCAAAATGTTAGTAAATGTAGAGAAATTGCCTCAGTACATTACATTACTATGTTCTACTATGTATAACAAAGGTCAGCATTTTCCGAACAGTCGGAGCTATGCCTCTAATTTTCCTTTTTGCTTGGCTAAGAATCACTGCAGCACCTCACTTCTGCTTCATGTTGCAACATCTCAGTCATGTGTTAGGAATCATCGTAGCTGATCGACTAACATATCTAGTCAATAACTGAACTGCATGTGGTTATCTTCATAGCAAAGAATCTATATTCTCTTCAGTACAGGTACTGGAAACTTCCACATGACTGGGAGGTTTCTGTTTTATAAATGACTCAGATTTCAGCTGAATTGAACCAAGTTGTAATGGAATCCTGCTTTTGATTTTGCAGCATATTAATCCAACATGGTCAAATGTTTCTCTTTGACTCCATCTCCAGCTGAAGTAAGAAAAAAAAGAGACTTTCAATAGCCTTCTTTACTATATTCACCCTCACATTCTGATGGTCTGCACTGGGCAGTCCAACACCCATTTATGACTTTGGAGTTGACCAAATGCCTGTAAAGTGTATACTGTAGTTGCTGATTATTTCCCATGTCCTTTGCTATATTTCAAGTGTGTCCTTCAAATACCTAATTACAGTTTTAGCAAGTCCTTGACCACTACAAAAGATATTATAAAATGCCTTTGAAAGAAGACTTTGCCTTTGAAAGCTAATCAAACCTGCAGTGTGCAGCTATTAAAAGATCATGTTTCTATAAACAAACTTCACTGAATATGTGGGAAAAGGAGGAGAAAGAGAAGGAGAAGAGTTTACAAAGTTATTCTATAATTCCCAACCACATGCACAGCTTTTCCACATAAGTAAGAAAGGCTAATTTGCTAATTTGTTGTGCCAATCAGAACACCACAAAGGAAAACAACAACAACAACAACAATCCCCCCCATTAAAATCAGATAAAGGATTTTAAGGTGTGTAAAGACAAATTGAATATATGATATCTCCTTCCAGCATCTCTGCCAGCTTCATGTTATTTCAGGTAACTCTGGGTAGCTTACAATATTTCAAACTATTTAAAAACACATTTAAAAACATAACCTCCTGGACAACAAAATCGCAAAAATATTTTTTTTAAAAAAAAAAAGCCCCAGCAAGACCTCAATAAGCAACCTGAACTTAGGACTGAGAAGAGGCCAGGTCTTCAAGGACTTTGCAAACCCATGGAGAATAGAAGCTGTGCATACCTCCAGATGGTTACTGTTCCAGAGAAAGCACATGTCCCTGCTTGCTAACTTAATTATTCTCACCAGCTTGAGACCTACTGTTTCTACTTTCTGAGAGTCATTCTTTACAATATAACCAGATAGTTGTCATGTTGCTCCTTCTTCCGTCCTGCTCTTGTTCCTGCATAGTGGAACAGCAGATGTCTCTGTGTGTCTAACTTTGGAAGCATGGAAGAGGCTGCATTGATCGGCTGAAATATCAATGAATTGGCTATATAATACAGGTGGTTTCCTTCTTGGCCTCATTGTGCTCAGAGTGAGCCCTAGTGGGCTTGGCTAAGGCTGGCAATAGCGTGCTATTCATTGGAAAGATGGAAGCAGAAATTCTAATTTCTTACAAGGCTTTAGAAAAATAATATTGCAGCCATTAAACTTCATTTTCAAAAGTAAGTCTCCCATTGTGAACAATATAGGAAGCTTCCTTCTATTGAATCCAAATAATTAGTCTGTATTGTTCTGTGTAATTAGAAAACAATTTGCATAACCTGGATGCCTCTAGAAGTATTAGACTAAAACTCTTTTCAATAATATCTTAACTGAGGAATTTTATAATCTAAATGTCAGGCACAAATAACCAGGAACAGGAGTTGAGTTCAAAGTGCTAAGGATTTATTCTTGTCACCTATGCACCTTTACCTATACACAAGAATATGAACAACTAAGGCTCCAAATGGCAAATAGATAAAGGTCAGTGGAATTCACAAGGGGCTGGACTTGAATCTCTTGTGACTGTGCAAAGATTCCAAACTGATGACATGTTTAACCCTTCCCTCCAACTCAATCTGCCCTCCTACACTAACATACTTGCAGGTTCCATTTATAGAATGCAGAATAACAGACATAGGATAGGATAGGATAGGATAGGATAGGATAGGATAGGATAGGATAGGATAGGATAGGATAGGATAGGATAGGATAGGATAGAGCTGGAAGGGACATTGGAGGTCTTCTAGTCCACTCCCTGCACAAGCAGAAGAATTTATACCATAACAGACAGGTGAATGTCTAGTCTCTTCTTAAAAATCTCCAGTGATGGCTCCATGATTTCTGGTGGCAAGCTGTTCCACTGGTTGATTGTCCTCACTGTCAGGAAGTTTCTTCTTAATTCCAGGTTGCTTCTCTCTTTGGTCACTTTCCAACTATTGTTTCTCGTCCTTCCCTCTGGTGCTCTGGTGAACAACCTGGCCCCCTTTGCCTTGTGGCAGCCCATCAGATACTGGAACACTGCTATCATGTCTCCCCTATTTCTTCTTTTCTTTAGACTAGCCAAACAAAAGTCCTGTAGTTATTCTTTGTATGTTTTAGTCTCCAGGCCCCTGATCATCTTAGTTGCTCTTCTCTGATTTTTTTCCAAACTCTCAACATATTTTTTGTGATCATTTGCAGAAAGCTTGATTAGAAGTACCTCAAATAACAAAACTTAAGAAAATGTTTCTGTCAGAGAACATCAGTTATTGAATAAATCTATTCTAACAAGGAGTGACCCACCATAGGACATGATACAAGAGTTTGTCATATATTTAAACACTATAGAAACATACATACAGTATGTGTGTCTATGTCTGTGTGAATATATGTTAATTCTTCAGATTTTTCATGCAAAATGGTTGAAAGAATGTGTAAGTATTGTCATTAAGAGCCTTGGTGGAGCAGTGGGCTAATGCCTCCTTAAGTAACACCAGCTGCCTGCAATTAGTGCAGGTTTGCATCCCACCAGGCTCAAGGTTGACTCAGCCTTCCATCCTTTCGAGGTAGGTAAAATGAGGACCCAGATTGTTGGGGGCAATTAAGCTGACTTTGTAATAATGCCGCTGGGGTGTGTGTGAAAGCCCTAATAAGCAGGCATATACAAAGAATAAAGGCTACTGCTAAGCTTGTAAGCCGCCCTGAGTCTTTGGAGAAGGGCGGGATATAAATGGAATTAAAATTAAAAAAAAAATAAAAATTAACACATTTTAAAGGGTGCTATGAGGCACTGATTTTCTTAAGGTACAAAGATTTAATTTAGCTTTTTAAATGTGCTGACATAAAGCAATCAATGAGGATACCTGAAATTAATTTATGTTTTAATATTTAAGATGTTTTCATCTTGAATTAGCATTTGGGTTAATGACCTTTCAAATGTACAGATGGTATGCTAGTCTCTGCATAAGTCAATGACTATAATTGTTGGTTGATCAGCATCTTATAGACCACATATACATGCCTGCATACACCAACACACATATAAAGCTGCATGAGTGTTGCAAATTAGACCTTTATATTGAAACCATTGGCTCTAAATCAATATCAATAGGACATATGGTTTGTATTAGGTAATTGGTTGTATGTGTGTTGTATGCTTAAGAGTGATAAATCACGGCCTATGAAGACTTCATAGTATATTGTAAAATATAATATATTAAGTGGTGACTTTGTAAATCTGTTTATAGCAATAGAAATGTTGAGTTAGAAGGGCAGTGCGGTGATTAATGGAAGTCAGTTATTTTCAGACAATGTTGCTTCATCATAAGTTTGCCAAGTGTGTGGGTAAATAGAGGACACAAACCTGCTCCATGCCTCTTACTTATCACGGTTATTCCCAGTTTCTTAATGAACTGGACTTCTATTAGATAAAGAGTTGGCAGCTAATTCTGATGTTATGAATTGCTGATTCTATCGTATGTGATTAGAGTTGTAGATATAACTTAAGGAAATTACTTTAGAATAATACTTTAGGGGAAATGATTCTGTTCCCCCATCGCATCCCGAAAGGGAGGAGCAGCATCTGTTAGAAAAATCTGAGCTGGAATTGAAGAGCAGAGTTTAAAATGAAAGTATAACATTTTAATGGGAAAATCTCTCTGTGTATTTTTATATTGTAAAGTAGGACCAAATCCTTCACAAAGACTATTACCTAAATACAGAGGAAAGAACACTAATTTTCTCTGATAGAATTTGCCCCTTTCTCCTTTGACCTCTTTTATCTGTGTATCTTCTGTTTGTGTGTTGCTCTTTCTCTGTCCATGGCCCTTTTAACCTTCTTGGCTAAATGACCGCATAATTAACCCAAAATCCTCTAGTTACCTTTATGGAAAAATTTGTATATTTGAATTTCACCTATGGTAATAATTGTTTGAATAGAATTCCACTGTCAAATTCCCAGAGACGTAAATATTAAAAATATTAGCACATTGACAAGAAGTGTAAATTAAGTTGATGTGTTAAAACTAGCCCTCAAACACATTGCTAAACCCAGCAACCCAACAACATCTGTCTTCACTAAGCCAAGTCAGCTACTCAGATTCTAATAATAATAATAACAACAACAACAACAACAACAACAACAACAACAACAAAACACCCCAGACTTAACAATTGTTGATAAGAAAGACAAAAAAGTCTGGATAGTGGACGTGGCACTGCGTGTTGGAGCATTCACAACTTCTGGAGGCAGGTTGTTTCACTTATTAACTGTTCTAACTGTCAGAAAATTTCATCTTAGTTCTAGGTTGCTGCTCTCTTTGGTTAGTTTCCATCCATTGCTTCTTGTCCTGCCTTCAGGTGTTTTGGAGAATAGCTTGACCCTCTCTTCTATGTGCCAACCCCTGAGATATTGGAACACCCTTCATCCTTCTCTTCATTAGATTAGACATTCCCAAGTCCGGTAACCGTTCCTTATATGTTTTAGCCTCCAGTCCCCTGATCATCTTTGTTGCTCTTCTCTGTACTCTTTCTAGAGTCTCAACATCTTTTTTACATCATGGTGATCAAAACTGGATACAGTATTCCACGTGTGGCCTTACCAAGGCATTGTAAAGTGGTATTAACACTTCATGTAATCTTGATTCTATCTCTCTGTTAATGCAGCCTAGCACTGTGTTGGCTTTTTTGGCAGCTGCAGCACTTGGCTGGCTCATATTTAAGTGATTGTCCATTAGGACTCCAAGGTCCCTCTCACAGTTGCTACTATTGAGCAAGGTACCACCTATACTGTACCTGTGCATGTGGTTTTTCTTGCCTAAATGTAGAACCTTACTTTTTTCACCACTGAATTTCATTTTGTTAGATAGCGCCCAGTGTTCAAGTCTGTCCAGATCCTTTGGTCGTTTAAGCCTATCTTCTGGAGTATTGGCTATTCCTGTCAGCATTATTTCTTTCAGCCTTTTCTTCCCCAGTTTCTAAGAGATTTTTGGCAATAATGCACTAGCTTTCTGAGTAGATGATGAGAATGACCCAGCAATAAGTATGTCAGTCCATAGGAAGGTTAAAAGACCAGAAGGTAGATAAAAGAAAGATAGATAGTCAGGAGAAAAAACTGTTTTTAAGAATAATCCCTGGCTGCCATTACTGAAATAACAGAATGCCTTGGGAAGATTACTGGCATAAGGGGAAGCTTTGGTGAGAAAGATATTTGTTGCATCTGACTATGAAATGGACTGAAAGTACCTTTTGATGGATCCAAAAAGCCTTTAAATGATGAATGCAGAGGTCAATTCCCATCCTTGGCAGCTTTGTTAAAAGATGAGAGGTGGAAGACTATGTAGGAAAACAATTCCAGAGAGAGAATTATAGTCCCCAGTTACATTTTTTAAAAAAATGTGTTGAATCCAAAGGATTGGGTTGCTAATTTTTCTCTTCAAGCGATTGCAGTGTGCACCTACGATTTTGCAGAAATTTATGAAACAAATTAATAGGGATTCAACTTTTCTTTAAGAATCTATCTGGAATTTCCAGGGCTTGATTTAAAAAACTCCTCATTAAGGGTGGGATTAATAAGTCTTCTTTGCCAGAGTACAGAATGGGAATGCCACCTAGTTATCTGGGTTCTATAATTGCTCTTATCCTTATATCAACTCAGACAAGTGTCCCAGATGTACAGGAATGACCTTGAAAGACAGGAGAAAAAGTATCTACCATCGGTATTGTTAGCCATTCAGTCATGTCTGACCCTCCACAATTTTATGGACCAGTACTCATTATGCCCCTCTGTCTCGCACTGTCTCCTTCGTATCTGCAATGATCACCCCAGTGTCATTTTTATACTGACTCTAGTAAGTGGGCACTAGGGTGGCCCCTTCTCCTTTTTATGCTGATCACTCCCAGCATGATTGACTTGTCAAGTGAGTCAGCTCTCATGACATGACCAAAGTAGGATAGCCTCTGTTTGATGATCTTGGCTTCAAGTGATATTTTTGGTGAGCTTCAGTCTATGGCTTCTTTGTTTATTATTTCTGCAGTCCATGGGATGGTAGTAGTCACCTCCAGCAGCACAGTTCAGGACTACCAGGCTACTATGCCAGCCATGCTTCTCTAGATGCCAGTCTGCCATACGCAACAGGCAGGAGGAAGCTACAGAGTAGGATGAGGAGGGAGATAGCAGAAAGGGAATTGAAACTACTCATTGTGATGTCCCATGAGAGTCATTGGCCATTCCAAGGTCACCCCATTGAATGCAGTACCATTCAGCCCATGCAGCCAGGAACTGTTATCACATCAATTTATTTCAATGTTGTTGGATAGTAAAAGATAAGGGGATAGGGGAAATGTTAACCAGATGTTTGGGGCATGAAACTTTAGATCTGGATTTTTAACCTGTAACCATCATGGCTGACAGGCATCCAAAGGTATACCTACCAAGTTACGCACCAGTTTGAAATATATCTGCATGGTATCTTCCCCATGAAGTGGGGAAGTTGAGAAGAGATGTGTTGGCACAGTGGTTAGAATGCAGTACTGACTTACTGTTCACTCCAGAGTTCGATCCTTTTTTTTAATAATAAATCTTTTTAATTTATTTCTTGCACAGCTTTCTTTCAAAATTCCATATTACTCATTTCCACCACCTTCTCTAAAACTTATTTTAATGACCAAAATCTTAGCTGGCTTTTATCACTTAGAACAGATGTAACAGTTTAACTGGCTGCTGAATCAGAATTCTCTTAGCAAAACAAATTTGTACCTAGTCCACTGATTTGGGCCACACACTTCAAAGAGATGCTCTTCAGATTTCGATCCTGACTGGCTCAAGGTTGGCTCAGCCTTCCATCCTTCTGAGGTTGGTAAAATGAGGACTCAGATTGTTGGAGGCAAGATGCTGACTCTGTAAACCGCATAGAAAGGGCTATAAAGCACTATGAAGTAGCATATAAGTCTAAGTGCTGCTCCTGCTGCTCCTGCTGGGAAGCGAAAGAGGACAGAAAAGACTCAGCAGATAATTATCCAATAACTTTAAACACAACGTAGCAGCATTAAAGCAAGGACATCGCAGTTCACCCATGAACATGAACAAAAAATCTTCACAATCTTTTCCACTGAAACATTTTTTAAATCAAATTTTCTTTCAGCAAATTGGAGTGAGGGTAGGGGTAGGGGAATGCCCTGACATGAATAACCTAAGACTGGTACTGGTGAAGCATCAACTATCTGTCGTTGTGTTTGTGAAGACAAATTAGATCCGCCAATTTTAAAATTCCGCAACGAGCAATACAAACTGCTGAAAAATACAACCGAATTTCTAGCAGCCATATTTTCAATTGCAAACACGTTGCGGATTTGTAATAGGCGTTTTTGCTCCTTATTTTATAATGTTGCTTCTGAGATTTTCTTGAACTCATTCTGTCATCTGACCAAAGTGTACCATAACTAGTATTTAGCATCCTCAAAGGCCAAAAGCCTAGTTGTTTTGAATTCACTCATTGTTGCAAAATATTCTCTCCCCCCCCCTTATAAGTGGTGCACTACATCCCCAGGAGAAAACACAAGAAATATTTTAGAAACATATTTCTAAGAACAAGAGATTTGTGTCTTAATCATAATAACATCCAATTACATCACCTGCCTATGTATCTGGGGGATAAAAAGCAGTCATCTGTTGTCTGCATATGTGTATTACTGGCTAATATATCCTTTAACCATAGACATTTATTCCGTCCCATTTGGCACTCTTCCTTAATTAAGTGAACAGATGTGGCCATATTTTGAGCTTTGCTTGGTGAGAGACAGATGCTATTCTCTGGCTCGTGTATATTTTTCCACTGTAAACATCTGGATGTGCGACTCAATTCCATTTTACTATTTCTCACTTAAATTTCCTATTCAGATCTCTCCCAGTTCACTGTTTCTTAAGGTTTTCATGGATTTGGTTGTCTAAGCAACTTCCTCCACTGCCTTCTTCTTAGGAGAGACTGCATAAAATTTAGAATTCTTTCTCTGCACCTTAGTTTACAAAGAAAATATTTTTTGACCAAGTAATATAATATTCAGGAAGTTAAGTAGCTTAGTACTTTTGAAAACCAATTTTAGTTTAAAGCAGAAGTTATAGAATAGAACAATAACTTAATTGTCACTTTGAATGTACATTAATTGGCATACATGAAAATGAAATTTCATTGCTGTTATTAGAGAAAAAAGATGTTGGAAAAATTTCAGTTTCATAAAACATCTTCCTCCATTTTGGCACCCTCCAGATGAATAGTCCAACTCTTCCAAACCTCTTTGTTGCTGAATTTCAAACATGCGAAGGACATCCAAATTTTGGCTTAGAATATAATAAGTAGGGTTATTTTCAACTAAAATCCAAGAATCCTTGAATTCTACATCAAAACGGAGTTTATTCTGTTGTTCTGAGTTGACAGTGTCTTTTGGTATTATTTCTTTGGTTTGGCTTTTTATATGTCTAGCATGCCTGGTGGTCCCCAGATATTTATTTGGAAAAAGCGCCATGATAAAAAATTCCTTCTTTGGGGCTGAATTGAAGAGCTGGAAGCCAAGAAGCCAGCAGAGCTCTGGGGGGAGGGTATTCAATGATTAGGAAATTTATACCTGCTCCAGGTATCTGTGTAAGAAAAGTATGCACACCAAAATCCTGATACCCCACTCCACAAGACTTTCTTCTCATTTGAAAATTAATTGGAGAAGTGATTTATGTCCTATCACATTGAAGGTGAATGATTAAAAAGCTGTACTTATTACCTCAGTAATAGCAATTATGGGGAAATGAGGATAATAGCCTGTACTGATAGCACTAGTTACATCACTAATCTCCATGTACAATGCATCATAGTGAAATGCTGTTTTTATTTTTAAAAAGAAGATAGATAAGTCAACCAGGCTTTCTTTCTTTGTTTCTCCATAGAAAGGAGAAAGATTGTATCAGTAACCCAGCACTAATGTTATGTGTGTGTGTGTGTGTGTGTTTGTGTGTATGTATGTAAGCATGTAATGTATGGATGTATGTCACTCTCAGAGTAACTCTGGGCACTGTATAGTAAAAACATAAAAACTATTTTTTTTAAAAAAACACCCATATAAAATATTGATTTTGATAATTTCAGAGGATGATTACCCCATTTTAATGGGAGACCACTCAAAAATGCCAAGATAGTATACCACACTAGGCTGTTGAAGAAATAACCAAAAAAAATCCAATCGCATACCATTTCCCTACTATTGCCAATAGGACTACCAAAGATGTGTACATAAAATCATGGGAAATGGATTTGAAGGATATTTTACCTTTAGGAGCCACTACACTTTTACAGATATAATGAAATAAACTTCCAAGATACACAATCAGACAAAAAAAAATAACACACTGAGAAAAGCCCTGGGGAATTATAATTTAAAGGATAGGCATGCCAGCATGATGAATACACAAAATAAAATTAACCTTTCATCCTAAGTTTGAAAATACACCATACTAACAGATGAGAATGTAGGAAATTATGTAATTAAACAGTGATGTATGGTGCTTGAGTAGTTACCATCCTTTTTCATGTACACATAGTTACATTCTTTAAAAATGTCTTCTATTTAATTTTATTAAAATAAGAGTGCCTAATTAAGATCTGGTATTTTAAAAGTGTTCTTTGTTCTAATCTGGGATATGGCTGCAATTTTATTGCTGTTTCTGGAACAAAAGAAAAAATCTAAATTAAAATGAATAATATGTACTTACATTACAGCATAAAGTGAATTTACATAGCTTATATTCACAATAGTGAATGTTACTCATCTCAAAAGTCATCAGTACTCAACATTTCTATACAAATATAACAGTCCTTTAATAGAATAATTCTGAAATTGGTGTACTTATAGATGAACCCTTGATTATTTCTTCTTGAGTGACAATCAAAAGTGTATAGAACTAAATACACAATTACCTGGTCTAAAATAAGTTTATTATTTGTGTTATAATTTATAGATTAAATAAAACAGCAAAATAATTCCTGGCATCATGCTTAGTATTTAATATTAGGAGAGGAAGGGAGGGGAGGGAGGGAGGGAGAGAGAGGGAGGGAGAAAGGGAGAGAGGAGGGGAGGGGAGGGGAGGGGAGAGGAGAGTAAAGGAGAGTAAAGCTCTGTCTATTTGGAACTCATCAAATGTAGTTAGCTAGATGTTAGTTTATGGGCTTTAAACCCATTATGGAGGTTTAAATTCATGGGCTTTTAAATTTTAGATGATTATGAATAGTATGTTATCTCTGGGAACTATCTAGGTACTGGTGTGTCAATGGTGTTAGAAAGGGATATCTTGTTGTTGTTAGCTGCGAAGTCGTGTCCGACTCATTGCAACCCTATGGACAATGTTCCTCCAGGCCTTCCTGTCCTCTACCATCTTCTGGAGTCCATTTAAGCTCACGCCTACTGCTTCAGTGACTCCATCCAGCCACCTCATTCTCTGTTGTCACTCTGTCAACAAAAGTGCGTATAGTCAAGGCTATGGTCTTCCCAGTTGCAATGTATGACTGTGAAAGCTGGACCATAAAAAAGGCTGAGTGCCAAAGAATTGAGGCCTTTGAACTATGGTGCTGGAGAAGACTCCTGCGAGTCCCTTGGACTGCAAGGCCATCAAACCGGTCAGTCCTAGAGGAGATCAACCCTGACTGCTCTTTAGAAGGCCAGATCCTGAAGCTAAAACTCAAATACTTTGGCCACCTAATGAGAAGGAAAGACTCACTGGAGAAGAGCCTAATGCTGGGAAAGATTGAGGGCAAGAGAAAAAGGGGACGACAGAGAAAGGGATATCTAGGAGGTCTCAAATTGGAATACATAGCTGACCTTCACTGATGCTTTTAGAACAGAGAGATAGGAATGTTACTTTATGCTTACTGACCATTTGAAGGTATGACAGATCTACTTGGGGGGCTACTTATGAGCCCGATTCCAAGTACTGATAGTTGATCCCTCCTATGGTCACATGACTGAACTTTGGATGCTCAGCAACCAGGCTGTTATTTACACCTGTTTGCAATGTCCAGTGGTCACATATCCACATTTTACAACAGTTTTGCCAAAAAACCCCACCAATTACAATCCTTTCAGTTTTCAGCAAAGCTATGTACATAGTGCTTGACTGTGGTTAAGTTAATGATTGTGGTAGCTGCTTTACGACCATTGATTTAAATTAACATTGTCCACAAAAAAGGTGTTAAAATCAGGTTGATCATACGGCTAATCTGTTTTACAACTGTCAGTATTTATGATCGTAATGGTCAGGCTCCATTATAGTTGTAAATTGAGCTGTACCTTTATGTTATATTCCCATGCATGAAATTTTCATGCATTCCCCTCTTGGAAAGGAGGACATTTCTAGAAAATAGGTACTTGGGGAAAAGAGATTAAAGCCATTCCCAGCAACTGTACCACATCAAATTTAGTTTTAAAAGGGGAAAGGGATTTTGCTTATTCAGATTCCAAGATTGTGTATCCGAGCCTTTTTATTTACTTGGAATTAAACTAGATTAATAAATCCCCATGTGAATTTTACTCTTTGGAACTTGACAACAGTTAAGCTGACATTGGTTCCTATTTCACAGTTTCTGTAATGACTGGCTGCACAGCCCAAAATATTGCTAGTTGAGATATTCAGGTCAAAT
This sequence comes from Vipera ursinii, assembly GCF_947247035.1. Lineage (NCBI taxonomy): Eukaryota > Metazoa > Chordata > Lepidosauria > Squamata > Viperidae > Vipera > Vipera ursinii. The sequence goes on from NC_139520.1 coordinate 10,757,904, forward strand.
GTTTTCCTGAAGGGAAAACTGTGCACACACATATACATTTCTGATTTTGGAAATATTCATTTTTAGCACTCTGATTTCCCCAATAAAGCTGTTTTCTCCCCATTTTAAGTTAAACTTGAACTGAGTATTGTTATTGTTTTTAATAAAATTTATTTTAAAAACAATAATTTTAGGGGTGTGTGTGTAATAAATAATAAAAAACCCTATAATATCCCATTGCACAATGCCAAATATTTGGGGTTTAGATATTCAGGTCAAGTGTTTTCCTTGGCCTATAGACGTAGGATTATGCTTTTTTTTCCTTTTACTTTTTCCTTCTTTTTAACTTTGTATTTGCCTCTCTTTTGTCTCTTTATTAAGAAATATATAAAATATAGAGGGTCTACATACATATATATATATATATATATATATATATATATATATATATATATATATATATATATATATATATATATATATATATATATATATGTTTAAGTATTTGTCAAGGCTTTTTGAATGGACCTTGCTAATTAACTCTTTCATTCCTGTTTTGGCCCGGCTCAGGGCTTATACACAGGAACTAGTCAACTTATGACAGCTCATTATTTGTGCAAATTATTCAAATTGCTAATAAAGAATTTGGGAGGCTAAGATGATCATTTCGAACTCTTTATGTTCTCATCAGTTAGTCATACCCTTTATCTGAGATTCGAACCTGGGCTGATTATATATCAGGCAGTGTTTTAACCTCCTGAGCCACGGGTTCCTTCTCTCATATATATATATATATAGAATTAAATTCATAAAGGTAAATATAGCTGAATGTTGAAATGATTGTTATTTGTAAGAACATTAAGAAAAAGACTTATCTGTAAATGTTTTTTTTCTTTCATGGGGGGGAAGTAAACTGAAATAGATATAGTGACAGGATTTAAGATAAGGCAACTAAAACAATATATAGGACTATTGAGACTATATATTTAACTGTTGTTAAACAAACAAAATTGTTTTAATCTAATGTTTTGCAAGGAAAGATACGCAAGGGATAGGGGAAATCAAATGAAATTAACATATGGAATATAGATTATAGAAATTAATTGTTAAGGATTGTCCTATAAATGTTACTCAGACAACATGCTGTTTTATAATGATTTATGTTATGTTAAAGGAAAAAAATTCTAATTATAATATATATATATATATATATATATATATATATATGTGTGTGTGTGTGTGTGTGTGTGTGTGTGTGTATATATATATATATATATATATATATATATATATGTATATATGTATATATGTATATGTATATATATATATATATATATATATATATATATATATATATATATATATATATATATATATATATATATATATATATATAGTGTTAAGTATTTAGAATACCTTGCTAGGCCCAAACGCGGGACAAATCTTATTCCTGTTTCAGCCTAACCCAAGGCCATCCACAGGCAGTAGTCACAGCAGTGACAGCTCATATTTGTGTAAAAAAATTTTTTGGATTGCTAACAAAGAATTAATGGGAGACTGATATGACCATTTCAAACTTATTTGTTCTCATCAGTCAGATTCGAACCTAGGCCGATTGCACATTAGGCAGTTGTTATAACCTTTAGGCCACTGGCTCTTTCTCACTTTGTTAGTTGAGAAGCAAGGGAGATATGTGTTAAGTGTTTGTTAAGTATTTATGGCTGACTCCCATCCAATCAAAGTTCATACTGTATATGGAAATAATACTATGATGTGGCATAGCTAATTACTTGAAATTGTCCAGTGGAAGAACACAAATGTCTAGGTGAAGGTTTTATTTTGTTTTTGTTTTTAGTAAATTAAATCCATTTTGGCTGAGTTTTAATCACCAGTTTAAACTAAGGGTTGGTATCAGATGACTGCATATTTAAAAATTGGGTCATAGTGCGCATTCATTATTTTGCTGTCTAGTTTCTAAAATGCACAGAGGTTTTTCACGCTATGAAGCAAGTTACTCTGTTTGCTATTTGGGCTTTATAGGTATTGCCAGCCACATACGTTATTTATATTTCAGAGAACACCAGAGGAAGATATATTTATCTCTTGCATTAAGATTCAGGAAGTTTGTTTAGTTTTAGCTTGGCTTCAGGGCAAAACTGAGTAAGACATGCTTCCCCAAGATAATTTGTTTCCTAATTGCTATTCGCTTGCTGAAATACAATTAAAGCTATTGCCTTGATATTAACATCAACATCTTGATTGCCTTATAGAAATATGAATATGTATTCCTTTTCCGTTCATAAATCTTTCTCACTAACTTTTTCTGAACATTCAAATCTTAATTAAGGGGAAATCTTTCATCTCTTTGAACAAAGATCTTTAAGGAAACACATCCTGAAATTGGGCATTTCAAGCCATGTTGATGGGAAAGAAATTTTAAGTCGGGACTACAATTTTCCAGAAGTTTCATACTAGAGCAAAAAAGGGATATGTTCTACAAAGGATACAATTCCTGTCTTTTCCTCTTTAATCGGTACAGTTCTGCTTCATACTTTGCCGATTTGTTTCAGACTTTTTCAAACCAACTTCCTGCTTTTTGCACAAATTGAAATAAAAATTATGAAAGGACCACTGAATAGTCTTGTTATCTGTTAATACAGTATCCCAGAAGCAGGGGTCAGTTCCTAAATGATCTGTGCCTTTAAAATAAATAGGTGGCTTGGAACTAGATTTTACATTTTGCCAAATTTGGAACTAGGAACGTAAATGAATTTCATCACCAACGCAACAGGGAATGATTTTGGACTTCTATAATATGATCTAGCATAAGTATTACACTATTTAATCAATCAAAACCAATCAATAGGAATGTTTGATCAGTCTGAAGCAACTCTGCCAAGGATTCAAAAATTAACGTTTAAAATTTGGGAAATTTTGATATCATCATCATCTCTAACTTTATATTTAGTTAAACCTTCCTAAGTTGGGTACCATGAAGATGTAGACTACATTTCAACAATCCTACAGCACCAAAGCCTTCAGCATCAAGAAGGTATCATACAGAGGAAACATTCTCAATAGGAACAGTTAAAAAAAAAGAGTCTTCTTGAACGGAGACTATCAAATGTGTTATTGCATAGTTTTTTTTCTGGGTTACAGAGCATTTTATTAGCTGGATGTATAATAGCCCTGAGACAAAGAGCAATCCAGTTACCACTCTGGAAACCTGCAAATGTAATAAAAAAACCCAGTGTTTTAATATAGAATCAGCAACAGATGAATAGATAAAGTTTTTTATTTTATTTTAGCTGCAAAGGACACAGCCTAGCCAGCAGCAAAAAAATACTGAAGTCCAAAACGTTTGGATGAAACCATATTGCTTAACTTTGGGGCTCATGAACCTTCTCAGTTTCATCTGCCCATTGTTTGCATGTCTCTCATACTCCAGATTCACCCATGGAGCCTTGGTGATGCTTGCGTCCAATTCTGTGATAAAGCCATCATTTCATCCTGACAGCCTTCCAAGCCCCTCTCTCATAGTTATTTGGTTTTTATGGCACAAAAGGTGCCTCCCACCCCTAATTTCATTTCAGAGAACGCAGCGACGTCCTGCTGTGTTACATATGAATTTTCTTTCTTTAGCGTAATTTGACACTGAATACATTTCTAGGTATGAAATACAGTATCAATAAATTGGAGCATGGGCTCCAGTGAGTTGTTTGCTCAATAATGGATCCCGTCATTTGTACTTGGCTCAAATTAATTTGCGAATATCTTGGATAATTATTTCCCATAATAAAACCTTGCATCTGAAATATCGTTGCAGGTTTTCAAAAATGATTTTAAACAGTCCCCTAGTTGAAATCGTCCAAACTGATACAAAAAGGGGCCTTATCTTTTCCATCCTTTTTTTTAAAAAAAAAATCAAATAAATACACGATGTGTATTTTATCATCGCTGCGAAATGTTTTTGAATCTCATGAAAGCTGTGCCAAAGTTTCTCAAAATCCCATAAAAAACAAATGGCATTTCACAGGACCTTCTGCAAAGAGCTTTACAAGTTTGTTTTGTTTTTTTTAGTTTTGTGAGTGGTCTTCTCATCAGTCCAAGTCTTTAGAAAATGACTCCTTCTAGGAGAATTTTGTGGATGAAAGTAGTGTTTAGTGTCAAAGCTTATCTTACTGTTGGTATCAGTGAAATGAAAGAGAAGTGCCAAAAGTTTGATAAATAAAATGAAAATAGTGAAAAAGGAAGATGAGGATGAAGAAAGGGAAGGAAGGAAGGAAGGAAGGAAGGAAGGAAGGGAGGGAGGGAGGGAGGGAGGAAGGAAGGAAGGAAGGAAGGAAGGAAGGGAGGAAGGAAGGGAGGGAGGGAGGGAGGGAGGGAGGGAGGGAGGGAGGGAGGGAGGAAGGAAGGAAGGAAGGGAGGGAGGGAGGGAGGGAGGGAGGGAGGGAGGGAGGGAGGGATGGAAGGAAGGGAGGGAAGGGAGGGAAGGGAGGGAGGGAGGGAAGGAGGGAGGGAGGAAGAGAGGGAGGGAGGGAGGGAAGGGAGGGAGGGAAGGAGGGAGGGAGGGAGGAAAGGAGGGAGGGAGGGATGGAAGGGAGGGAGGGAAGGAGGGAGGGAGGGAAGGGAGGGAGGGAGGGAAGGGATGGAGGGAGGGAGGGATGGAAGGGAGGGAGTGAAGGAGGGAGGAAGGGAGGGAGGGAGGGAAGGAAGGGAGGGAGGGAGGGAGGGAGGGAGGGAAGGAAGGCAGGAAGGAAGGAAGGAAGGAAGGAAAGAAGGAAAGAAGGATTTTTTTTCCCCTGCTTACTAAAAATGCCTTTCAGAAACTCTCTTTTTCCCTGGAAAATATGATGGGATGTATTCCTCTGATTCTTCTCTGCCTACTAATAGGCTCTCAAAATTCTCTCTTCTATTTGACCACAGATTAATATCAAGATAAAGGATATCTATCTTCAGAGAAGTCACAATTTCTTTCAGATATGTTTTCCTTAAATCTTTCATACGACGTATGAGAATTCTACAAATAATCTGTGTTGGGTGGGAGTTTACCTTATAAATATTGTAAATAAACATTACTGTCTCTTGCTCAGTCAGGTAAGCATTGTGAGAAGGAGGATGGAAGTGAAGTATTGTGCTGTTGCAAACATCTGTGATGATTTTTTTAAAAAAAAATCACGAAAGGGTTATTAATATGACCTCCTTGCTCCAAGTATTGGATCAAATTTGTTCTCTTTCTTCCTCTTTTTCTTTATTCTGAAATCAGCTTCCAAATTAGGGAAATGCAAAGGCTTCAGATATTTGGCATATCACCAGCGCAGATCTGTAGGCAGAATTATGCATTCATTAATTCTTTCTTTTTAAGGGTTCTTGTTAAGATGAGTTAGGGACGGGTCATAAATTCTCCCCTGAAGTTGTGAAACAATAAGGACAAAAATGAAAACGAGAATGCTGCTGATGGCAGAACTGAAATTAAATTGGATGAGGACTTTGTACATATGGATTTATCCAAACTCACTAATTTACTGATTTTAATTGAAAGAAAGTTTCGACTGACTTGCCTCTGCCATTAGAACACAAGGGCGCTCAGGTCTGCTCTGGAAATTAGGCCACAGCTTATGCTTTCATTCCAAATTCAGACTCTTCCTATTTTGAAGACCTGAAGCGATCAAACCATTACATTTGCCATGGGCAATTCATCATTTCTGGATCCGAGAATAACAATGCAGTGCTGATTCTCTGTTTTCTAGCAGTAATGGAATTTTAAAGACAAGGGAAGCTGACCCTTGGAAAAGTTCCAGTCGTTACCCATCTGTAACTAGTGGGGATTTCATTCAAATTGCAAGACATTCTCAGGCATCGTGCAAGCCCTGAAAAAGATCAGATCTGTCACATCTCAGATGGACAGCAAACGGGCTTCATCTCCTGCCCCATCATGCAAATGCATGGCCTACCAGCCTCTTAACTGCAAATACAACAACGAAATCTGTGAATTTAACGTGACATCTTTTTAGTGGGAGAAAAGCAAGATGTCGTTTTGTTAGATGCAAATGTTCAGGGTTGGCTTTCCCTCCCAGAAAAAAACCTTTTAATTATATTGCTTTTTATGTTCAGATTCGAGGATTCCTTGCACGAATTATTACAATACTTCTACTTGGGTGCAAAAGATGTGTAGGTAACAGATTGAGGTGGTCATGCCATTCAGGGGGAACAAATATTTTACTGAATGTGTCAGACCAGCTTCTGCTCTGCTGTGATTACTAACATTGATTTTTGGGGTTCAATCTATCAGACTCCAAGAACGTCGATTACAGCAGATCATGCATATGTGAGCTGTGAATCACTGTTCTGCCAGACCAAACTGGGATGTCGTTTTAATAGCCTCAGTGTTTTGCTGCCAGTGAGCTAACCCAAAGTTGAAACCCTGGAGAACGAAAAGCATTTTTCACAACATCTGAGGGCAAGGAGGCTGCATGAGGGAGCAGAGAAAAAAAAGGGGGGAGAAAGAAAGTCTCAACAACTCTCCAGTATTCATTAGCTGGCTCTGTGAACGTTGTTGTTGTTTTTTTCCAATGGAGAGGTTATTTGTAGAAACCATTATGTTGAATCATCAACATAACAAAGTCTTAGAAGCCCAACACTATTCTTTAAATATAGATCAAGATACCCACAAAATGAAAAAAGTCCTCCCTTGCTTTCTGATTTCTCTTATTTCTCTATGTTTTTTTGTGTGCCAGTTGCCTATCATATTGTAAAGCTAGTGCTAAGAAAATTTATTCTCTTTCTCTTTGCTTTTCACGTTCTCACATTCAGTTTAATCTCCCTCTCTGTGTGTCTGTCTGTCTGTCTGTCTCTCTCTCTCTCACACACACACACAATCTACCATCTACCATTTACCATTCACCATCTGTCTGTCTCTGTCTCTATGTCTCCCAATGTGTATGCATACACATTTATTTCTTTTAGAATATAATAAGGAAATTATCCTGAATTTGAGCGAATCAGCTTTAGGTCTTGACTTTCATTGTACAAAAGATATCTCCATTAGACTGCAGCTTCACTGGTGTGAGACCAGAACTCGCAATCTCCTGGTTTCTAGCCTAATACCTTAAGCACTAGGACAAATTGGATTTCTGGATTATTATATTATGGGATTTAAACCATTGTACATGGAATTACAAAGTATTGTAATGTGTGAAACCATCATGTTCAGAGATACAACCTATTATTTAGGAGTTATGAACAAACATTGTTTAGTATAAATAGATATCCACTCCCTAACTTTTTAAGTTATAAGTTAAATCCAAGTTTTTTCTTCTGAGAAGATTTGTGATGGAGACCTACAAAACGGGGACTAGGAAGTTACAAGTCATCCTTGGATGGCAAATTGTCCCTGGATGTCAACCGTAATGATTGAATGGCAATCGCAGGGTGTATTAAAAAGTATTCACATTTTCCATGGAAATGTGTTTCAGAATAGCAAATGAGCATTTTGTTTCTCTCCTGTTAATTAGCTCACCTTTCTCCTTCTACATACCTGTTGCTGGACAATTTCATCCTTCGAATTGCCAAAGTGTTGTTTTAGTGCATTCATAAATCAGTCAAATATTGTTCACCTGTAAGTAATTATTATGGTGATTATTTATGAAAGAAGACCAACTGAGCAGTGGGTATAAATAGCAATCCACATGCAGAAAGTGAATGTGAGCCATGTGTCATTTGAGGCGATAAGGAAGGGCTGCTGTTGATTATAAATTAACAATCGCAAGGTGATCACTAATTTATGATGCAGTCAAAGCTACAGCTGTGTGCACATGGTCTCACTATTCCCATTCACTACTGTGCTGAAATCTGTTATCACGTTCCAGGAAAAAAACAAAACAAAACTTTTTTGTGTGCTTCAGAATTGTCAAGTTGTTTTTACTGTTGTATCATAGAGATGTGTGTGCCTTTCCACATTATGCAGCCTCCCTGCATAATGGATTGGGTTGGATCGGAATGGATCGGAATGGATTGCACCACATTGGATTGGATTATATTGGACTGGAGTGGAGTTGGGTGGGCTGGATTGATTGGATTAGACTGGACTGGATTGGATTGTTGGGTTAGATTAGACTAGACCAAATATACTGCTCAAAAAAATAAAGGGAACACTTAAACAACACAATGTACTGTATTTAATAGTAGGATATCTTATTTTCTGTTCCTTTTTTTTGAGCAGTATACATTAATACCATGGGCCAGTCCTAATAAGAAAACACACATTGTACCATAGATCCATTAATTAGGCCATTGCTCAAAAGAACCATGCATAACAACTACAGACTAAATACATTAGAAAAACTGTTACTGCATTTGTCAAGGCAATTATGAAAAAAATATAACTATTTTCTCACAAGCAGCTGAAATAAGGAAGGATATATAGCTAGCTGATTTTAGCTGGTTCTAAAATAAGGCAAACCAGGATGGTCCTAACTGATATTTTAAATAAAATCACTAGAAAATCCCAAAGTTTCCCCCCCCCCTTTTGGATGAAAGTGGTAACCAACTTTTATATCTTATTGGCCAAAGAAACAACCCTACACATAGATTCAAGGCACACTTTACTTTTATATAAAGTTCATCCCTCCTGTCTGTGTTTTTCACTAACACTGGCCTCATATTCATGAAATAGGAATCTCTGTAAAATGGCAACATGAAAGCGCATATCTCTCCATCTCTTATTTTGTCCATTGCTGAAGGGCAGACATGCTCAGAAAATGGAATTTTCTTCCAACAGAGCCAAAAGTAAACATTACATCTTGCCAGAGGAAAAGCTTTTCTGACTTCCTAATGTGGAAAGGCCCCACCGAGTGGCCCCCCTAAAGCTTCCCTTAGAATTTAATTTCACCTACACAGAGATATTTTGCTAAGAATTGTATAGCTGGTCTGGTCTCTGTGGGGAGGGCAGTCAGCTCTGAAGTCCACATTTGGTACTTAAATGAACAAGACTCACACGATTATTCTCATCACTCTAAAGAACTATTCTAAAACATGATTGCATGTACAAAACACACACATGGAGAACCAGTCTGGTCTAGTGGTTAAGACATCAGGCTAGAAAATAGGAGACGGTGAGTACAAGTCCTGATTTAGCCATGAAGGCTACATGATTTGAGGCCAATCACCAGGACTCTGAATTGTAGTCCTGCCTTGGGCATGAAGTCATTCTCTCTGAGCTCACCTCACTTCACAAGGTTCTTGTTGTAGGGAAAATAGGAGGAGGAAGATATGTTGGAGATGTTTGTTGCCTTGAGATATTTGCAAAATAACAAAGGCAGGATCACCGTTGTCATCAACCATTCAGTCATGTCCAACCCTTGGACACTCTACAGATCAGCACTCTCCATGCCCCTCTGTCTCTTCCTGCCTCCTTCAGATCTGCCATGGTCATATAAGTGTCTTCTTTATAGTGTTCAACCAGAGAGTAATAGGGTGCCCCTTTCTCCTTTTTTCTCTGATCACTCCCAGCGTGATTGACTTTTTGAGTGAGTCATCTCTCATGACGTGACCAAAGAATGAAAGCCTCTGTTTGGCAATCTTGGTTTCATGTGATATTTTTGGTGAGGTTCGTTCAGGCTTCGTTTGTTATTTTTGCAGTCCATGGGACTGCAAATAATAGTCACCTCCACCCTTTTCTTATCTGACTTTTTTCAGAATCCAAGTTTTACAGTCATAAGTAGCAACTGGAAAAAAATATTGCGTTAGGATGCAAATGGATATAAATGAATAAATGAAATAAATATATATGCAACCTTTCAAAACACTTAAGAACATACACAACCAGTTGACCTTAGCAACCAAATGGTGAATATGTTACAATTTCTTTCTCTGCTTGCTAATGTACAGTTTAATTCCAAACTATAGTTGACTTGAGACCTCAGATCATGCTAGCAACCCACAAGGGCTGAATGTGTATTTGAACCTGGGCTTGCCCAGTTCTGGTCTGGAATCTGAAATTGCTCTGTGTTTGGTGAAATTAAAAGATAATTCACCACCATTTTATTATAGATTTAGTCTGTCAATATATTGACATTATGTTTGTGTTTTCATGTGCGTGTGTGTGTGTGTATAAATGACTGCTTTATACCGATGTGCTCTTTGCTCAAGATAGCCACCTGCATTGGTGCTTCAATTAATATTACATCCAAAGCATAATTTCTAGACAATTTTCATAGATTCAAACTGGATTGGTCTTTGCCTCCCTCTCCTCCTTTAATAGACACATTTAAACTGGTATTTTAAAGAAAGGGGGGGAAGCAATGAAGGGATTGAAAAGTCCTGCAGATTGAATACCCTCGCAGCATGACAAAGTACTTTGGGAAGCAAATTAAAGAATAGTGTAGAATGTCAAATGTGTTGAGTCTATTTTGGAAACAAAGGCAGACAATTTACAGCTGAGGAATCTAGAGAGAAATTTGAATGACATGAATTTGGAAGGTAAGGTCAAGACATACTTAACCAATATGTGGCAATCTGTGGAAGAAAAGTTTGCTCTTTTGCTTTAGCCAAAGCTTTTCCTATGTAGACCTTTCTGTTTGTAGAAAGTCATCTTACAGGGCAAGGAATCCACTTTGAATCTGTTCATTTTATACTAAATCATTTGAGAATTGTTAGGCTTGAATAAGCAAATGCAAACAGCTCCCCTGCCTCAAACAATCATAAATAGTAATCCATCATTCGAACAACCATGCACAATTATGGAGGGAAAAAAATCAACATCTAGGAAAGGCCTTATAAACAATCTTATCTCCCAAAGGTGTGTAGGTCAATTCTGCTGCATTTTTCCTGCTTATTGTCATTTAATCTTATGAAAGACAATTTGAGGTTGATTTCCCCCCATGAATGAAGGAAAACCTGAAATTGTTGTGGATATACTGTGCTACGCTAGCATTTAGTTATAAGATGATATTAAGAATACTGGGAATGAGCTCTTTCATTCTATTATTACCTTCCCTGGCAAAATATCATTTTTTTTAAAAAAAGTTTTCCTTGGGTTTATTTCAGCTTGAGAAGTAGAATAGTTAGGAAGCTGGAGAGCGATATCAAAAATTGGGTAAAGGAAAACACCAGAAGAAAATCTCCAACAATAAAATAAAATTTAAAAATCATGAGAGAATTTTGAAATAAATTTTTAAAGCTCTTTGAAAATAAGACAGAAAATTTGGGACCTGTTTGATAGGGAAGCACAGCAATGGTGCTCTTAGTACATCATTTTCACCATTAATAAAGGGGTGGGGGGAAATCCCATGAAATGATACAAAAGAAAGCCTTATTATTTGCCCTTTTGTTTGTGAAAGATTGAACAGTAGCTGGAAAGAGATCCATTCTATTGAATTCCATCATTCAAAGATAAATGTTGAAGATGAAAATCTTGGGAGCAAACTACAATGACATCCAATTCAGAAGTGCACAATGCATTGTAACATAATTATGGGTTATGCACATTTCGTTGTAACATAAATAAGCCAAATCAGCACAATGAATCCATCATTTGCATTGCGTCTTTTACCCTCCTTTGTAGAAATCCCTACTGGAATTTAATCCAATGCTTCATCAAGGAAATTGCAGATTTACACTCATTGTAAATTGCTAATTGCTAATGCTGCTGTCCATTTGACTGTCTTCTTCACTGTCGAATAGAATATACAGACCTGATTTTTTTCCCTACACATTTTTTTACAATCAGAGAACATTTTGTAACATTTTTCATTTGTAACATCTTATAACGTTCACCAGCCTTTTACACATTTTCCCTGAATTTATATAACTGCTGATCTAAATGGCCCAGAAATTATTAGAATCACTTTGGGTAGTAAGATTGGCAGCATATAAATGTAACAAAATAAACATTGTTTTGTATTGAGTAGCGTTATTTATTTATTTATTTAATTATTAATTTTCCACTCTGACCATCTCATCTAAGTGATCCTGGATGGTTTATACCATCATAATAAAAGAATATAGACCTATGAATAAAAGCATTAATTCAAAACAGAATTAAAAACAGGTTAAAACATGCACATAAAGATAAAAATCAAGGTACAAATTCAAAAGGCTAGGCAGTTAACAGGGAAGTCTTCAAACCTCTTTCTAGATCCCATGGTCAAAACTAATTATGCTTCCATTTTTCACCTTTAATTATCCTGACTATTTTTTAAATATAAATTCCCTCAATCAAAGTTTGCTTAAAAACAATAAAAAATTTAAAGATTCCAAGCAACTTTCAATGCTATGCAGAGACAGAGTTTGGAATGGATAACGACAATTTTATTCTAGCAAAATTCATGGCACAGGTCTATTGCATTTCTACCCTACAGAAGTTGGGAAGATGACATGAAGTTCTGGCATTAAAGTCTTGTCAGTGAAAGCTAAATATGGTCTCACATGATGACTTTGCAGGTGACCGGATAAGCAAACATTAACTCAGTGTTTAGTGCCGATCTAGTTGAGTTCAACATAGGGCAGTGATTTATCTTGCTGAGTGTTTATAATAGAATTTAAGTACTAACCAACACCTCTTCTCTTGTAAAGAACATTTGTAAGACTTTCAAGTGCTGTAGGCTACTGGATGAAAGACTCTAGCATGTACCCTCAGTTATATTCCTACATTATTAGTTGAAGAAAGAAATGCTTACACAATTAAATCAATAGATCTGGGTCTCATGAGTTCATTAATGGCTGCAAAGATTTGAAATTGGATTTAATGAATGCTCAGCCTGTTAGAAAACAAAACATGTTTTTATGCCCATTCAAAGCAAATATGTACCTGTTGGAAACTTGCTTAAAAACACACACAGAGAGAAAGAAAAACAATAACAACAACAAAAACACCATCTAATGCAACATCAACAAACAATCAAATCCAGTCAGTCATGAAATGAAAAACAAACAACTAAATCATTTGTTCATTTAAAATAAGCAAGGTCAATTGATAAATTGTCAGAGTGAAATTAATAGAATACGCTGTTCATTTTGAAAACAGTTCAGCCATATTTGGTTTAAACTGAGAAAGGGGCCTTTTTGGTACTTTTAATGTTTTGTTTTGTTGATTTGATTTGATTTGATTTTGCTGGAACTCCAATGAGTACTGGAGGGGTGTGTGTAAATCAGTACAGAACTGAAAAGAGCAGTTGTATCACTTAATCAAGGATTAATCAAGGGTTGCTCAGGGCTCCACAACTGAAAAGGCTTTCAAACTGAGTATATATTAAAAAGACTTGTCGGACACTTCCTGACATGTTTGGCAATGTTAGATTCTTGATGGAGAAAAAGAATCTGAACACAGTCCTAGATCTGAAAGAGCTCATAAGGTGATGGCTTACGAGGCTTAAAGAATTTAAAATGTAATATTTAAAAGCTGTCCAGAAATGAGGATGCTTGATGCTGATTGATCATTGGTTGTAGTGATATTAAATTGTTTTGTTCTCACTGCTTTTCTCATGCAGCCATCTTTAATTATTCAGGCCCAGTTAGAGACTGTATAATTTGATCGTGTCAGTATAGAGTCCCACAACTCTTTATCAATGCTATGAAAGATATACCTGTGACATTTCACCCATGCACTTATTTGTTATCAGAAGGATATAATAGGGAAGACACTGAATTTATGTATATTCAGATGCCAGCCAATTCTCCTCTCCTCTCCTCTCCTCTCCTCTCCTCTAAGACAATTCCTAACTGTACTGATCTAATAACAAAACAGTGTTTTGTCATTGAAGCACTGCACACTGTTCTTTCAAAATATTGCATCTAAATACTGACTACTATTAAAATATCCAAAACCAGTTGCTAGCAAGTGCTGGCATAGATAAGGTCACATTCCCTCCCCTAAATCATGGCTCATAACTACATAAACATCAGTCAGGACTGAATCTGCCTACCCAGTATGACTGGGAAGACTTCCCAAAGTTTTTCTTTAACTGAATGCCATCTACAGCAACCCCAGAGGTCAGATATTCAATGTTGGCCTTTCCTCTAGGGCAGACATGTCAAACCCATGACATCACATGATGTTGTGTGACGTATTGGAACTTTTTCCCCAATGGGGTGGGTGTGGTTTCCTCATGATGCATCCAGCCCACGGGCTGGCAGTTTGACACCCCTGCTCTAGAGGATAATGGATTTAGAAATCCTTTCTATCCTTGGTCTTTCCAAAGTCCATAAAGATTTGGCTGTTTGGAAATCGTTGTGGAATCTGAAAGTTTACCAGTCCACATGTTATTATGCTATATTGGTTAGTTTTTTTTATTTTTTTAAAAAATAGCAATAGTACTTAGACTTATATACCACTTCAAAGTGCCTCACTGCCTTTTCTAATTGGTTTAGAGAGTCAGTATATTGCCCCCCAACAATATGGGTCCTCATTTTACCGATCCTGGAAGAATGGAAAGCTGAGTCAACTTTGAGCCGGTGAAATTCAAACTTCCGAACTGTTGGCAGCCGGCAAAATTAGCTTGCAATACTGCATTCTAACCACTGTGCCATCACGGCTCTTTATTATGTTGTTGTTTGTTGGCTCATGTCTACTGCTTCAGTGACTCCATCCAGCCACCTCATTCTCTGTCATCCCTTTCTTCTCTTGCCCTCAACCTTTCCCAGCATTAGGATCTTCTCCAGTGAGTCCTTCCTTCTCATTAGGTGGCCAAAGTATTTGAGTTTCAGCTTCAGGATCTGGCCTTCTAAAGAGCAGTCGGGGTTGATCTCCTCTAGGACTGACCGGTTTGATCGCCTTGCAGTCCAAGGGACTCGCAGGAGTCTTCTCCAGCTCCATAGTTCAAAGGCCTCAATTCTTTGGCGCTCAGCCTTTCTTATGGTCCAACTTTCACTGCCATACATTGCAACTGGGAAGACCATAGCCTTGACTATACGCACTTTTGTTGACAGGGTGATGTCTCTGCTTTTTAGTGTGCTGTCTAGATTTGCCATGGCTTTCCTCCCCAGGAGCAAGCGTCTTTTAATTTCTTGGCTGCAGTCCCCATCTGCAGTGATCTTGGAGCCCAGGAAAATAAAATCTGTCACTACCTCCATTTCTTCCCCATCTATTTGCCAGGAATTGAGAGGGCCGGATGCCATGATCTTGGTTTTCTTAATTATACACAACTTTATTATATACAACTTTATTGATTTTTTTTAATTGTATGTTTTGGTATTTTGTAAGCTACTCAGAGTCTATAGGAACTTTTAGCATTGAAGTCTCAGTGTTTTATCTATTTTATTTTATCCTAAGCTTATAATTTAAAAAAGAAGATAAAATATGAGTTTAAAATGGACAGTTACAGCCCTATTCAAGCCTATCGCAAGTCAGGATATTGAATGTAGACAAATATCCTGAATCACCTACCTTCCCATGAAGATATAAGCCAAGTTATATTTTTACCAATATTATAATATAGTTTATATCCATTTGTTCTGGCATGACATAACCATAAATGCAGAAGCTGAGATGGGGATCTCTTGTATCTGTTTTGGTCTTCCTGTGAACCTTTCAATGTTCTTCATTTCTTGGATGCTATAAAAAGTTATGCTTCCATCTTTTTGTTGTTGTTGGTGGTGGTATCATAGAATTCCTGCCTTCTTCTGTTCCAAGTTCAGAGACTTTTCCTCCGCAAAACCAGTAACAGCTTTTATCACATGAGAATTGTTTTTATGGCAGTTTCAAGAAAATCGAAAATGCTTGATTTCTTTAGACCTTCTTCTGAATGACTGAAAAGCAGGGGGAAAAAAGTAAGATTAATCCATGTACCATATATTGTCCTCTCTCTGCATTGTTTCCTTTTTTCCTGTGGCACTTTAAGACAAGTAGAAATCATAATGAAGAAACCGGGAAATTCCTATCTTCTTCAAACAGGGATCTAATTAGTTTATATAATTGATCTTCCTGTTACAGCAGGTGAACTAGGTAATTATCTTGTTTATACTGGAGGTGAGTCAGCAAATGCCAGAGATTTAATACTCACTATATTGCCAAGGAGTAACGGTTCTAAGGATGTGTCGCAATAGCAAAAAAAGAAAAATTTGTCAGGCCCAAATTCACAAATTCAAAGTACATTCAGTGTTGTTTAGGCCACTTCAGAATTAAGGCCAAATGCAAAGCAAAGAGTCTGCAAGCTGAACCTGATGGTTAAGTCTAACCATAACCATAGTTTCAACTGGGAAACTGTGACCATTCTAGACCAAGCCAAATCCAAAAGCACTAGGGAAATTCTAGAAGCCTGGCACTCCAACAAATCAGCAATAGTACTAGCACTTAGCAATAGACTTAGATTTATATACTGCTTCATAGTGCTTTACAGCCCTTTTTAAGCAATTTACAGAGTCAGCATATTGCACCCAACAATCTGGGTCCTCTTTTACCGACTTTGGAAGGATGGAAAGCTGAGTCAACCTTGAGCTGGTCAGGATCGAACTCCTAGCAGTGAGAATGCAGAGTTAGCCTGCAATACTGCCTTCTAACCGCTGTGCCATGTGGTTCTTAGCCATCAATAGACACACAGGCATAAACAGTATCTACATACTATGCAAAAGAGATAATCAATAAGCCAAAAGAGAAACGAAAAGACCAAAACACCTCCTCACTAGCAATCAGCACCCACATGAGCATAGATTAACTCCAAAGTTAAAAGGTAAAGGTAAAGGTTCCCCCCACACATGTGTGCTAGTCGTTTCCAACTCTAGGGGCCGGTGCTCATCTCCGTTTCAAAGCTGAAGAGCCAGTGCTTGTCCGAGGACGTCTCCGTGGTCATGTGGCCGGCATGACTAGACACAAAAGGTGCATGGAATGCTGTTACCTTCCCACCGTAGTGGTCTCTATTTTTCTACTTGCATTTTTACATGCTTTCAAACTGCTAGGTTGGCAGAAGCTGGGATGAGTAACAGGCGCTCACTCTGTTATGCGGCACTCGGGATTCAACCCACCAAACTGCCGACCTTCTGATCGACAAGCTCAGCATCCTAACCCACTGAGCCCCGCGTCCCTTAACTCCAAAGTTAACATCAGACTAATAATCAAGTAAATAATACCTCTGTAAGGATCTGCCTCAAGACCTCTTCCCAAGAAAGCAGGACTCTTTTATTAGGAGAAGTTGACAGCGGGCATAGAAGGCAGGATCTGATGGGTTCCCATGCAAAGGAGTAGGTTAAAAGAGCAAGAAGCAAACCCTGCCCCCTAATAGTTCATCCGGTCAGTTGAAATGGGCCAATCCCCAGGTGATGAATCCACTGTGGGAATGGGGCTGATAAGGCACTCTTTCCAAGACTGTGAAGCTGCTGTTAGGTCTTCACACCTAGTTTTCCACAGCGAGAGATAAACCGGATGGCCGGAGGCACATTCCTTTCTCACCGCCAGGTTGGCATCAAGGGGAAACAGTTCAAAGAGCAAGCAGATAGAGGAAGCAGAGAGGATACATTGTAGCAGGTGAAACGAAGTGAATAAATGTATTGTTGCACTTCCCATAGTTTGCCCCCTCCCCCCAGGAGTATGGCAGAAGCCTCAGGAAAGAAGAAGACAGGACCTAACAGAGGAGGAAGCCCCCTTCCCTATATGTGGGTTCAAGGATCTGCCAAACAGCCCAACCATAGAACCACTGAGACCACGCCCATCAACACTTTCAGCACCGAGGACCCCACAACTTATTTAGCTTGGGTGGGAAATAGACAAGGCGGAAGCATGGAAGCCAAAAGGGACAGTGTGAAAGCAGCATCACACCAGTGGAAGCCAAGCTCTGCCCCTTGGCTACACAAATTGGGCTTCATCTGCATGCACGGAAGAGAATGGGTCAGGTATGATGATGGCTGAACATTGCTTTCATTATTTCAAGAGGAAAGACAAACTCTAATAATGGCTTTTACATATATTGTATTTTCCATTCGTCTCTAGTAATTACATGTTAACATTTTATTAAATGATTGAAGCAATGCAGCGATGTTAACTGATGCTGGATTATAAACTTTCACCACCGGGTTATTTGTCTTGGCATGTATAATAAAATGGTAAGGGAGTTCAGACATGTTTTTTTTTCCCCCTCCGCAGCTTGGACCCTACATCAAGAATAAATGATCCTACATCAAAGTTTAACACATAGAGTAGCTGACTAAGTAGTGAGCTAGGGAAATAAATTACATTTTATTTAAAGCTTCAGAGGACTATGGGTACAGCTTGCTATGCATAAAGTGACCAGCTCTTGACTTCAAGTACTTGGAGGACACCAGATGGCAGAGTTTTCCTTGTCTCCATGTTATCACTTAAGGGTTGTCTGGGTTCTTGCAGCCCACATGTATACACCCAAGCCTAAGAGTTCTTAAGTTGTGCATTTGTTCATAAATCTTGGTTCACTTCTCAGAGGGTTACTGCTACTGCTAAGCTTGTAAGCTGCCCTGAGTCTTGGAATATAAATAAATAAATAAATAAATAAATAAATAAATAAATAAATAAATAAATAAATAAATAAATAAACAAACAAACAAACAAAATAAATAAATAAATAAAAACTTGTTATACTGCAGGGACAGCCAACCTAACCAAAGAAACCAAACAGAAGTTAGAACATAGAATCTAAAATCGTAAGGCTGC
Source organism: Vipera ursinii (assembly GCF_947247035.1). Taxonomy (NCBI): domain Eukaryota; kingdom Metazoa; phylum Chordata; class Lepidosauria; order Squamata; family Viperidae; genus Vipera; species Vipera ursinii. The sequence goes on from NC_139520.1 coordinate 10,776,493, forward strand.
AAGGGACCTCAGAGGCCATTGAGTCCTTTGGGACAATTGGTTTGATAATATGCAAGACCAATGAGAAATCAAGTGGACAGGTTCCGCGGGACCTGGTGTGAAATGTCCCGTGTCCAAATGAACTCCACCATGGACTCTGATAACTGTTAGAATTCTTCTTCAATGTTCTTCTTAGCTGGAAGTTCTAATGAAAAGCTAAAAATAATGTGCTATCCGCACAGGGTGAGATCTGTTTCCTGCTTTAGCTATGTGACAATTTGCATAACACTATAGGTCAAACAATTGGAAAGTGATTAATTGAATCAGTACTGGAAGTTTATATTCCTTGGGGGGTTGGATTATGAACAAAAAAGCAAGCACTGGGATTTAGGGGCTTGTCTGTAAAAAAAACAACAACAAATATAGATATTTGCCATGTTCAAGTGTCATGCCAACTTCCATAAAACTGGCCATAAAACTGACAAGCAAGGGGAAAAAAATGAACTGAACATTTTAACAAAAACATCTTTCCCCCCCCCTTTCTCTCCCCCCACCTTTTTAACAAGCTTGTTTCTTCACTTTTGCTTTCAAGGTCTTTTCTTACTGTTTCTAAAGCAATTATCCTCTGGGCCTGTTCTATTCTGCTTTGTATGATACTGGGCTAATTATTCTTCTGCTAATGAATGCTTGAAATGGATCCCATATGGTAGCATATGTGTCTTCAGATGGAGGCTTCATTTGAATAAAATAAGAAAATTCGGCTCTTGGGATTTTCTTAAATTTTTCATTTTGTAACAATGATGAGTCAAGTCTCTCTCTTGAGTATTGGGACAGGCGACGTGATGTTTATCACACTTTACAACTATCACTGGGGTTTTGAGAATTTTTGAAGTCCCCACTGAGATGTCCTCTCGGAAGGGACATCCATAACACAGGTTGGAATTGTCAGATTTCTCATATAGACCTTTTTTTTTTAATTGATTCCTGGTTCAACTGCTTTGAAACATTGCAAAGATTCTTTTCCTTATTTTTTTTGCCCAATTCTGAAAAGTATCTGCAGAGCTCAATTGTTCTTCCTCATTAACAGATATCTTGTGATCAGTCAATTTAGCTTATGAACAAGTACTTATTTTCATCCTGGTCACTTCATCTGGTGAACATACCCATCACTGTGATGTGCAGGTTTGGAGGTTTTGCTTGATAACAAAATACAGGAAACCAGAATTTGCCTTCAAAAATACATGTTTATTCAGCTGAATAGCAGGGACGCGGTTGCTCAGTGGGTTAGGATGCTAAGCTTGTTGATCAGAAGGTCGGCAGTTTGGCGGGTCGAATCCCAAGTGCCGCACAACAGAGTGAGCACCTGTTACTCGTCCCAGCTTCTGCCAACCTAGCAGTTCGAAAGCACGTAAAACTGCAAGTAGAAAAATAGGGGCCACTACAGTGGGAAGGTAACAGTGTTCCATGTGCCTTTGGCGTCTAGTCATGCCGGCCACATGACCACGGAGACGTCCTCGGACAAGCGCTGGCTCTTCGGCTTTGAAACGGAGATGAGCACCGGCCCCTAGAGTTGGAAACGACTAGCACGCATGTGTGGGGGAACCTTTACCTTTACCTTATTCAGCTGAATAGAGACGGGCTTTTCCGAAACAAATGCGAAAAAGCATCACATAGCAAAGATGTCTTCTTTTTATATTATTTTGGTTATATAAGCATTTCACCCAGCAAAGCTGGCACTCAGTAGATTAAGACTTCGCCCCTTAGGGCTGGCACACTATAGATAAGAAACTAGAAAGCAGAAGTAGGTAGCAGGTTCCTTTTTTAGGTGTTTCCCCAGGACACCATCTGTGCACTCTGGGTGTTTCCCCCAAGACACCATCTGTTCACAAGTGAGTTAGAACATTGGGTGTTTCCTTTGCTGTCCTTTCATGACCCAGCATTCAGAGGCCTGCAAGTGACCAAAGAAAGAGGGGCCATCTGGACACATTCACTGTCCCCTAAGTCCTGGTCATCAACTGCTTCTATTCAAACATACCCTCCAACATGCATGTTAATATACAGTCACTAATGGACCTTGCGCAGGCTAAGGAGGAGGGAAGTGTCTTCCCGTGATTCTGCTTTCAGTCTTCTATTTTTCCATGTCTTACTACACTAAGAAAACACACCCCTCTGTTCTGTACCAGCCTGCTACTGGCCCTGCAGAAAAGGCAGGGACAACCCCTCCACAAACGGCAAGAGGCTGGAACTACGACTGCCAAATTTATAGCTACAAAAACAAACAAGACACGAACCAAGAAACCGGAGCTTTAAGAAGCATGAACCATCCGAGCGGTTGCCTTCAGCAAACCAGCCCTCCCAGACATTCCCCTTATATAGAGTTCAGGGCGTGGCTTCTCTCTGCCTCCTTCCAAGGAGCCCCATTGCCTTCCTCTGTTTACTCCTAATTGACTGCCTCCTGCGTTGGGCGTCCTTGAACAGGGCCAGCTGTGGGTCATCTTCATCCACGCTGTCAGGCTCACACAGCTGGGTCTCCGTGGTGACCAAGTGGGAGGGGCCTGGCTGAGGGCTATCATCAGCAAGATCTTCAACCCCCTCAGCAAGGTCTTCAACACCCCCCTCCTCCTCTGAGTCGTCCGACCCAACTGCCGAACCCACAGGCTGACCCTGAATCACAACACCCTCTTTCTCGCCAAAGCATGATCAAGTAGATAAAGTCCAAAAGTGAATGAAGTTCTCAGGAGTTACGGAAGTAGAAATAGAATGGTTTATGACTTAGGGATCAGATCCCCAAGGTGCTTTTTCCAAAAGGCAACTGGACTTCGTTTTGTTTTGTTTTGTTTTCCTTTGAGAACATTTTGCTTCTCATCCAAAAGGCTTCTTCAGGTCATTTATGCCTTCACCGTTATCTCCACCATTTGGTCCATCTATGGTTTCATAAGTAGGAGATATAGATCCTGTGATGTATTTACAAAAAAACTATGTATTTTTCAGAACTAAAGAAGCTTATTGGATGAGAAGCAAAAAGTTTTCAATTGGAAAAAAAAGAAAATCCAGTTTCCTTTTGGAAAAAAGCACATTTGTGACAGCCTTGACCTGGATGATTAAGAATTCCTATAGACACTTAGGAACCATGGTTTTCGTTATGGGCTTAACATCAATGAATTTATTAATACACTTATCTGTTGATTTAACCCACTTCCAGCTAAGTTGAACACTGAAGAAGAATTCCAGCAGTTATCAGAGTCCCATTTGGACAAGGGACATTTCACACCAGGTCCCTCTAACCCAAGGGTGTCAAACTCAATTTCATTGAGGGCCGCATCAGCATTGCGGTTGCCCTCGGGGAGCCGGGTGGGTATGGCCAGGGTGGGCGTGGCCTACTGGGTGGGCGTGGCTAGAGTGTGTATGGCCTACTGGGTGGGCGTGGCCAGCTCTACATCGTTTGCATCAAGGGTGCCTATGGGGGCCTGGGCAGGAGTGGGACAGATCTGAGGGTCTCTGGCAGAAGGAGGGTCTCTGGGCCAGGGCCAAGGCACTGGGGGCCGTTCCCTCACTGTTTCCAGGATGGCTTCACGGGCCACATGAAACCACTTTGCGGGCCAGATCCGGCCCCCGGGCCTTGTGTTTGACATGTCTGCTCTAACCCAATGATTTGTAGGGTCTTCTGATTGGGGAGATTCAAAAGATATTAGTAGCTTTCTACACTGGTCTTTACCTTAGCTTGTATGAACAATGCAATTCCAAATGATTTTGTTTTATTTAAGAAAATATTCTTACATTTAGAATTCCTGGAGGCAAAAAGTATAGTTCCCCGCTTTGTATGAAATCAATATATAATTCAATGATTTCCATAAATAGGCTGGAGAGATGCTTCTCTAAAACCACTCTAAAACCATGCCCCATTACTCTAGTCAATACTGAAATAGATTTAACAGTAGTTCATCTGACCTAGCTTAAGGCAGTCTACTGTGTTCCACTCTGTATGTATTGCATAAATTGAGTAGTAGTTTCTCAAACACACTTGACAATTACATAATCTGTGTCAATATGTAAAACCTTCCAATCATCTACTGTTGCATTTCATAGGCCTAACAGAGACAATCATCCTCTCACAAGTTCTATGAAAGAAGCAAAATATAAATTATTGAACACATTGAAGAGCCTGCGTATATGGATAGAAGACACTGCCCAGCTTGAGGCCTATATATTTGTCAAATCTTTATTTCTTATTAAAACATACCTTTTTTTATTCCTCTTCCCCCTTTCATTTGGAACGATCTGAGCATGTATGACAGGATAATTGAAATAGATTTGGAATGCTTCCAGAAGTTCATTACACCACAGGTGTAACCAGTGGTGGGATTCAGCCGGTTCACACCACTTCGGCAGAACTGGTAGCTAATTTTTTGTTGCCCAGGCCCAGAATGGACTTCTGGAAGCGGCATCCCATATAGAGAACCAGTGGTTCACATATTTCAACCTCACCACTGGGTGTAACTGGTTATTTGCAGAATGTTTTGCACTTCACCACTATCACCATTGTCTTCCAAAAGCAGCACCTTCTACCAATGGATGGAACATTGCACAAAGTAACAAGAGACTGTTGCTGGTCTTACCATCATGTGACAGCTGAAAGGTATTTGAAGGGAATGCAACTTGAACTTGTGTCTTCACTACCATCTCCACCCGTTCTCTCCACACATGGCTTTCAGAAGAAGGCAATACAGATCCTGTAATGTTCTTATTGAAAATGTATGTATTATTTTATTAGCCCTGCCACTCAGGTGTAGGCTGGATAATGATGTTGTAACAGCTTTTCCATTATGTGCAATTGAATACAATGAATGAAAAGCACTTACCATCAAATAAGCCCAATGTACAGGGTTTCCAAATTCATTTCATAGTGTATTAAAAAAAACACCTGAACTTAATGGAGTCACATTTGATAAATGAAACAAATGCCAAGGGTAACAAATGCGAATGAATGCCCATTATGTTATAGGTGCTGATTCATCATTTTTCTGAGGAAAAAGCCAGCTTCCTAGAATCAGAATAATCCTACAATATTTTTCTTTGCTACTGTTACACACACACACACACACACACACAAAGACAGAGATATTTTTACCTAATTAAAACATAAACAAGAAAAAATAATCTAGAAAGGGGGAAAAAAGAAAAGTGCTGAAAAAAAGTACACATAAAGAAAAAAGAAAAGGAAGTTAAACAATTTTCTTTATAACTGGTACAAACATTTTACCATTTCTCCCTTATGGAATTAGATTTCATAGTTCTGGTTTTTTCCCCCATATTCAACTATTTTGAATCAACAGATCCAAATATTAGCAAATCATTTTTTGTCCATTTTTAACAAAAAGTCCATAAAATATTTTATTGAAGTACTGTCCCTAATCAAACAAATCAATTTTGTCATTTCTCTAAATTCTGTCTTCACAGTTCTCTATTGTGGATATTTCTGTGTTTTTCCATCTTTGTGCATATAGTGTGTATATGTGTGTGTGTGTGTGTGTGTGTGTATGTATGTATGTATGTATGTATGTATGTATGTATGTATGTATACAATTATCCATGAGCTTTCTAACTGGGCATAAGTAAAGTATATCTCTTTTAAACTCTAAGCAAACTGAATCTCGACCGCTTTTCAATCCCATTGTCTCCCATTGATCTATTTGTATAACCATCATAACATTATGAGGTTAGAATGTTCTTAGCCCATTTTATGGTGCACTCTTTAATTTTTAACCTTATTCCATTTCAAATTTCAACGAAAGTTCTCCAACCCTAATTTTCAAAATTAACAAACTGCATTAAGATAATGGGCAAGGGTGAAATCATATAGGCATAATGATCAGCAGGTGTCCAATGCTCAAGGCTCGGATGTCAGGCTTCACACAGGCATGGCTGAAAATCTTGGCTGTCCAGATAGTAATTCCTTATTCAGGATCAGCCTTGCTTAGCACAAGATTCACAGATATGGCATGGCTAAATAAGTCTATTTACTGCAGGCAAAATATTTTTTATGCTAAACAGACGTCTGTCTACTGCCATCCATCCATCCATCCATCCATACAGTTATCTAGATATCCAGCTATCCATCTTTGTATGAATGTGTTCCAAGGTTTTAATCCTGGGCTTTTTCCTCCTTTCTAAGTGATGTGGAACATGTCAAAGTTCTTTTCAATGGGAGCAACTGAACCTTCTCTATGCTGATGTAACAGCACTCGCTAAGATCCTTGGAAATGTTGGTTGCTGCTTTGGCAACTTCATTTCTTACACCTGCCATAAGGCAAAGCTGGGCACTCCAAGGCCAGATGCTGGGAACAGCTGTGGAACTCCCCAGATGTTATGCCTGAGCTACCAGGCCTTTCCCTTCTTTTGGAGAGCAAAGTGTGTGAACCACAGAGGTCAAACTGCATCGCATGTCTTAGCTGTCTCCCTCCTCTCTTCACATTGTACCATTATTCAAGTTGATAATCCAACTGCTGAAGTTTAGGGATTGGAAAAGACGCCATTTTTTTTTTTTTTTGCCCAAGATGGCGACGGCCGCAGCTTAAGCTTCGGGCGCTCTTCGAGGGCTCCAAGGAATCAGCTTAGGGAGGCCCACGGTATGTTTAGGCGACGCTGGGGGTGAGGGATTTAATAACAGCTGCTGGGCGCTATTCTTTGCAGCGCTTAGCCCCCCCCCCCCCCGAACTAGCGGCGCTGGAGAACTGCCGCCTGCCGAGCTCCATTATGGCCCCGAACGCTGCTACAGTGCCGTGAAGCCAGGGACGCCTTGCCTGATTTCTTCTTCTGCCGGCCTGCCAAGGCGACTTTGTGGATTGGGAGGATTCTGGAACAGCTGCTGGGCGCTGCTCCTCGTGGCGCTGAGCCCCCCCCCTCTGAACTGTCAGCTGGCCGATCTGAACCGGCGGCTTTCGAGAACTGCCTGCCTGCTGATCTGTCGAGCTTCGCTATGGCGCTGAGCACTGCGACAGCGATGTGAAGTTCGGGATGCCTTGCCTCGCTTCCTTCTTCTGCCGGCTTGTCGAGGCGTCTCTGGGGATCGGGGGGGGTTTTAAAACAGCTGCTGGGTGCTGCTTTTGTGGTGCTGAGCCCCCCCCCCAACTAGCGGCCTGCTGATTTGCACTAGCGGCGTTTGAGAACCTGCCTGCCTGCCGACCTGCTGTTCTTTGCTATGACGCCGAGAAGTCCGGGACGCCTTGCCCTGCCTTCCCTCTTCTGCTTGCTCGCCGTGAACACCCTCTGCTTGTCGGAGGGGCAGCGGCGACGATCCCACCGGTTAGAGATCTTTTTACGACCATCAGCAGGCTGGCGCCGTTTTGGCGGCGCGGAGCCTTTTTCTCCTCCTGGATGGTGGCTGCAGACGGTGGGCCTGGTCATCGGCCTCGGCGGACATGTTGGCAAATTCCCGGACTTACTACATCGGCTGGCATTGCCTCTCCCCGCTGTTGGAAGATTGCCTGGACTGGCGGACGAGCGTTGGGAGAGAATGTTTTGTTCTTCCCCCTCCCGGACTGGTGGTGCTGGCTGGAGATGCGAGGATCGACAGAGGCCTGGCCTGCCTGTTCTTACTTTTCCTGTTGACAGGCAGGCATTTGGCTAGCTCCATGCCGGATGGGAGTTAAGATCCCTCCTATTGATAGTCCAGTGTGGCCGGGACCGGACCGTGGTGGGAGGACGGTTTTGGACTGGTCAGTGGCCACCTCACTGGTGTGAGAGACCAGTTGGGGTGGCCCTGGCTCAGGATTCCCCTTTCTCTCTCTGCTCCTGGATTTCCATCTCAGGTGAGAGCTGAGATGGCATTGCAGATTAGGAGATATGCCTACTGGACTTGTTTACCATCTGTTTACCATCTATATACCATCACTGAGTGATCCTTGGACATTAACATCTGCCCTAAAAGACTATCCTAGCGCAGTATGATTTATCATTATTCCGGAGCGGACTTGTATGCCCTTAGGGCAGTTCCTGCCTCATGGGCGCGACCTGTCGCCTGTTTCCATACTCCCCTTAATGACGATCCCAAGCTTTGGGATTCCGAGAGGTGGCTGGGCTTAGATAGGGGCCTCGAGTTAAGACATGCGAAGAGGCCCCTGATAAAATTTTTAGCCGGTTATTTTAAGAAGTTAGGGAGGGGGAGGGAGGGGGGGGTAGGGAGGGAATCTTTAACCGGCACTCAGTCTGGTCCTGTTAGAGGTCCTGACGGGACGGGGTCTGGGGAGGTGGCTGCTGGTTCTGGGAACGTGGGGGTGGGGCTTCAAATCCCCACGGCGATAGGGAATGGCAGCAGGTGTTTGCGCGGAGGGCCATATCAACATCTGGGATCACGCCCCCGCTATCTTCGAGCGGTGGCGTGCTCCGACCCTCCGGTTAGCACCCTCTTACCCGGGGATGAGGGTGATCAGGCCCCTGAGCTCAGGTTGGTCTATTTTAACGCTAGATCCGTAGTTAACAAAGCTCCCCTCATCCGTGATCTGATCGAGGAGGAATGTGCGGATCTAGCGTGCATCACGGAAACTTGGTTGGGTTCGGAGGGAGGGGTGCCTCTCACCGAGTTATGCCCGCCAGGTTTCCGGGTGCTGCACCAGCCACGGGCTCAGGGCAGGGGTGGTGGGGTGGCAGTGGTTATTCGGGAGACCTTGTGTCCCCGGGAGGCCACCATTGTCCAGATGGCCGGGAGTGAATCCCTCCTCTTGAGATGTGGTCCTCGGGTTCAGTTGGGCTTGTTGCTCACATACCTGGCGCCCAGCTGTGTGGCAACAGCCCTGCCTGGGCTGCTCGACACCCTCTCGGGGTTGGCGGTGGAGTTCCCCAGGCTTATAGTCCTGGGTGACTTCAACCTGCCATCACTGGGGGGGTCGTCGGAGTTAGCTCGGGAGTTCATGGCTTCCATGACGGCCATGGGCCTGACCCAGGTTATTGAGGGCCCTACTCACGAGGGGGATCATACTCTCGACCTGGTGTTCCTGTCTGGACAGTGGTTGGATGATCTGGGAGGGGCTTCTCCATCCATCACCCCTCTGTCATGGTCAGATCATTACCTCCTGAGGCTGGTTTTCCGTCATGCCATCCCCCGCCGCTGGGCGGCGGAACCGACCAGGTGGTTCCGCCCCAGGCGCCTAATGGACCCGGACCGGTTCCAGAGGGCGCTTGGGCCGATACCTATCACCCTTACCCACAGCCCAGTCGATGCTCTGGTGGAGGCCTGGGAAACGGCTGCCACCAGGGCACTCGACTGCGTTGTACCCATGCGACCTCTGATTCGGCGCAGATCCCGTTGGGCCCCATGGTTCTCTGTGGAGCTCCGGGAGATGAAGCGTCGGAGACGAGGTCTAGAGAGTGGTTGGAGATCCAGCCGATCCGAATCCGACCGATTGCAGTTAAGAACCTTTATAAGGTCTTATCTTGCGGCGATAAGAACGGCGAAGTCTAACTACTTTGCCGCCCTTGTCGCATCCGCAGATAATCGCCCGGCTGCCCTGTTTAGGGTGACTCGCTCCCTCCTTAATCAGGAGGTGAGAGAGGATCCCTTGCAGGGACGAGCCGAGGAGTTTAGTCATCATCTGGCGGACAAAATCGCTCGGATCCGGACCGGCCTGGACTCTGACTGGGCAGAGTCAGATGTGGAGGAATCAGGCGGTCTTGAGCATGTTATCTGGACTGAGTTCGACCCTGTTTCCCCTGATGATGTGGACAGGATCATGGGGAGACTGAGCTCCACCACCTGTTTGTTGGATCCGTGCCCCTCCTGGCTAGCTTATGCGGCTCGGGAGGGAACACGAGGCTGGTTCCATGCAGTAATAACTGCTTCTTTGAAGGAGGGTGTCTTCCCTGCCGCCCTGAAGGAGGCGGTGGTGAGACCCCTCCTCAAGAAGCCTGCTTTGGACCCGGCTGTTTTAAACAACTATCGTCCAGTCTCCAACCTTCGCTTTCTGGCGAAGGTTGTTGAGAGTGTGGTGGCGCATCAGCTCCCTCTGTTCCTGGAGGAAACTGATTATCTGGACCCGTACCAATCGGGTTTCAGGCCCGGACACAGCACGGAGACGGCATTGGTCGCGCTGGTGAATGATCTCTGGAGGGCTAGGGACAGGGGTTGCTCCTCTGTCCTGGTCCTATTAGATCTCTCAGCGGCTTTCGATACCATCGACCATGGTATCCTGCTGCGGCGTCTCAGGGGGTTGGGAGTGGGAGGCACCGTTCTACGGTGGTTCTCCTCCTACCTCCAGGGCCGCTCGCAGTCGGTGTTGACAGGAGGGCAGAGATCCGCCCCGAGGTCTCTCATTTGTGGAGTTCCTCAGGGGTCGGTTCTCTCGCCTCTCCTGTTCAACATCTACATGAAGCCGCTGGGCGAGATCATTCGTGGTTTTGGGGTGGGGTATCACCAGTACGCTGATGATACCCAACTTTTTCTTTCCACCCCGAACCAACCCAGTGATGCCCTCTCCGTGATGTCCCGGTGCCTGGAGGCGGTTCAGGTCTGGATGGGGAGAAACAGGCTTCGTCTCAATCCCGCCAAGACTGAGTGGCTGTGCATATCGGCGTCTCGGGTTAACCATGTTATTCCACCTCTAACGATGGGGGGTGAGGTGTTGCCCCCCGTTGATAGGGCTCGCAACTTGGGCGTCCTCCTGGATTCACGGCTCAATTTTGAAGATCATATAGGAGCCGTGACCAGGGGGGCTTTTGCACAGGTTCGCCTGGTGCGCCAGTTGCGTCCCTATTTGGACCGAGACGCCCTACGCACAGTCACTCATGCGCTTGTGACCTCCCGTTTGGACTACTGTAACGCTCTCTACATGGGGCTGCCCTTGAAGACCACTCGGAGGCTTCAACTGGTGCAGAATGCGGCCGCGCGAGTTGTAATGGGGGTTTCCCGATACTCCCATGTAACACCTCTACTCCGCGAGCTGCATTGGCTTCCGGTTGCCCTCCGGGTGAAATTCAAGGTGCTGGTTATTACCTATAAAGCCCTACATGGCCTGGGTCCGGGTTATTTGAGGGAACACCTGCTGCCGGCATCAAACGCCCTTCGCCCAGTGCGCTCCCACAGGGAGGGTCTGCTCAGGGTTCCGCCGGTGAGAGATTGCCGGCGGGTGACACCCAGGGATAGGGCCTTCTCGGTGGGAGCGCCTGCCCTCTGGAACCAGCTGCCGGTGGAGCTGAGGACTGCCCCCGACCTCCGATCATTCCGCCGGGGCCTGAAGACCTGGCTCTTCGAGCTCTCGGGCCCAGACTGAGGAGGAAATTTTAATTTGGGGTTTTTTAACTGACTACAGGGTTAATTTAATATTTTTTAATTGGGTTTTTAATTTTTGTATTTTGGATTTTTAATTCCCTGTAAACCGCCCTGAGTCCTCAGGGAATAGGGCGGTATATAAATATAACTAAATAAATAAATAAATAAATATTCCAGTTAACTTCCTTAAGGCACTATCTTGTCAAGTCCCACAGAGCTGGGCAAAAAACCAAGGAAACTAGAACGACACTAACCTAAAGAAGATTTTTGTTAACTCGAGGTTCAGCAGAATCTTGAAAACTGCAAGATGTATTTCTAACCTTCATTTATAGTGGGTGGTTTGAAACGTTCCTTCTCACAGGCTGATTTGCATAGATAAGCTGCCAATGGATTCATCTTCTGCCTCTTCATTGCCTAAGACTGCTCTACTTTCTGCAGATCCCCAGAATTCATCACCGTTTTGTTCGTTTGTGCTCATGTGTATCTGTGGGTGGAAAATAGAAGAAACCGGCCACATAGTTATCCATGTAGAAACACATGTACACTCCAGAATCAATTTTGCAGTCTCTAGGGAGTCCGAGGATCATGCTGCTTAAATTTGATAGCAAAGTACAAGTGTTCAGTTCCATGAATTCCTGCCTGCCTCCTCAATCTTTCCAAATAACCACAGAACTATGCCAGTAGAACTTATGGTCCTTGGTGGTTTCTCTCTCTCTCTCTTTCTGTCTTTTTGTCTTCCCTCCTTCCCTAATAAAGAAAATACTGATGGAGACCCGAAGATTCTCCAATTAGGCATGGCCAAATAAATTGGACAGGATTTTTCTTTATTCTTTATTCATAGTAGATTGAACAGGTTTCTAGGGAGAGATAGCCTATCAATTTGGGAAAAAAACAGACATAAGAAGTTTGAACTGGGAGAAGTTTGTGTGATTTCTGGTGAGATCTGATTTCTTGCATTGAAATTCCAGATTGGGAATTTTAATGTAGTTACAAAATGCTTTGATATGACAGAAATAGAGTTATGAAATAGAAAAACCTGGACACACATACACACACACAGCAAAAATAAATTTGAAATCAAATTTGCCCAATGCTTTGTTGAGAGTACAAAATGGATGCTGAGAGTACACATGTACGAAATTTCCTATTCCTAAACTAGACTATAATGTTGAGGATACTGGATTTTTCTCTGCCAAGTTTTGTTTTGCTTTGTTTTAAATGTTTACAAAGATTTACAGAACTGGTTGATCACTTGACCATGAGCCAGTAGTATGCAGCAGCAGCCAAAAAAGCTAATACAATCCTGGGTTGTATAAACAGAAGCATAGAATCAAGATCACACAAAGTATTAGTACCACTTTACAAAACCCTAGTAAGACCACACGTAGAATATTGCAACCAATTTTGGTTACCATACTACAAAAAAGATGTTGAGACCTTGGAAAAAGTTCAGAGAAGAGCAACTAAAATGATCAAAGGTCTGGAGACTAAAACATATGAAGAATGACTGCAGGACTTGGGTTTGGCTAGTCTAAAGAAAAGAAGAAATAAGGGAGAGATGATAGCAGTGTTCCAGTATTTGAGGGGCTGCCACAAAGAAGAGGGAGTCAAACTATTCCCCAAAGTAGCAGAGGGCCGGACAAGAAACAATGGTTGGAAACTGACCAAAGAGAAAAGCAACCTGGAATTAAGGAGAAACTTTCTAACAGTGAGGACAATTAACCAGTGGAACAGCTTGCCACCAGAAATTCTGTGTGCTCTATCACTGGAGGTTTTTAAGACTAGACAGTCACTTGTCTGAAATAGTATAGGTTCTCCTGCTTGAGCAGGGGGCTGGACTAGAAGACCTCCAAGGTCCCTTCCAGCTCTATTCTATTCTAACTAGACAACTCTGGATAGCAACTATCATTATTTGGGGATTTTCTTGAAATTATTTTTATCAGTTCATATTATTCTTACTAATATCACCCAAGTTTCTCATTATGTTTGTGGGATCATATCTATGTGAGGAATAATGATTAGCATTTTCAAGAGATTTCATTCTAAGATGAACCTTGGTCTTCCCACATGAATGGATAATTGTCAAAATGGGCTCCAACTCAATCACACACGTTTTATCACCCACAAGCAAACATCAAAACAGAATGGGAAATTTTGGTTAAGTATTATTGTTTTGAAAGTATCTCAGTCCCGTTTTATGGTTACACTTCTCAAAGGCCATGGAGAGACTTAGCAGACTATCAAAGGATAATCAAATAAAAAAGCACAACAGAGTTTTGTTATGTGGTAGTGCACTACTATGAAGCTATGATCAAAGCTTCACAGTATGTATTTGAAAGAGTTATTTAGGCTGAAAACAGGTCATCAGGAGTTTTCATATATTTCATTTTCTTTTCAATTGCTCTAGAGAATGAAAGAAGTTATATAACCTTCCAATTTTTATTCTCAGCCATGTACAATACCTTACTTGCCTGGGTGTAGAAATGTAGGCTCTCATCCCCATTAAAACCATTCTCATAAAAATCCATCCAGTTTAATAAAATTTCAAAGGGAGTGCTGCAAGACATATATAAATAGGTGTCTGAAATTATGAAAGCTGGTGATACATTTTTGGTTACTATTGCAATGTCACTGATTCTTCTGTAGATGAATATTTGGTAGTGTTCCAAGCACTTTGGGTTATAGTGAAACTGTTTAAAATATTAAGCTTCTATGGTATATTGTCAGATTTGATAATTGTACAAATTGAACAATAGTCCTTTTATTAGCTTTGCAGGTTTTACAATTTATAGGAATGGCTATCTGTAGAGACTGTCCCCCTATATCAGGACACAATTGGAAGATATTTAAGTACAACGTTGACAACCGAAAGATGGTTTACCAGAAAAGTTACAGATGTTATATCTACATTTTGTCATAAAATGTATTTTAATTTTCATGTTTTTCATTTTGTCACATAAGGTAATACTAACAGCAGTGCTGTAGCCAGGGAAGTTGAATCATGTCCACTTTTGTTTTTAAACGTACATTTAATAAAAAAAAATCAATAATAATAATAAAAAACCTGTAGAGACTGTTCATTTCCTTGCGGACAGTTCAGTGGCCCATGCTGTCTACTTGATTTTCTGACTCAAAGTTCCACATAACATGCAAACAAACAGAACTTATTTAAGAGATAATAAGTTTTCTTGGGGAATCCTAGGGCTTCTACAGACTTACACCGAGAGAGTGTGGAATGTTTATTTTGCAGCTCAGAAGGAGATTTCTACTGTAGCCCTTTTCTCAATGAAAACAAAGAAGTACTTTCAAAATGAGGATTAGCTTCCAACATGAGTTTGCCAGCAGTTCCATATCCAACATGAATGAGTGTCAAATCAATGTTTATGCCCCTCTGTCCTTAAGCCATCTGTTCAAAATTTACTGCATTTATGTCAAGGAAAATTCTATAAAGCAGTACATCAGAGCACAATATCTGTTGCAAAACAATCTAGTTCCCCTCAGAATATCCTATTTTCAAAGAGAATGGAGAAACATGGATCTGGAATTATCCGATGCATTACATTTCACAATTAATTTTGTAATCCCTATGAAACAATGAAAGCTTTGTGTGTGTGTGTGTGTGTGTGTGTGTGTGTGTGTGTGTGTGTGTGTTACCGAATTGTATATTGATTTACCAAAGTCCAAATAAATCTGTTTTCATTGGCTCATTGATCAAAACTTTGAACTCAGTTCATGAGATCGTGAACTCAATGGACAGGTATAATCATTTCTTCATGTACATTTTTGAAGAGAATTTTTACACTCTTTCTGCAAAATTAAAAATCTGAAAAGCTTGGATGACTTGTTTCTGTACTGAATCGTGAAAACAGAACGACAGATTATTTTGTCATAAATTCCTTCCTGCCAGATGCTGAAAACTTGCTTTATTTGGTCCAGATTGAATATGTGTAGTATGTTCTAAGGAACTATGGGTTCCCACCCTTTTTTGTTCACTGGGTTATCACTTGGTTCTGGGACCTTCATTTCCTGCTTTGAAAGCTACTATGTTATTAAAAAAAGGTAGATTACATTTTGCTCCTGCTTCAGATGTGAAACTGACATTGTGATATAACTCAAATTTGACAACATCAAGTGAGAAGTTTTATTGGAATGTTTGTACTATGGGATAAGTTAATGACTGGACACTGGAGGATGGAAAATGCAATTATTAAAAGTGAATATGATAGTGTGTACCTAAGCACAATATGTTGAGAAACATTCTAAAATGAACTAGGCTGTAAAGAAATAGAGAATTCTTGAATACATCATTCCAATAAGTTTAGTTTGCTTCCTGGAATTATGGTATGTGTAAGAACATCCTAAGGTTGCTTGTTCAAACTAAAGGACCTGGCAGATTGATAAAATAAATAAATAACAATCAAGTGTAATTTAAATTCCAGCAATGAAACAATCCAGTATTACCTATAAAAAGAGAGATGAAAAAAGGAGGAGTTTGACGACCCATCTTCACTCCATTGAAGATCACTTTAGAGAGTTCTTCTGTGTTTCCTCTCTCCTTTTCTTAATTGGCCAGTGTCAAGTAAGGTTTCTAGACATAGAAGGTTTGTGTGATGGAGAGAGAAAATATGACTAAAATTAAGCTTTTAACATCTACCTAACTCCACTCCTGTGAAAGCCTGGCACAGGACAGCTCACAAAATTACCTAGCAAGACAATCTGGAGAACTTTCTAGACTCCTGACTCTAGAGCAGGTGGTAGCCTTTGTATACTTTTGAGTAGTGCACCATTTGATTGATTGATTGAATGAATGAATGAATGAAAGACTAAAGAAATAAGACTTAAAATCAGATGCTGTAACATCGATTGCAACATTTCTGTGTTAAATTTAAATTCAGCATAGAAATAGTTGGCCGCAGAAGTGACTGCCTGTGAAGGCTCCTAGATTGGGGCTGAAAGGCGAAAGTGGAAGCAGGATGCTCCATCCCATATTTATTTGGGTATGTCAGACGGCTCTGATAGATTGGTTTCACTGGAAAACACGGATTGCAACATTTTATTGGTGCTGCTGCTTTATAGGGGTGTTAGAATCAATTTTATTTTCCCTTATTTGATAAACCATTCAAGGCATCCTGATATCTTCCATCCACAAACTTTTCTTTCAGCTCAAGTGAACTCTTAACTCCTTGGACACTGCCAAATTTTGTTATGCTGTCAAATAACAGAATAAGATCCAGGTTTACTAACCCCTACATTTCTTAATTTCACACAACTGTGGCGTACCCTTGAATACTTTTGAATAAGTATATACCGTATATAGATAGATTATACTGTTTGCCTACTTATGTTTCGGACCTGGTTTAAATTACTACTCTTAACAAACCTCATTGTGTTTCACAGCGTAACTGTTTTAGAGACACCACTTACCTTGGTAACAATGGTGATAAAAATATTCTGTTTTACCCCTTCATTTTTTGTTTCATATCACTTTCTCTTCTGCTTTTTCTGTTCTATTTTTAAATAGTTTGCTTTGGTTTATTGTTCTCTTGTATAGCGGTCTTTGACCAAAATAAACTTTGAAGGGCGCAGTCTCAAGCAGTCATCCTTTGTAAGAAATAAAGCTGTATCAGAATGAGAAAAAGAGCTGCATGTGAACAAATTTTATTTTCCGTATTTGTTCCTTTTCCCAATGTTTATTCATAGCATCACTCCATTCCATTTCTGTATTAATCTGAAGATATGCACACACTGGCATTTGCATTTAAATATATTTCAAAATGTAGCTTTCTAAGAAGATTCCTACTAATCTATGTGTTTTCTGAACATATTTAACATTGCAATTGATATGAATATGGATTTTTTTTTTCTGAGCCTCAGATTTTATTGCGTAACTGAAGAAATGCAAAATCGGTATTCCAATCTGACATTAGTTCAAGTAATATGGGTAAATTAACTTGAAAATCCCAGATTTGCGCACATATGTTCTACATGATTGATAAAGTACAAAGACTGTTGGACATGTCTGGTTCACAATGAAGTTGAAACTAACTACAGTAAAGCAAAGAAAAAAAGATTAAATATCGACTCCAATAGGTCATCTTACAGTACCAAAGATCTAGAGAAATACATAAGCTTTGATACTCTCCCCTTAATGATTTTTGCCACTATTTTTTATTCCATACAGAAACACAAATCCAAAATCTGAACTTTTGCAGATTTGAAAATTTAGCCCAGTGCTTGTCAGCAAGTAAATAGTGGAAATTATGGTATGGGTAAGAACATCCTAAGATTGCTTACCAAAATAAAAGATGTGTGCAGATTTATGAAAAATCATCTATCAATTGTAATTTAAACCCCAATAATGAAGTAATCCAGCATGCCTATTAAAAGAGTTTGAAGATCCATCTTCCATTCCACTGAAGAGTAGAGTCTGAACATGTTTCCTTCCCTTTATGAGCTAGCTAGTAACTTAGTGGAAAAACACAATGTTTGCTTGGAAAATGCAAAATGAATCTTTACTATCTTCATCTAGGTTCAGGAAGAATCTTTGCCAGAGACCTCAGGAGATATTAGCTATCAACACTGAGCTCCGTAGGTGATTGTTCTTCTTTAGCATTAAGCAATTCCCTGTATTCTGAATTCTGGCTTTTAATTTTTTTTTCATCTGTGTAGTCCATCCTGAGTTCTGTCTTCTAGTCACTTCAAGAGGACAAAATATTTGGAACTTTTATTTTGTTAGTGGAAAGCTGACAAATTTCATCTCTTTTTGACAGCAAGGAACTGACCTTATAAAAGCTAGCTACTCTTTCATGAATTTGTTTGAAAAGACCAGCTGTGCAATTAAACATTTGCTTCTGCTGGATAGCTGTTGACAACACTAGCAGTGATAAACATCCCACCATGTTATTTTCCCAGAACCTTTTTTTCTATATCCAGTGACCCTCAATGAATATCTGTATAAATATTATTTTCCTTTCTCTCTTCTCACGTTCATCACACTGATGTTTCCACCTGCAACTATTTTGTGGGTGTGAGATTACACACACACACACACCAGCTGCTGACAGAAGGCCAACTGGCAGCTTGTTCTGAATTTTTATTGTGCAATTCCTCAGTCCCAGAATTTCTTTTTCAGCAAATACATGGATCAGTTGAAATCTGGTATGTGATAGCACTGAAGGACTGCATGCATTGTGCCCTTTCACTTAGCCAATCTAAGTTGGTTTTCAAAAGCTAAGCAGGCTGATTTGTTTAGCGCTGTCCATGTATAAAAGACTGTCAGGAAATGCCAAGGCTATGTACTAGGCTGAGAAATACAGTCATGGTTACCATCATCAACATCATCATCATCTCAGAAGAAAGTAGTAGCAATCCATTTTCATATTGTTGCCAAAAAACTAACATAGATGGTCCATTAAGTCATAGAATTTCCATTTGGGCAGTCTTGGAGACCTTCTAGCTCAGGGGTCTTCAAACTTGGTCCTTTTATGACTTGTGGACTTCAACTCCCAGAATTCCTCAGCCAGTGTGCCTGGCTGAAGAATTCTGGTAGTTGAAGTCCACAAGTCATAAAAGGGCCAAGTTTGAAGACCCCTGAGCTAGTTCAACCCTTCTGTCAGAAACCCTAGGAATTCTCATAACATCTCAACCAAATGGTTGTCTAAACCTTCCTTGTAAACTTTCAGTGAAGGAATTCCAGATTGCAACCCATTTTCTTTCTTAACAGCTCTCATGATCAAGAAATTCCATCTTATTACAAGTTAGGAAAACCCTGTGGAAAGTTTATATGAATGGGTTCTTTACTATTCTTGGAATCTATGAAGAACAAATATACCCACTCCTATCTGTTCCAGCTCATCAAGTCTTTAAAGAATGTTATCATGTCTCTTTTAGCCATCTCAAGGAAACATGCTTAGTTCCTTTGAGAATTTTTACAGTATATGATTTTCACCTTCAAGACTCTCACCATTGTCATCACAAACAGAAATGCACAGAGCAGACAACATTCCAACTAAGGAGTCAAGTTGAATTTGACTCAAAGAAGATTTGCCTTTGTTTAAAAATATTAACCTTCCTTCTCCTCCTCCTCCTCCTTTGCATATTTATTGTGGGTTTTTTTCCCTAAAGACTTATAGTTTTATATAAAAATAAAGCTTTTACTTTTGGAGGAGCTCTTTACAGCCTTTGCTGACTGTCCACCATCTTGGCTCCTCCCCCAATAGTTTTATATAGCAATAGCACTTAGACTTATATACCGCTTCACAGTGCTTTACAGCCCTAAGCAGTTTACAGAGTCAGCATATTGCCCCCAACAATCTGGGTCCTCATTTTACCGACCTCAGAAGGATGGAAGGCTGAGTCAACCTTGACCCAGTGAGAATGGAACTGCTGACAATTGGTAGTGAGCAGAAGTAGCCTGCAGTACTGCATTCTAACCACTGTGCCACCAGGGCTCTTGTAAATGTTGCTAACATAATGGGTATTGGATCCAACTTTAGAAAGCTTTTCAAAAAGTATTTATCATTAATACATGCTTCCTTTTTAAAACGCAGCTATGTTTAACATCATTTAGTTACACATTTCCCAATAGACAAATTACATGATTTCATCTTTCTTTGGGCAATATTTTAGTAAATAAACCTGATGTTAAAAGATGCCATTCACTGCTGCCTATACCGTCTTCAGTGGGGTTGGGAACAAC
Source organism: Vipera ursinii (assembly GCF_947247035.1). Lineage (NCBI taxonomy): Eukaryota > Metazoa > Chordata > Lepidosauria > Squamata > Viperidae > Vipera > Vipera ursinii. Next base: position 10,796,430 of record NC_139520.1, read on the forward strand.
AATATACTCCCCTTGAAATCAGTGGAGAATTCCTTTTACATCTCTTCAGCTTCTTAATTCACGGAGGTTTTAAGTCTTAATGCACTGAAATTTTAAGCCTGAAAAGTTTCATCTCTTACCTACATTTTTCCCCCCTTGTGGTTAATTCAATTCAATTCCATTCACATTTCTTTGCATATGTAGTTGTGTTTTAAAGTGTTGCTTTTTCTACCCTCGCGCTTAGCTATCCCAACAGCAGGAAAGATATTTTAGCTGTAGGTAGTTTTCACCAAGCATTTTCAATTATCAGCTCCAATCATATTTATTTCCCAGGGAAGATTTTCATTATAAATTTTATGTTCCCTAACTTTAAATTGTTTTAATTTTATTTTGTTTCAAAAAACCAATTTGCATTTTAGAGACAAATAGAACAGTAGGATTTTCTTTGTCCTTGTTCTTTTTTAAAAAAACAGTTCAAAGTAAGAAATAATATATCACAAATATATACAGCTCTGAAATTGTAAGAACAGAGAGATATAGTGCAGAGTAAAGCATTAAAAGCTTTAAAATATTAATGGTGTATTTATACTTTCCTTCCATTAACAAATCTGTTTTTCTACTCTTTTTTAAGTTAAAATGCTTTTAAAAATACAGAGCACAAGGACGGTGGCAATGAATATGTACATTTTTCTTTTGCAATAGATAATTTCATTGCGGCACAACAATACGAAATAGCAGTTTTCAACTACAACTCAATCAAACTTTGGCAAGGTTTTCATAAATTCATCACTTAGATGAGTCAGATGAAAGAACTGTTTTAAATACTTCTCTGTGAAAATTAACTGAAAAACAGCATGGATAATACACACCGACGAAAAGAATATAAGTGGAGTTTATAACTGTATAAACACACACAAATGCACAAAAACACACACACAAACACACACACACAGAGAGAACAGGTATCATCACTATGCACAGATTTGAAGAGATACTTCACTTCTACAGTATAACAATTTTCTGAAGCATCTCTGAAGTAGCACTCAGTCTAGAGAGCTGGGTAATATTCAGTGTGTATGGGACAACTACCCATCTATAGCTTCTAACTATATCTTGAGTGGGTGTTTTTAACATATCAAGAATGGCCAAAATAAGCATTGTTAACTAGAGAATAATAATAATAATAATAATAATAATAATAATAATAATAATAATAATAATAATAATGATGATGATGATGATGATGATGATGATGATGATGATGATGATTCAGGTTAAATGAATATTTGGCCCAGTGGCCCCCAACCTTTTGGGCACCAGAGACTGATTCCATGGATAGAGGTTTTTCTGTGAACTGGAGGGGCCCTGGTTTTGCATGCTGCCTGCATCCCATGGATAGGGCTTCACACAGACCACTTTCTGGCATACCGTGGACCTGGGTCAGTTCACAAACTGGGAGCTGGGTACCCCTGATTTAGTTAACAGGGAATAACATAAATAACCATCTTTGTTTCACAGTGCTTTGTTTCACAGAGAAGCAAACCGACTTTATTTATTTATTTTTAATTTATATCCCACCCAACTGACTAATGACCCATGCTGGATTCAGCTATACTCTAGAAGTCTGGGATTTCACATTTCATCTGCTGTAGTGAGCACGTAATATTGGTGGTTCTAGTCCAGAGTTCATGTAGGCAGCTCAGCGAGCTTAACTTCATAACACAGCTATTGCAAAGAAAACAAGTCAATTTCTTAATAAATAACTTAATAAAGTTATTTGCAAAGAACTGAATCATCACTCAGAAAGTCTCTGCAGAATAACAGATTTGGAAGGGACTTTGGAGATCTTCTAGTCCAACCTGCTGCTCATGCAGAAAACCCTACACTATTTCAGACAAATGGTTGTCCAATCTCTTCTTTAAAGCTTCCAGTGTTGGAGCTTTCACAACTTCCGGAGGCAAGTCGTCCCACTGATTAATTGTTCTAACTGTCAGGAAATTTCTCCCTAGTTATAGGTTGGTTCTCTCAATTAGTTTCCATCCATTGCTTCTTGTCCTGCCTTCTGGTGCATACTCTCCATATGTGTCATTCTTCCTTCACCTGTGTTTACTGGAAAGGAACATGGCAAACTATAAAACAATCCTCTAATACTAGATTTATTTACTTATGGGTGTCTTAACTGAGACCCAGTGAATGAAATCCCATTTATATCATGCCTGTGTTCCATAAGTGAGTAGCTTCTCATTGTTTGACAGTAATAGCTTATTTGATGAAGGGCCTTATGTGGAAGGCATGCCAAACTTGGAGCCATCATTTCCATGTTTACACATCTCTAGACAAAATATTTCTCTTGACCATGAATGGAAAACCAACCAATTTATATTTCTTGAGTGTCACGACTGAGTTCTACCTGGGTTGTAGGATCTGAGCAGTTGTCCCAGAATAGCAGGTGTTGAAGTGATGACTGTCCCTGAGTATGCAATCACTGCAAATCCAAATGAGTTCCAACCTCTTGATCATTATCAAAAAGGCTGCAATGTGCATCTTTAGACATAATGTGTACCTTAAAGAAAAAAAATAAAGGGAAAGGGGGGCTACCAGCTAATTAACCTACCCTTTATTTGTTGTATTTGTTAGCTGTAAATCCTTCATAATCACAGTTTCACACCTTTTCTCTGTTTCAACAACTGTAGCATTTGTTACGGCTGACTTTTTGCAGTCTTAACAGTTCATTTAATCTTGTGAAGAATAAGAGCTAACTGTGTACTTGAATCTTGGCATCTGCCATGTTTATTGTTTAAGCCACCTTAGTTGATCCTCCTGCTGGGACAACCTGAGCTGTCATAGTTACTGGTGTTTTATGCTGTCTGCTATTAATAAAGTGGGGGAGGGGAGAGAATTCCAATCTCAAACATTCTAAAGAAGAATGAATTGGACAATTCTAATCTTTCTGAATTTAGCTCAGCTGAAATTTTCTTTAGCTTTCTGATTTTCCCAAAGTTTGTAAGCTAAGTTTGTAAGCCGCCCTGAGTCTTTGGAGAAGGGCGGGATATAAATGGAATTAAAATAAATAAAATAAAAAAAATGGAATGAATGAAACAGGCAGAGGGGGACTCATGTTTATTTTGTTCCTTATTAGATTGTGTTGGTTTTTATGGGTTTTCTAAATCTTTAATACAAAAATTATAAACAAAAAAAACCCACCACAAAATGCCATTTGCTAGTTTCTTACTTCAAATAGTGGGGAACGCACACCATTGTCATTGGAAGATAAAACAATTGCCATAACTTGTCGATAAGAAGATGACACCCTTAGCTCAATTTATGGTGTATGTTTCTTTATCCCCCCCTTATCAAATTCTTTTAGTCCTCCTAATTAGTTAATATTTATAAGATCTCACTGAGCAACCTGCAGAACACATTAACTGTACTTATTTTTACTCTCATTGCAATTTTTTTATTTGTCATAAATGGGGGGAAAAAGTTGGGAGTTGATTTTATTTGTCTTCTAAACTTAAAGAATGAAGGGACAATGTATAGAATGAATACTGGAACAATTAAGCTTTCTTAATTGACATGTCATTTAATAAATTACATATTTTCTGTATTAGGCAGAAGTAAACATAACTTTGCCACGAAATGTCCATTATTGGTGAGCACTAAGGGTTAGGGTTAGGGGGTTAGGGGGTTAGGGTTAGGGTTAGGGTTAGGGGGTTAGGGTTAGGGTTAGGGTTAGGGTTAGGGGTTAGGGTTATGGCATTATCTGGAAGGAAAAATAAGCTCTACACCAGCGTTATCTAGATGTTCTTGAGATGCATAGTCAATTTCCCAAATGCTCAATAATAGTCATACTCACTATGGGGAAAAAAAAACACCTAAGAATGGCTGTTACATATTTGCCAAAATAATTATCTGTCTCTTGATAATTAGGTTGGTGGCAACAACTAACAGACTTTGTCTGGCTTTAAAAAAGCTAAGCACGATTCAATCTGATTAGGACTTAGGGAGGAAACCATCATAAGGCTGCCAACAAGTTTTTAAAAAGCAAATGCTACTCCATGGATGTATTATTATAGCCACCAGAGTGTCGAGATTGCCTTAGAATCTTAGAAGGAGGCTTCTAAGATTTGAACAGAGATAAAAGGCAAAGCAAGCAAGTCAGTAGACGGTGTTTAGAGAGAGTGGAAAAAGGAATGAAAATTTGCTAAAAAAAAAATGCCGTTTAGTGATTGTCAGTTTGTTTACATGCTTTAAATTTGCTCCATTCAGAATCCACTTCCTGGAAAAGACTTTTAGCATGCTAGTATTTATCAGTGAAAGGTGTGCTTCCTATTATAAATCATTTAGATGAGAAAACTTTAGTGGAAAAAATCCTATTTTTATCAATGAAAACTATGCTTCCTACATACAATCCTTTTACATGAGAAGACTTTAGTGGAAAAAAATCCTTTCCAAGGAGAAAGACAGAAGAGGTGGAGAATTTAGTAATGAAATTTAAGTGTGTGTGTGTGTGTGTGTGTGTGTGTGTGTGTGTGTGTGAGAGAGAGAGAGAGAGAGAGAGAGAGAGAGAGAGAGAGAGAGAGAGAGAGAGAGAGTCCTACATATCCCACAAATACATATATAAATCAGGGGTGTCAAACTGCTGACCCACCCCATTGCCAGCAATGCAAAAAAGTCTTGATAGGTCATGACTCGTCACATGACATGGTCATGGTATCATGACCCATGATATAGAGCGAAGAATTAGGTCACAGAGAACCAGAAGTTATGAAGAAAAGATTAAATCTGAATTCTTCAATCTATGTTTTCCAATAATTTCCTTGAGGTCTTTGAGAGTCTTCTTTTAATCTTAAAATTGTCTTTAGCTAGGCTCTGGGCCTCTGCCAGTGTGTATATCTACTCAATTCTGTTAGATTCAATAGATTTATTTTTCCAGTAAGCAGGTATTGAATTACAGTCTTAATTTCTAACCAACATAAACAAACAGCCAGGTAGATGCCTAAAAACGTGGTTCTGATCCAAAATGGAAATTCTTCTTCATCTTAACTTTTGTCCCTCTTCTCTCTTCTGTTTTTAGAAACACAAGGAAAACACATGCAGAATGCAGCCATTTACGGGCATCTCAATTTGTTGGCAGACATCCCAGTGATACCACTGTAAGTTTCAAGGAAGATCGTCACATTCATAAATAGATGCGAAATATTTTCACTCTGATACAAATTCTTATAATGAACTTTAAAACTATTTGAAAAAATAATAATAATTACACTTTGGGGCTACACTGATTCCACGGGGAGCTGTCATTCTATATTGGGTGGGAGAAACTTGCAGTTATTTTCTTTCATTTTGTTTAACATCAGCAAAAAAGTTTGATCTTTCTTTCCCAAACCTTAGTCATAAATGGCTACCTGATTTAGGCATGGATCCCTGAGTTTAGGGATCATTTCCTGAAAGAGGAATAATCTAATTGGATGATAATGATGAAGGTTTCTTTAAAAAAAAAGAATAATGTGAATATATGAACTGCGATTTTTCCAAATGCATAGTAAAACTCACACATATATTTGTCCATAGTAGTAAGAATATATGTGTCTGTGTGTGTGTGTGTGTGTGTGTGTTCATCTGTGTATTTAATTGCTAATGTCATCAGGTTGCACCAGATACCATGAGGCTGTGCTGGAAATGACATGCAAAACCACTCCCCTGATAAGACTTACATAACCCTTGTCCTCAAATATGAACTGCATAGCCATTTTCCTACCCATAATGGGGCACTCTCAAGGTCATAAATCTAATCAGAACTGGCATGTTGAACCGAACTCCATCAAGAAAAGTGTGACAAACAATCCTAGAGTGTTTGATTAATTTAAGTCCAAACCTAATTCTATGTGTATTCAAAACTAAGTAAAGTGAATAATTAACAGAACCACGTTTCTCCAATTCTCCGTTGCAATGTAAAAGATATTGGGTGATGATATTATTGGCTAAGTGACTCCCCAAAAAAATCTTCAAAGAGGAAAAGAATGTAGCTGCCATTCTCAATTGAGCCCCAGGAAAATATTTAACTATCATCCATTATAGAAATTACGGGGGGGGGGGGGAATCCTTTACTTTTTTTTTTTTGAATACCTATAGGGTGGACAATTGAATTCTTGTTCTACATCATTAGACAGAAAGTTGCTCATATCTATCAATATATATGGCATCTGATTGGATGTAGTGCTATTGCAAACCAGTCCATCAAGAAGAAAGGCAGAATTCTCATTTGCAAATATGACAGGCAGAGAAACTGTATGCATCAGAAGATGTAACACTTTGTTAAGGTCGGGCACATTACAATGCCGATTTTGAGGTGTTATGTTTAACTATTTTCTAACTCATTTATTTTCTTTCTGGAAATATCCTGTCAATGTGTACGAGAGTGAAAAATGACAGGCTTTAAATGTCGCATTTCTTCCTGATAACAGAAGGCATATAGTCACTGGGTTTTTGCACTGGCAGTGCCAGCACAATTCAACTTGTTAATCTGGTCCTGATATTCAGAGGCAATCAAGATGGAACGTGAACATGTCTGTATTTTTTTTCCTATTCTCCTCTTTTCAAGTCTGATCTTTTCAATGAAGCTTCAACTAGTGAGGCTTGGCATCACTGAATATATTATATATTATATATATATTATATATTATATATTAACCTCTTGACCACAGCTGAAAGGTGTTTTTATTCTGAAGATAGATGATAAATAGAGAGAAAGAGAGAGAGAGAGAGAGAGATGGAGAGATGGAGAGATAGAGAGATGGAAAAATAAATAGAAATACATAAGAGATAGATAGATAGATAGATAGATAGATAGATAGATAGATAGATAGATAGATAGATAGATAGATAGACAGACAGACAGACAGACAGACAGACAGACAGACAGACAGACAGACAGACAGACAGACAGACAGACAGACATAGAGATATTTTGTTTTGGCCTAGTATTTCTGATTCTTTGAGTAAGAATTATACAGCACAAAAAAACATGGTGTTAAAGAAATACAGAAAAGATAATATACAATGTTGAGAATTTAATTATTCATGAATCTCTACTGTGGGGGAGCGACAGGTTTACTTAAAAGCCTCTCTGGACTGGATCTGAGTGGTAACTGGCCACAGCTTAAAACGCAGCATGTCCTGCACGCAGGGTAAAAATTGAGTATAGACTTTAGCTAGGAAATACCATTTGTCATGCTATCATCATCCAACCTCGCGGTGTTTTACTTTTCTACAGGACGGAGCAATCAGCTTCATATATATTACAACATTCTTCCTCTAAGAATGGGGGTGGTATAGGTTCTCCTGCTGGACTAGAAGACCTCCAAGGTCCCTTCCAGCTCTATTCTATTCTATTCTATTCTATTCTATTCTATTCTATTCTATTCTATTCTATTCTATTCTATTCTATTCTATTCTATTCTATTCTATTCTATTCTATTCTATTCTATTCCATTCTTTCATATTCTATTCTATTCTATCCCATATTCTATTCTATTCTATTCTATTCTATTCTATTCTATTCTATTCTATTCTATTCTATTCTATTCTATTCTATTCTATTCTATTCTATTCTATTCTATTCTATTCTAATTATTATTCTATTCTATTCTATTCTATTCTATTCTATTCTATTCTATTCTATTCTATTCTATTCTATTCTATTCCATTCCATTCTATTCTATTCCATTCTTTCATATTCTATTCTATTCTATCCCATATTCTATTCTATTCTATTCTATTCTATTCTATTCTATTCTATTCTATTCTATTCTATTCTATTCTATTCTATTCTATTCTATTCTATTCTATTCCATTTGCAAGTTTTCCTTCCTACAATTAGTCTCTCTGACGTAAGGGGATGCTGAAGTATCTAAAGCATTTGAAGTGTTGGACTTGGAATGGGGAAAGAGGATCCAAATGATTTGATAGTCAGGCTGTTGCTAAACCTCAGCTAGTCCTCGATTTATGACCACAATTGAGCCTAAAATATCTGTTGCCAAGCAAAGCAGCTGTTAAGTGGGTTTTGCCCCGTTTTACAACTTTTCCTGCCACAGTTAAGCAAATCACTGCAATCGTTAAGCTAGTAAAACAGTTGTTAAATGAATCTGGCTTCCTCATTGACTTTGCTTGTCATTTTAAGTCACAAAAGGGGATCACATGACCCTGGGACACTGCAACCCTCACAAATATGAGTCAGTTGCCAAGCGTATGGATTTTGATCACGTGTCCAAAGGGATGCTGCAACGGTCATAAGTGTGAACATCAGTCATAAGTCACTTTTTCCACTGCTATTGTAATTTTGAATGGTCACTAAACAAAGTACTGCAAGTTGAGGACTACCTGTACAATACCCAGTATTTCTCACCAATGTTTATGTTTGTTTGGCTGTTAGAAATTTTAGTTCAGCAAGAACTGCGTGGGGAAGGTATGAAAACGCCCAATTAAATGTGGTGTTCGAGTCCCACCAGGCTCAAGGTTGACTCAGCCTTCCATCCTTCCGAGGTAGGTAAAATGAGGACCCAGATTGTTGGGGGCAATTAAGCTGACTTTGTAATAATGCCGCTTGGGGGGGGTGAAAGCCCTAATAAGCAGGCATATACATAGAATGAAGGCTACTGCTAAGCTTGTAAGCCGCCCTGAGTCTTCGGAGAAGGGCGGGATATAAATGGAATTAAAATTAAAAAAAAATAAAAAAATACCACATATATACCATTCCTCTGTAGCAATTTATTTCAGAAAGGTTTTACAGAAAGTTCTTAACTGGTATAGAACCGAACTGATACCGTTAGGGCTGTCTGCAGAATTCTTTCTTGTTTATTCTGCTCATACCTAAATCAGAACTTTGTGGACAGTTAACTTTTATCCTTCTAATTTTCTGGCATATTTCTAAAAAAAAAAAAGACAAAACCTGTCAAAATAGAATTTTATAATGCACGTTTGAAGAGGAAATACTTTTAAATAAGCAGAGCGTGACATATATTTGTTGTTATTTAGAAATGCATGTTTTGGGGAAAGTGTGCTTTAAAATATCTATCTGGGTCTAAGAATTTTAACAGTGGAATGAATTTGAACTTTAGTGTTCTATTTGTTGTGTAAAAGAGTTGGAGGATAATCCTGTCTTTCTCCATCCACTCATCAGTGTGTCTGGTACAGTATTTTGTACTTTAAAAAACCTGAAACATTATGTCAGTGATGAATAGAGTAACATCCCAATCATTTGTATCATACACGGCATGCTACAGGTTTATAGCCTTCATACAGAGGTAATATCCTATTTAAATACCTATACATTGAAAGCTTTGTCATTTCTAAATAAGCTGCTTCTTTATATCTTTCTTATAACACCAACCTGGTTGCATGTTACATTGAAATATGAGTAATCTATGCATTGTAGCAACAGATTTCTAATTGCAGTAGATTTCTGTCTTCCACTAAGATTAATTACTATGATGAGGTGGAATATTAAAACCAAATTTCACTTCCCTCCTCTCTCTTTTTTATTTTTAAAGGAAACAAACCACATTCAAAATGTGTTATCTAATATGTTCTCATGTCATGGAAAACATATGTCTAGTCTTTAAGACAACAGAAAGGAGAGATTAGAAGCAACCAAAACAATATTCTGTTAAACCATTTAAAGCTTTTCTACAGAACTGAGATGAAATTTTTTGCAATCTGTTGCAGAAGGAAATGTTCAGCTTCCAGATGGTCTTCCAAATAGTCATTTTCATCTTTCCCATTAAGAATTGTACATGCATAGATATATGAGTATTTCCTGGTGGCCTTTGCTATGCATTAGCAAAGTGAAGAAATGGTGTAAATTTGCATTACATTTTTTTTTGTTACGACTGGGCACATGAAGTACAAATCCTTCCATTTTCCTATGCTCAATCAAGCTTGCCAGATGCTAATAAATGGAAATTCTTTTCTGAATGTCAGTAAATTCTCTTAGGCCACTGTAGTCTTCCATGAAATTAATTAAGAGCTAATTGCACTGTTGGAATTCCATTGTTAAGCTATTCTAGCAGACTGTTCCTAAGAGTACGTTAGAAAACAGGAAGAATATAGAAAAGGGACCTTTCTCTATCACAGTAAACTGGTACATCTGATACAGGATGCAATGTCTGAGGGTGTTTTTTTGTCAGCACAATCATATCTTGTTTATAAGCTTTTCAGAATGGGTGAAACAAATGCCTTTATTTTTGGTCAACTCTAGGTGGCAGACATACCTAACAATCTTGCTTCCAAATTTCCTTATAATGGCCCTGTGGGTTGAGTTGAGTTGAATGTGTATGTGTACTTGTGGCACATTGGACCTGCCCACTTCTTTGGCCAATTCAACAGGTCAAAAGTGATTCTACAATTGAAAGAAAAGGTTACACATTCTTGAAACAATATTTTCACCTGATGCAGAGCATGCTACTTATGTTCTTTGGCTAAGTCCTCTTTTTATTGTGTGAACATATTAGTATCGCTTCACACTATAGATTCAAAAAAGGCATATAGTGGAACAAACTCTGTGTGACATTTAAGGAAGAAGGCATAGTGAAAGCCTGTGTATATAACTGCTTTAGGCTTATTATTTCAAGTTTGCTGAATCCTCCCAGCTTTATAAAAAATATCTTTAGAGATTGGTTGATTTTTCTTTTTAACAAAATGTAAATTCAAGTGCTTTGGAGATTTGCAAATGACAAAATGCATCAGCAATGATCCTCGCTTTCCGATATTTATTCTGGTCCAACTCTGAAAACAATTTGCCTATAAATAAATCCAGTGGTGGAGAAAATTCTTGAATCTGGGAAGACTTTAAAACTTTCAGCATGATTTGGTATTGATAGACTGATAGTGAACTACTGGTCATGAGCATGCTAATTTCACTAGAAAATGTGCACTTGAACACTTGCATTTTAAGAGATTTGAAATTTGTACTAATTGCAATCAAGTTAGGATTGTTTAATGCATGCTTAGCATGACTGGCTGAAGGATTCTGGGAATTGAAGTCCATAAATCTTAAAGTTGCCAAGTTCTGAGACCCCTGGATAAGATCAAGGGGACATCCCACATAATAAATTACACATCTTTACCAAGATGTAAAAACAACCACCACACATAATTACATATCTATTCAGTAAAAGTAGCTCAGAAGCCAGGAAACCAATATTCACACTAAAACAACCATAATACATTTAAAATAATACTCTGGGAAGGGATAACAAGCATAGTAATTAAGAACAAGTGTTAACCTGGAATTGTCAGCTAAATAAGAATAGAGTGGAACAACCTCTAGTCCAGGGGTAGGTAACCTTGGCTCTTTTCTGACTCGTGGACTTCAACTCCCAGAATTCCTGAGCCAGCCAGCCTGCTGGCTCAGGAATTCTGGGAGTTGAAGTCCACGAGTCAGAAAAGAACCAAGGTTGCCTACCCCTGCGAGTCTAGTCAAATAAATTGAATACATGTGAGCTGAATTGAGGATGTTAGGAAGTCAAAATCATTGCATCATGTTCCAGTATCAGCAAGTACAGTTGTGGTTCCCATTTACTCTTGATCATGATACAAGGGACTCTGACTTACAGTTGTAAACAAAACCACCTGAGCTCCAGAAGCAATGGATGGAAAGTCATATGTTAGCCATGCAAAGAAGTAACCACTATGAGGTTTCTAATGAGGCCTGAAACTTTGCAGGATTGGATTCTGACAAATTAAACCTGCTTCGCTTCAGTTGCACCTGAAGTGAGGAATGCAAATGACTTGAGTTCAGAAAGTAGAAAGGCTACAGTGATAGCTTTACCTTGAAATTGTGTTTGTTTATCTGAAATTCTTGATTTCTGGACTGGATTTTGCTATCATATCATTCACTAAACATTGAAGCTGAATGTTGATGGTTTCTTGGAAGCTTAATACAAGTCTGATAAACGCTACTACCAGTTGGCCCCTTGCAACTCTGAGAAAAGACTGAAGACTGCTGTGCAGCATTGAAGCCAAGTTCAATAGTAAGTAGATACGATTTATGACTGCTGTGAATATTCCTTTCTGGAGCTTTGCTAGGCTGTGAAATCTATGCCCTAGTTTCTATTGCGGTTTCTTATTTGACTGTTTTCTTTGAGGACATGAGCAAGAATAAAGGGATGCAATTTTGTTGCATTCCCCCCTCTACTAAATAGTGGTGTGGGATCTTTGGTGCTCTCTGAGCTTGGTAGTTTTCTTGCAGATGTTTCATTAGTGAAATAGTGGTGTGTTCCTAGAGGAGCTATGGAACTTTTGGGCAGATGGTTGCACTGAGAGTAAGCATATCAAAAGAAGGGTTTTATGAGAATATATTATTTAACCTTCTTCCCCACACCCACCCCAAAAAACACTCCCTGCTCCTACAGCTGGTGATGTAGATGAATTGTTGCTATGTTGCTAATATATGTATCTGTATAAAGAACTAATTGGGCAATGGATGTTAGCACATTTTCGTGTCTACTAGTGTTGAGCATCATTTTGAAGCATTAAGTGATTTTTTACTTTGGTTTCCAGACTGGATTCTTGTACAATATATAATGGGTGCCATGAACAAGAACTAGGCCTGGTTAGCTATGAGGTTAAAAAGATGAACAGAAAATGGTTTACAACTATTGGCAAACATAATTCTATTTACTATGCTGCAAGAAATAGATACATTATCTGCAGAAGTAATAGAATAGCCCATAGTGAAAATAAACTGTCCTTTTTATACATATCATTATGAAAGAAGTGAGGGTGAAATTGCTGTGGTACTTTAATGCTGAAAATTACATTGGTATATATTATTTTTCTACAGAAGGACAGATTAGTTTTGATGCAGACCTAGGAAATGTCAGGAATGTGAACAGATTTGAGATGCCTTTTTAAAGGTAGTTTTATTTTAGGCTACCCATTTTCAGTGGCAAGTTCATGTGACTCTATCACTGGTCAAAGCTGTAAAGACTAAAGTGTTTGCAGCACTTTTTCATGATCAATAGTTGCTATTGCTGTTGTTCCCATTCGACATATTTTAAGAATAGTGTACTTAAAATAGTTCTGGCATTAGGAGCTGCTTATTCTTTTGTTTCTATTTCTATTTGCTCAGTGGGTTAGGATGCTGAGCTTGTTGATCAGAAGGTCAGCAGTTTGGCGGGTCGAATCCCGAGTGCCGCATAGCAGAGTGAGCGCCTGTTACTCGTCCCAGCTTCTGCCAACCTAGCAGTTCGAAAGCACGTAAAAATGCAAGTAGAAAAATAGGGACCACTACGGTGGGAAGGGAATAGCGTTCCGTTCACCCTTGGTGTCTAGTCATGCTGGCCACAGGACCACGGAGACGTCCTTGGACAAGCGCTGGCTCTTCGGCTTTGAAACGGAGATGAGCACCGGCCCCTAGAGTCGGAAACGACTAGCACGTATGTGAAGGGGAACCTTTACCTTTACCTTATTCTTTTGTTTCTATTTGTACAGTTGATTTTTAGTTTCCTTACAGTGAGTCTGATTTTTTTCAGTGATGTGTGCTTTTAAAAGATATTTGGGTTTTTTTATGATGGTTTGTTGCAGTCAGCTAGGTGTTTCAACTAAATTTCATATTTTTATCCACCTATTGAGCCCTTCCCAAGGACTTGTGATAGTCAGGTGTTGTTCGATGGTGTTAAAGGTCTGTTATTGCAGGATGTAAGCCAGGGGTGTCAAACTCAATTTCATTGAGGGCCGCATCAGCATTGTGGTTGCCCTCAGGGGGCTGGGTGGGTGTGGCCAGGGTGGGCGTGGCCTACTGGGTGGGCGTGGCTAGAGTGCATACAGCCTACTGGGTGGGCGTGGCCAGCTCTAAATCGTTCGCATCAAGGGTGCCTATGGGGGCCTGGGCAGGGGTGGGACAGATCTGAGGGTCTCTGGCAGAAGGAGGGTCTCTGGGCCAGGGCCAAGGCAGTGGGGGCCATTCCCTCACTGTTTCCAGGATGGCTTCGTGGGCCACATGAAACCACTTCGCGGGCCGGATCTGGCCCCCGGGCCTTGTGTTTGACATATCTGATGTAAGCTGTTCTAAGTAAAGCTGCCTTTTGCAATTGACTGATGGTGTTCAAGTGGTGTTCTAGTTGTTTTTGGGATTGCATCATTATTATTTTAGTAAATGAGGGTACCTTGTGATAGTTTGGTCTTAAAAGTACACTGTGATGAGATTAAAGTAGTCTGGTTATTAAGTCATTGGCAGAGAGCCTAGAGATGGATCTTTTATGGTCAGCTTTCATTTTTTGTTTGTTTGTTTGTTTGAGACTTCAAGTTGCTTTAAATGTTGGTTGCTGCTTAAAAATTACACTAAAAGAATAAATTCAAAAGAATGAAAGTTGCTCAGGAGACTTTCAAAAGGGCCAGATTAATGGTGCCTGATTGGTAGCATTAATAGCTACGTGTGATAAGCCTGACTTTGTCTTGATTCATAATTAATATGCAAATAAACTATGGTATAATTAGAAAAATTCAACCTTTGGATTTTTATCAAGACTTCAGCTGCATCAACCAGACTTCTTATTAAAACCTTCTAGAATTCATTTGTACTGCTCAAAAATTATTTTTTCATTCTGATTGGACTGGAAAATAGTTTTCTGATGTGTGTATATATGTGTTTGTGTGTGTGTGTTTGTATATGTATATATATATAATTTTACTGTTTATCTTCAGGAAGTCCTTAAAGAAATATTAAGGTAAAGGTAAAGGTTCCCCCGCACGCACATGTGTGCTAGTCGTTTCCGACTCTAGGGGGCGGTGCTCATCTCCGTTTCAAAGCCGAAGAGCCAGCGCTTGTCCGAGGACGTCTCCGTGGTCATGTGGCTGGCATGACTAGATGCCAAAGACGCACGGAACGCTGTTACCTTCCCACCGTAGTGGTCCCTATTTGTCTACTTGCATTTTTACATGCTTTCGAACTGCTAGGTTGGCAGAAGCTGGGACGAGTAACAGGCGCTCACTCTACTACGCGGCACTCGGGATTCGACCCGCCAAACTGCCGACCTTCCAATCGACAAGTTCAGCGTCCTAACCCACTGAGCCACCGCGTCCCTTCTAAAGAAATATATTTCCTAGCAAAAGAACTTCAGGCCAAAATCTAAATTTATACATTGTAATTCTGTGGCCGAGAATTACAAGCTTCTGAAGATGTAGGTGATCTTGCTAATATCAATCAGCTTCTAACTGTGCATAATTATGTTGACCTGGAATTAGGAGACAGCATAGGACGTATCAGTTGTGAATATGTGCAGATGACCCTGCTGTCTTTGGGCACTGGCAGAGTCATGGATGCAGGGTCATGGAAGGACAGCAAGGAAAACACCCAGTGTCCTAACCCACCCTGGAACGTATGATGTCTTCAGGGAAACACCCAAAAGGGAACATTTTTAGCTACTTCTGTTTTCTCCCTTCTTATCTACAGTGTGCCAGACTTACTGGGTGAAATCTTTATCTTATGCGTGTCAGCTTTCCTGGGTGGATTGCTTATGTAATCAGAAAGAATAAATACAAGGATTTCTTGTCATTCGGGGCCTCTTCTCTTTTAGAGGAGCCCGTCTTTGTTCAGCTGAATAAAAATGTAAAGCGTAAAGGCAACTTCTGGTTTCCTGTATTTTTTTGTTATCTAGCAAAACCTCAGAACCTGCACAGCAATACTGGCCAGAATATTGTTGGGAGGGTTGAACACTAGTGGAAAAAAATGGGCTGATTGTAATTCAGCCAATTACAGAGAGAAGAGATTAAGACTTGTTCTATATTGATGCTCAATTTGTTGTGTGTCTGTGCATTTGTTGTCAGTTGGCATTCAAATGATTAGTTTCTCATTGTATACTACAATCAGCTGATCGTGGGATCAAATACCAGAACTGTCAGCCTCATGGCATAAAGCAGTTGTAATTACAACAAATGAGCCAGTTCTACTTTATGTAAAGCTGTATTGATTCTTGCAAGTCTAAAAGTACAATTCTCCCATGGCCCAGGGTCCTTTGCAGTTCAAGAAGCTAGGGAGGATCTGTTCTGAGCTTCTTACTCTGGTCATTATCTATCTGAGGGCTATGCTGTCTCTGGATGTTCCCTAAACAACCTCTCTTTGTCAGTCTCCTAAGGCCATCCCTATATATATAATTTACACAGAGGGATCCACCTTATTAGATTCCTTGGTTCAACTATTAGAAGTTAATGAGACAAATGGTTTGAGTTTCTCATGATTCCAAGGGCCACACTACTTTTTTCAACCAATGATGGCATGTTGTTGTTGTTTTTTTTACTCTAACTTGCCCCGTAGCAGTCCACAAATAATAGAAATCAGGGTCTTCTGCAATTAACAGTGGTTGCAATGGAACTTGTGTCTGAGAATATTGGCATATAAAGTGTTCTCTTCCCCCCACAAATTATTGTCATTTTTTTTGTGTCTGCCTTGTAGTTAAAATGGTTTTGAAAATTGTCTATCCAAATGTTATGAGTTGTTTCATTAAAATTTGCTTAGCCAAGTAGTGGGATACTGACATTAATGCACTAATGCTTCATTTCTACTGCTCTTGAATCTGCCATTAGAGAACCAGATCTAAAGTTAGAACTGTGTAGCCTGGGTCAAAGTTATTGTTGTAGGATAGTAAGGTCGAGGTGGAGAAGTACTAGATACTGTGGCCCGTGTTTAGCTTTAGCAGATTTAGTTGAGGAAACTGACACCTCTGCCTTGTTTCTTGTGGATGTTGTCTCCTTCAAAGCTTCAACCTCTTTCCAGGGTTCTTAAGGAATTTTTCTTAATCTCAATCCTCTCAGAATTCAAGATAACACTTTGCTTCTTCCTTTTATTAGATTATGACCTTGGATTCCAAAACACTTCATTGAAATCTTGCAGAGTAGGTCAATTTATAATGTCTTTCCCCACTAGATGTGTCGGTGTGGTCACTGGTACTCAGAAGTATGATTAGGACAAATGAGGAAGTTAGCAGAAATGGGAAATATTGAGTGGGGATGTGGGTAGGCTAATCTAGAATAGTTGCTTTCCTTATTTACCCCTAAAGGTAAAGGTAAAGTTTCCCCCGCACATGCGTGCTAGTCATTTCCGACTCTAGGGGCCAGTGCTCATCTCCGTTTCAAAGCCGAAGAGCCAGCGCTTGTCCGAGGACGTCTCCGTGGTCATGTGGCCGGCATGACTAGACGCCAAAGGCGCACGGAACGCTGTTACCTTCCCACCAGAGTGGTCCCTATTTTTCTACTTGCATTTTTACGTGCTTTAGAACTGCTAGGTTGGCAGAAGCTGGGACGAGTAACAGGCGCTCACTCTGCTATGCGGCACTCGGGATTCGACCCGCCAAACTGCCGACCTTCTGATCGACAAGCTCAGTGTCCTAACCCACTGAGCCACCGCGTCCCTCTCTATTTACCCCTAGAGGTTCATAATTCTTCTCATTTCAGACATTTCAGAGGTTCCTATGATGGTCATGACTATTTCAGTTCTAAAATGGGTTCAGAGTATGTCTTCTTCATTACCTTAGTTTGAATTTCCATACCTCAGCTACATTCTAGCCAGAGATGTAACGTTGGTGAGTGAATTGATATATCTTCTATGTAGGTGGCACTGATATTTCAGGGAAATTATGGGTACAGCCTCAACAGCTACTAGATGGAGGTGCATTCTACCTACTCTCAATTCTTATAGATTAGAAAGTTCGAAATAGAGTTGGGCACAATCTACTTTGAGCAAAAAGTTTTAACCTTCATTCATATTTACACTTACCCTCTATTTTTCTCAGTTGAAATGATCTTTCTAAAATGATTGGTTCCACGCAGAGAAAGAGAAATGTTTGCACATTGTATAGTAATAGTATTTTTTCACTTCCATTTTGGTTTGGGAAAGGAAATAAGAGTAGTTCGGATTTAAAACTTGCAGATATCTAAATATTGTTCAGAAATACAACATTACTGAATTTTCTGAAAGTCTTTTAGCAGTGTTTTGTTGCATGGCATATTCTCTTATACTTTGTCAAAGTCTGAGACAACTATGTTAGCACTTTGTTAGACAGCTGAGAGGTAAGGTCGTGGCCAACAATCTTAAGGGCATAGTTACAAGAGCACCCTTAAGTCTTCAGAGCATACTTTAGTTATTAATACTATTTGACAAGTGGTCTCAAAAAAAGAAAATTTATTGTGTTTCTGGAAAAATTTAACAGCAGTTGTAAATGAAGGAACTGGGAAATACACATTACTGGCCTCAGTGTTATAAGTCAGGAGAAGAATAATCACAGAAATATCACAGAAAGAGAAATGGGACAAGGAGAGGAGTGGAGGTTGGCTAGAATCACATAATGGATGAAATTCATTTTATTTTTGAAGGGTTGTGTGCCCAGTCTTAATTTTGAGGCGAGGATGAAGCCTGGAACAAAGCTCTTGATTGTGAACTCAAAACAATCATCTAGATGTGCTCTTCATTTTCTTGCAGCCAGATCAAATTGTGATTTTTTTTAAAAAAAAATAGCACTAATGCTGGGGGAAATAAGAAAAGTCAAGATGAGGAAAACAACACTATAATAACCTTTTTACGTGGGTTTCAGCGGTTTTTACACATTGTATGTAACTGTATTCATATAAATTTAATTAAATAAATTACTGTGACCACAACATTGACTTTTTTGACCTGAAAGGATGGTAATAACCTCATTCTTTGACAAAAAAAAATGTTGTATAAATTCATTTGAAATATATAGTTCAACAGTTTCCCTAAAAAGAAAATGATCTTAATAATGGGACACTAACACAGTCCTGGGTCCAACATAGTCTCATTATCAGTTCTTCTAATTTTGTAAGATTTGTGTTATTTGACAAAGATAGAAGAAAATATTTGTAGCTCAGAGTTGAACCATGGGGTCCTGGGTGCTCTCTCAGCTTGGGTGTTTGCTTGCAGACCTTTCATGACCCAACTAGATAACATCATCATTGCTGATGAAGGTGTCTGTTTATATACCATAGATTGCATGTAAGTGTTGGGAGGAGTGTTCTTCTAAAAGGCAGCTTAATCAAGGAACCATTTCCACCAAGGACCATTTCCACCAACACCAACAGGGCAAGCCACCCATATGTAAACAGAGAGCAAACCCCACTTCCTTCTAAAACTGATAATATTCACTAATTGGACAATGAAAGGTCTTCAAGAAAACAAGAAAGCTCAAAGGAGGAAGAGGAGCAAGGAGAGCTGACTATGGGGAAAGACTAGGCTACAATTCAGAAGAGGTTTAGACTCATTTCAGAAGGGGATATATTTTCACATTTCCCAAATATGAATTCTTCCAAAGAAATACTTTTTTTCTACAATGTTTATAGGTTATATTTTCCCGCATCACGTTGCTTGCCATTAGACCTAAATGTTATAGTCAGATTTTACCATTTTTCTGTAAAATAGGTCTCCGTTTAGACAGAGAAAGTCTTTGAAAATCAAGTTGTTCCATTTAGAGATTGGAGGGTAAAAAAAGATGGGTCAAGGGTGATTATGCCAGCCTCCTGTCTTGCTGTGGGTCAGGATGTCTCCGACACCGAGCTTTTCCTTTTGATTATGAGATAAAAAGCAGAGTGGGGGGGGGAGAAAAACCAGAAAAAAGAATCTCTGCTAAGGATGCAGAGATCGTTTGGAAAAGCAAGCAGCACTCCAGGAATGCACAGACTCTCTTATCCATTTAACCACATAACTGACTCAGACACAACTGTTGAATCAATAGGGAGCCAGCTGCCGCAGCTAGCAAACTGATTTTAACAGCCGAGCATCTGGGTGCTGCATTGTTTGAAAAGGCCAAGATTGGTCCTTTCTGATGACAGAGGATTGTGCCTGCTGTGGGAGGGGGGACTATGGTGATTGTGAAGAGAAGGCCCTTTCATTATTCAACAAGTAGCAGTAACAAAGAAAGAGAGTGATTAGGTTTGGGGTAAAAGTCTGAATAATTCAAAGAGGAACAATCACATCATTCCATAGGAACAGCAACATTAGTCCTTGCTTAATGCAAATGGACCTGAAGGAAAAGGAAAAAGGAAGCCCTTTTTTTTAAAAAAAAAAAACATGGTATTTCCTTTAGGGCAGGGGTGTCAAACTGCTGGCCCACGGGCCGGATGCGTCACGAAGAAACTGTGCCCACCCCATTGCCGGCAATGGGGAAAAAGCTCCGATACGTCGCGCGACGTCATGTGACGTCACGAGTTTGACATGCCTGCTTTAGGGTGTTGAACCATTCATTTCTTCCTCTTAACATTTTTCATGGCGGGTCTTCCATATGCCATGATGCGTACTGTAGATATTGATCTCTGTTGCCCATGACAACCTGGGTCAAGCAAGGCTTTCACATAACATGTTTTTAACAATGTACAGAATATGAACATTGCAAAATAGGTTAGGGTTGGTCTTAATTGTGCCTATCTGTATGCCAGATTCCCTACTAAAGGTAAAGATGGCACTGGTTAGTTTACACATAACTTCATCAATATAATCCAAGATCAGTTAAAGCTGAAAACATGGTCCTTTCTGTTCTATGCAAGGTAGGTCCTCTCGTTAGGACTTATTTTTTAAAAAAATCTAATATAGTATTGCACACATCCCAAGAGCAAGAGCCTTGGTGGAGCAGTGGGCTAATGCCTCCTTAAGTAACACCAGCTGCCTGCAATTAGTGCAGGTTCGAGTCCCACCAGGCTCAAGGTTGACTCAGCCTTCCATCCTTCCGAGGTAGGTAAAATGAGGACCCAGATTGTTGGGGGCAATTAAGCTGACTTTGTAATAATGCCGCTTGGGGTGTGTGTGAAAGCCCTAACAAGCAGGCATATACATAGAATGAAGGCTACTGCTAAGCTTGTAAGCCGCCCTGAGTCTTCGGAGAAGGGCGGGATATAAATGGAATTAAAATAAAAAAAATAAATAAATCCCATTATCTCAGACAAAAATTCAGTATTCTAACACAGTTATCAAAATGTGGCATTCTCTTTTAATGACTATAAACTACCACATTGAAGTTACCTTGAAGAATGATTGTTTCCTATAAAAGTTTTTGCTTATTTGTTTGCATTGCAAAAAGGACTCATTTTACTGAAGTTTTAAAGTATCCGTGTTTGATACACAACATTTATATATTCTGTTATGGGCTTTTCTCTTTATATGTGGACCTGTTTGCAAGCCATTTTGTAGTTCAAGGGTACACTTTTTAATAAGTTGTGCACTTTTCCTTACTGTACACCTATTTTAAATTGTGAAAGGAATCACGTCTACATACAATTACAGTAGTGAACAGTTTGAAAACACTTGGGAAGAAGTGTTCTGCATTTCTCTTGGAGCGAGTACAACACCAACTTTATTTCAATCTTCTATGTAACTCTGAGAAAAGGTGCTAATAATCTAATTTAAGGGTTGCATTAATGTTAATGAATGGATTCTTAAAGGAAATAATGAAGTCGAAATCATTTCTTCCAAATCATATACAGATCTTGCCTAGCCCTAATATTTATACAACAATGCATTATGTATGCAATAATACATTATTTATACAAGACATGTAAGTGCTTCCTAGTTCATATACCTAGGACTGCAGTGATACATAGGTTGTCAAAAATGTACTGGATACATTCCTTTTACGATGAAAATTAGATAAATTTCTCATTTATATTAACATTTTTTCACTGTTTCTTTGGCTTTAATGATAGAGAACTGATGCTGTTGATGTTGATGTTGACATGCCACCAAAGCTTTGGAATTTATTTACAGTATCAAGTTTTCATTTCAGGAGATATTTAGGATTCCGTATTTCTATATTTTAGTCCTTGAGGTTGTTGCTGACTTTTAATGTTTTATTTCTCAATGTACCACTCAGTATTATGCATTATAAACCTCTTGACACCAGATATCTTCCTTGTTCTACATATTTTGTTTCTTAACCATAAACAAAACAACTTTCTTTTCAAAATGGTAAAGTTTCCCTATCCAAATTTCCTCTTTTTCTTTGAGACACCCATCCTAACAAACAGAATTCACTGGAGCAATTAACAATAATAGATATCCTTTTCAATTAATGTAACACCCACAAACCTTTAAAACAGGGGTCCCCAATCTCCGGTCCGTGACCCAGAACCAGTCCGTGGTACCCATTGGGAACCAGGTTGCGCTAGTGGAAAACAAAACAAATGGGGAGGGTGTGTGGGGGAGAGGTGGGATCTGTTGTTAATCAGTCACCTCCATTATGCTGTTCCTGGCACCCCAAGCCAATTGGCAAAGCCAGGTCTTTAGACCTTTACGGAAAGATAAGAGGGTTGGGGTTAAACTGATTATGGACAAGACCAAGATGTAATTGTGCCAATAGCATTAGAAATGACACTAAAGCACATGCAGCAAGGAAATGCCTGAAGAAGGAACATTATACAATATACTCCTGTAAGAAAAAGTGCCTGAATTACTAAAGGCCAAAGCAAATTGCGGGTAGATAAGAGTCAAAGGAATTCAAGGTTGGCTGGACTTAGATCTCTTCTGGGCACAAATGGACTCATGACTGATGGTGCATTTGACCCCGCCTTGGGCTCAGCCTGATCATCTTCTACACATGTTTTTAGAATCCACATTAAATGCAAATATGAATATTAGGCAGTATAACTGCACAAAGGGGACGGGGTGTCTCAGTGGGTTAGGACGCTGAGCTTGTCACTCAGAAGGTCGGCAGTTTGGCGGGTCGAATCCTGAGTGCCGCGTAACAGAGTGAACGCCTGTTACTCATCCCAGCTTCTGCCAACCTAGCAGTTCGAAAGCACGTAAAAATGCAGGTAGAAAAATAGGGACCACTACGGTGGGAAGGTAACAGCATTCCATGCTCCTTTGGTGTCTAGTCATGCCGGCCACATGACCATGGAGACGTCCTCGGACAAGCGTTGGTTCTTCGGCTTTGAAATGGAGATGAGCACCGGCCCCTAGAGTTGGAAACAACTAGCACGCATGTGCGGGGGAAACCTTTACCTTTACCTTTAACTGCCCAAAGGATGCAAGGGCTAAGGTGTTTATAGCTGCTTCCTTTCCGTGAATCTTTCTTTCTTTCTTTCTTTCTTTCTTTCTTTCTTTCTTTCTTTCTTTCTTTCTTTCTTTCTTTCTTTCTTTCTTTCTTTCTTTCTCTTTCTTTCTTTCTCTTTCTTTTTTTCTTTCATCCCTCCCTTCCTCCCTCCTTCCCTCCCTCCCTCCCTCCCTCGATTTCATTCAAAACTTAGGGACTGGAACTCATTTGCTTATAATCCTTTTAAAAACTTTTTGTAATATGAAGTTGTAAAGGGGAGATATAAATATAGGATGCAGATATAGTAAAATTCCTGAAGCTCACTGTATTTGCCCATGCGGTGATAAGGAAGTTGAAACCACACTTACTACTGCATTGTAAATTGTATAAAGATATCAGGTCAATCTACATTGTAACCCTAACAGATAAATTCCCTGGGAGGGGAAATAAATTTTCTATGAATCTTCTCCTTCAGGATTTAAAACTATTCATTATGTGTGCAGTCACTAAATTTTGTGTTGCTGCAATGACACCAAGACATAATTGCTAAAATACATATTTAGCTTTGTTTTAAATAAATTGTAGGGGGGATATAGTTTTTATTTTTTGTTTTACACCTATTAATATTTCAGATTTATCACCTGGGTTACAGCTGTATTAACATAGTAATAGAGGATGTTATAGTCTGTTATTTATTCTGTTAGCTGTTAATATATTGTTGTATTTATTTTCTTTACTCTGTTTTTGTTCCTTTAAAGTATGCCGGTTTTTGACCAAATAAACATTACGGACTGACTGATTAATTAATTGATTGATTTATTGATTGACTACATGTTTTAGCATTGCTAATTGTGCTACCTATATCAACTGGGAAGATCTTTAGGAAATTATAAATTTATACCTGCCTACAGACATACCTGCATTTCTATAATATAACTTCCCTATTCATCCTACTTTGTAAAATCATTACAAAGTCATATTTTAGTCTCTTTTAAATTCTAAAGATACATACACACACACACACACACACACACAGTCTGATCTAAAAACCTGTTTACTCAGAAGAAAGTCTTCCTCAGCTCAGTGGGTTTACTGCCCAATAAGAGATAACTGAATTGTGGTGTGAACTGCTTTACAATTGCGTTCCGTGCAATGCCACTGTAGAAATTCTGCAAGCAATTTATAGAAGTCTTATTTAGATTTTGCATAATTAGGTTCTTTAGTAAATCATGTGAAATCAATGCATGTCTGCCTCAAATCAATTTCAGGCAGGGAATGAGAGGCTGTGGTCCCAAACTGGAATGGTAATAAGGTAGTTTATGCTCAGTCAAAGCAAACTCTGCACTGTATTAGGACACAGCTTCAATGAGATTCATAACCTGCTTTATAATGCAGTTTGGGCCATGCATTCCGGGTGAATTGGAGATTGCCAAGCTTATAAAAATGTGTTGCTTGATGCTATACATTCTTATTTCGGCATCCTGGGGAATGGTATTCAGAGAACTAAGTGGGATTTATGTTTGAGTAGCTAGGCTTGTCAAGACTAGCTCTATCATTAGAACAAGCATGGGTAAACTGAGGCTCAGAGCCAAATGCAGCCTCCACTTTCTGCTTTTTTCTGGCTTTTGAAGACCTCTTCAATTGATGCTGATAATCAATGACATACATAGGCATCATTCTAATCCTAAAATAGGCTTAAGATAGCCTTTTTTTTCTTTTGAAGAAAACAAAGTCTCCTCCTTAAAGTTGAGATGAAATAATCAACACATCAGAGTCATGGTGGCACAGTGCTTAGAATGCAGTATTGCAGGCTAATTCTGCCGACTGACAGAAGCCCGATTCTGACCGGCTCAAGGTTGACTCAGCCTTCCATCCTTCCAAGGTCGGTCAAATGAGGACCCAGATTGTTGGGGACAATATGATGGCTCAGTAAAATGGCTTAGAAAAGGCTGTAAAACACTGTGAAGTGGTATATAAGTCTAAGTGCCATTGCTATTGCTATCACTACAGCACCATTTTTTAAAAAAATATATATCCAATCCATCTATCCTGAGCTGTCCATTGGTATATTAGATTGAATCTGGCACTATCAGATCTTCAGATAGGGAGAAGGAGAGAGAGGGTTGCAAATATGTCGAGAAACAAAAGCTTTTGTGAACTGAAGTCCTTAGCCTGTGCTTCCTAAGATTGTGAATGGGAAGGAACTGATTTTTATTTGGTTTGGTTTCAGATAGAAGAACATTTTGGATGCCCAGTCTGTACGGTTGCAATCCTGAGCACGGATTAAAAAGTAAGTTTTTAAACTTCTAGATAAAGCATGTATGTAGAGAGATTTGAGTTGTAAGTGTCACCGCGTTTGTATGTGTTTGTCAGCAAGCACGTTTCAGTCTGCTCTCTGCAGCTGTGCTGTTATCTTATCATTGTAACAGTGATGAGTGTCACATGTTCAACCATGTTTTGGTTTCATGTCTGGCTCTACTACTGTGCGCATGTCCAAACAAAGGTTTCTTCTCTTTTTTTCTCTCTGCTTTCTTGTGAGAGAGAGCATGTAGTCAGTTATGAGTCTTTCTTTGATTAAAGTTTTTACAGTAGAATATGTTTTGGGTTTTCTTTCTTTTACCTGAAATGCACCATGCGTCAAATGAGCCACGGTTCATCGACCTCTGATAAGGAGTTTTTGATTTACTCCTTTGACAGTAAGGTTGTGCACTACATTGCTCCTTGCATGTAATGGTAAGTGAGAATGACCTTGGAAGAGATGCTGCCTGGGAAATAATCAGATAAAAAGAACTAAGAAATGAACGGGAGAAAGAAATGATTCACCCTAACTAATTAGGTGATAAAAAGAGACAACAGGAGCTCTGTACTTTTAGTCCTGCAAGATTCTTTTAATGCAGCTTTATAATAAAGGATAAATAACTAATCTTGGGTTTCCTGTCTGGACTACTTGGGAAGATGACATAGTCTGTCCAATTTTATTTATACACCAAAACTTTTTAGGGTTTCTAAAGCTGCCAGTGATACTCAAATTCTTTCATGAGGTCAAGTATAAATTATCTGGATTGAAGACGGCTTTGAGGAAGCTAAATGAATCTTCACACTTCAAAGATTTGTGAGATGCAAAATAAAGAGGTAAAAGAGTGTTAGTCTAAACAGGAAAGCAGATTGAATGCTAGAAAAAAATAAGAGCGCTGCGCTCCGTTTGCCTGCATTTTAATAAGATTCCTTTTTCTTTGTTTGGTTTGTCTTTTCATCATTGTGGATTTCAAAATTCTCTATAATGCCAGCATTTCTTCTTTGGGGGCCTGTTAGGAAGAGTTGCTTAGGCTTCTCACATTCAACCATTGTAGACTATGTTGTCATGGAAATAAAACCCAACATTGGCTTCCCAGCAATTTCACTGGCTTTACCCCAGGTTTGCTTAAAGTGAGTAGGAAAAAACGAACTGATCTATAGATATTATGACAGGGGTCTTCAACCTTGGCCCTTTTATGACTAGTGGACTTCAACTCCCAGAATTCCTCAGCCAGCCATGCTGGCTAAGGAATTACGGAAGTTGAAGTCCATAAGTCATAAAAGGGCCAAGGTTGAAGACCCCTGTGTTATGACTTCATTCTTTCTGGTCAATGTCATCTACTCTGTTAGTTTGATATTATTTTATTTATTTTTATTTATTTTAATTCCATTTATATCCCGCCCTTCTCCGAAGACTCAGGGCAGCTTACAAGCTTTAGCAGTAGCCTTCATTCTATGTATATGCCTGCTTATTAGGGCTTTCACACACACACACCCAAGCGGCATTATTACAAAGTCAGCTTAATTGCCCCCAACAATCTGGGTCCTCATTTTACCTACCTCGGAAGGATGGAAGGCTGAGTCAACCTTATGCTTTGTTGCTGCTGTTAGTGTTGGTATCTGTGCTTTGTCTGTCCAAAGAGAATAGCCCTTTTCATGACATACATCTGACTAGCAAATGCAAACATGCATAAGAAGCCAGGTTTGCAAATTGTGGTGGTGTTCATCTTCGACCACAAGGGGAAAAAGTTTGAAGAAGAAGGAAAAGGCCTACAGGTAGTCCTCAACTTACATCAGAACTGAGCCCAATCCTTTGGTTGCTAAGTGAGTGGTTAAGTGAGTTTTTACCCATTTATGACCTTTTTGTCACAGCTGTTAAGCTAATCACTGCGGTTATTAAATAAATCATTACGTGAATCTGGCTTCCCCCATTGACCTTGCTTGTTGGAAGCCAGCTAGGAAGGTTAGAAATGGTTATCACATGGACCCTGAGACTTTGCAACTGTCATAAATACATGCTAGTTGCCAAGCACCTGAATTTTGATCATTTGACCATGGGGATTCTGCAGTGGTCATTAAGTGTGACAAGTGGTCATAAGTCCCTTCTGTCAGTGCTGTTGTAACTTCCAACAGTCATTTAACAAATGGCTTTAAGTTGAGGACTTTCTGTATTTACACATTTATGAAATGGAGGAAGTTTGACCAAAATCAGAATCAGAATAGAACTGGACGGGGCCTTGGAGGTCTTCAAATCCAGCCCCCTGCTCAAGCAGGGGATCCAATAGCATTCCAGTCAATGGCTGTCCAATCTCTTCTTAAAAACCTCCAGTGATGGAACACCCATAATTTCTGAAGGCCAGCTGTTCCACTAGTTAATTGTCCTTGCTGTTAGGAAGTTTCTCCTTAATTCCAGGTGGCTTATCTCCTTGATTAGTTTAGATTAGATGAGTTTATCCATTTAGGATAATTCATAGATATGTAGCAGCATCTGTTTGCGGATAGACTTCAGTTGAGTGAGATGTTTCTTGCTGATGTTTCACTTGATGCTTCATTTAGAAGCAGTGGTCAATCTGCCTCCAATGCCTGGTGGTTAAGGGAAACAGATTCTCTTTGTCAAGCAACCCTTGTCCAAGTGAAGTGCCTTTTCAGTTCAACACAAAGGTTCAAAGACCTTTGGAAAGTCCATCCAATCCAGACGTCTGAATTGATTTGGATCAGATTTTCAAGCTGAGCCCAATTCAGTTCAGGTATAGTTGCAGGTTTCAGAAAGCATCAAAATTAGTACAAGTTGATTTGGGGGCGTTCAGTTCAATTTGCCGAACTCAGCTGATCTTTCAACTTGTTGAACTGATTTGAGAGTCCAAATCAATCCCAACTGATCCGAGTATTGGATATTCTACGGGCCGATTAGGCACCTCTCTTTCTTTTATTTTTGTTTTTCCCCATCTATGTTGAATGCTCTCTTAGCTTTATCTTTTTTAAAAAAGAAACTGAATTGTACTCAAAGTATATCAGGAAAATGAATATATGACCTATTATCAGACTTAATTTTTATATCTTAATACTATTCTGTTCTTTGGCTCCAATTTTAATAAAGACATCAACTGTAATGTTACTTTGGTTAGCCTTAAGCCATTATTGGTGTACAGGTAGTCCTCGACTTACAACAGCTCACTTAGTGACCTTTGTAACGGCACTAAAAAAAGTGACTTATGACTATTTTTCATGCTTACGACCATTGCAGCATTCCCGTGGTCATGTGATCAAAATTTGGATGCTTGGCAACTGAGCTGCATTGTCCTGGGGTCATGTGATCCCCTTTTGCGATCTTCTGACAAGCAAAGCCAATAGGGAAGCCAGATTCACTTAACAACTCTGCTTCTAACTTAACAACTGCAGTGATTCAGTTAACATCTGTTAACATCTGAGAACGGTTGTAAAATGGGGCAAAATTCAATTGACAACTGTCTCGCTTAGAAGCTCTGTTGCGGTCATATGTCAAGGACTACCTGTATTTGATTATGATATACATCTGTTGTTTGCACTTGGATTATGCATTCTCATAAACTGCATTTTATGTATTAGATTTTTGTGCCACTGCAATCATTGCTGTAAATATGAAACATACTCTGTATAAAGTTTGCAGTAATCCTTGATCATCTGCTTTAAAAAAAATTGGACCACAATACTTGCACACATTCAAATAAAATATTCCAAATTGCTTAAAACTCGTAGTTAAAAAAAACCTTAAAAACAAGCATCTGGAACAAACTACTAATAACATCTCACAATTAAGTAATCATGCATCCATTGAGATGCATTTCTGCAAAGAAGTATTGCTGTTTAAGATGATAACATAAAATGGGATTCCTTCATAGAAAATAAGAAGTATTCAGCCTCTTTGCTTCATATTTTTTTCCCCATTCTCTGACTTCTATGGTAATCCGTCACAAGCAAACAATAATAAAGCTTTAAAACTCCATCTACTTGCTGGAGCAAGAAGAGGTTAGCAATTATTCAAGGCTTGGCAAATTATGTTGTGTCTTTGCTCTAAAAAAGAAAAGTTTCTCTGCTTCTGTTTCCTTGAATTTCACGTTCTTTCTCTTCAAAGCAAAATTTAGGAGTACACGAAAGAAAAGGACTGATTAGGCCTAAGGACCAGAAAGTCAGGGCTTTTCTCACAAAACCCGAGCCCCTTAATTGAAAACAGGCGCCAGGCATTTCTTGTATATAATTAACGAACAGATCGTAAAACTAACCGTCTGAGTTTATACCATAAAGTTCACTGCACAGTTTCATCCTAACTTGCTGAGGAAAATAATGAAAGCTCTAAATGTGTCCTACATTTTAATCAGGCAGATGTAGTTCCAAATTAGACATCTCCTTCCACAAGGTGAGTAGAGAAAATTAGGCACCTGTGGACACATGTTTCAGTAGCCTAGAGCAGGGGTAGGCAACCTCGGCTCTTTTATGACTCATGGACTTCA
This sequence comes from Vipera ursinii, assembly GCF_947247035.1. Lineage (NCBI taxonomy): Eukaryota > Metazoa > Chordata > Lepidosauria > Squamata > Viperidae > Vipera > Vipera ursinii. The sequence continues at coordinate 10,826,224 of NC_139520.1, forward strand.
ACTCCCAGAATTCCTGAGCCAGCCAAGCTGGCTCAGGAATTCTGGGAGTTGAAGTCCATGAGTCATAAAAGAGCCGAGGTTGCCTACCCCTGGCCTAGAGATACAAAACACCCATGTGGAAGGCTTATATGAGTTTTGAATGTCTTCCTTAGGGGAATGACCTCTAGAAGTCCCCTCTCATGTCTTACCCCTTCTCCCTTCCACAGAGGAAGACTTTAAAGACGATAGGGTTTACAGAAGTAGCAAACCAAGCAATAAATATCAGTTTACAGTTCATTGCATACATTCAAATCACTGCTGAGCAAAACCTATGTAGGGTGGAGCCCATTCAGTTGCAGCTTTATACTTAAGAGACCACAGTGGCTTCACAAAGCAAACCCTGAATGTTCAATAGCGTCTCACCAACCGGCTCAGTCGGGCCACATAGCATGCAATGCTTATTTACAGAATGATTATAAGGCTGGTGTTGAGTCTGGTGTATGTATAAATTATAATTTCAAAAGTCCACAGGTGCTGATTTCACTGAGTTATTCAGTATTAGAGGGATATAATGCTGATATACCTGCAGAGAGGAATCCCCTTCAGTCCTTTAGACACTAATTCATTTCTTACAGGGAAATCACATTTGTACATGTCAGCTGCTCTGTGCATGGCATAATCTGCAGTCCTTTCCAGCAAATAAGACAAGTGTTTCAAATCCTATCCCTACTTTAAAACATATTTAAACACTTTTTGCTCAAATCCCATGATACAATGGGGAAAATAAAGTCTCTGCCACTTTTGCATCAGTTAATTGACAGGAAAGTTTGGAGAGGAATGTCATTTGACAATTATTTAAGGAGGATAAAAATGGAGGCAACGGTTGTATGTAATAGTGCAACCCCTTGGTCCTCAAGACAGAAATTCTATCAGGTTTATTTTCACAAAACTCAGTGGGATCTAGATTTGTTTTTGCCGGTTGGTGATTGAGAAAGCTAAGCAGGTTGGGCCCTGGTTAGTACTTCGGTGAGGGACCATTTGGTAATGGAATGTTGGATAGCAATAGCAGAGTGGCTGTATATACCTCTTCTTCATGTTTTACAGAACTACCTGAGCACTTCTGCAAGTTTGCCTTTCAGAACTGTGCAAGTCTTTATTCAAAAGAAAACAGTAATGCCCTCTTTTCTGTCTACTGTTTTGAATTCCTTTCCATGCTCCATATGGATAAGTTTGAGCTTTCTTGACTTCTAATGGCTTTGGATATCTATCTACATTTAATGTTTTTAAAATAGCTTATCCTGCTTTAGGTTGTTATACATTTTTTTTTTAAAAAATAAGCTATTCCTGGTTTTGAATTCCAATTCTTTTCTTACCTTCAGTTTAAACACTACATCTTACTTCTCTAAATTGATTAATATACTGTACATTGATGATCCCAGTTTCTCTACTCTCAGTCATGAGGCTGGGAATCTGACAGATACGTAATTAAGAGGATTCAAAACTCATGTAGAGTTATATTTTTCCAAACATTTTCAATAGCAAGGTGGAAGAATATTTTATATCATCATTAAAAGCTCTTTTTTTTCTGATGGGGAAGTCTGTTCTTGTTTAAAGCTCATGTCATATCATCTTGCTTTTCTTCCCAAGATGTTTACTACAGTGTATGACAATCTGTCAAATAACACCTTACTTTCTCTAGAGCTGCATAATTATTCGTGAATGGTATTTAATTATTCTCATACACACTGGCAGAAATGATTACAGAGCAAGCCCATGAATGAGTGACACATAAGTGCTTAATAAATTGTATGTCTTAGCAGCAGCAGTCCTGCATGATTTGAGACATTCAGCAAAGGCTGCCAACAAGCCTTTGTAACTCTTCCTATTCATCCGTTGGTTCATTTGGAAGCTGTTGTATGCATTGTGAAGTCCAATGAAGTGATGGGGAATCAAATATTTTATTCAAAGTATGCCTTAAAAAAGATACTGTAAAAATATTGCAATCATAATTATACCTTTACCACCTGGCTTTGTATTGAATATTTCCAAAAAAAAATTGGCATGGAAATGAGAAGAGGCTTGTTGGTGGAACAACACAATTTTCAGCCTAAGAATCATGTCCGGTCTAGGCCAGATGGCAGATTTGATCAAAGCTGTTATCTGAATGATGTGGATTTTTTTTTAAAAAAAATATGTCCAGCTGTGACATCTGAGAAATATGTTAATAAAAAAGCAGATGAATTTTGCAAGTGAAAAAATTCTGAGAGATTACTACATACTGTAAAGGAAAAGAAATGGTATAAAGTTGACTGTAGTTATGTCCATGTTAGAAATTTATCATATTACCCAGTTGTGAAAATATAAAGTCTGTCTGCTTTAGGATAACATTGGTACAAGGATTGCTCTTAATTTATTTATTAGGGAATTTGTCTTAATAAATTCCAAAGTAGGAAACAGCATTAAAATATAAAACATCAGTCTTCAAGGTAGATCTGACGAGGAAACCAATGCAGGTAGATCAGTACTACTGTTACTACAAAGTTATAGTAAAATAATTTGGTTATCTTAATATGCTTTCCCCCTTCCTCCCTTTATGTTTGTGTAAACTAGAGAGGTCTGGTCTAAGACATTTAGTCACATTATTTCCTTGCTTCAGGCTTCTATTATCCTATCTATTTTGCCTTAATAGCAGCTCTCAACAGGCACATAGAGATAAACAACATCTACATACCATTCAAAAGAGGCAGTCAAAAAGCCAAATAGGAAACAGAAAGACCAAAATACATCTTCACCAGCAATCAAAACATAGATAAGCAGAGATTAATACTAAGGTTGAGACTAGACCAACAATCAAGAAGTATACAATATCTTAATGAAGGAACTACTATACAAACAAGCAAACAGTAAATAATAATTTAATCCAGGAATCACCAAGAACACTCCCAGCTATATTGATAGGACAAGTTGCTAGGCTATAAAAGGAAACCTAGTTGGTTTGAGGATGATGTTACCTAGTTGGGTAATAAAATGTCTGCAAGCAAACAACCAAGTTCAGAGAGCACCAAGGACCCGTCAGTTCAATGATAAGCTACAAATATTCTCTTCTATTGGTAGCAGCTCGCCCTCCTGTCCTTCAAGGCTATTCCCTCTGCAGTAACCCAGCAAAAAGTTTATTCACAGTTTTGAAACTAAACATGCCTGTGTTATGATCAGATTGTTTCTAACCACTGTTGCTATGACATAGATTTTTATTACCTTTCTAGAGATCTTCTGGTCTTTTTCATTTATAGAAAAATGTAATGGTAGGTGGAAATGACCTTGAGGGACAAGGGGAAGAGATGCTTGGTAGGAAAATATCAGACAAAAGAGCAAAGAGGCCATAATTATCACTCAGGGAAAGCATCTTAGGAAGGACCCATCCTGATTCATCGGTCTATAAACAGAGATGGGTGACTGCATGGGATTCTTTTGATATTCCTTCTGAAGGGTTTGCTCATTCCTTCTCTCCTCCTAAGATCAGCTCTACATTTACAATTTTTAGTAGTATGTACATTACAATTAGGGATGCGGTGGCTCAGTGGGTTAGGACGCTGAGCTTGTCGATCAGATGGTCGGCAGTTTGGCAGGTCGAATCCTGAGTGCCGCATAACAGAGTGAGTGCCTGTTACTCGTCCCAGCTTCTGCCAACCTAGCAGTTCGAAAGCTCGTAAAAATGCAAGTAGAAAAATAGGGACTACTCTGGTGGGAAGGGAACAGCGTTCCGTGCGTCTAGTCATGCCGGCCACATGACCACGGAGACGTCCTCAGACAAGCGCTGGCTCTTCGGCTTTGAAACGGAGATGAGCACTGGCCCCTAGAGTCAGAAACGACTAGCACGCATGTGCGGGGGAACCTTTACCTTTACCTTTACCTACATTACAATTATAATTTATATTATATTTATATTGCATAATTTTATATGGTTCATTGCTACTCAAGAAATAATTATTTGGGGGCGGTGGCAATTGCTTCCCTCACTGGTGTAACTAGCGTCTTCTGATTTCTGTTCGATGGAAGTGCTATGCAAAAAAAAAAAAAAAAAAGACAGAGAGAGCAGCATCCCCTTATTTTCTTCACATTCCTCCATTGCTTGTTCAAACAAAATTCAGCATCTCTTTAGAAAACAACAAAACAATAACCTCCCTCTTAATTTGGGTGCCATGAAAGATAAGTGTTACAGTGACAACAGTGTGGAATTTACGGTAAAAATGGAGCAGACAAAAATGACCTCTTGATTGATCTGTTTGCAATTGTCTTTTCTTTCGTAGGGTGCATTGAGAATTTTATATTCTAGCTAGGAAAGTCAAGTTTCATATCCAGCTATTCTTTTCAAGGTAACGTGTACATGACAGATTCAAACTAAGCTGAAAAATAGGGCATTAGAATGCCAAGTAAGCCTTTGGTTATTATCAGGGATAAGTGAACTAGACACCAGTGGGGTTTCTGCATCAGTGACTGAGAGAATGTGTGCGCCCTCCACAGAATATGCTGAAATCCTTTCAGCTATTCATGACTCTTCTATGACAAAATGGTGCTAAGGATCCCTATAGTTGAATGAATAACGGTGAAGAGGGGGTCAAATTATTCTCCAAAGCACCAGAGGGCCAGGACAAGAAACACTGGTTGCAAACTTATTAAGGAGAGAAGCAACCTGGAATTAAGGAGAAAGTTCCCAACAGTGAGAACAATTAGCCAGTGGAACAGCTTGCCTCCAGAAGTTGTGGCTGCTTCATCAGTGGAGGTTTTTAAAGAAAAGATTAGTCACTTGTCTAAAATGGTATAGGTTCTCCTGCTGCAGCAGAAGGCTAGACTAGAAGACCTCCAAGGTCTCTTCCAGCTCCTGTTCTGTTCTGTTCTGTTCCGTTCTGTTCTGTTCCATTCCACTCTGTTCTGCTCCACTCCACTCTGTTCCACTTCACTCCACTCCATTCCATTCCATTCCGTAAAAGGATGGGGCAGATGTGACTGCTTAGAAAGTTTTTTTTCTGAGTAATGTCCTGGGAAGTCATCCTTGGAATTTGTTAGGCTGGAATAATGTATACATGTAAGATGTGTCATCATCAGCCTAAAATTAATCCATTTCCAGATAAAGGTTTCTTCACTGAAGGCAATGAATCATAATCTACCACAGTGGTTTAATGTGAAGATGTCAAGCAAGGATTTTTGACTTATTAATCTAGAACTTAGAGCATTTGGCCCAGGTCTAAGGGAAGACACAGACTAGGCTTCCCTAGTCCCTGACCAGCTGTTCTGTACCAGACTGCTACCGGCCCTGCAGAGCAGGCAGGGACAACCCCTTTACAAACAGCAAGAGGCTGGAATTACGCCTGCCAAATTTATTCACATAAAACAGAGCAAGACAAGACACCAACCATAAAACACGAGCTAAGAAGCAGGAACAATCCAAGTGGTTGCCTTCAGCAAACCAGCCCTCCCACACATTCCCCTTAAATACAGTTCAGGGCGTGGCCTCTCTGTGCCTCCTTCTGAGGTGCCCCATTGCCTTCCTCTGTTTACTCCTGACTGCCTCCTGCGTCGGGCGTCCTTGAACAGGGCCAGCTGTGGGTCATCTTCATCCATGCTGTCAGGCTCACACAGCTGGGTCTGCATCGTGACCAGATGAGAGGGGTCTTTCTGGGGGCTCTCATCAAGCTGTCCAATCCCCTCAGCAAGCTCTTCAACACCCCCCTCCTCCTCCTCTGAGTCGTCTGACCCAACTGCCGAACCCACAGGCTGACCCTGAATCACAACACCAGCATCTTAATCCAGTACCATGGAAGTTACATATATGAAAGCAAGTTTGGTGTAATGGTTAAGTTGCTGGATAAGAAACTGGGAGGTCATGAGTTCTAGTCCTCTCTTAGACATGGAAGCCAACTGTGTGACTTTGGACCAGTCCCATTCTCAGCCCAATCCACCTCACAGTGGTTTACTAGAGAAAACAGAAAAGAACATTATATATCCCTACCTGTAATTACACAAACTGAAACATAATCCCCTAAAACAAAAACATATCATACTTTTGTTACCATCAAAATTCTTTTCATGTCTTGCTCAATTAAGGAAATATTGAAGTAAGCCTTATACCAGGTTAGATCTTTATATCTTCGTGTTGTCTACCCTGATTGTTAATGGTTCAGAACAAAATACCTGCTTTTTTAAATGAATGCATGTTTCTCCAGAATCATTACATTATAATAGAATTAAGACTCTGCAGAGATGACCTGATATTCTCTGAAGGTTAGAAAATACCAGATGTATATATCAATGAGGAAAGGTGATTAGCCTCATTTGCCCCCACCTCCTAAATATCATGCAAGAAAGTGATACAAGTCTTCTTGTCATGTAAATGTATAGGGTATCTATCTTTACTGCATTGAAATAGCAATAGAACTTAGATTTATATACTGCTTCACAGTGCTTTACAGAGTTTACAGAGTCAGCATTTTGCCCCCAACAATCTGGGTACTCATTTTATTGACTTCAGAAGGATGGAAGGCTGAGTCAACCTTGAGCCGGTCAGAATCGAACTGCAGAACTGTTGGCAGCCAGCAATCAGCAGAAGTAGCTGCAGTAGTGCATTCTAACCAATGCGTCATCTTGTTTCAGTGTGGGAAATGACACCATTCCCAAGTTCAGCAAAAGGATAAGACATGGGCATTCATACATTTGGAGAGCAATTCATGGTGTAATTCTGTGTCCATTTAAAGTTGAACATTCAAATGTAGGAGGCTATATGCAGTAGGACTTTAGACATATCAAAATATGTGTGTGCATGTGCGTTTGCAAATGTCAACGTCATGGTTCCGACAGATGAAACTCTTCAAAAGAAATTCGAGGCATTGTTTACCTTAAAGAATCTTTTATTCGAGAAACATAGTATTGGCACTACATAGTTGAAACCAAAAACTAAATTCCCCTCCCCTGGGTACAGTGTAACAAAGCACAATTCCCTCCTCCAATTAACAGTCATATATCACATTCCCCAATTAGCTTGAAGCACGGGCTTTCTCCCCAGCTCTTCAGCCCGCCAAAGCACAACGTCTTTTGGTTCCCACGACTAAGTTATTATTGTTATGACTAGCTGAAGCAGGCTTGTAATTTCAAGCACAAAAAACTGAGACGAGCTCTGTGTGAACTGATTAGTTCTCCTGAGCTATAAGTAAAACTGAAAAAAAAAATGGAGGGAAACACCCAATGTAATAACGAATAACTAACCTCTATAATTGTACAATTTCAGATGAATCTGAAGGGGAAATGAATCAAGTAGGGATTCCATTGAGCTGTCTAGAAAATGGAATTTGAGATTGCTCTAAACAAGGTCATTGGGACCTTCTAACCCTTTTTTACTTCTATCCCCACGAACGTTTGGAGTGCTGCAATGTGGTGTCACAGGCCAATATCTACATGCTCCTCATAATGAAAGAGTGTCATTACTTTATCTTGACAAACTCCCAGTGTAATTGTAAGCAAAATAAATGGCTAGGAAGGAATGTCAAAACAGGAAATGAAATAGAGGGGACCTGGGCTGTCCTCCATTTACAGTCCTTCAAGCGAGTGTCTTTTTTCATAGCCCCAGCCATCAATTGAAAGGCATAATTTGATGATGGACATGAAACTGTGTATTAGTTTTTATTTTGACAAAATCATTAAACATCACATTGCTTGAAAAATGAAGCAAGCAGCCCACAGCTAGTTTTGGAAGGTTGCACTTCATAAACTGAATCGCTCACAGGGGCCCCATTTAGGTTGAAGTTATAGATTTTCTAGCATATCCCTGATAGATAGCACTAATATAACTTCAATAAAATCTCAAGATCTGTCAATATGTGGTTTTTTTTCCTGTAGCATTGAAAGATGTAAGATACTTCAGCTAATAAATTGGAAGAGTATCTGGTCCTTAAGGAACCTCAAGTTACACACCAGATTATAAGAAACAACAAAACCTAACAAAAAGTTAGGATAGACAGCTGAGAGACACAGCTTGCCTCTCCCTTTTAAAACAAGCAATGCATGTTGGTGTCATTTACATAAATAGACACCAGTGTCTAAATTTTGTTTAGACAACAGTGTTGACAAAAATGTATGCAATCATTCTTCTCCTTATGCACAGGGTGGTTCATGGAGATGAGGAATGGCAGTTTTTCCCCCCTCAAAAAATAATCCCAGTTTTCCCTTCCCCATCCCCATGATAAACACTCGATTCTCCTCCAGTACAAACAGACAGAGCTATAACTGGCCAAAGTGAATTATTATTATTGTTATTATTATTATTATTATTATTATTATTATTATTATTATTATTATTATAAACAAAAACAAAAACAAAAACAAAAACAAAAACAAAATATAAAAGAGTAAAAGGAGGCTTGGTGGAGCAGTGGGCTAATGCCTCCTTAAGTAACACCAGCTGCCTGCAATTAGTGCAGGTTCGAGTCCCACCAGGCTCAAGGTTGACTCAGCCTTCCATCCTTCCAAGGTAGGTAAAATGAGGACCCAGATTGTTGGGGGCAATTAAGCTGACTTTGTAATAATGCCGCTTGGGGTGTGTGTGAAAGCCCTAATAAGCAGGCATATACATAGAATGAAGGCTACTGCTAAGCTTGTAAGCCGCCCTGAGTCTTCGGAGAAGGGCGGGATGTAAATGGAATTAAAATAAAATAAATAAATAAATAAAATGTGACCTGCCTATAAAATATTTTTTTAAAAAAATTTCCAAATCCTAACTTATTGTCTTGGTTAATAAGTGTGCTGAAAGAACACACTGCTAAGATGGAAAATGACATCAGCACTGCTAAAAAATTTAAGCAGACATAGAAAAGGAATTGTGTCACTGAATGTTTAATGCCATTCATTTTGCAGTATAACCTATGAGTAAAGGGACCTGACATACATAGCTTTCTCCGACTGCAGACTCTGAGTTTCACCCAGTTTCTTTATGCTGTTCTTTGCTCTGTTTTTATCATAAAATTCCACACCTGTCTCAATCCAGTTTCCAAACTGCATAGGCCGTACCTGGGTGTAAATGTTCCCAGTTAAAGAAAAGATGAGGGACTGTATTTGTGTCCATGTTTGTGTGTTTCTTGCACTCATTTTTCCACATTTTTTCCCTTTTCCCTTGATCTATTGAGCCAACAAAACAGATTTCTTCTACTTGAGGAATCACTGCCATTCCCTTTTAGATAATTTATTTCTTCATCCTGAACCCGTCTTTTGCACCTTGTTTTTATTTTTGTAGTCTTTGTAGCTTATTTGGAAAAGAACCTCTACTTTCTATAAAGTTGCTTTCATTTAACAGGACTTCATATGAGATTGCATCCTTTGAAACTGTAGTTTGAACATGGAATGTATTTATTCTGTCAACACTCCTGAGCAATCTGTTAAATTAGGAAACTTAGAAAGAGTTGGGGTTTTATAGGATCTGATTGTACAAGGTAGAACTACAAAACTCTCTCTTCCCAACATACACTTTTAATAACTTAGACAGTAACAGGAACTAGTAACCAAGTTTCATTTAAATACTCAAATAATTTCTCTTTCCCAACTCTAGGCTTATAATGGTATGTGGGAATGACCTTGAGAGAGAGATTTGTCTAAATCAGGGGTCTTCAAACTCGGCCCTTTTATGACTCATGGACTTCAACTACCAGAATTCCTCAGCCAGGCACACTGGCTGAGGAATTCTGGGAGTTGAAGTCCATGAGTCATAAAAGGGCCGAGTTTGGAGACCTCTGGTCTAAATCAACAAAATCTGAGTCTGAGGGAGGAAGATTAGTGAAAGTGTCATATAAAGGACTCTTTTTAGTGTTTGGGACAGTAAAACCAAAAAAAAAAAAAAAGAAAGAGGTACTTTAAAACTTGTAAGATTCTGTTCATCTACCCTTACAATAAAGATAGAACTAGGGTCCCTTGGTGTATTTCATGTCTGCACTTATCTAACAAAATGTACTCAGCTTTTTATTTTCATAATGAGTGTAAATTATTTTGTTTCGGTGTCTGCAATGATGTGACAAGCCAGATAGTGTGGTGGCGAGAGGACAATTAAAGTTGAGGGGTCCTTGGTGCTCTCTGATCTTGATTGTTTTCTTTCAGAGGTTTCATATCCAGCCTAGGTAACATCATCAGTGCACTTATCCTGATCATCAGGGCCTCAGTTTAGAATAGAATAGAATAGAATAGAATAGAATAGAATAGAATAGAATAGAATAGAATAGAATAGAATAGAATAGAATAGAATAGAATAGAATAGAATAGAATAGAGCTGGAAGGGACCTTGGAGGTCTTCTAGTCCAGCCCCTTGCTTGAGCAGGAAAACCTATACCATTTCAGACAAGTGACTGTCTAGCCCAGACATGTCAAACACAAGGCCCAGGGGCCAGATCCAGCCCGCGAAGTGGTTTCATGTGGCCCGCGAAGCCATCCTGGAAACAGTGAGGGAACGGCCCCCACTGCCTTGGCTCTGGCCCAGAGACCCTCCTTCTGCCAGAGACCCTCAGATCTGTCCCACTCCTGCCCAGGCCCCCATAGGCACCCTTGATGAGAACGATGTAGAGCTGGCCACGCCCACCCAGTAGGCCATACACACTCTAGCCATGCCCACCCAGTAGGCCACGCCCACCCAGGCCACACCCACCCGGCCCCCTGAGGGCAACCACAATGCTGATGCAGCCCTCAATGAAATTGAGTTTGACACCCCTGGTCTAGCCTCTTCTTAAAAATCTCCAGTGATGGAGCGCCCAAGACTTCTGGTAGCAAGCTGATCCACTGGTTAATTGCCCTCACTGTTAGGAAGTTTCTCCTTAATTCCAGGTTGCTCCTCTCTTTGGACAGTTTCCAACCATTGTTTCTTGTCCTGCCCTCTGGTGCTTTGGTGAATAGTTTGATGCCCTCGTCTTTGTGGCAGCCCCTCAAATCAGTTCACTGTTGATGTCACCTAGGTTGGGTAACAAAATGTCTTCAAGAAAACAACCAAGCTCAGAGAGCACCAAGGACCCTCCATTTCAATCTTGAACTACAAATATTCTCCTTTATTAATACAATTAATGTTGTAACTATAAATTGCCTATCAATGACGTTTTTTCTTTTGATAGTAAATAGGTATAAATCTTTTCTGAGTAACATTTCCGATTCAGAGTCATACCTACTGATTTGTGTTAATTTGCCCCCTGTGATCTGATTTGTAATTTGTATGTACTTTATAAGACTTTAAATGGTGGGTGTCCTTATACTCTTTTCTGTAGGAGCTTTTGCTGATCAAGTGATCAATAATTTGCTCTTACTGTAAATATTAATCAAGCTGTGTGGAAGAAGGAAGAACTTGCCAAAGAGATTAAAAACAGGCTCTTTTTCTGTTGAATTGCAAATGTGAACATTGCATGGCAATCAATAAAAGTATGTCTCATTTAATTATTGTCTGTGAAGACCACTCTACTGAGATTCCAAGACTTTGGTTATGCTGCTCTGATTAGTGTATACTTCATTCTTATCACTTTATGGTGAAATATAAGGACTTTCCTTACAAAACCACATTAAAACTTGAGTTTCTTCATTTGAAAAGAACCTATGGGGCCCTAATATGCTTGGTTCATAACAATTGTTAATATTGACCAAATGGCCAATCTTGTTTGTTTTTGAAGGCACTGACTGGAGAAGGTTAAGATGAAACACAAGTAGTAACTGAAAGCATTTTCTACTTGCTGAAGTTACTTTGTTGTGGTTGTGTCCTCAGTAGTAGAGGGGGACTTGGAAGCCACGAAACTCATTGATCATGCCCTAGCTCAGGGGTAGGCAACCTTGGCTCTTTTATGACTCGCGGACTTCAACTCCCAGAATTCCTGAGCCAGCATAGCTGGCTCAGGAATTCTGGGAGTTGAAGTCCGCGAGTCATAAAAGAGCCAAGGTTGCCGACCCCTGCCCTAGCTCAAAGGTCCCCAACCTTTTGGACACCAGGGACTGGTTCCGTAGAGAGAGGTTTTCCCGCAGACTGGTGGGTGCATGTTTTTGTGTGCTGCCTGCCTCCCATGGATGGGGCTTTGCTTGTTTGTGAGGACCAGTTGCTGGCATGCCGTGGCCTGGTACTGGTCCATGGACCGGGGATTGGGGACTCCTGCCCTAGCTAAAGGACTAAAGAAGCACTAAAACCTACTTGAAATCTGCATCTTCAGACTTATCGTGATTCTCAGTGGCAACTTCTGATCCTTTGGGACTAGTGGCAATTGCACGCTTAGTATTGCAAATGTGAAAGAATCAAAAGCTTCCATTTCAGAGAATACTCCTAAATAAAAATCTACTCAAATTTCTGTTGTTCCCATGTAGTCTTGATCTTGAGCCAAGATCTTTAGTTTAAAACTCTCTATTTGAGAAGCATCCAGTGTTATAAATAGCACTTGCATTTTCTGTGACAAGTCATTTTAAATCCTTTTTCTTGAACCCTCTGATATACCCCTTGAACTGTGACTTGGTATGTTTAGGATTCTTGCAGTTCTGAGGAACTTGAGAGAAACAATTCATTACTCTCTTTGTGCTGACTTATCAAATTGCTTCTTGATTTTCCCCTTTGTTTGACTATGTGCAAGTATGTGTGCATACATACACATGAGCCTTGGTGAAGCAGTGGGCTAATGCCTCCTTAAGTAACACCAGCTGCCTGCAATTAGTGCAGGTTCGAGTCCCACCAGGCTCAAGGTTGACTCAGCCTTCCATCCTTCTGAGGTAGGTAAAATGAGGACCCAGATTGTTGGGGGCAATAAGCTGACTTTGTAATAATGTCGCTTGGGGGGGGGGTGTGAAAGCCCTAATAAGCAGGCATATACATAGAATGAAGGCTACTGCTAAGCTTGTAAGCTGCCCTGAGTCTTTGGAGAAGGGCGGGATATAAATGGAATTAAAATAAAAAAATAAAAAAAATGTTCTTTTGAGTGAAAGGAACTCAGTTCTGAATATTATGTGGACAGATCCATACAGTTTTATTAGCAATATTTTCTGGAAGTGGTTTATTTTGCATTCTCTCATGAACGAAGGCAAATATACGTTCCAAGGATAATGTTGCAGGATCCAATCTGGGTCTCACATTCTGGCGAGAGAGAAGTTCCTTGAGAATGGGCTCCGACAGGAGTCCTAAAGCTCAGAAGACTCAACATCTGATACCGGTAACCAACCCAGATTGGACTGCATTCTCTCTATAGCTGACGGTGGCTGGCCCTCATTCCTGGTCTAAGTCAGGGTTAGAATTTCAGGTTTTTGATGCTATGTCTTTAACCACTACACCAAACCAGTTTTCTTTTGTTTGTTTTACTGACTTTTAATAGATAATATGAGAAGACCCTATATTCTGTTAATACACTTTTATCTTCTTTGCTTCTAAGAAAACACCATTTCCTAGAAAAACAGAAAAGCAGGCCGACAGAAGAAAGAAAAGATAAACTGAGATGGTCTCCTGCTTGAGCAGGGAAATGAACACATGGCACATCCAGATTTTAACCAGAGCCAACAGTACCATGTCTAGCTAGTGTGAAGTTAATCTTATGATTTTTCCAGTACATTGGCCATAAATTTGGTTTCTTTGCTTTGGATCTCTCTAGGTATTTAAATCTATCAATTGAAGCACGGATGGAAATTATTTGAGTGATACCCTAATATTGTCTTAAGAAAGGAATATTGCTTGGAGTTATATTAGACCTATGGACATGATTGTTTTGCTGTTTGTTTTGCTTTAATGTGATACACTTATTTTAGGACATACAGTACGTTACATTTTCCACCTTTTCCCCAATTGGTGGGGAATTGCACTGTCAATTTTCATAGTCATTTTTGTGAGAAAGAACAAAAGGGAAGGGAGGGAGGGAGGGAGGGAGGGAGGGAGGGAGAGAGAGAGAGAGAGAGAGCAGGGCTATCATGGTCACAAAAATAGTGACTTCATGGGGCTGAAGGTGGTAATTTTGGGTTGTTCAGTAAGCTGTAGTTTAAAAAATCCACACACACACACACACTAACCATCCTCTGGTGTGGCTCCTGCAGAGAATCAATTAACCTAGTACTGTATTTCCTTCATATAGTTTGACTAGTCTGGATAAGCATTGATGTTTTAACATGAATTTAAAACAATGCATATTGCATCTGTATGCAGAATGTAGGTGTTTATCATAATTATATATGGGAGTTCTGAATATATTTGTACAGGTATACCGATTTTCCAAATTAATGTTGTCAACACATGATGATGAGCAGAAGTGGGCATGAACAGATTCTTTCCAATGCAATATTTATAAAATCCAAACCAGTCACTTTTTCTAAAGATGTAAAAATCAACAAGAAGTGATCACTGAGTTCTTTATTATTAAAAATAACTTCATTGAGCCGCAACATTTAATCAATTAATTGCTTAAATTAATCACTTGAAGAACTTTGACAGCATAATCCAATACCTGTCTTTTTCGAATTAAATACTTGAATTTGGGGGCTACAGTCCTAGATACGTGGAAGATCAAATTGCAAATGTAATCAACTAAATAGTATGTATCCCTAATTAATCAAGCAATGGAGGGGGTAATTTATTTGTGTTTAGAAAAACTACTGATACAAGAAAATTTGTGGCATCAGTCTCCAACTTTCCCCCTTCTATAGGAGAAATTGGAAATAGCTTTTAGGGTTTCTGCTATAGTGCATAATAGAAAAAAAACCACTACCAAAAATAGTTTTTATATTCATACTTATTTCATTTATTTAGTGTATGCTTTTATTCAGAATGTGGAGCTCATACTGTTTTCCCCATACATATATGTACTACATTTAAATTCCTTAAAAATTTAGAAAAACAATATGGGAAAAAGGAAAATGTTTCTTGCTCTAGAATAGTGCGAGGTCTTATGTATATGCCAATATTAATTTGTAAAGAACTAAAGTTGGTATTATTAATCGTACTTGATAAGACTTTGCTCTTCATTGCTAGATGAGACTTCTGGCCATTGTATCATTATTGAAGCAATTCTACTTTGAATTGAATTGAGCCACGTTTGATATCTTTCCTCTTTATGTAAGACCCTTCAGAGGCTGGCTGAGGAATTCTGGGAATTGAAGTCCACAGGTCTTAAAGTTGCCAACGTTGGGCCCCTGGTTTAAGCTAAAGCTCTTTTGCTCTACAGCCAAAAGGTTTTGAAAAGGTGGATTTATTTAACACCTGAAAACTTGTTTTTCCTCTTTAAAATCAAGCTCACAGAGCAGATGGCCTGTTCATAGAACAAGCACTTCCTACCTCCAGTTTCATTTTGATAGGAAAAAAAATGTTAGCTGCGAAGTCGTGTCTGACCCATCGCAACCCTATGGACAACGTTCCTCCAGGCCTTCCTGTCCTCTACCATCTTCTGGAGTCCATTTAAGCTCATGCCTACTGCTTCAGTGACTCCATCATTCTTTCTGGCGCTACTAATAATAGCCCTCTGCTCTTCCCCAGTAGCATATTGGACGCCTTCCGACTGAGGGGCTCATCTTCCAGCATCATATCATTTTGCCTTTTGGTACTGTCCATAGGGTTTTCATGGCAAAGATACTGGAGTGGGTTGCCATTTCCTTCTCCAGTGGATCACGTTTTGTCAGAACTCTCGGCTATGACCTGTCCACCTTGGGTGCACGGCATAGCTCATAGCTTCATTGAATTACGCAAGCCCCTTCACCACGACAAGGCAGTAATCCATGAAGGGGAGGAAAAAAATAGAGTAACATAAAATAAAATATAGGATTAACTATAGTTTAAAAATATTATAAAAAATATTATTATTTATTAAATTTCCATGCTGTCCTCCTCACTACTACAGCGACTTTGAAGCCAGCTCTTTCTGAACTTTGCAAAAAAAAATATATGAAAGTGATAGAGTAATTACCTTCAGCTTAATTTTGACCTTTCGGTGGGCCTCCAAGGATAATTAAGCCGAGATCGAAAAGTTATTTTTGTGTTGAATAAAAACATTTTTGTTTTGAAAGCCAAGTTACCATTACATCCCCAACATTATGTTTGTGGCTGTTACCTTGCAGAAGATACTTAATGTAGCTCTTGAAGCATATGCATATATAATATACAACTCATGCAATTTTCATAAACCCCTCTCTGCTGACTCCTTTCTAATACCTCTCTGAAGAAGTTTTGGCATAATTCTTCATTCATTTTGCATGCTGCTTGCACCCACTGTGGATAAACATGAATATAAAATTCTGGAGGTAAGAACAGTTACCTTTCTTAAGCCTTGCTTAGCACAGAATAAATATACATAATGCAAGCTATCCATTGTAGAGTTTGGGGATTATGCGGGACAATACATTTTTAAAGATAATTATTGCTATATTAATATATTCACTGAAAAATGGATAGCAATGTATTGTTCAATAGCATATGGATCTTTCTAAATGAACATAGAGCAAACCAAATTAATTAGTGTAATATTAGGAACTTATGGAAATGCATTTACTACGACCACCTATAATAATAGATCCCAGATTCTTAGCAATATGGATAAGATCTTAGTTATTATTTCATTGATAGATTCAATAAACTTGGATGGACATTCTCAAATACTTCTAATTTTCCAAATGAAAATTATAATGTTGAAATAATGTTTTCTTAATACATTATAAAATAAGCTACTTTACTGAAAGATACTATCACAATGTTTTTTGACACTCCAAAGTTGGTTTGGGGAAAAAACCTCTATCAGCATATATTTAATATTGCCAATTGTTACATCTCATTCTTTTTATTTTTAATTTATTTGTATTTAATATAGAGCCCTGGTGGTGCAGTGGTTAAAATGCAGTATTGCAGGCTAACTCTGCATTCCACTGCCAGCAGTTCAATCCTGACCGGCTCAAAGTTGTCTCAGCCTTCCATCCTTCCGAGGTTGGTAAAATGAGGACCCAGATTGTTGGGGGCAATGTGCTGACTCTGTAAAATGTTTAGAGAGGACAATATGGCTATTGCTAATATTAAAAAATAATTTAAAATTATAATCACTAACAGAAATAAATGATGCAAACAAAAATAAGGGGAAAAAAATAGAAGGTGTAGTGAAGAAAATTAAAATATAAAAGATATAAAAGAAATAATAATAATAATATAGAAAAACATCTTTAAAAACTCCAGACAAATTATTGAATTAAATAATTTTACTTATTCAAACAAAGACATTTCATTTGTTGCAAGTAAGGGCACAATCAGGCCGTTTGCTGTTGCAATCCGTATCAGAGACAAAGTACAAGGATTTGCCAGTGCAATGCTTTTGTGCACACTGGCAGCCTGGAGACTGCTTGGACAAGGGGTAGACAACCTTGGCTCTTTTATGACTCGTGGACCCCAACTACCAGAATTCCTGATCCAGCATGGGGGAACTGTGGCCCCTTCATGACTTGTGGACTTCAACTCCCAGAATTCCTGAGCTAGCATGGCTGGCTCAGGGATTCTGGGAGTTGAAATCCACAAGTCATAAAAGAGCCAAGGTTGCCTACCCCTGGCTTAGACAGTAAGGTTAAAAATATATATATTTTTTAAAGAGTAAAGTTTTGAAGCATGTCTGTAAAATACAGAACTGCCACGTTTTACAAGCTTTCAGGAGATACAGCTGAAGACAAAGAATCACAAAGTCTCAAGGGTGAAATGTGGTGATTTCTGGCCATTATTTATTTGCTTATTGCTACTTTGAGACATTCAGTGCCTGCTGACCCCTGATCTTCAGCACCAAATTGGGAGGCAGCCTAATTAAAACTGACAAAATAGCACTACTGTTATTACCATAAATAATAGTAATTTCACATTGTGACAGTTTAATATCCCAGAAAGAAGTTCAGAAATAATTGGCTGCTTGGTATACAGTGTTATATATTATTACAAAGCACTTAGATGTTGCAATGCATGCTAATTTATTAATGTTTGTTCAGCAGATGTCTTAATAACACAATTCTAATTTATTTTAATGTTGATCTAATTGCTAATAAACTATTTATAGAGAATCCTGTTTATTTAAATTCGGACTTGATATGAAACCCACAGTTTTCCCTCCAAAGACAAAAAACCCCAATACATTCAACTTTCTCCTAAGGTACATCAAAAATGTTACTTACTATCAGATCTTAATAATTATATTTGAGAGTGGCCCAATGACATCTTTTATAAGAATATACATTATATATTGCTTGCTTTATTGCTATAACATTAATGTTGGATATTGCTGAAAATCCTGATTTTTCTGCTATTATAGTATTTCTATTTAGTACCTAAAAATATTATCCTTAAAAAAATCAGTCAGCTATAGCATCAATGGATGTTTGTCTTAAGGAAGAAGGAATAGTAAACATGATTAAAAAAAATAATATTTCAGGTTTTTTGGCAATTCATCTCATTCTGGGGTGGAAAAAAACCCCTAGAACTGTGCTCTTTCTGGAAAGCAAATGGTTATTGCAGTTTATACTGACACAGGATTGATTCTTTAATACTCAAGCAGTGGGAGGTCTGTTTCTAAAAAGCCCTGCATCTCATGCTGTTAAGCAAGTAACTTTGTGGTAGTGTGGGGGGGGGGAAATGCTCCCTCGGATTAACTTCAAGAAAACACCTATGAATTTGATATCGGCCCTGGGTAACAGCCGCAACCAAACAATCTATTCAAGAGATCAGAAGGTGGCTTTCTCTGCGAACGTAGGTTGTAAATCCCTGGGAGAATGTGTTCATGTATGTGACAGATGACCCTCCTTTGATTGCCTCTAGCTGCCCCATCAGATTTGGCAGAAGGGACATAATCTGTGTCTTCTTAATTGGAGAGTGTCCCTTGGTGAGACTCAGGAATTATGCCTGTTCTGCAGCTGACCTGTAGAAAAAACATTCCTTTCTAAGTTAGATTTGTTTGTGTGTGTGTGTGTGTGCGCGCGTGTGTGTGTGCGTGCGTGTTGACTCCTGGTGACAGTCAGGGCAAGTCTCTGCAGACCTCAGAAGGGGCTTGCTCTGCTCTCCTCCTTTAGAATGAGAGAGGGTAATTGTCCCAAGGTCACCCAGCTAGCTTTGCACCTAAGGGAAAAGTAGAAGTCACCATTTCCTGGTGCCTTAACTACTGCAGTACACCAAACTGGCTCTGATGAAATTAAATTCGTCCCTTTTTGAAGCCTTTAAGACCTGGCTTTTGTCTCAGGCATTGTATTTCAGGGGTATTTCTGTGATCGTGCAGTACGTACCATGAAGCCATGCTTATTCCTTTAGTTTCATCCTTCTTTATGAAACGGAGGTGGTGCAAGTCAAGACAATTTGTTGCTCCTTTTGGATGGTTGATGAAGGCACAAGCGTGTCTTCTGGAGAAATGCACTGAAATAACCTTGTTCCTTTTGGAAAGGGAAAATAGAAATGTAAGGCATGGAATTTTGGAGGAAAAATTTAAAGTAATAATAGAATCTTCTTTAAACTAGTGATTTCATTCATTTTTCTTTTCCTTTTCTGGGGAACAGTGATCTGTTGTTGTCTTCTTCTGGGATATTTCTTTTTTTCAGATGGCAGTCCAGTCCAGTTTTAGGATTTATGATCCATCCAACCTAAATTTGGGCAGATGATTTCCAAATTTAACTGATGGTATTTCCCCCCCCCCTTTCTTTAAGTCACTCACTCTGGCTGTAGGAGAAGAGTAGGCAGAGCTGGAATGTAGAATAAAAAGTATTATCCATTTGTACAAGAGACTCAAGTCCAGCTCCCTTTGAATTCCTTTTACCCTTATAAGTTAGTGCTGACCATTAGTCAACCAGATTCTTGTGTACTTGTTTGAATGAATCACTTATGTTGCATTCTACACAAATAGTCCTGATTCTTTGGGCATATCATTGGCATCTCCAGTAGGACTGTAATAGAAAAACCTTGAATGCCACAGTGGAAATATCAAACCAACTGAAATAGAAATTATTAGTCAAGATAATGAACTATGGTGCTGGAGAAGACTCCTGCGAGTCCCTTGGACTGCAAGGTGATCAAACCGGTCAGTCCTAGAGGAGATCAACCCTGACTGCTCTTTAGAAGGCCAGATCCTGAAGCTGAAACTCAAATACTTTGGCTGCCTAATGAGAAGGAAGGACTCACTGGAGAAGAGCCTAATGCTGGGAAAGGTGGAGGGCAAGAGAAGAAGGGGACAACAGAGAATGAGGTGGCTGGATGGAGTCACTGAAGCAGGAGGCGTGAGCTTAAATGGACTCCAGCAGATGGTAAAGGACAGGAAGGCCTGGAGGAACGTTGTCCATAGGGTCACGATGGGTCGGACAGGACTTCGCAGCTAACAACAACAACAACAAGTCAAGATAAACCAATGGGTATAAGCACATTATGTTTTTATTTACAATTATTTATGAATAAAAGAGATGACAGTCTTAACAAAAAAGTGAAAGAATAAGGCAGAATATTATTAAAATAAAAGTGTGGAGAAGCAAACAGACAAAGAAAGAAAGAATTTCAAAACTTTGCATCCTTGTATATTGTAGGAGTGCGTGCCTGAAGGTGGATATGTATACACGCAATGTGCTTCAGTTCTGTATATTTTACACAGGGAGATGAATAAGCATGAGTTTGCAAGTTGGAAGAAAACTTTCTTAAATTCAAATAGTCTGACTATTTGGCTGGAGATCTGCTGCTGGAAATTAATTCAGAAGGGGCAATCCATGAATCCAATACTTAAACATTGCATTGAGCTGGGTTTATTCTGGCTGCTTTGTAATCCCTTAGCTTTTGTAGCCTTTCAAAAGTCATTTTGACACTTTAATCTTTCCTCCATGGACCAGCCATTTTTATGCTTTGAGCTGGTTGGATTCAAATGAGCTTCATATTGACTGCATCACTGTAAAGATTTCCAGTAAGCAGATGCACAAGAATTTGTCAGATGAAAGTGACAACCTGTATCCTATAATCTGATAGAATGCAATTCTTTGTATGTGTTTCATGCAAAACCAATACCTTATCAGGGGACTATAATCAAAATATCAAGAAATGTTATATAATGCTAAGCTCTGGAAGCTTACATGCCATGAATAAGTTAAATGCTTATTTGTCAAGATTTAATAGAGGCTGACTTTTAAAAAAAATTAATAGTGTACATTTCAGTTTTTTAAAAAAAAATATTAAAAAAACAGTATTTCCTGCCAATCTTCACCACTACTTACTTTTTTTTTTCAAGGGATCATTTGTAGGTAAGTTTAAAATCATTTTCTGGATCAGAACTCTTGGATATAATTTTGGATTATACATGCTTGTTTGGCTCCCATTAATGCCAATTAGAAATAAGCATTTCATGTCACATTACAAGCCTTATTTATAGCAACCTTTTCAAGCAATTAAATATATAACATTTGGGATATATAAATGACATGAAATATGCAGTTTCGAAGCTCGTGGATCTCAACACTATAGATGGAAGATGGAATCAACTTTGAGCCCTGTCGAGATCAAACTCCAGACTGTGGGCAGTGTTAGCCTGCAATACTGCATTGTAACCACCAGGATCCCTGGTGGTGACGGAGGTCTTGTTGCACCATTTTAACAGAAGTGCCCTCAATGTAGACTCCTCCTTCACAACAGTCTCACAGAGCACATTTGCCCTACTCTCTTTGCAGCCTGCCAAGCTCTTGCATTGAGAAGGGGCAGTAATTCTGTGCCATCAACTTCAGAGAGTGACAGCTACAGTCTCTGCTAACTACTGTGCTATCTGTCTGGTGGTGTTGCAGCTGCGTGCTCATTGTCTGTATGCCCTCTGAAGGTTGTTTTGGCTGCTCATCATGGTTTCCTCCCGTGAAAACATTTGCTTCTCACCCAAGAAGCGTCTTTAGTTCTTCACTTCTTCCGTTCAGTTTCTTCAGAAACAGAAGAAGCTTCTTGAATGAGAAGTGAAATGTTTTCAAGAAAAAACAAAACACGTCCAGTTGCCTTTTGGGGAAAAAAAAACACCCTTGGAACAACCATGATCTGGATGATTGAGAATCTCCATAGATATATTTACATCAGTGATATAAAATCTGTCCACACTAGTGATATAGTCTCAAAGCAATGATTGGATGGTGCTTTATACTATAAGGCCTCAAAGACTCCTTATAGAGGAATTTATAATATGATGATAACTTTATTGTCACTTTGAATGTACACGAATCAGCATACATCACACCAATCAGCATACATCATACATATAATATGTGTGAATCTTTCCCATTCCAACTCATTGCTAGACTAAATCAGGCATAGAAAACTAGCATTCAGAAAAGTTTCTAGGAATTTGAAAGAAAAAAATACTGAGAAGTTGGAAGGGGTTTTCTCATGACAATATGTCCTAGGGAGCAGGGTAGAACATTCTTTGATTGTAACCTTTTTAAAAAAAAAGACTGAGATATGTTGAATTATTAAGAGATGTATCTTTCCTCTGCATTCATGAATGCTTCTGCATTTCATAAAGTGTTCTGCTTCAAGTACCTGATTACAAATAGACTTTTCTAAAGCTCCTTCCTTGATGACGACCACTTGAGAGAATCATATGCAGTTTTTTATTATATAATTTAAGCAAAATATTGAACAGGATGTAAAATCAACTATGTTCTGATTATCCATTACTGAATATGTCAGAAAGAAGAATTCTTAATACAAAACAAAATATTTTCATCTCCTATTTTTCTTTCCCATATTTTCCCCTCTGTATCTCTTTTTTTTTCTTTTAAATGTAGGAATTCTTATGCTATAGAAAAGTATAGATTTGGCAACAAAAGAGATTGCCTAATAATTATTTACAATCAATTAGAACTAACACACAAAAACATATTTTCCCAGAGGTTAATATGTTACACTAAGAGCAGGGAGACCATGAGTTTTAAATCATGAGTTCCTTACGTAGGGAAGCTAGTTGGGTGACTTTGGGTTGTCACTACCTTTTGAACCTAGAAAGAAGGCTGACTTGAAAACTGCATAACTTCTCTACATAGAGGAAGGAAGGAAGGAAGGAAGGAAGGAAGGAAGGAAGGAAGGAAGGAAGGAAGGAAGGAAGGAAGGAAGGAAGGAAGGAAGGGCTAGATAATACCCTCTCAGTTAAGAATCATGTACTGTATCTACCTCAGCTGAACCCTACTGAAATGGTAAAACTCCATTCACAGCAATATTCCAGGTAGAATCCAGTAAGTGATGGAAGTATCCCAAAATTTTGAAATGTAATATCTGATTTCTTGCAGGGCAAGAATTTAGCCTCAAGAGTATGGTTTAGCAATCAAATTATTTCTAAGATCCAATGTTCTTATCAAAATGATTAAATGCTGCTGTAATGCTCTCTGCTTTGAACAAATGAAGAACAAGAAGGTGAAATGTTGACTGGATTGACTAATACAAAAAGTGAAACCATGTTATAGATAAATACTAGCTATTATATTTTGGTAAATGTGGACTGCAATACATCTCCAACAAGCCACTCTTGCATCAAATTTCCCATGAAAAGTTGAACAGAAAGTTTTGATAAATTGGCACAGGTACAATGTGAATGATTTGTTTGATCAAACCTGGAGATGAGGCAGAATTTCCTGTAACTCCCCTTTAATTTCAAATAAAAATTTTAAAGGCTACCACTGGGAATATAAAAGTAACGAGAGTGTGCAATTCTTTAAGCCCTATCCTTTCTTTTCTCTAATAAAAAAGAGTGTCTGTTCTCCTGCCTACTTATGGAAAAGATACATAGAGTTTACCTCACACGAAGTCTGTTTCAACTAATGCTCACTCATTGGCTCTTGAAGCTGAGGTGAGAGGTTAAATTCAACCCAAGAGAAAGAATAGAGTTGATATTAGAAGAGTTTTGGAATTGCACTGGCATCACTTAAAGTCCCCTAGCTCGGTAGAAGTCTGACCTATTCTTAAAAAGGTTACTGAACTGGAGAAACCTATTTCCAAAGTTAAGTGGGAAACAGCCAACTCAGGTTTTGCACTAAAAAATATTGATTTGAATGTGGTGTAGATCATTACATTGATGTCTACACACATTTATTCAGATTCCCAGCTGCACTTATCATTCCTTCCCAATCCTTTGGCAGGGTTGTCTATTAATCTATCAAAGAGACTGGGGTCAGAAAGTTCATAGCACTTATAATGACTATAAATAGACACCTAGATAAACAAATAATGCAAAGCTGAGCTGCAATCTGTGCTTTAGTTTTCTGTAAATTTCCTTCATAAAAACAAAAAACAAGCAAAAACCACAAAAACAATGTTACGTTATGGACTGAGGTTCTAAGGGGTGGAAGAGGCTATTTAGGTTACCGAGTTCAAGAATCCAAGTTGAAGGGACCTTAACTGATGGCTGCCTAGCTTCCTTTGGAGCATATGGATCAAAGGAAATTTTGACCTACCATTAGATCACAGCAGACTTTTCGTTCTTTTTGTTAAGAATATTTTCCTCTCCTCAACCCAGTTAATATTCAGCCAGAATCTGCCATCTTACATCGTGAATTCAGTATTTCATGTTGGAAAAATTGTTGTTGTTGTTAGCTGCGGTCGTGTCTGACCCATCACGACCCTATGGACAACGTTCCTCCAGGCCTTCCTGTCCTCTACCATCTTCTGGAGTCCATTTAAGCTCACGCCTACTGCTTCAGTGACTCCATCCAGCCACCTCATTCTCTGTCGTCCCCTTCTTCTCTTGCCCTCAATCTTTCCCAGCATTAGGCTCTTCTCCAGTGAGTCCTTCCTTCTCATTAGGTGGCCAAAGTATTTGAGTTTTAGCTTCAGGATCTGGCCTTCTAAAGAGCAGTCAGGGTTGATCTCCTCTAGGACTGACTGGTTTGATCACCTTGCAGTCCAAGGGACTTGCAGGAGTCTTCTCCAGCACCAGAGTTCAAAGGCCTCAATTCTTTGGCGCTCAACCTTTCTTATGGTCCAACTTTCACAGCCATACATTGCAACTGAGAAGACCATAGCCTTGACTATATGCACTTTTGTTGACAGGGTGATATCTCTGCTTTTTAGTGTGCTTTTGGAAAAAATAGGCTTGTTCTAAATCTGGGTAACAATCTTTCATTTATTTGAAGAGTGCAACTTTCACCATTGATCTGCACTTTTGTAGCCCAAACAGTTCCCAGTTGCTTGAGTCTTTTTTCACTAAGAGTTCATTGTTGAATGAACAAGTTGAATATCCTCAATCTATGAAGTGTTTGAATTCCTACAGGATTTCTTCTTAGTGATCTTTATGAATTTGCTATTTGGTTAAGACATGGGGAGAGAATTTCTTGCTTTCCAACCCTGTGTAGCCTTCCTGGTTCAATTCCTTATAGGAAGAATATGTAGATAATGAGAAATAGATGACAGTGTCCTGCTAAATAACCATTTTCTTAAATCCAGAAGGAAGACACCATGCAGACATTCTTGTAATGGGCGTTTTGCAGATGGGAAGGGCAGGCAAAAAATATAGCTTAAAACCAAAGGAAAGACATGTGACTGGCAGTAGCAGTTCATGCTATCATTGATAATAAAGTAAACCCCAAATCCATCATTTCAGAAGAACCAAAAAGCAATTATCAAATGTTCTAAGAATAGGACAGAAACATAGATGTCTCTTGCTCATTGGGGAAAGAAAACCTTTGAGAAAGTCTAGATTTCAGCAAAGAACTATAGTGACCCTAAAATTTAATAGCAGCCTTTTGAATTTTCAATATTTCTGCATAAATAAGAGCTAAAACAGAATATATTCTCCACAGAAGCTCTAAAACTGGATAAAAAGAACTCAAGTGAGTCTAAAACATTATGCTTTAATTTATTATTTGAGGAAAATGTTCTTTCTCTCTCTCTCTCTCTTTCTCTCTCTCTCTCTCTCTCTCTCTCTCTCTCTCTCTGATGTGTTTGTGTGTTTGTTTGTGTGTGTGTGTGCTTGTGTGTGTGTGTTAAGGCCTTTAGACTGTGGATTTTTAATGCTGTAAGCTGTCCAGAGTCACAATATCTTAATTGGGTGGCCATATAAGTTTTTTTAATAAATAAAATAAAACTATTTTATTGAACACCTTTCTGAAAGCTACCATTATTACAGCGAAAGTAAAACAATGTTACTTTGTTCCATCTCACCTTTAAAATGACAGTGGAATTTTGACAATTTCTTCTTTTTTCATTACAAACTAAACAATATTCCTCAGCCATTCCAGCTTTAAGAAGTATACAGAGGTACATCAAGCAATGCCAGGCATGTCTGAACGATATGCCTTAGGAGTCCGATTTTGCTTAGGAGTAGAGTCTAAAAATAGTATCTCCTTATGAAGGGGTTGTTTGCTGGCAATTGCATTGTGGATGTCAGGCATAAAAGATCTGAACCACAAATGAAGTTCCATTTAAACTGATTTATTACTACACGTGCCTATGCACACTGCACAGGTTATCTACTCAACTAATGGTTAGTACTATTTTGGCAGTAGATAAAGGTTAGCAGAATTCAAGAGGGATTGGACTTAGTCCGTTTGGGGCTACGTAGAGACTCTACATGATTCCTCATTTGACTCCACTCCCAGGTTCTGCCACTCCTTCTCCTACAGTGGATCAAGTAACTATAGGATCGACTCCCAGTAACTCTAGTTTAGTTATCCCTCAATTCTTAAGCATCAATGCTTATCATAGTATCTTGATATCTGATCTGGTATTTATTGATGCCCCTGTTTATTAAAGGCTCCTAACTTTTGAGTGGCTTTTACAACCTTGAGAATTTGACTATAACAGTTTGTTATCCTCTGAGGGAAACTTGTTCATGAACCTTAGACTGACTCTGCTGTAAGTAATTGCCCTTATATGCTCCAGATCTGATTATTATTTAGTCTGGCAGTTCATCCCCTAGACAGATCATAATGAGCGAATCCTCAAATAAATGCCCTCTACCCTTCTCTCAAAGCTGACTATTCCTCTAGAAATGCAATAACAAAGCATTTTTCCCCACCTTCCTTTTTTTAAAAAAAATGGTGTGATGGTTTTGGATAAATGTTTTCTGCATTGTATGATGGATATTGAAATGTATACATTTCAACATTTAGAAGTGATAAGCAGTGATAAGATACCTGTGGGAAGAGATATCTTCTTAAATTATTTAGTCAGTCGGGTGTGAA
This sequence comes from Vipera ursinii, assembly GCF_947247035.1. Taxonomy (NCBI): domain Eukaryota; kingdom Metazoa; phylum Chordata; class Lepidosauria; order Squamata; family Viperidae; genus Vipera; species Vipera ursinii. The sequence continues at coordinate 10,853,332 of NC_139520.1, forward strand.
AGGGTATAATATCTTAAAAGGACACATTTTGGTAGAATGAAAGACAAGTGCAATGAAGCCTGAGTTTATAAATTTGCAGCTTTCTTCAACCTTTAAAGCTGTAAATAGACTTCTTTCCTTTTTTAAAAAAAATCTCTTTCCTCTCTCTTTTACTGACAGTTCTGGAGGTATGCTGTGGTTATCATTCCTTTTTACTTCTACAAAACTGGGCATCAAAGATATGTGTTACCTCAGCTACAATCTGTCCTCTTAGTAAAATAAAATGAATTAAAGGTATAACTGGAACCTAAAGAAATGCTGGGATTGACATTAAAAGTTTTAGTGGTGGATGTTTATTTATAGACTTTGTATTCCATCCATGTTATGGGCAGCTAAGGTATTATAATCAACAATAACTTAAGACATACTATATTCCAAGAACAATTAAATATTAACAGGCAAAATAATAAAAATAAAGCTAATTTAGAGGTTGCTAATAGATTCATTGAAGGGACGCGGTGGCTCAGTGGGTTAGGACGCTGAACTTGTCGATCGGAAGGTCGGCAGTTTGGCGGGTCGAATCCCGAGTGCCACGTAGCAGAGTGAGCGCCTGTTACTCGTCCCAGCTTCTGCCCACCTAGCAGTTCGAAAGCACGTAAAAATGCAAGTAGAAAAATAGGGACCACTACGGTGGGAAGGTAACAGCGTTCTGTGCGCCTTTGGCGTCTAGTCATGCTGGCCACATGACCACGGAGATGTCCTCGGACAAGCGCTGGCTCTTCGGCTATGAAACGGAGATGAGCACCGGCCCCTAGAGTCAGAAACGACTAGCACGCATGTGCGGGGGAACCTTTACCTTTACCTTTTTAATAGATTCATAAAAGGGACATGGTGGCTCAGTGGGTTAGGATGTTGAGCTTGTCGATCAGAAGGTCGGCAGTTTGGCGGGTCGAATCCCGAGTGCTGTGTAGCAGAGTGAGCGCCTGTTACTCGTCCCAGCTTCTGCCAACCTAGAAGTTCAAAAGCACGTAAAAACACAGGTAAAAAAATAGGGACTACTACAGTGGGAAGGTAACAGCATTCCGTGTGCCTTTGGTGTCTAGCCATGCCAGCCACATGATCACGGAGACGTCCTCGGACAAGCGCTGGCTCTTCAGCTTTGAAACGGAGATGAGCACCGGCCCCTAGAGTTGGAAACGACTAGCACGCATGTGCGGGGGAACCTTTACCTTTACCTTTAATAGATTCATAACAGTTCCCACCTCCCTACCTGCTCATTTTACTCACTCCCTTCTGATCTTTTATTAGGAGCAACAAAGATGATTAGGAGACTGGACCCTAAAAAAAATCTGAAGAACAGTTGTAGGAATTGCAGGAATTGGGTATGTTTAGTTTAATGAAGAAGAAAAAAAATGCTTTGGGGAACATGATATCAGTGTTCTAATATTTGAGAGGCTGCCACAAGGAAGAGGGGGGTCAATCTATCCTCCAAAGCACTTGAAGGCAAGACAAAAAGCAAAGAATGGAACTAATCAATGAGAGAAGCAATCTAAAATTAAGGAGGAGTTTCCTGATAGAACACTTAATCAGTGGAATGAGTTGCCTCCAGAAGTTGTGGGTGCTCCAACATTGGAGATTTTTAAGAACAGATTGGACAAACGTTTGTCTGAAATGGTACAGGGTTTCTTGGTTAAGCAGGGGGAAGACCTCCAAGGTCCATTCCAACTCTGTAATTCTGTTATTTTATTTAAAGTTGATAATTCATATTTTTAATGGTATTTATTTGTATTATAGGTATGCTTGCTTTAGTTTTATCCTTTTTTAACATTGTAAACTGCCCAGAGTTATCCATGTTAAGATGGGGGTGGGGGGATAAATGAAATAAATTAGAATTCAGATAAAGATTAAAATTTAGGATAGAAGAATAGGCTCAAACCCAGGTATCCTCTTGAGCAGTCAAATTTCAACTGTTTTTTGAAAAGTAGAATTATTTCTGGCAGCACCTTATTTCAAAAGGATGGGGACACCACCAAGAAGACTTGTTTCCAGTCTCCCTAATGTCCTGCGGAGAAAGAATCTGAAGCATCCATACCCCTGCCCACTACCAGGCATAAATGGAATGGATGAATACTACTTGGGAAAGTAGTGAATTCATTATGTAGCCTGTGTCAATGCTGCTAACATCGGATGTTTTTGCATTGACAACAGTTGGAGATGTAGCCATTTTCTTCTTTTTGCTTTTAGAGTTAGATGATGCTGGGGGGGGTGCAATGTGCATGAGAGTCCAGCTAGACATAGTAACACTGAACCTACCATGAGAAGCAAGGTTGTTGAAATAAGAGATGATAAAGAATTGGCGGGCTGGAGAACTGTAGGGGAAGCCTGTGCTTCAAACTAATTGGGAAATGTGATTTATGACTGTTAATTGGAGGAGGGAATTGTGCTTTGATACTATGTGGTCAGGGGAGGGGAATTCAGATTTTGGCTTTGATTATGTTAGTGCTGATGTTATGCTACTCGAATAAAGAATCTTTAAGGTTTAATGCCTCAAAGTTTTTTGAGGAGTTTCATTTGTCGGAACCATGACAGCTTGTATTTCCCAGGTGGTGAACCTGACTATCCTTAGGAGGCCCACTACTGGGAAATGAGGATAACTCTGCTACAATTCTTTTCCTACAGCTGATGTTCAAAAGATGATACACCTAATCCAGAAAGTGGCAGCTCGCTGTCATAATTGGCAACTCCGTCAGCTTTATCCTCAATGATAGTAATTTGTCAGATCCAATTAGTGTTTCAAAGCATCTAAGATGTCCATCCTCTTGTGGCAAAGTCTTCCACAGTTTAGTAAACTACTGCTACCATGTGAAGGTTTTGCTTGCTCCAAGTCCATTTGGTGATTTTAATTTATCAATACAATAGGAAGGGATGACATATTGATATTTTTTTTCACCCATGATATTGTGAAAATATTTATTTCATTTACTTTTTCTTTTTTTAAAAAATGAACAACTGTTTCCTTATAAGGAACAGTTTCTAGTTTTCCTCCCTGGATAATTTTAGTTAACCTTTTCCTGCTCCTCTCACATTCTGTATTTAAATGGAGCAAAATTCCCTTTCTTTCTCGCCTATTTTGATAGAATCAAGTGTAGCCTTACTTAAATGACAAACTCTAAAAGTTAGATTTCCTCCACAGAGTGTGTAACGTTCCTCTTTTCCATTTTGGTCAGTTCTCGGTGATTATGCATCCTATACAAAAAAAAAATGATGATGATCAAGACTTCTTTTCAAATAGCTTATTTGATTTTTCTCATTAATACATTTCTCCAAACAGATCCAGGTTTCCATAGAAGTCAGTGGAAATCTTCTTTCCAACTACTATTAATGCCATGCAAAAGAAACTTCTGCTTTTATCTCACACAGAATGGCTATTAGATGTCTTTTTAGGTTCACTTCATTACTGTTAGTCTAGCGAGCTAGCTTTGTATTCTGTTTCCTTACTTCTCCTGCTTCCTAAAGTATCCTTGCATTCTGGTAGATAAAGAACTTTTTATTTATTTATTTATTTATTTATTTATTTATTTATTTATTTATTTATTTATTTATTTATTTATTATATTTGTATACCGCCCTTCTCCCGAAGGACTCAGGGCGGTGAACAGGGCAATACATGTTAAAAAACAAGAATACAAAAGTTAAAAATGATTAAACAAGATGCCCAAAAACTATAACAATAAGTTAAGTTAAAATACATAAAAAACAATAAAACCCAAACCCATCACCCATCAGGCCAGGCCGGCTTGTTTGAACAGGTAAGTCTTTAGATTGCGCCGGAAGGAGCGAAGTTCGGGCGCCATCCGGAGCTCAGCCGGAAGATGGTTCCATAAATCCGGGGCGCCCACAGAGAATGCCCTCCCCCTGGGGGCCACCAGTCGACATTCTCTGACCGGTGGCACCCTGAGGAGGCCCTCTCTGTGGGAGCGCACTGGGCAGAGGGAAGTTGATGCCAGCCACAGGTGCTCCCTGAGGTATTCCGGACCCATGCCATGAAGGGCTTTGTAGGTCATTACCTACATTTTGGAGATATTCCCTCATGATGTCTTCTCACCTGAGATGCAATGGAAGTAATAAGAGCCAAAGAAGCTGTAGACCTCAGGAACCAGCATGATTTAATGTCAGAGAGGATACGAGTAATGTTTTGTAATGTTCTTTTTGTAAATAAATGCAATAGACATTTGCTGTTGCCATGAGAATATTTTTGGGTGTGTTGGGTTTTTTTTTTTTTGGAAAACCAAATTAGTTTCTTATTTTGTTAATGAGAAATACAGAATAATTTTTAGGCACCCTGGAAATGTCTCACCAAACCATCCATGCTGTAGACCTGATTAGCTTTTGGAAGCAAGAAATCAGAAAAACAACCAGGGAAGTAAGAATCTCTCTTCTGATAATTGATAGAAGAGAATATTTGTAGCTCAGGGTTGAGCTACAATTTTTGTTGGTGCTGTCTGAGTTTGGTGGTTTTCTGGCCAATGTTTCATTACCAAACTAGGTAACATCAACAGTGCTAGGCTAGAACCTCACACTTCTGTTAATTGTCATTGCTCAGGTCTAACCAGAAAGAAAACAAACAAACAAGCATGGTTGCTTATGAGTTGGTTTACATTCCAGCATGTTTTTGGGCACAGTTCCAAGTTAAACAAGGCAAGGGCCATCTTCAATTTGGTTCTGATCAGTCAGTTTGGCATGGGATGCTTTTCTTCAGTTATTGTATCTTTGGCTTGGAAGTTGAAGAGAACAAGCTTCTTCATTCCTGTCTTGGTCTAAACAAGGTCTCTCTCAAATCTGTGCAATGGTCTGGTTATGGCTTAAGTAATGTGTCAAGGGTTAGCAGAAAATGTGGGCGATCTGGAACAGAACCCCAAGACACAATAATCCTACTCAATGTAAGCATTCTGTTTTCGTCTTCCACTTTAGAAGAAAAATTCTTACTCTACATTTAATCTGCTAAGCTGTCACATCCAGGAAATGTGGACTGTATTGAAAAGAGGCTATGAGTAGTATATGTAGAGGAATGGGGTTTTTAATGTCATGCTGCCCCTAAGATATCTTTAGTATCTTATCAGTTGAATAACGAATACTAATAGCAGATAATTCTGTAAATGGCAGATATTCCTACTCGGGTGAAACGGTTTTGTAAGCCTGTGAACCATTATTTCTGTCATCTAGCAAAAACTCAGGGCAGAATAATGAGATACATTATACTTCCCAGAGCCCTTGAAACTGAAAATGTTGGAGAAGGTCTTCAGAAACATAATAATTTAATTAGCTTAAAACCTGGGAAAGAATACTATCTTGTGGCTATGCTCTTTGCTGGAAAATTTGCATCCATCGTCTCTTTCATTTGGCAGGTCATTTTCTAAGATCCCATGATAGAGATAATATCTTAAACTTCACACACACACACACACACACACACACACACACACACAGAGAGAGAGAGAGAGAGAGAGAGAGAGAGAGAGAGAGAGAGAGACAACAGAAGTGTGAGAAACAAGTGTTAGGAACATGTTGTATCCTGAGTAAATTTTTTTAGTGTGATCTGAAACTTAAGCATCCCTGCATTACTTCATAGATTGCAATAGGCAACCTACAAAGGAGGACAAGTTCATTTTTAAAATGTTTTAGCTTTTACACATGAAAGGAAGTTAACCTAGTCTAACATGCTACTTTTGTGTAATAGTAACAGCTCATTCCTTCTATGTATAATGCTTGTCTAATGGTCTAATTCTGGTGAATATGTTTTTGGCTGACCAACAACACATCTACTCTACACAAAAAAATCAGTTGGAAGGGATTTTCCAAGCTTTTTGATCCAACTCTCTGCCCTGATCAGAGCAGTAATCCACAAACCATATGCAGTAAGTGTCAAGAAATACCTGTAATAATTGTCTGCATTATCGTTACCCAACTATTTCTATGTAGCAGAAATTCCTACTATCAATACTTGACTCACCAATAAAACAGGTTAGGGAACTCTGAATTTAACACTCCTTTACTGTTGACAAGATTCAATTGGGCCAAAAGTTTCCTCTTCTGACGTAATTTTCAGCCAGGCAGGAATCAAGTAGCTGATCCACTCTTCCCTGTCTTCTCTGCAAGATTCTCAATAAGGTAACTAATTCAACTTTTTCAGTTCCTTTCCATGTTGTGACCAGGCAAAAATCAATCAACTGGATCAACTGAATCTCTGAGCACTGAAACCGGTGGATGGAGGAGGCATGTTCCCACAAATAAAATGTGTCCTCAGAAATTTCTACTGCCCAAAATTAATAACTTTCTATGATGTTGTACCACCAGTAAAGAGTCTCTTCTCTTTCACACACTCACTATGTAAGTATTCCCCTCCTATTTTGCCAATTATGCAAAATAACATGGGGGGAATGTTAATGTTAATGAGTTAATGTTAACTCATGTTGCTAATTGAATATATGCCCTGTTAAGATGATCTCCTGAACCTGCTATGTCTGTATAGGGACAAATATGCTGGATAGATATACTAGACATAATAACCTAATTATAATAACATCCAGACATAACAGACAACTAATCCTTGAGCACCAAGATCCAAAGTTCTCTCCAAGTTAGTCACCATTTCTCTTAACAAAATTTTGGATCTCTACTCCTTACATTGAAAGCCCAATGTGGCTGCAGGATGCTGGATGAGATTAGCAGTCATTAACCCCTCTTTCCCCTCCAAATAAATAAATAAATAAATATTACCAAGTGTGATGAATATGGGAAATATTCACACCTAGAAAAGAACACTTGCCACAATGTTGTGAAATCATTGGGAAGGTAAATATGCACACACATGCCCGCATTCCATTTTTTTCTCTCTCCAAGATCAGGGGACAAAATTAATAAGAAGAGTGTCGTGATGAACCCTTTGAAGCACAACAAAAGGAACCATGGTTAAAATATTAACAAGTTAGAAATCATTAGCTAAACAAATGCTGACAGTCCAGCATTGCATTTCAAGTCACACATGCTCAGAACAAAGGCTTGACTAGTGAGGCAGTTTTAATAGGTCCCTCTGCATACACCTAATTTTTCCCAGACAGACGCATCCTTCAGCATTCTGCTCCATGGAATCTAAAATGCCATTTTCTATTAATCCATGTTTCTTGTATATCGGTTGTTTCAGCTTTTAGAGGGAGGGAAAAAAAGAAAAAAAACCCTCCAGGGCTTGTCTTAAAGGGAGGGGAAGGGTTTTAGCTAATTTTTCTTCTCCACCCCCCCCCCCCAATCTCTCTCTTTAATTCCAAAGCCATTTCAGGCAGATTCCCTCTGCAGAAAGAATTTAGAAAGCCAGAGAAAAAGGAAGATGAGCTAATATTTTCATCAAGAATACCATCCAACCAGAATTATTACTTCTTTGATACCTCAGCTTCGTAACTGTAGCATTTTGTAGATATGACAGGTGGCAAATTTATTTGAAGCTCAACATCTTTCTGTGAACAGTCTTGGAAGTGCTCTTGGAAGTCCTCCACTTATGACCACTTAACTGAGCCCAAAATATATGTTGCTAAATGAGACACTTGTTAAGTGAGTTTTGCCCCATGCTACAGCTGTTAAGTGAATCGCTGCAGTTGTTGAGTTAGTAACACAATTATAAAGTGAATCTGGCTTCCCCATTGAGTTTGCTTGTCAGAAGGTCACAAAAGGGGATCAGGTGACCCTGGGACACTGCGACCATCATAAATATGAGCCAGTTGCCAAAGGTCCGAATTTTGATTACCTGACCATGGGGATGCTGCGATGGTTGTTGTTAAGTGTGAAAAATGATCATAAATCACTTTTCTCAGTGCTGTTGTAATTTCAATGGTCACTAAATGCTAAGGACTACTTGTATTGTGATTCTCCAACCATCATTCAGCCAATTCTGTCGGAGTAAATCATATTCTGTCTCTAACTGTTGCACCACAGTTATTTCTTATTCCCCTAGGTCAGTGGTGGGATTCAGCTGGTTCACACTACTTTGGCAGAACCGGTAGCTAATTTTTTGTTGCCCAGGACCAGAATGGACCTCCGGAAGTGGCATCCATGCAGAAAACTGGTTGTTTAGATATTTGAATCCCACCACTGCCCTAGGCGAAATAAGTAGATGAACAGATAGGGGTGCAAATAGGGATAGGGGCAAACCAAAGAGTACAATATTACTACAACCAATTACTTGTACAATGTGTAAGTAATTGCACATTGAATGTATATTGATCTAAAGATCTTTGAATTGCTATGGTCCATGTCCAATCTGCACAGCTTCTCTTTGTATCCATGACTAGGGAAAAAAAATTACTCTAACACAGGGGTGTCAAACTCAATTTCATTGAGGGCCACATCAGCATTGCGGTTGCCCTCAAGGGACCAGGTGGGTATGGCCAGGGTGGGCGTGGCCAGCTCTACATCGTTCGCATCAAGGGTGCCTATGGGGGCCTGGGCAGGAGTGGGACAGATCTGAGGGTTTCTGGGCCAGGGCCAAGGCAGTGGGGGCCGTTCCCTCACTGTTTCCAGGATGAATCCAGGATGGCTTCGCGGGCCACATGAAACCACTTCGTGGGCCGGATCCGGCCCCCGGGCCTTGTGTTTGACATGTCTGCTCTAACATAAGCAAAGACTGGATCTCCTCAAAAACAATGTTTTCTTTATTTATTGAACCATTGCAGTGCACAACTAGGGCTTTTGAATACCATATGAAAATATCCGCCCCTTTATTGCTAGTTATGAAGATGTAGCTAATGAGATTGCATTAGAAAGAAGTCAACAGCATTCGTGTAAAAGCAAGATAAACAGGGGAAAAACAGCTTTCATGTTACTCTAGTGAATGCTCTGAATTAGTAACATTCTAATCGCTTTTAATGTTAAGCTAAGGAAAAGGTTGTAGAGCAATTATTTTGGCTATCACAAACCCTTAACCATGCTATTTATTTCTTCAGCAGCTAGGCTTAGGTTACTTATTACAGTTAGCAACATGTTCCAGCTTCTTCATTTTGAAAAAAAAAAAAGGAGATTGGATTAGACGGATATTTCTACCATTTCTCCAAACACGAACCAAAGAATGAAGTTATCTACAAGTATATTCTTCCACTTTAATGTGGTATCTACGGTGGTATTATTTTAGTTAGATGTTTCATGATGCTAATGATTTTCTGGAATTTTTTTAAAAAATGAAGCAGGAACGAAGCAGGAAAAACAAATTTAAATAGTCTGGAATGGTGCTGATAGTTAAAAGAGTGTTAATTTAAAAGAAGTCATAGCCAACACCCAAAATGCTCGATTCAACGTATGTAGCTTCAGATGCATGAAGGAAATTATACTATAAAACTCAATAGGATTTGGTGGCTAGCTAATACAATGTGCACACGGGAAATTTTTTACTTCACAGCTGTCACTAGAAAATAAGGTGGAGTTACCAAGTCTTCTTTTCCTTCTGTGTATAATGACATATACCCCCTTTTCATGAAGATGATTTGTAATTTGAATGACAGCCTCTTCTAATTTGGTTTTCTCTATATATTTTGGGATGCAGCTCTTAGAATTTTCTGAGTCTATGGTGTCTGGAATTTGTGTAGCGACAACAGCTGCACACTACCAGATTAGAGGTGGCTTGTGCTTATTTGCTTATTATGTTATGAACAATGAAGAGAAGCGTGCAACATCTGAGATTTCATTGAAAGTCCAACTTGTTTCAACCTATTTCTGCCCCCATCTGTCTTTCTGTCAATTACCCTCCCTCGATTGGGGCCCCCAGGCTACAAACCCCGGAAAGAATTAATTCCATCAGTATAATAGTCTCAGTAACAAATAGACTTCCGACTCCCATTTTTAAATTTTATTTCAGAAATGTAAAAGCCTGTCTTTCCTTTCCCAAAAGACATGGAGCACAGCCAACAAAATTAAAATTTGGTGCAGCGATACAAGAGCCACACAACAAGACAAAACACTACCATGAAGGCCAAACCTAATATCAACCAATGTACAAGCACACATGTGTACATACACAGACTTTATTTTAGCATTTAAAAAGTCCTTGTGTGGCGGAGAGAGTTTTAAGGTGGTGTTATAAAGAGCAGAACATTGTTATTAGATGTGCTTTTTCAGAAGGCCATCCCAAAATTCAGATACAGCAGCTGAGATGGCTATCTTCTTTATAAATGATAAATGAATTTTCTTTAAAGAAGAAAAGGCATTTCTATTCAGCAAGATGAAGAAGATGGTTTTCTTTGATTTATTTAGGTAATCTGAGGTTCTGGACTTAATTGCCTTTCGATTATAGTACCCATCTCTTCATCTCTTTTAATCCAGCCTGACTTCATTTAGTCTCTCTTCATTTTATGTAAGGACCGCTGGTTTATAACTTAAAAACTTTTCTTGGCACCATTGCTGGGAGAGGAGAAAAATGGCATAAAATGAAATGAAGAATTTTTTTCCCAATCAGGTTTCTAAATATGTGGTCTTGTACAAATGAATAGCTGGAAGCAAGACCCTAATTTTAAATATTGTAGCAAGAATTTTAACAATATCAGACTTAAGTATTTTGATACTGATGACTCCAGGGATCCGGTTATCCATGGTTGATATTGTACATTTGAATATACCTTGGGGGAAAAAAGAAAATAAAATAATAGTAATAATAATCATAGGTGCCCTTGGGTGCAATCCCAAAATATCTAGAGCATCACCTGAACACTATCGACATTAACAAGTTCACCATTAATCAATTGAAAAAGGCAGCTTTACTTGGAACAGCTTATATCCTTCAATGATGCCTCTAACACCATCAAACATCCACATCTGCCTATCCCAAGTCCTTGAGAAGAAACTACATAGGTGGAGTAAAATGCCAAATCCAGTCTGACTGTGTAGTGAACCATAAAATAATTCCAGGTGGAAATTCTTGTGCAAACCAACTGGGGGATGTAATATTTATAATGAAATGTACCCGAAAATATGGATACGGATAAACATTCAGTTGTCCTCTGCATTAAAAAAATACTGCAAATTCAAATGTGCATTTAAATACCTCCTGAAGAATAATAGTAGTTTTTTTTTCCCCATGAGATTTCAGATCTGTACTGGGGCATGTGCATCCCTTATCTATCATCTTTTCCCCTTCCTTTGCCTTTGTCTATTCTAACAGAGTCTGTAGAAGAGAGGGGATAGATCTGAATCCTTCTAAATTTAACATGAAAGAAATAGGGGAATACCAAACAATGCTACTGTCATTTGAGCTGGTTCAGTAAGAGGGAATTCTGCACTGCCTTTTTGACTTACTGAATAAAGTTGATTAAGCATCACAATTATATATAATCAAACTTTATCACCAGGATTTAATTCACTGTTGCTCCTTGATGTACATTAGGTGCTTGATGTTTAGTATGAATATTTGGCACCCCTGGAACTAGACTGAAAAAGCTGTCAAAACATTCCCGAGTGTCTCAGATGTTGGCAGAGTAGAAAGTTCATGGTGGTAGAAACAGCAATTAGATGCAGTTGAAATGGATGGTACAAACATGGCCTTTAAAATTCTCCTTGACTTCTATTTGCTATTTCTATTGCATTCTGTTTTGACTGACTGAAATCTTTGCTCATCAGCTGAGTTCATTAGACAGTATAGAATACTCAAAAACATTCCCACTTCCCAAGAATAAGTGAAGCTGTTGTAGGTTTGTTGTTTTTTTTTACTTTAAACCACTCATACAGGCTCTCTCAAAAGACATAGTTTGGTTAACTCTTTGCTCATCTAGAACAGTTTTGCATTATAGAATAGAATATTCTTTATTGGCCATGTGTGAAGTCTCTCTCTCTCTCTCTCTCTCTCTCTCTCTCTCTGTGTGTGTGTGTGTGTGTGTCCATTTTGAAACATTTTTTTTAAAAAAACCCTACACCGTAAAAATTAAAAAGTGACATTGGGAAATAAATATTATACATGTCATAAATAATAAAGTAAGGCAATGAAACAGAAACACTCCCAAAAGAGAGCATACATGGCCTAAATGGGCAGGATATTCAATGTAATTTTTGTTTTTATGGTCTCTCTTTCTTTGTGTGTGTGAGAGAGGGGGGGAGAGGAGGGGAGGAAGGGAGAGAGGGAGGGAAGAGAGAGAGAGAGAGAGAGAGAGAGAGAGAGAGAGAGAGAGAGAGAGAGAGAGAGAGAGAGAGATTAACTTGCTTCATTCTACACTCTCCATGGTGCTGAACAATCTTTATCTGGTCACCCATGGCTGAAATGCACTTCTTGTTCGAGAGTGAATTTCTTTATATAATTAGTATCTATCATTTTTTTATTTTGTTATTATATACAGTCATCAACTATATATTTGGTTTTATTATCATCTACATTTTCCACATTTTTTTTCCAAATCTTTCCTGCCTCTAAGTATGTCAATCCGTGCAAAGTAATTCCAGCTTCTTGTGTTTTTCAGAACTTTTTGCTAACTCTTTTAGGAATGCACTTTAGAGTTTCAGAAAAAAAATGCATTTATTGTCACTACATACTGCTTCTTGTGCTATTTCTTTTCTATTTTTTTAATAGCAATTTTAAGGTTGGGGTTTTTTTTCACTGAAGTTATGCTTTCCCAGTTTCATTGATCCCATTTTTTTCCTTAACTTCAAGAAATATTTAGAGAGGGTAAATAGATATACAGATATTGTAGCATTTATAACCAAACAATATACTTAGCCAATGCATTTCCAAAACATGAAAAGCCAAGATTTAAAAGTGTCTTTTGTGAAGGAAATACATCTCAAGAGATCCAAAAAAATGACATGAATATTTCTTCATATTTCTTATTGTTTTCTTCAGCAAAAAAAAAATATTGAGGTGCTTATCCTAGAAGAATTTTCTCTCCTTAAAGAATAATACACAAGGGGGAAAAAGGAATGAAAGTATGAAAGAGGAAATAAAACTAATCTATTTCAAAGGTAATTATTTTATATGAAAAAAGATATCCATCAAATATGTGTATACAGATGAATATAAAAGCCTGATTTATTTATTTCATTTTGAAGGCTAGCACAAAGGAAGACCAGAACAGAGCAAAAATTGCTTTTGAAATTTTATTCAGATTTCTGAGTGGTTTTATATGTGGACTGAATATGGTATAATAAGCTAAAAAATGATTTGGCTCTCAAAATTTGGCTAATTAGCAAATAGGATATCAGAAATTTTAGAGCAGGTTAGAAGCCTCCTTGTTCCTCTTATTCTCATAACTTGAGATAATCTCTATTTGAAGAGGTGAATCTTTTGGAGCTAAAATACCAAAATAAACCTTTCTGGAAGCCCTGAAATTGAAGGACTCATCTTTTTATGATGCATAGTTTCTAATCTAATTATGAGCTGTCAACCCATGGAGCAGGGGTCTTCAAACTTGGCCCTTTTATGACTTGTGGACTTCAATTCCCAGAATTCCTCAGCCAGACACGCTGGCTGAGGAATTCTGGGAGTTGAAGTCCAGAAGTCATAAAAGGGCCAAGTTTGAAGACCCCTGCCATAGAGTGTGGAGATAACCATACAAGAAATCCAAGGTGGAATTTCTTCTAAACAAAGGTTTACTTATGGATAAGGCCTTATTGATAAATAGAATACTCAGAAGACTGCTTTCATTAAATCTCAGTTGCTGAGCTTTTAGAATTAATGGATCAAGTCAGTTCTACAATGTACAATCTGATAATCCACAACTTTTTTACTGAGAGCTAATTCTTCTGCAACCAGTTCATCTGCCTCGGAGGTGAGGATAAAAGGGAAGTACACCATGGATAATACAACTTCAAATCACAACTGATTTGTTAAAACCCAAAATAGGTAAACTGGTTTCAGCTGTGCTTCTTCCTGTGAAGCACAGTCACAACTTGTGTGGGAGCGGGGCTTAGCTGACACCATCTAAAGGATAATAATTTGTTCTTCGGTGAAATTATCTTACTTCTTGGATTGGGGATTAGCTTAAAATAGTGAAAAAAGGCCGAGTTCTAAGCAGTAAGGAATGGGGCAACTCATCTTAAAACAACGAGGAAGTTCATTAGTGACTTTGGAGGGGGAGAGGAGATGCCATCATCTCATTTAGCAAGCATAACTACACATCCTCAGATTTCTGTAATTATATGTCACTCAATGAGCCAGTGCTCATCCCAGCTAGTTCTTCTGTGACAGCAGTAAACATGCTTCGATAGAAAGCACTAATTTAAAAATTAGGCACCAAAAATAGAAGCTTAATCTAAAGCAGAAACATCAGGAACTTCAGTCTCTCCAGCTAGAGAGAGCCGCATTTTCTTTTAAATAAGGAGGCCTTCTAATGGTTTAAATCCATGATTTTTGAGGTCCTGTGCTTTGGATCTTTTGGATTCAGGGCATGCAGAATCTTTTTGAATTATGGAAATGAAATGAGGTACTGTAGTCACACAGAGATTGGTAAGGGGTAGTTGTTCTGTCCTAGTCTATGTGAGTCCTGGTTATGCTCAGGAGAAACCCCTCTTCCAAGAAACAGGCAGGAACTGCAAGAAAAAAAAAACCCTTTTATTCTCACAGACCTGAGTCGATGTCCAAGGCAAACAAACACAGTCCACAGAAATGCAATCCTCAACACGAACGGTTGTCTTTGGCAACCAGCACCTCCCACACCTTCCCTTTTAAAATTCAGCCAAGGCGTGGCTTCCTAACGCCTTTTCCTTTGCCTTTGGAGCCACCCCATTGCATTCCTCTGTCCTACTCGCTTCTCTTGCCTGCGCTTTCATGCATCCTGGATTTGTCCCAATTGTTCTTCATCACTGTCCAACTCAGACTTCCAGCACAGCTGTGTCTCAGCCTGAGCACGAGTAGAGGGCCAGGCTCCTTGTCCAGCTGTAAGTCTTGGAGCTCCTCAAAGCCTTCCTCTGACTCTAATGTCACTCCAGACCCTTCCTCCTCCTCATCTGATTCCTCAGACTCAGCAGCCAGATCCACTGGCTGGCAAGGAATCACAACAGTAGTTTATAAATGAGCTAGAGCTCAACAAAGACAACAAAGAGCAGCTCCAGTGAGAAAGCATCAAAAATTGAAGAAGCAGCTTTAAGAAATGTGTGTTTGTGGCTACAGCTGTGTTCAAGTCAGGTTTTCTGATATATGAATGCTAAATTCAGCACATTAAGAATTAGATGTTTCAGCTGTGTTTAACAGTTCAGCCACATGAATTATGTTTTGGCCCATAGCAATCTTTCAGCTTTATGTGTAGTGTATTTGTTCAGAAGTAAGTAAATATTGAATTTAACTGTATTAATTGAATCCAATAATACGTGTATATTGTAGGGCCAGAGAACAAGTGACTCCTTCACCTCAGATTCCCTCATATGCATTTGTATTTATTAATGAGTCACCTTTTCAACCCAGCCAAATCAAACCACATCTGGAAAGCTTGCAAATCAAAAACACATCTAGTACGATAAAAGCAAAAGAAGGCAACAACTTGGAGACTAACACACTTAGCACATTAATAAAATTCTCAACAAACACAGTACATACTTCCTAACCTGGAGAAAGAGCCAGATTGTCAAAGCCCATTTAAAGCACAGCAGGGTTGTTGTTGTTGTTGTTGAGTCACTAAGCTGTGTCTGACTATTTGTGACACCATGGACCATAGTAAGCCAGACAGACCTGTCCTCCACTGTCTCCTGGAGTTTGCTCAAATTCATGTTCATGGTATTGATGACACTATCTAACTATCTCATCCTGGGTCATTTCCTTTTTCTTTTGCCTTCTTCTCCGGGGGAATATTATTCCAGAAAACAGAGAAGCAAAGCTGTCTAAAACCGATCCAATCTCTATTTTAAAAATGTACTTGATGTATATTGTCTGAATTTATCAGATGGGGAGTTGCTTTTTTTTTATTTCCAGCACTATTTTTAATTAGTGCAGGCAGCAATCTTAGCATCCCTTCTTTCTTCCTCATGCTCTCCCCTCTCTTCTTAACACCAACTGGAATCAACTGTAACATTGAGCCTCCAAATCCTAATTCCACAGATTGTCAAGAAAGATATTTCAATATTGTGAAGGAAAACAAGGACTCTTGACATCACCAATTTGGCTCTACCAGAAGACACTGACAAGTGAGATCAGTACCATCTCTGTACTATGTCCTGACCTGAAACCTGATTAAAATAAGACCAGTTTATTTGCTTCATCCCAAACCCTCTGAAGTTGGAATTCAGCCACCTTCTCAATAATTTTCTGTAAAAAGAGAAGGTTAAAGGATGGATAAAGGCTGTCCAGCATTAGTACATCAAGGACCTCTTAAAGAATAGATACTATTACTTTCACATGTCTGGTTGGATTTAACCTTTGGCATGTCACAATGGCACTTTAGGGGTCTCTTTTGTCATTTCATCTCTTGAAACTTCTTGAAAAACTAAAGAGACCCCAGAAATCAGTGAAGAGGAAGAAACTGCAGAGGAGAAATTTGATCCTTGGCCCTTAATGCTCATCTATGCCAGGCAGAAACTAAAACCTTGGTCTACCTTCCCACCAGATATTAACCATGTAATTGTCAATGCCTATGTAGCTGTGGATGATCAAGTAAGCAAGGACTACACAGATTTCAATAATTCAGTTTGCAATTGTTATTCTCTATACTGAATCTTGAGAGTGCTAATTCTGTAATATATGGAGTGGTTTAGATTTCCATGCTGGTATACAGGATTTCATTCTAAGTCAAATTCTGGAGTGTTTGCAAAAGTATCTGTAGATTTCTAAATACCTCCTGAGATATGTACCACAGTAGCAGTGATGTTGCAATGTTATGTTTCAAATAGCAGTTGGGCTGGAATAAATTCCAACTGGTGAAAGCACCTATCAAGTGAACTTCCCCAAGGCAAGATGGAAAATGAGGGGAGTTTTATCAGTACAGACAAAAATAGCTGGAATCTAATGTTCTCTGACTTTGATGTTTTTCTCAGTCAAGGCAATAGTAAGATTCCACAGGCATTATTCCTTCTTTTTTTTCCTTCTTAGGTTAATGACCTGCCCATCAGGGAAAATATGACATAATTCCATATATCCAATCAGATTTGGTTTTGTCCATTTTATGAATACAAAAACCTTTGAGCAAACCTTTGCAATAATATGATGAAAAATCATATTGGGTATGGTTAACTCCACTCTTAAAGATACACCTTCGCCTTACCGTATTGTCCACAAACTGACAGACTGAAACAATTTCCAAACATCAACATTTCTTTTTGTCATATTCTGGTATTCCCAAGGGCAAAGAGACATCATTCAGTACTGAGGCAAAAGATAAATTTATCCTAATATTGTCAAAGCAATGTTGTTTTAGTCTTCACTTGTAATCTGGCATTCAAACAACCCATTGTGGCACTTTCCCAAGATAAAATTGTTCTTGTCCCAATGAAACAAAAGTCTACCATTTATTTAATGGTTTTATTTTGTTTCTTATTCCTCTGTTCTTGATAGAACTTTCAGCCCAAATCAAATACCTTTCAAGCAAAGGCTGTGTTTTACTGAAATAAAGCTTTACTGAGCTATGGGTAACCTGTCTTTGAACATATGCTGTAGGCAACAATCTAGCAGTAAAAATGGACAACAAGCTGTGAGACTAAACTTTTATCATCATCTCTATAAATCAAGATGAAAGCTATAGACTTCCTCCTGTGGAATTCACGTTGACTCCATGCCAAAAAACCCAAGTTATTTAGATTAGAAAACATAAAAGGAGAAACAGAACTACCCATTTAGAAATAAACGGGCAGAAATATTAATGAAACACATATCAGATGCCCATCTTTTCTCTTAGCACATGTTTTCAAGGGAAAGAAACCCCACCAGCAAACTTTAGAATTACTTAAGTTGGTTTCACAGCTGGCTTATCATATCAGATAAGTTATACATTTTGAGTCTAAAGAGTGCTGAATCTGTCAAGTCTGGTATCAATTTCTCATTTTTTTTTCCTGCTCTTAAGTTCATTATCATCTGTTTGTAAACCAGTGTCTTGTCTATCTCTGATGAATCCTTAGATGAGGAGAAGGGAAAAGTAACTGCCTGGAGTAGTGTATGCAAGAACTGCCACAGGACAGATTTAGAACATATAATTGAGTTGGAAGGGACCTTCGAGGTCTTCTAGTCCAATCCCCTGCTCAAGGAGAAGACCTTGTATATTTCAGATAGATGGTTTTCCAGTCTCTTTTTGAAAGCCTTTAGGGAGAGAGCACCATAACTTCTGAAGGCAAGCTATTTCAACATTGACCAGGCATTACTCCTAGAGAAGGAGTTAATTAAGAAAAAAAATCAGATGTTCCCTGTCCTACCTTAAACCCCAGGAAATGCTGATGCTTGGAAGTATGAGAAATTAGGCATATGGAATGTGTGATACAAAAATATTGTCTCATGAAGACTATTGCATAGCCTTAGGCAAGTACCAACTCTTGTAGTTTGAAGGGACATCCCTATTACAGTCTTCTCTGTGTACCAGGCTGTCCTGTTGACAGCAACTGTTAAATAAGGGGCCTTGGTGGAGCAGTGGGCTAATCCTTAAGTAACACCAGCTGCCTGCAATTAGTGCAAGTTTGAGTCCCACCAGGCTCAAGGTTGACTCAGCCTTCCATCCTTCCGAGGTAGGTAAAATGAGGACCCAGATTGTTGGGGGCAATAAGCTGACTTTGTAATAATGCCGCTTGGGGGGGGAAAGCCCTAATAAGCAGGCATATACATAGAATGAAGGCTATTGCTAAGCACATTGATTTGTACTTCTTAGATTGTAAGGCGCCCTGAGTCTTCGGAGAAGGGCAGGATATAAATGGGATTAAAAAAAAATAAATAACATGGAGCTGTTCGTAAATTTGGCACCATGTTGTATGCTTTAATCCAGCTCCTATACCTTCAACGGACTTGAGCATTACTCTGGGCTAGCATCTTGAAATAGATAAACCAGATTTACTGACTTTCTATCAACTCTGGTTTTGATGTGCATCTACTCATTATCCTTTGCTCCAGAGTTTTTCCCCCCCAAATAGATAAGGATTTGTAGCCACCAAAATAAATCATATTAATTAATTTGAGATCAGTTTGAGAAATTATATATTTTTCATGAAAAATTAATATGTGTTCTCTCTAATATATGCAGTTTATATTAAGGTAAAGTTGGTTATTAATTTCCTAATTCTCCTAGAGTCTGCTTCTGGTGGCTTGGAGAATAACAGTGGACTAGTGTTAGAACTCTAAATAGAGACAGCTTTTCCAAAAATCAATGTCTGCCTTTTTCCTGTAAGGAAGTCTTGAGGAGACTTGCGCCCAAAGATATTTCAGCTGGTAGAAGTGAATACTGAATTTAATTCTTTGCTTAGCTGTAAAATAGGTCTTGTAGTGTGCTTAGATATCAGTGTACACCAAATAAAAATTTCAAAATGCTAAATATGATATAAAACAAGTTACATAATCTAGTTATCTGGGCAAAGAAGTGATTTGATCAGTAAAAGAATGCCTCCAGCAGATGTTAGCAGCATAGATCCAACTATTTCCTCAGGTAGAGTTACTGGCCTTCAGCATTATTAAAAACAACAACAACAACAACAACAACATTTAATTCCACGATAGGTTTCAAAAATCACCTAACTGCATGTGATTTCGGTTTTGCTGAGAAATCTGATGAGATTTGCTACTTTGGAATTCCATAAGTGAGATCATTAGAATCACGAAAGAGGCGATGAAGTCATGAGGTGTTGGTTATTTTTTTCAAAAGTAAAATAAAATAAAGTATTTGGTGTACAACTCAAGGCTGTGCCTCCAAAATGTCAGTCTCTGGGAAGATTGCTATCCTTTCTCAGTGTGTTTCATAGAAACGTTTAAGCTTTCTCAGATGAGAGAGTATAAAATAAAGACTGAACATAACTAGTGTCAGTGTGCATGGGTGTGTTCCTTTGAGTCAGGGTTGACTCCTGGTGACTGCCAGGATTCGCCCTTGCAATTCCCTGCAAGTTTTTCAGAAGTGGTCTGCCATTGCTCATTCCTAGGGCTGAAAGAAACTGGCTGGCCCTGGGTCACCTAGTTGGCTTTGTGCTAGGTGACCCAGGACTAGAACTCAGAGTCTTCTACTTCTAGCCTGTTCACTTAACCAACATACCAGACTCTCCATCCCTCTCTCCCTCTACTTCTCTCTCTGTATAGGCTTCCAAATATTTGTTGAAAGCAACATACAGTAAATCCTTACTTGAAAATTAAAGGATTAGAATAATCACCCCCAATGTATGCATAGTATAAAATAGTACATCTTTCAGCTATTTGGAGCAACACTCAGAATTCACCAGCAGTGATGAGCTGTTGTTTAGAATTCTATGAGTAGAAATCCAATATCTGGGGAAAAAACAACAACAACCAAGCTATAATGCTGTAGAAAGAAGAATTTTAGTTTGACAAGAAAGCCAGTATTTCTCAGAAAACTTGTACGATTTTCCCAGAACATTATCTGAAGTGCTCCGTTGAAGTGTTTTTCAGTTCTACCAAAGAATAATTGGTAATATTATTTCTTAACCTTCATAGTTTTCTTAAGTGGGTGAGCATGTTCATGATTTACAGTAGATCTGATTTTTGAAATGCATGCTTCATCTGTGTTAAAGTATCGTGAAGCGAGAAGCTAAAACAGGGCATTCTGAAAAGAAATGAAATAAATTTAGCATAGCCATATTAAGCAAAACTGCATGTCAAAATGCATGCAGTGCTGAAAATAACATAAAACCAAGTAGCATAGGAAAGCCTTTCTGTTGATATTTTTTTTGTATGCAAAATAGGAGTAATGTCTGAGTAAATTATATAATTTTTTGACAATGTTTGGAAGTAGATATGATAATAGTATAGAGCAGGGGTAGGCAACCTTGGCTCTTTTATGACTCATGGACTTCAACTCCCAAAATTACTGAGCCAGCTATGCTGGCTCAGGAATTCTGGGAGTTGAAGTCCATGAGTCATAAAAGAGCCAAGGTTGCCTACCCCTGGTATAGAGTCAACTGAAATGGGATATAATCTAATCTGAGAAGTTCATCTATTACTCATGCATGTCAATTTATGAGAAAGTAACAGAACTTAGAGCTGGGATTTTGCCCCTTTCTACTTGTTTCTTTTCTCTCCCCTCTTCTCTTTTACACCATGTATCAGGATATAAACTTGAATCTAGATAAAGGTAATTCATGAAAAATCATGGTAGAGACAAACTTCAGTCAAATGCCACAATGGAACCATTTTAGTAGAAAGAAATATTTTGGCAGGGGATAGCTCTGCTTATCTCCCACTCTGAAGTTTTGTAAGATTATAAAACCTCTGAAGTTTTGTAAGATTATAAAAAAGATTATAATTCTGTATAATTTTCAGGATGCAAAGGGCAAAACTAACATTAAAGGAGCAGAGCAGCTGTTATTAATGGATTTAGATATGGCCTTCCCCCTCCCTCCATTTTTTTTTTATTAAATACCATGGAAAGATTATATTAATGTGCACGACAATCAAAATTTTGTTGCCCAGTTTTTCTTATACCAAGCCATCAAGCAAAAGACTATTACATTGCACAATAAATCGTGTCAACTGTTACTAAAAGTTTAAAACTCTTAACTTTTATGTACTGTTTTTATGTTTTAATATTTTACATGCGCACCACCCAGCATCCTTGTGTCATGGAGGTGGGCAATTTTGAAATTTGATAAATAAATAAGCATAGAATTTTCCAAGAAACTATGTAAAAGCAACTTTTGGAATGTTTAAGCCTGGGTGCAATTGATATAAAAGAAACATGGTTCATTTTCACTGGGTGGATTGTTAGAAACTGCAAGAGTTCCTCTCCCACCCACCCGCCTGTTCCCTCCAACACAGACACACAAGAAGCAGTGGATTTTTTTTGCATGTTAAGAAGTCTTTTGAAAGGTAATTGTCAGAGCAAGGAGACTAGGGTTTTATATGTTTTATATTTTTCAGGGATTTAGTTTAATCTTTTTAATTGTTCTTAATTTTTGTATTGACGTTTTTATGCCCTGTAAACCACCCTGAGTCCTAAGGGAAAGGGCGGTATATAAATTCAATAAAATAAATAAATAAAAATAAGATGGAGAAAAAAATCCTTAAGAAGTGATGAAATGCAGGATGGGCAAGATAAATACAATAAACACACACAAATAAATAAATAAATATCTTTATCTTTATCTTTATCTTTATTATATTTATATACCGCCCTTCTCCCGAGGGACTCAGGGCGGTGAACAGGGCACATAAAAATACAGAATACAAAAATTAAAAAATAATTAAATAAGAGCCCAAGCTAAAAACAGTAGAATAATAAAAATCCCCAATAAAAATATGTATTTTATATAAATGTATAAATATTTATATAAAATATTAATATTTTATAATGAGATAAAATGGGAGTAAAGATTTGTCAGAAAGGGGGGGGGAAACCCACACAACCACAGCACCCCATATTACCTTTTTCTGAATGCCACTAAATGAAAAAGACTATAAGTAGAACTGTTCTTTAGAGAAAAAAGTTGAACTAAACTCCAGGTTGGATATATCTTTAAGTTTTTGTATGGTAAAACAATAGTGTTTTTTTTTTCATTCTGAACATATGAAGGGAATAATGGTCTGGCCAAAATGTATACATTTCTGCATCTGATTTCTTATTGAAATTCACTACTATTAATCTTTTATTTTATTTTATTTTTATTTTAATTCCATTTATATCCCGCCCTTCTCCGAAGACTCAGGGTGGCTTACAAGCTTAATTCTAGCTTCCCTCCATTGTTTCTTGTCTTGTCTTCTGGTGCTGTGGAAAATAGCACCAGAAGACATATTTTATATTTCTATAGATAGATAGATAGATAGATAAAAATAAATGCTCTGGTTAAAGACATCTGGGAACTTCCATTTTTGCTGCCCCAAATTAATAGAGCAAGAGAAAACTCAATATGACTAAAAGGAAGCAAATTTGTAATCTGTTTCTTAAGTGACCTATAATTAACCTCTGAAACCACAAGATGCTGCTAAGACAAATGGATTAGTAAGGCTCATAATAGCACTGAGAATTTTATATGTATTGTAAGATTTCCAATTTGTTTTTTGGCATTGACTTTCCTAAGGTTTACAGTTTTCAAGCATTCAGGAGCATCTTTTCAGAGGTGGTTAATCTTCAGCTTCCCTAAAGATAAAATATGGGCATTTCCTTGATTTGAAAGTAAGGAGGAACAATGTTTTCTCTTTTTTATTCTTCAATTTCCCCTGAATTATTGTTTATCATTAGTTTCCAATTCTTACCATAGCTGATACACTAATAATAAAAAAGCATCATCAAGACTATTTTGTACAATATAAAAGAAGATCCATTCTGCAGTTGCTATGAACTCATTTTAGAGGAGATGAAACAAAACATATAATTCCTCAGATGAATCAATATTTTCTCCTTTAAACCATCCCCATCCTCTTTCTGGTGATAACATTTGTTGATTCTACGTAGGATTTGAAAAACATTTATAAAAAAAATATCCTAGTCTACGAATAAGAAAAGAAGGGATACTTCAAATATCTTTCTGGCTGTAGAACAGTGGTTCTGTACCTTGGAAATATTTAGAGCTAAGGTCTTGAAGTCCCAGAATTCATCCAAATTTCTTTAATGTTTTTTTTCTAAAATAACAAACAGGTTAAGCTAACAACACTGACTGGATTTGGGACCAAAGTCACTAACTGAATTTCTGTGGTTGAGAGTGACTTTGAATTTATTTTTTTCTTGTTGTTAGATCAGGACAACAAAGATGATTAGAGGACTGGAGGCTAAAATATACAAAGGAATTGGGTACGTCTTGTTTAATGAAAATAAGGTCTAGGGTGATATAATAGCAGTGTTCCAATATGTAGGGGCTGCCACAAAGAAGAGGGAGTAACCTGTTCTCCAAAGCATCTGGAGGCAAGACAAGATGCAATGGATGGAGATAAACAATCTAGAACAGGGGTCCCAAGCCCCAGTCCGTAAACTGGTACCAGGTCACAGCATGCCAGCAACTGGTCCACACAAACAAGCAAAGGCCCATACGTGGGATGCAGGCAGCACACAGAACCATCACTTTCTGGTCCGTGGGAAAACCTTTCTCCATGGAACCAGTCCCTGATGCCCAAAAGGTTGGGCACCTGTGATCGAACTAAGGAGAAATTTTCTGACAGAACAATAAATCAGACGAATGATTAGCCTCCAGAAGTTGTAGATGCTCCAACACTGGAGGTTTTTAAGAGGAGATTGGACAAGCATTTTTCTGAAATGGCATAGGGTTTTCTGCCAGAGCAGGGGGTTGGGCTAGAAGACCTCCAAGGTCCCTTCCAACTCTGTTATTCTGTTAAACCCTACCTTTTTTTTGTACTTTAGTTATTTAAAGTGTAGTGTATGTGTTTGTGTGGGTACATATACCTTTTGAAACTCAAATGGAAACATTTGCTGTGTGATTTTTTTCAAGTGTGATTGGCAAAATTAATATTTGTGTCAATTGTAAATTTTGTGGAGTCAGAAACCATGTGTTTATTTTCTTCCTTTGTCAGGTTTAATCTTTGTGGGAGATAACACCTTCTCTCGTTCCAACATGTTGACCTTCTCTTCATACTGTTTGCACAAGGCTTGTCTTGCCATTTGAAGTTTTGTTTTACTTTAAGTCCCATAGCTTAAGAACCAGTATTCAAACATAAAATCTGTTGCCAGATTTAGAGAGAGGATTCTCTTGACTTCTGGAGAATTAAAAAATAAGTGGGAAGGAGGAATGAGGCAGAAGGGACATGTAGGGTAAACTGAACATTCAAAGCAATGTTAAGGTTTGCTGGTTTTTTTTGGCAAATTGTTATTTGTGAATTGATTTATGCTAAGGGGAAAGGAAAAGATGGAAGCAAGAGGTAAAAGAAATAACAAAGGCATGACAAATTCTACTTTCCGCAGTGTTCTTGCTAATCAAGTGGGAGATCTGAACTAATGAAGAATTTAGATTGTGGTTAAACAATGACCATTTCTCACCTCTGGAAGTTCCTCTGAAAAGTGACACCTTGGAAGTGTGTCTTCTCTATCATGGAACTGCCCTATGGAACAGCCTCCCCAGACAGATACAAATGGACCCAATTCTACAGACTTTCTGGAAGCCTCTGAAGATCTGGCTTTTACCCCAGGCATTGGGGCCAAGATGTTAGTAACTGAAGCTCTAGCATGGGTTGATGTGATATATGGGAAATGGGACCCTTGATGTGATTTCTTTTGTTTTTAATGAATTATTATGTTTGCATTTTATAGAGTTTCATGAGATAGAGGGACAGGCGTATACATTTGATAAAAATGAAGACATTTGCTCTCTACATGGGGCTGCCCTTGAGGACCACTCGGAGGCTCCAACTGGTACAGAATGCAGCCGCGAGAGTTGTGTTGGGAGTCTCCCGATACTCCCATGTTACACCTCTGCTCCGTGAGCTGCATTGGCTCCCAGTTGTCTTCCGGGTGAGATTCAAGGTTCTGGTAATGGTTTTTAAAGCCCTACATGGCATGGGTCCGGAGTACCTTAGGGATCACCTGCTGCCGGCGTCAACTTCCCTCCGCCCTGTGCATTCGCACAGAGAGGGCCTCCTCAGGGTGCCACCGGTCAGAGAATGTCGTCTGGTGGCCCCCAGGGGTAGGTCCTTCTCTGTGGGCACCCTGGATTTATGGAATCATTTGCCGGTTGAGCTCCGGATGGCGCCCGACCTTCGCTCCTTCTGACACGATCTGAAGACTTATTTGTTCGAACAAGCCGGCCTGGCCTGATGGGGGATGGGTTTGGATTTTATTGCCGTTTTAAATGTATTTTAATCTACTGTTGTAACTTGGGCATCTTGTTTAATTCTTTTTTTAATTTTTGTATTCTTGTATTTTTATATGTTTGCCCTGTTCACTGCCCTGAGTCCTTCAAGAGAAGGGTAGTATACAAATAAAATAATATAATAATAATAATAATAATAATAATAATAATAATAATAATTTTAAAAATGCAGAATAGTGAAAATGAAGGCATCATTTCTGACATTGATGTGCTAAATGCATTGATGAGCCAAAACAGGTACTTCGAAGGAGTGCTTGGAGAAGTACAAAATACTGGCGGTAAGTAGCAGAAGAGAAAGTATAATTAAAATAACTGAGGATGCTGTGTGTAACTAGAGGCCATAGAAGAGAAATAGTAGGTAATAAAGCAGTAAAAAGAGAAACTGAAATAAAAACCTTCAAGATATATTTGATGTTCCTGCTTCCCTGAAGTCTTGTTCTGGAATGAACAGTGTGCATCTATGTCATTTTGCCAATGTGGGAAGTGTACCTGACCAGAAAGTAGAACATATAATGAGTAAAACAGACCTCAAGATTTATAAAGTAGGAGTAAAACATCAAAGGGTGGGGAGGGAAAGGAAGAGAGAGAAAATATTTTTTTCCCCCTGAATAACAGTGGAATCTAGAACACTGTTACTCTTTGAAAATCGAGGATGGGAAAACTTAACTTTGAAAAAGATGATTTATTTTAATCTCAAACAAAGCTATCATTTTGCTTTAATTTTATACTGAATTTATCTGCTTCACACATTATATAATCTGCTATCTTACTTTATACAAAGAACCTAGGCTATTTTTTAACATTACAATAGTACTGGACGGTATATAAAAGAAATGCTGAAGATTATTAAATACAGTTGGCAAATTTTAATAGCACAAAGAAGCACTCCAATGTGTTCTGTACTTATTTCTGATACTTTATTACCCATTCTTTAATAACAAAGAGGCTCCAACTATGATAATTAAAGAGACAGCTGAAAAAAATATATATCAAGAAATGCAGTCAGTTCAAAATTAAAATCAAGGTTCATTCATTTACTGTATGACTAATACCCTCCCAGATTTTCTCCCCATTTTCTCAAACTTTTATTTCCCTAAAACCTTATTTTGGGCTGCATTGGATTCCTGTTGCTGTTTTTCTGAACTTTACTGTCAAAAAGTGGTGCATAGAAAGAGGTTTTTTTCATTTTGCTTAGCTCTCCTTCACAATTCAGGCTCCTTGGCTTCTCAGCTTTCTTAAGAAGATAGGAAACATTTTCTTTGTGATTTCATTGAAATATTGGAAGCCAGGGATGACGATGATGATGATGAAGATAAGGATGATGATGATGATGAAGAAGAGTCAAGTCTGACTCTTGGAGATTCCGTGGGCCAGGTCTCTCCACATCTTCCAGTCTTGCGCTACTTTATGTTCTGGCTGGTGTGTCAGTTTTGATGGTGTCCAGCCATTGTGTTCTTCTGCAGCCTGGTTTCTTTTTACTACTAACTCTTTCTAATATATTTGCTTCCTCCAGGGAATTCCACCACATGACATGGCCAAAATAGGTGAGACACAGTTTTGATGTTAAGCACCCCAGTACCTGCTTGTGTGTCACCTTTGTTGTCCAAGGAACGTGCAGGAGCCTTCTCCAGGACCACAGCTCAAACAAATCTAATTTCTTCCTCCTTGCTTTTTGAGGTCCAACTTTCACAGGCAGAGGTAGCTATGGAGAAGACAATACAGCAGACTACGCTACATTTGGTTGTCAGGCTGATGTCCTTGCATATCCGTATTTGGCTCACATTCATCATTATTGCGCAACCCAGTGCAATAGTTATTTCTGGGCTGCATTCACTGATTTGTGCTAAGTCGATTAATCTAGGTTCTGTTATCAACACATCTGTACAGCTGCAGTTAACACAGGGAGGATTTGTAAGGGAAAATCTTATTTGAACCAAATGTCTTGCACTTCCTGGAAGGGACAATTTAACATGGAACAATTGCAGGCCAAAGCTAATAGGACTGTACTGCAATAACATCATGATGATTTTATGGAGCTGGAAAGTCCATGTTTGTAAATATTTAGGTGTATTGATATTTTTAGATATATTAAGCCTATCCAAGAGGTAATAGACTTTTCTCTAGCCTAAAATTTGTAGGAAATAGTGCTTTTATCACTGGAAGTTCGCCAATGTATGTGAGTAGTGAGCTCTCCATATGAAAAAAGAAGTGGAAGGGTGGTGATTACCCACCTCTTGTAACAAAGTAATATGATTTACAAAGTAATATCATTTAAAAGTGACAAACGTTGCCCAAGATTTAAATCATCTCTCTTCAATATAGTCTAAAAGACTGGAGAATGCAACTGGAACACCTCAAGGTGGACTGAATTAAGGCAATTTCCAGAAATCTTAAGAGGTCACCAATATCAATGTATCTAATGCAGCATCAGGTTCTCTTCTCTTGCATAAGAGAAATATAGATTCCTTTCCATTCAGAAAAGTGTACAAAGAATAAAACTGGCATTGGTAAAATTGAAGGGCAAGAATGATACCAGTGCTTTATCTGGAGATATCTTTCTTTCTGTGAAAGCCTTTGGAAAGTATTTCCTTCTTTTATCTTGTCTGGTGGAAAACTAGATATTCGAGACTCAGATTGATATGATACAATTGAAAGCCCAATGCTTTTATTCTGTCGTCTTTGTCAGCAAAACTCTATATTTTTTTTCCAAAAGAGATAGGGATAAAGTGGGAAAATATATTAAGTTCATTTTTAATGTGAACCCAGCACATTGCAATTTTGATTTGCAAATCTCGATTCAAACCAGAGTGAGTTTGTAGCTGTCCAAAATTTTCTGAATTGTGTGAAGCAATGTGTTTCTTCCAAAAATGAATTTATTAGGTGGAAAATGTGCCGAAAATAAATTATTGTAAGAAGACTCACTTCAGACACCCACATGTGGAAATATATTACTTTACGAGTCACTACTTATAAAAATGCATGCATATATTTTGGAAATTTTATATATAATTAGCTATATTAGGATAGACCACGTAGAAAAATGCATGCTGGGGGAAAACTGCACAAACGACGTGTGCGCATTTTCAAGATAGTTTATGTCATGTTGCATAAAAATCAAAGAAATCTTTAAAAGAGATAAAAACAATTTATGGGGGAAAAATATCACAAATTGAATGGAAGTTATGCTATACCTAGGCTTTATCGTGCCATCTGCATTTTAATATGTCTCATGATTGGAGCAATGTCTCAAAATACTTGTATTTTTCTCCTAAAATAAAAACAAACAAAAAACCCCCCCATCAACGTATTAATCTACAGTGCATGGACGTCAAAGGGAATTAATTTCTCGTGGTAAATTTGATTTTTAGAAATTGCAACTTAATCACATGCCAACTCAGAGAGACAGACAAGAAAAAGAGACATCTCATAATAGAGACCTTATCTATAGCCAAGGTTAATTATCATCAGGGACAATTGATTGCATATTGTTTGACAGCTGAACTGTTCCCTGAAAGGACTTTTAGGTTATCTGCGTATTAGGAAATGGCAACAAAGTTTTCAGGACTGACAGGAGCTTTCTAAATACAGTTTCAGTTAGTCGTGAAGAAAAGAGGAGAAAGGGAAAGGAAGGGAGGAAGAAAAAAAATAGAAAAAGTAAGAAAAGAAGAAAGAAGAACTATCTTGAGTGTTTAAGATAAAGATTTAATGCACCATAACATCTCAACCTAATATGAGCTGGCCAAATAATTAAATAAAATGAAAGATAGTTTTATTTATTTATTTATTTATTTATTTATTTATTTATTTATTTATTTATTTATTTAATTAATTTATATAATTTGTCTCTTGTATGTCTAAAAGTCAACTTAAATGGTTCAGCAGAATCGTGGCCTTGGTGCTGTCTGAGTTTGACTGCTGTCTTGCAGATATTTCACTACCCAGCCAAGTAAGGTAAGCACTGCTAGATGATGATAGCTAGTTGGGTAATGAAAGGTCTGTAAGAAAACAATCAAATTGAGAGAGCATCAAGGACCCCCCCTAGTTTAACCCTGAGCTAAAATTATTCTCGCCTATTGCATCACAGCATTAATAAAGTATTAATTATATGATAGTCTAAAAAATCTATCAGTTAAATTAGTAAAACAAATTAGAGATTTAAATTGTGCACATATAAAGAGGATATATAATGCTTTAATTGAATTGGATTCAGAAACGGAACTGTTTAAAGACTATGATAAAGTGGTCACAAAATATTCAGGAACCAATTTCGTTGGATACCTGGGAGATAATTTGGGTTAGAAATGTTAAATTTACTCAGGCTCAAAATTTAAGAGAAAATTTTTATAAAATGTTTTATAGATGGCATCTGGATCCCAAGAAGTTGTCCAACATGTATCCTAATTTACAGTCTAAATGTTGGAGATGTGTTAGTTTAGAAGCTACCTATTTTCACATGTGGCGGACTTGTAGAAATATAAAAGCTTTTTGGATCAAAATTTGGTGGAACATTCAAAAGATTTTTAAGAGAAAGATAAAGTTTTCTCCGCAATTGTTTTTATTGGGTATTTTTGTAGATTGTGATGTTAAAGAAACTAACTTGATGTTGAACATGATAATGGCAGCACGGTTACTGGTGGGACAATATTGGAAGAAGGATAAGTTTGCCCACTATAGAAGAATGGGTGTTTAAAGTTTCGAATCTTGCAGAAATGTCTAAGATT
Organism: Vipera ursinii; assembly: GCF_947247035.1. NCBI lineage: Eukaryota > Metazoa > Chordata > Lepidosauria > Squamata > Viperidae > Vipera > Vipera ursinii. Next base: position 10,883,919 of record NC_139520.1, read on the forward strand.
TCTTCTTATTTGAAAGATCATTCACAGGAAAGATATATTTCAGTTTGGAGGAGATGGATAAATTATATTCAGAACAAATATGGGACTAAAAAGTTCCATTTAGCTTATGAGTAGATTTTAGTGGGATATTGTTATTGGTACTTTGTTTGTAGTTATGTCAAAGGGGAGTTAAAGCACATTATGAATTTGGTTAATTGTATATTATGCATAATTTTTATTTAGAATATGATTATTGTAACTATAATCCTGTACTTAGTTCTGGGAAGTGGGGGGGGGGAAGTGGGTGGGTTTGGGGTGGGAGGGATTTGGGGATATATTGTAAAATTTTGTTTTTGTAAAACTCTTTAATAAAAAAAAAATCTATCAGTTTAATCCCACGGAATTCTGCTGTCGTGCAGAAAGTATTGCTCGCTCATGTTGATTTCACTAGAAATCTGGTCCGGTAAACTGCTGGATGTATTCAGATGCTAATTCAACCAAATTTCACACAGGGGAAAAAAAAATCATTGAAATTTGCAATTGCAGTTCTATGGATTATTTTCTGTCAGTAAATCTGTACCTTTGCTGTTAAGTTTTCTCATGCAATTCATGAGACACTTATCAATAGTACTATACTTCAGTGCCATTTTTCCAAAATGCACAATGTGTTTGTGCTCAATGACTTTGATTTGAAATGAGTTAGTTCAGAGTCCTTTCAACGCTTCAAATGGATTCAGAGATTGGCAACACTTTTCTAACTTTGCACAATTGCTAGGATTCCAGAATAAAAGGACTGCGAGGTCAGCACATATGATGTAATGTTTGTGATCTCTTCAGATTTTATGGAAGACTCTAAAGTCTGGGATAGTACTCTGAAATCCAGGTCTTTAAAATGTGTATTTATTTGGGAGATTTATAAAGAATCCTCCTTACCATATTTTTTGTGCATAATTTTCTCAGTATAGTCAAATGTTACAGGAGGGTCCATATTGTACAGTATGTAGATTATCTCTGTGTATATGTCTGTATGTCTGTTTAAAGTCAGTTTGCTGCTGACATTGATGCTTATGGCAAAATTCACATTTACAGATCATATATTGCTACACAACCGAAATATACTGTATAACAAGCAAAGTCGTTGGAGGAATAACAGCTACAAAGTTGTAATGTAAAAAAGAAATGTAAATAACAGTGTATAAATATATCTTACTAATGCAAAAAATCATTTACTCTTAAATTCTTACCAACCTAGCAAACAGTTCACTGAGTCTGTTTAAGTGATAGTCCTATTTATTGATAATTATATCTTATGTATCACAGTAATCCAGTGTTCCTTAAAGTGTAAGAAATACCCTCACAAAATAATGAGCAAGAATTAACACTCTGATGCACATCCTAATTAGGATTTAATTAGGGGTTTTTTTAAGAAAAGAAGTAGTAATGTGCACATATTTTGCAAGTGCACAATCATTAATGTATTGCTGGTAGGGCTTCTGTGCTTCTCTTTAGTAAAAAAAATCACACCAATTATAATTGTTATTTTAAACCAAGTTTGTGATTTCGAATTCTGTTATTCTTTAAGGAGGAAATACTTTTTTCGATGTTTGTTTTCATCACTAAGAATGTTCCTTCAGGTTCCTTCTATGATTTTCTTTTCTTTTTAGTATTATACTATAAGTACTATTAATTGGCACTAGGAATGAAAATGATCTCCAACCCTTAATGCAAAAATATTCATTCTTCTTTATATGAATGAAAAAAATTGTTATGTTTAGTGAACCACAACAAAATATTCATCGACCTTCTAAGTTTACTACGCTTGTGTGCAATTATTAAGTGATCTTTTCAATCTAGCATATCTGATTCAACCACTTCCAGAACCTTATCCCAATTATAATAATAATAATAATATTTGAAATTGTGCCTTTTGTATTGTGGCAAGGTTTTCTGTGCCATACGGTCAAAACTGCCAATATAGCAGCTGTAATGGTGTGAATGAGTTTCCACCCCCTTTTTGGGGCATCGCATATGTACAATATGTGTACAATAGACACCTTCAGGGCTGCCTTTTTAAAATTTTGCTTTTAATGACAACCTATGGATGCCCTTTATTAATCTTGAATAATGAAGCCCTGACATTCCTTTGATGAAATGACATGATAAAAGATTGCCGGCGGATAACACCCAGGGGGAGGGCCTTTTCCGTGGGTGCGCCTGCCCTCTGGAACCAGCTGCCCATGGAGCTCAGGACTGCCCCTGACCTACGTTCATTCCACCGAGACCTGAAGACTTGGCTCTTTGAGCTCTTTGGCCCAGGCTGAGAATTTTAACTGGGGTTTTATTTTCAGGGATAATTTAATCTTTTATTTGTCTTTTAACTGTATTTTGTATTGGTGTGATTTTAAAATGCCCTGTAAACCACCCTGAGTCCTTCGGGAAAGGACGGTATATAAATCTAATAAAATAAAATAAAATAAATGAGTATATATCGGAGGTGGTGACCCTTTGAGAGCTGTATGCAACGAAATTTCATTTTGATGTTTGCCGATTGGTGTACATTCAAAGTGACAATAAAGTTATCATTATAAGGCATATGCTTGAGCTTTGCAATGGATAAAAGTCACAAATGATACTGAGAAACAGAATCTTGAATGTAGGATAGAAGGATGAACCTAAGGCCCTTCAGTTACTAATGAATGTTATTCCCTATTATTTGCCAGGCTAGAATTGTGATTTTTTTTTGCAGTCTTGGAGACAGGCACCCCCTAAGTGCCTCTGTCTCTCTAACTGTGGAGAACTCATGAAGAACAGCTGAACTATTTCCAAATTCCATCCATTCCCATCAGGTTGGCAAAAGTCCTACAGATAGTCCTCAACTTATGATCTCAATTGAGCCCAAAACTTCCATTGCTAAGCCAGGCAGTTGTTAAGTCAGTTTTGTCCCATTTACAACTTTTTGCCACATCACTGCAATTGTTGAGTGGTTCATGTGATCGTTAAGCAAATCTGACTTCCCCTGTTGACTTTGCTTGTTGGAAGCCTGTGGGCAGATGACAAATGGTGATCCCATGACAATGCAACTGCCCTAAATCCATGCCAGTTGCCAAGCATCAGAATTTTGATCATGTGAGCATGGGGATGCTGCAATGAATAAGAGTGAAAACCAGTCATAAGTCACTTTTTTCACTCTTGCGGTAACTTCAAAAACTTGACGGTTGTAAGTTGAGGAGAACCTATATTTGGAGCAGTTTGATTCCCAATTGGAAGAGTATAAAGTACAGAGGACAAAACAGGAAGAAAAGGTCAGCAACTAGTGTAATTGCACACCTTGATTGGAACCAATTGTTTGGTGATCATGGATATTTAAGTAGATAGGACAGATAATTTTTCTCAAATTCTTAAGGTTCATTTGGCTTCATTCCTTTAACCAGAAGGCAATGGAGTTCATTGGACATCTTTGGCTTGTCAGGAAGCCATTCTTGAAAATCTGCTCATTGAAACCTCTGAATGTATTATAGAGTTCGTGATACATTTAACTACAATACAGAGCACACCAAGTGATTGTATATCTGCACTGTCCATTATCCTCACCCAAATCTCCATATTTAAGCAGACCTTTGAAGCAAAGTCGTATTTGCATTGGCTTGAACTTAAAGGCGTGTGTGTGTGTGTGTGTGTGTGTGTGTAATTTTTTTTGGCTTGCTAACAAAGAATAAAGGGAGCCAAACAAATTTACACAAATATGAGCTGTCACTACTGTGGCTACTGCCTGTAGATGGCCTTGGGCTAGGCTGAAACAGGAAATAAGATTTGTCCCATGTCTGGGACCAAGCAAGTGTATTCTGAATGCTTAACAAACATTTAAAACATATATATATATATATATATATATATATATATATATATATATATATATATATATATATATATATATATATATATATATATATATATATGGATCTTTGGTTATTCGGGTTTTTCCCGCGTAGAACTAAAGGTGTAGGGGCGACGTTTCGACGGAATCCCATCCGTCATCATCAGGCTGGTGGCTTCTGCTTCCTTCTTCTGGGAGAAAGATCCACATACGAACACCCGCGAAAACCTCAGAAAACATATATATATATATATATATATATATATATATATATATATATATATATATATATATATATATATATATATATATATATATATATATATGTTTTCTGAGGTTTTCGCGGGTGTTCGTACATATATATATACACACACACACACACACACACACACACACACACATTTTTCCTCTTGTAGGTTTATTTTTTTAATGGGATGTTCTTGGTAAGCATGAAGGGAGGAGAAGGCTCTGTAGTTGGATGGGATCAAAGAGATTAAAGAGCAGTGCTTTGAAAAGTTACAAGATGTTGCAAGAGACAGATTGTGATGCTGAGTGTTTTTTTAGGCATTGAGAGAGACTTAAGTCTGACTTGATGTCACCTAAGTATTTTTTTTACCCATCTGATTTCTTAGGGGTTTACCTGTCTAGCTTAACACCATAATTTCTCTGTCTTATTTTTTCTTCTTTCTATTTTTTCTCCCTCTCTGCTTAATGTACATAATATATACACACAACACAATATACACATATGGGTAATATACATATCCACGTGGACATATACACATAACACAAATGCACACATTAAAAGCTAACAGATGAAGCCTGCACCTTCTGATTTTTGTCCAATGATTTCATTTTAATAGGTTCTGTTCAATATTTCTTTCTGTCCTCATTTGTAAAGACCTAAAAAGGTCCAGATGTTGGTTGAAAGATCCTACCTTTGTTGGCTGCCTGAATGGATTTTTGGCCATGTGGATTATAAACTTTCTTTCTTTCTTCTTCCCAAATGTGCTTTTTTTTAATTGAGCTTCTTTAGGTTTTTTTTTCTTCCTTTTTTTCAGCATCACTACTCTTTCCACTTGCAACATCAAAAAACTCCCAGACTCTACTTGTACAACTTGGTTCATTATGAAGGCATGACAATAACGTCCCTCTGAAACTTTTTATTCAGCCTCCTTTGCCTCCATCATTTGGCAAGACGTGTATAATATTCCCCCATCAAACAAAAATTAGATTGCCTCTCTTCGGGAGACCATGTCCTTTTGATCGCTTGTCTTTCACAACCTATAACAAATTTATTGTTGGAGAAGGGATGGCACGTTAGCGAGAAGACTTTCTAGCCATCTTTGGAATCCTCGATATCAATCAGTAATTTTGTAGTCTGGTAATAAAAGCAATGAAAGCTCCTACAGTTTTTAAGGGAAAAAATGAGGTTGTTTTTTTTTTTTTAAATGGCTATGAGGAGATGGCTTGGATCTGAATTTATGGTATGATTGATTTTGAACAGAGAGAAAAGATGAATCCAACTCAGTCATTCTGTGTTCTCTGTCTCCCTTTCTCAAATTCTAGGAAGGCTTGGCAAAGATTCCTTCAATTTTAATAACTTTATTGTAAAGGCCAGTAGCACAGAAACAGACACCAAAATTTCCCCCCCTTAATGCTATATTATAATGCCATTCAGAAAATAAAAGGTGTCCCATTTTTTATCAATTCTTTTCCAGTGCAATCCTAAATAATTTACTTCCAAAATTTCTTTGCAAGTAGAAAATATTTCCAGTGAAATATTCATGGCTGTCTTGCACATACTTAGCAGTGAGAAAGCCAAGGAATACGGTATGTGATAATCTTCTCCTTTATTGCATAATCTACTACACTGTTGCTTTCCTCTGGATTAATTAAATCCTGAGGGAAGCCATAGTAGCAAACTCCTCACTTTGGACTTTTTCACAAGAAGAAACATCTGCAGACAAGACAGATTAATGACTGATTAATTGATTGATTGATTGATATATTTCTTGGAATGACTATCTGTTGATCCCTTGGGCTCTTCTGCAAAGAACATGGAGCATAGTTTCTCATGCTGCCATACATACATTGAATAATTTTGTTATAGAAAGAATAACAAACTCAAGTCCCTGGGCCACTGTCTTTATTATCAAAATGAAGTATATTTCTTCTACCTATAAACAAGCTGGCAAATTTATATCCCTATAGTTTAATAAAGAGACATAGGACTTTAAATCGGTTCTGAAAAGCAGGATATAGAGTAAATAGAATTTAGATCACTTTGCACACCATTTATTTTGGTTTTTTACCAAATGTTTACATAAACAGTATCTGTGATCAGGTTTTTCACATTGCTTTCTTCCCTAGTTTATTCTCAACACTTTTTGAATAATTTTTCAAAATTTGCAAATAGCCATACAAGTTATTTTTGGTCAGCTCTTTTACAAAGGTGTATCAACTACTATTACTTCTATTTGATATAGCCATAAGATTAATACACTGCTACTTTTCCTGCTGCTATTGAGATGATACAATTATCTTATCTGTTGAAAATGTGTAGTATAATGGCTTGAATTACAGGCGTATCACTGGGGCTCAAGATACCTTAATCAAGTTTAATGGTAAGAAAGGGGGGTACATATAATATTTTTTTCCCTCTGCCCTGCTTAATTTGAACCTTTGGTTTTCTTTGCTCTGCTGAATTTTAAAGTATCATATCAGTAGAACAGAAGAAGGGAAAGCTTAATACAATTGTAGGTTTTGTATGTATGTATTATTCTGAGGGAAATTATATGTGACCTAGAGATTACAGTTATTATCCAATTTGTAAAACACTCTTATATTCTTTTTTGCAATGTCTGTTGTTTTTAAACAATACCATTTTTTTTTAAAAAAAGGTAGACTGGTCTTTCTTGGTTTTCCTTGAAGCAGCCATTTGAAAATAAATGGCAGGGTTTTTTTGCTGTAGTTTTCATGCAGGATTTTGAATATACAGTGAAGTAGATCTGCAAAATTTCATATCTTGGTGGAGCAGTGGGCTAATGCCTCCTTAAGTAACACCAGCTGCCTGCAATTAGTGCAGGTTCGCATCCCACCAGGCTCAAGGTTGACTCAGCCTTCCATCCTTCCGAGGTAGGTAAAATGAGTACCCAGATTGTTGGGGGCAATAAGCTGACTTTGTAATAATGCCACTTGGGGGGGGGCAAAAGCCCTAATAAGCAGGCATATACATAGAATGAAGGCTACTGCTAAGCTTGTAAGCCGCCCTGAGTCTTCGGAGAAGGGCGGGATATAAATGGAATTAAAATAAAATAAATAAATAAATCTCCTACCCAGCGCAACTCCCAGCGCAACTCCCAGGGCTCAAAATGTGATGCTCATTCTCCTTAGCCACCACAGAGGATTAAGACCTAAAACAATCAAAAAATGATGTTTCCCTTTTGGGGATAGATAGAGGCTTTCACAGTACATAAAGCAGAAAGAGAATAGCCTGAGTCCCAAAGATGCTTTTTCATGAGGCAACTGGACTTTCTTGTTTTCCTTTGAGCTGAAGACGCTTCTTGGAGGAGAAGCGAAACGTCTTCAAAGGAAAACAAGACGGTCCAGTACCCTCGTGAAAAAAGCACCTTTGAGACAACCATGACCTGGGTGACCAATTTTTTTTTTCAGACATTTAGAAGAGGCTGAGATGATAGAATGGCTTTGGGTTGGAGGGAGATTTTGCAAGCATCCTTTACATGAAGAAAAATCCCAAAAATTCCACTGAGGAAGAAAAGGAAGAGTTTGGTCTCTTGCCTTCAGTTATATCATTACTCAATATGTTATTGTTGTGATTTAGCATCAGCCTGTGATACCGGCAGCTGAGTCTGATGATTCTGAAGAGGAGGAGGAAGAAGGGTTTGGAGAGCCTTTGGTGTCAGAGGGAGGCTCTGATGCACGGCAGGACTCTCAGCCTGGCCCCTCCCATCATGTTCCTCATCAGACTCAGCTGTGTGAGCACGAGGTATTGGACATAGATGATTCACAGCTGGATCTATTCAGGGATGCTAGGAGCAGGAGGCATTCCAGCAGAGTAAAACAGAGAAAGGCCATGAGGCAACTCGGTGAGAGGAGGAGAAGGCAATGAGAAGCCACACCTTGGGACTTCTGATAAAAGGGGAAGGTGTGGGAGGTGCTGGTTCCTGAAGGCAACCATTTGAAGATCTTCTGCTAAAGTCCTGGTCTGTTATTCCTGTTTAACTCTTGTTTGAACTTTTGGTTTAACTCTTGTTCGAACTTTTGATTTCTTTGTAAATAAATTTGGTTGGGTTCTTCCAGCCTGTTGACTATAAAAAGGGGTTGTCCCTGACATTCAAACAGGCCCGGTCATAGACTGGAACAGAACAGTTATATGTCAGTTATATCGTTACTAAAAATCTCTTCTTATGACCCTCTCATCCTTTAATCTGGGGTAGAGTCTGGGTGACTGGAGGGAGCTGAATATTTACTAGCTGGGTGCCCTTCCTGATGCCACAAAGAATTCACTGTAATTATTTTTTTTTCTTTGCACCCAGATAGACAAATATCTGTGGCTATCTAGGATTGAACTCTTAATCTTCCATTTGGGAGGTGAGTGTCTTCATATCTAGGCCGCCACATGTTTTATCATTACTAGCAGGGGGGAAAAAACAAAAAAAAAAAACATTTTCATAGAGGAAATGGCTGCCTGAGATGATTCAGCTCAGTCTATCACATCAGGATCCTATCATTCCATTCTTTTTCATGGATAGACTTAGACTACTCTGAAGCTGAGAATCTCCAGTCCTAATAAATAATATTTATTTTCCTAGAAGCATAATAGCTGTAAACAGCCTTGCAAGCTAAGTGTGCTTAAAACCTATTGATTTTGATTTGATTGTACTATAATAAATGAGGAACGCGTAAAGTTATTATAGTGTGACTGAGTTGGGGGGAAATGGACTGGATCAAATATTTATACTGTTTCCGTAATCTAATTAATGATGTCTTCATCACCTTGACTAATTAGGGTACTTGGAAACAAGAACAGTGAAAAGAGAGTTTGTAAAAACCCAATCCCTTTTCTTTCTTTTAATTTTGGCAGTGCCAGCTTTGTGTAACCCACCCTTAACTTTTTCTTTATTCTTAGTATTTGCTTGGACTAGTTCATTTCCAGGCATTGTGTATAAATCACATTTCACCTACAGCTCTGTAATGCCATTAATTCACTCTACCAGCTGCTAAAGGACCGGGGTTTGATTATGGTATGATTGTTTGCTAGGGGTGAATAATCTTTAGTTGACTGGGCATTTGGGGACAATAACAGCCATAGTGGGTAGGGAAGTAATGCAAAATAGGAGGAACAAGAAGTTGTGATCTGTTTAGTAGAGGAATTTATCCAAAAGAAGAGACTATATCCAGTTCAAGGTTGAACTGTGGAATCCTCGGTGCTATCTATCAATCCTTATCATTAGTGCTAGGGAACGTGGGGTTTGCTCCTTGGCAGCTTCTCCTGTCACTCTTGGTGTAGGTATGATTTTCCGCTTGGTTATTCCTTGATTAAGGTATTGTATTCTGCTTGATTGTTTGCCTGGTGCTAATCCCTGTTTGAGGGACGCGGTGGCTCAGTGGGTTAGGACGCTGAGCTTGTCGATCAGAAGGTCGGCAGTTTGGCGGGTCGAATCCCGAGTGCCGCGTAACAGAGTGAGTGCCTGTTACTCGTCCCAGCTTCTGCCAACCTAGCAGTTCAAAAGCACGTAAAAATGCAAGTAGAAAAATAGGGACCACTCTGGTGGGAAGGTAACAGCGTTCCGTGCGCCTTTGGCATCTAGTCATGCCAGCCACATGACCACGGAGACGTCCTCGGACAAGCGCTGGCTCTTCGGCTTTGAAACGGAGATGAGCACCAGCCCCTAGAGTCGGAAACGACTAGCACGCATGTGCGGGGGAACCTTTACCTTTACCTTTACCTTTTAATCCCTGTTTATTTGGTTGTTGCTTGTTGGAGAAGGATATGTTCTGCTCTTTTTGCTTCCTAGTTTAGATATAGCTTAGCTGCTATATAGTTAATGGTATTAAATCAAGCAAAAGGCACAGACAAAAGACTTCACATTTTCCAGTACTTTTCATCAGGTAAAGTGGCAAAACAAAAGAAACAAGGAAGTCCAGGAGTTAGGCCCACTAAAGTATGTCTTCAAGATACTGTCCTCATGGGGAACATCTCTTCTGCTCTTGAATGTTAAAGTAGAGTTTGGCCTTGCTCAGCAAGGGACTGGCATAAATCTTCTCTGCCTCTTCTCTGGAATGAGGGCACTCCAATCCTTTCCCAAGTTATTTGAAGTTGTTATCTTCACCCGTAGCATCTTGTTGCTGTCTAAAATATGAATTACAGGCTTCTCTCACACAGGGAAAGTACATTCCCTCATGGCTGGCATCAGTAAAGCAGCCATGAGCTTTTGGGAGCTCCCCCTGTCTCACATGGTACCAGCCACAGCTTCTGGTAAAATGTCATAAAACTGAAATCCTGGCCATTCAGCCCAAAAAAGCACACCACTGCTTCAGTGGTCCCTCTTGTTCAGCTCTCATTAAAAGCTTTTTCTGCCCTGGGGCCACAGCTTTGGAATATACTAAAAGCTTCATCATTAAAGACCTTGAAAAATCCCTAAAGATTCTTTTCCGTGACCTTGTGTTAAACTGAATATTTGTGAGTCTACAACGGCTTTTGACTTTAGGGTATGAAACGTCTACATTATTATCACAGGCTTTTTATTCCCATTAAACTGATCAGACCTGGAAAAAATATATCCTAGGTGATATGTTAAGAAATGTTTTGTAACACACATGACCTGGTTCTTTGCTGTATAAACACTCTACCCCTATGTCCCACCTATTAACCTTTTGTAATGTGCACGCCTGTTTATAAGCCTCCAGAGCAATACATGCATAACATACAGGAGCAATTACTGACCTGGAGACACTTAGCACTGTTCTTGAGACAGTTATTCCAAATGGATTGGAACTTAGGCATAGAAGGAATGAACTCTCTATTTGTCTCTCCCTCCCCATACACCCACTTCATTATTGCTTCCTATGGATATATAATTGGAATCAGCAAAGCCAAGTCCGTTAATGCCACAATCCCCCCCTGAATTGAGCAGAAGCAATTTGCAAGGGAAGGTATGATCTGTGTCAAAACAGCTGCACATTTCTATTCAGTAAGAAGAGTATTCAGTATCCCACTGCTTGTAGCCAGGCCTGAAGTTAATGGCATGAGGAGAGGCTGTTGGAAGGGTAACCATTGTAAAAATGCAGCTAGATTTCCTGTGTTTCATATTTTGAGATTTCAGTCGTGATGGCTGTGGATTAGGCGAGAGATTTTTCACACACCACTTGTACAAGGCAGCTGTGTCAGGGGCTGACTCAGCTTGACAGCATGTTGGTTTGCATAACCATAAAGAGCTGCTGCAGAATGAGAACTGTAAGGCAAACAAAGCTAGGAACAGGAATTCTGTTTTAATTCAATAGGCGATATGAAGAGAACTGGTGGGACAATTTAGTGGTTTCTGATCAGAGGAAGAAAGAAGAAAATGCAAAAAGTGTTAAGGAAAAAAAATCAATTCACTTTTTTTACAGTAAGTACAGGCAATCTGTCCATACTCACCTCATTTGAGAGAAAGAGAGAGAGAGAGAGAGAGAGAGAGAGAGAGAGAGAGAGAGAGAGAGAGAGAGAGAGAGAGAGAGAGAGAGTAGATTAGCAGAATTTCAGAATTTCATTCCAGTTAGCAATTACCCTTCTATAAATTTGTCTATGAAAACTGAAATTCAAATTCCTGAGAAAATACTTGCTAATTTCCACTGTGTGAATTTAATGATAAGTGAGAGACAAAATTAATTCTTTAATATGAAAGGAGGTATTATTTGGGAAAGTGTGACTTTCTATTTTCTTACTTTTTAATAAATGATCTTACACTGTACTGCGTCTTTTCCAGATCACATCTGGAATGCAAGCAAACATTGAAGAAAACAAACTGAGTGGCACTTTAAAGCTGTTTGTGGATTTAAAAATATTGAAGGCTAGAATAGATATTGGAAAAACTCAGGAAAAATATACAGTTCCAAAATGATCTGCATTTCAAGTCTGTCACTTACAGTTTCTTAGCTGCAGCTGTTTAGGTTCTGTATTTGAGACCTGGATTGGAACAGCCATCGGTATAGAATAGAAGCCACAAATTTAGAAAACAATTGTACATTTATATTGAAAATATAACTTTTAAAAATTGTATATGTAAATGCACATTCTTCTCAGAAGAGTACAGTAATGCCTAGCTGCACAAGGCACATGGTACAAGAAACAATGGTTGGAAACTGACCAAAGAGAGAAGCAACCTGAAACTAAGGAGAAACTTCCTGACAGTGAGAGCAATCAACCAGTGGAACAGATTATCCCCAGAAATTGTGTGTGCTCCATCACTGGAGATTTTTAAGAAGAAACTTATCTGAAACTTGTCTGAGATGGTATAGGTTCTTCTGCTTGAGCAGGGGGCTGGACTAGAAGACCTCCAAGGTCCCTTCCAGCTCTGTTCTATTCTATTCTATTCTATTCTATTCTATTCTATTCTATTCTATTCTATTCTATTCTATTCTATTCTATTCTATTCTATTCTATTCTATTCTACTCTACTCTTTCACCTATTTTGTTCAGTGGCAAATAAGTTTTATTTATCAAGAAAAGGAACATCAAAAACCAGTACATCAATCTTCTACCAAGCCAATTTCATTTCCCACAAGTTCTACACCAATTAATTATGGAACATATTTCAGCATCTCCAAAGCCACAAAGAAAACAATGGTTCAGCTTTTGTTTAGGTCAAATTCACCTACAGATGCCAATGTATGGGTTGAAGTTTTGTCTTTGAATGATTTATGACTCCTCAGGCAAGATTTTAGAACTACTTGAACTGGAAAAAAAATCTCATATTAAATCTTCTGTTAGAATGACTAAACATTTTGCTTACAGGGATTGATCTATGATGATTGAGACACATGAATCAACTACAAGGAGCCAGTGATAAAGAGGATTAGATAAACCAATGCTAAGGGGATTTGGCAGAAGAAATTTGAATTGCTGAACTAGCTAAAGATGACAATCTGTCTTTAGATCTTGCCTATTTGAAATGCAATATTTACCGGTTTGAGGAGGGGGAAAGTGGGTCTGAAAATGCCATTTTTACTCTGAAAGGCAACTCTTAAGAACATTCCAAATTCTCACTGTGCTCACTTCTCTTTTCTAAATTCCCTAAATGCCTTCAAAAACAATAATACCAAATAGTTATTTTTTTCCAGGTGTCATGTTCACCTGTATTTTTGCACATGTGAGCAGGAGTTTCCATGGTTTAATTTCCAGCTGAAAACAATTGTCCTGGTTCCAGAGAGAAACAAGATATTGGAGAAAAATAAATTAGGCTTAATGAAGAAGTGATTTTTGCAGACATTTCATTACCCAAGCTAGGTAACTTCATCAATTCTAGTTTTGAGGGCTGCTCTGTCCTCTGCCATGAGTTGATTTTGTTCTCCTCTTCTTCTGCTCTGTGTTTCTCCTGTGCACATGTGTGTTTCTATATATATATTTGTTTCGTTTTTGTTGCCATGTGTTTTGAGAGTCAGGAAAGTCTATAGAGTACTCTGGCTGCCAGCAGTAGCAGTATGCCTAGACATAGGAAGATATATAAATGGCTCCACAAAAGAGCATCTCAAATGGTATCTGCCAGGATTCTCTGTGTAAAGGGGGTATAGTATCCTCCCCTCAATGCAGGGTCTCATATCAAACTGTAGACCCCATTGTGATCTGCTGTAAGCTGAAGGCATATACTAGTCCAGTATCTGATTTTTTTAAAAAAATATAAATGATATTGCACTTCAATGGTTAGATGGCCTAGACCACAGGCGTCAAATTTGCAATGTCATGTGACATGTCATGAGGTATAACAACTTTTTTTCCCATTGCTGGCAATGGGGTGGGTGCGGTTTTGGCATGACACATCCGGCCCGTGGCCAGCAGTTTGACCCCCCCCCTGGCCTAGACATTGGTATCTGAACATAGATCTTTTTAACATTTATATTTTATTGTGCCTTGCTAATAGAAGTAAAACATTAATATATATTGTTAATCCATGTATAATATGCCATACGATAAATGTTTGTGTATGTGTATATGTGTGTGTGTGTGTGTGTGTGTGTGTGTATAGGGGTGGGGTGTATATATGTGTATGTGTGGGTATATATATTTGTGTGTTTGTGTGCATTTATATATATGTGTGTGTGTATGTATATGTATATAAAATATGTATCTAGAAATAAATTTGCATGGATTCATAACTTTTGAATACTCTACTTGATCTTAAATCCAGCATAATTATAGGTCATTCTCCAAATGACCTATAGAAAAAAATAATTCAAATGCACACAAATGGACCTTATCATTAGTATTCAGATGCACCAGGTTTTTATTTTAATATCTGCTATACATGGTTTTAGTGAAGCAGGTATAATAGTCAACTTTTTTGTAGCCAAGTACGAAGAAAAATGTTCTGTTAACAATGTTTTAGCAGGGTCTTAAATTCCATTTATGTTCATCAAGTTTCTCTCTGATTTCTAACAAAGATGGAACACAGTATAAATTCTGAGACTCAGGTTTACTTATCTGGAATAAGATTAATGAGTCAGTCAGTTAGGTTTATTTTTTACTCATTAACAGTTTATTCAAGTTTAATGTAACTTAAATCAGCAATTATGGGATTTTCTGTAGGTATTCTCAGGAACTGAAAGTAAGATTCATTGTTTCCCTGTGAAAAACTCAAAAGATATTAAGACTTTCCAATAATGTTATCCAGTGGAAATGGATATTTACAATTAAAATTAATTGGACTGATTAAATGCAAAGACTTTGCTTCAGTTTCTCAAGTGCTACACAAGATGAACGCAAGCTGAAATATTTTATCTCAAAGAATCAGAGGACATTAATTTTGGCTAAAGTGAAAGCAAAGGGAGAAAAAAAAACTCATTAAATGGGAAACAGAGTAACCTTTAGAATACAGAATTTCCCATTAAAGCTAAAATATTGACCACAACTTCTCAATTGTTCCTCTGAGCTCACCTAAAAAGTCTCAATCAATTCTCCAATTGCACAGAATTTCCAAAGCTCTGTCATCTTCAAAAACAGAAGAACAAAAGAAAACCAAAGGACACATTCATCAAATGGAATCCATTTCTTTCCTGACTCTTTCTTGATTCAAAACCTCCTTTGTTTAAAAAAAAAAAGAAAAAAAAGACTTCATGGCCACCAGGGAAAAGAAAAAGTAGTTTTTTGTTTGTTTTTCTGGCTCAATCTTAGGAAGGATTAGAGAACCCGCAAGAACTCAAAGCTTGTGGTTCTAAGGGAGAAGGGTCTTGGAAACCATATTTGTTCTAGGAACCCTGAGCCTCCAACATCTGGGTTTTAGCATGGGGAAGGATCCAGGAGGACACAGCAGTGAAAATACAGAATAACAGAGTTGGATGGGACCTTGCGGGGTCTTCTAGTCCAAGATATGTTCAGGCATCTCTTCTTAAAAACCTCCAATGTTTGGAGCACCACAACTTCTGGAGGCAAGCCGTTCCACTGGTTAATTATTTTCAATGTCAGGAAATTTCTCCTTTGCTCCAGGTTAGATCTTTCCTTAATAAGTTTCTATCTGGTCTTGTAAGGCTGGCCTAGTAACAGCCTTGTGGAACCCGAATGCGAAACCCCAAACAGAAAGAGGCAGAACTAAAACAGCTCGCTCAGGCTGCCATCTCTACAATACTGGGTTCCTTAAAATGAAAACCGGCAGTCTTTCATTTCTTTGGATCCTTTACAAATAACTCCAAGATATCCAACACAGCTTCCTCCTCCTGTTCGCCCCACAATAACAATCCTGTGAGGTAGGTGGGGCTGAGAGAGAGTGACAGGCCCAAAGTCACCCAGCCGGCTTTCATGGTGAACTTTTTTTTTATTTTGCAAAAATGCTTACCGCTACTTACAACGTTTGCTTTTAGCTTTGAATTAGAAAATGTTATTCAGAATTCCAGCTTCACCAAAATGATGTAATGGAAAAGAATTCTGCTGGATTGACACTAGCATAATAATTGGGGGTGGGGGTGTATTTGCAACGAATGTTTGTTTGTTTGTTTGCTCTTAGGCCAAGGTGACTATCCCAAAATGATAGTTTAGTTTAGATGGTTTAGAAACCATACTTAGCATTGTATGTGAAATCAGGCAGGATGGCCGATTGAACAAATCATGGTAACCAGCTACTATTTCTTTTAGAACAGTTTTTAATCATGTTTAATATGAATTTCACAAAATGTATTTCACAAAATTTTTATTTCTTCATTTTTCTCATTGCTGCTTCTAGCCATTTCATTCTTGGATGTAGGTGAACTATAATTTATAATCTGAGGACAAAAATTTCAAAGTTTCCATCCTTGGAATTTCTAGGCTACAATGAATTAGATTAACTACTGCTTTATTGTGATGACAACAGCATCTGTGTTTATAATTCCTTGTTTTCAACCACATAGTTTTCCAAAATTATAGGTTACATTCTACGGTATTCCATAATACCAATGCAATTTATTTATAACAAGATGTATTTGTATCACCATGGCATCACCAGGACATGGAGAAGCACTTGTTCCCTTGTGTTATGAAAAAAATATTAATTCTTATGGATCAATTATCTTTTTCAAAGCACAATCCATTGAACCATAAGCATGTGTATTTTTTTTCAAAATTCATCTAATTAACTCCTGCTAAATGAAAGTGCTTTGTTTATAACGATGGCAATTGTAAAGGAAAATACACAAACGTAAGCATTTGTCTTTAGTTAATAGGGTATAATCAAGACCACCTTAGTGACTGTGACATTAGCAATCATTTCAAATAAACAATGTCAGGATTGTTAATCATCGTTGCTTATCTTATTCCTTTAAAAAAAATACTTGCACATTTTTCAAGCAAAAGCAAGCTCCAAAAATCTCAGAAAAGCTGTCCAAAGATCAGTAAACAAAGACAGTTCTTGGCAACATGCTTAAATTTAAAAAGAGGTAACCAAAAAAAAGGGGTGGGGTGGGGGGGTAAGGAAAAATCAATATTCAGTATTACTTGTTTAATTACAAATATTCATAACAGCCTACACAAGAGCAACTGCTTTTCAATTGTAGCTTTTGTATGTTGGATGTAAAAAAAAGAAAAAGAAGAAACAGAATAATAATATTTATAGGTTTTAAGGGAAAATGTGTCTAATTAGTTGTCAGAGTCATAGATCTGAACAGATTTTTTCACCCTGTCATTCAGAGTAATTCTTTTGGTTGCTAGACTGAGCAGCAATATATATTATTAATATGGATGAATAATTGGTAATTAGAATCTTGTTAACACCTTCACCATTCTGGAATATGATGGATTTGCTGCCAGCCACCAAGAAAAAGATGGTGTGAGCTGACCTCACTTATGAGCTTGCTTTGATTTGTCCATCATCTCTTAATGTCATGGCTGCATTATACTTTCTAAAAATGTGTGTCTGTGTATGGTCAGAGGGTATAGTAACAAGCAATTATAGGATCCCTTAATCATTCAATCTCCACTGAATTATATATCATCTGGTTATATTGTTTTTATCCAATGGCAAGAAATATGTAATTGTTTTCCAATCTTGACCTCTAAGGAAACATTTCTTCTGTGGCTTCTGAGAAATTAACGGGAGCTTCTCCTCAATTCTGGCATCTGAAATAATTTCAATACTGTCGTTCCAGTTGAATGGAAGCTTTAAGTAAAGCAAGAGGCTAAAACCAATGCTCATGGCTTAAATCCAAATCGAAACACAAGCATCTGAATGAAACCACAACGATGGTGGTTCAGTGATCAGAGTGCAGTATTGCAAGCAAACTCTGCTCACTGCCAGCAGTTCGATCCTGACTGGCTCAAGATTGACTGAGCCTTCCATCTTTCCGAGGTCTGTAAAATGGCAATAGTCTGATTCTGAAAACTGCTTAGAAAGGCTGTAAAGCACTATGAAGCAATAGATAAGCCTAAGCACTATTGCTATGGGGAAAAAATGCATCACAACATTCTCCAATTCATAAGGCGCTTCAATAAACTTCATTATTCCAGTCATTCATAGCGCTATTGATTATGTTAATTCCTATTTTATATGTGGATGGCTTTTATAATTCAAATACCTCAATTGTACTATCTTCATCAGTATCTTTCCTTGTGATTGTGAGCCAGTTTGATCTAGTGGTTAAAATGCTGGCCTAGAAACCAGGAGATGGTGAGTTATAGTTCTGCCTCAGGCTTAAAAATTGGCTAGGTAACTTTGGACCAATCATACTCTCTCAGCCTAACTCACATCACACACTTGCTTTTGTGGGGAAAATAGGAGAAGGAAGGAAGTATTAGATATGTTCACCATCTTGAATTACTTATAAAGTAATACAGGTGGATAAAAATTGAATAATATATAAATTAAATGCCCACCCTAATGAATTTCTCAGAATGATTATTACACACCATGCCCCAAATGTTGTGTCACAATATGTAGGCTTTGGTGTGAGATAATATGCACAACATTTTCATGGATTGGCCACTAGACTTTTATCTAATCTCAAGCTAATGTTCATTTCATTTGCTTAGGAATGATCTTAAATTATAAAAAAAAAGTATACATGTATCGCTAGATTGTGCTGGTCTTTCCTCTCATCTGTGATTTATTGTTTTTTATCTGCCTGGAAAAAATAAATTTCAATTTCAGCTTCCGCAGTTATTGTTGAGATATATCACCCCCGTGAGTTTAAATGCCTTATCAAGGTGATAGCCATTTCACATAGGCGTAATGCATGTGGCGATTTTGTCAGAAAGCCAAACTATCATTCTTACAGTATAAAATATGTATTAGAGAATAGTGAATACAAAGCTGATTCAAGCTGTGTATATATATAAAAAGTATGAACATTTCTGTGATTTTTTTTTCCCTGACTAAGTTCATGAACAGTTAAGGCTGAAAAGAACCGGCTGTTAGTAATATTCAAACTTTCAAGGGGAAAATACATTGATTGTATCATTTATCGGTAAATTAGAGCCACTCCACCCTCAACAATTTCTTTGCTGATTATTTTAGGAAGATCTCTACCTGAATCTGATTGCATTGGGAGTTTGCATTGCAGCTAGGCAAAGCTCTGGATCTCCATTTTTAACCTTTACAACTAATTAAATTTTAGAGCATACTCTGTGAAACTGGAAATGCCCATATTTCTTTCTTGGACCAAGTGTTTGATTATGTGGTTCAGTGAATAATGCATTCAGATTATAATCTAGCCTGTTATTTCACCCCAATGTTATGGTTAGTTTAAGATACAGACTTTTGTGTGATCCCCAAAATTGGATTGAATAAATTGGTAAAGCATGTTGTATAAATACAGCTAATATCTATCTTTGTCTGAGTATTGGTCATATAATGCAGACAGACAGCCTTTACAATGGTTACAATTAACAAATGCATGTCTATTTATCTATCACCTCTATTTTTTTCTGTCATCTGCCTGTCTATATCATCTGTCTGTCTGTCTGTCTGTGTCTGTCTGTCTGTCTGTCTGTCTCTATCTATCTATCTATCTATCTATCTATCTATCTATCTATCTATCTATCTATCTATCTAGAATCTATCATCTATCAGCATTTTGTGTTCCCCAAGTAATTCACCCTATCCATACAACTGCACATCACCGTATGTACCATTGCTATTTTGTGATAAATAAATAAATAAAGCAAGCAAGTAAGCAATAATTGTCTATTTTGTGCCTGTTAGGAAGATGATGACTTTTCATAGTTTATTGGAGTATCTCACTACACAATGTGTAGACTGCGGAGAAGCATGGTGACAGATTATCATGATATAATTGTTGTTCCATGGAATTCCTTTGCAAATATTATAGATGAGTGGCAGACAATAAAGGAGAATATTTGTAGTGCAAGATTGGAATGAGGGGTGCTTGGTACTCACTGAACTTGGTTGTTTTCTTGCTGAACTTTCATTACCAAACTGAAACATGGTAACATGGTAGAGTCTATCCTATCAATATGAAGGGGAGGTAGAGCTTGTCCTATGAATATGGAAGTTCTAATATTCCATTTGATTTAAAACAGCCTTTGTTGTTGTTAGTTGTGAAGTGGTGTCCAACCCATCGTGACCCCGTGGACAATATTCCTCCAGGCCTTCCTGTCCTCTACCATCTTCTGGAGTCCATTTAGGCTCACGCCTACTGCTTCATTGACTCCATTCAACCACCTCATTCTCTGTCGTCCCCTTCTTCTATTGCCCTCAATCTTTCCCAGCATTAGGCTCTTCTCCAGCGAGTCCTTCCTTCTCATTAGGTGGCCAAAGTATTTGAGTTTCAGCTTCAGGATCTGGCCTTCTAAAGAGCAGTCAGGGTTGATCTCCTCTAGGACTGAATGGTTTGATCACCTTGCAGTCCAAGGGACTTGCAGGAGTCTTCTCCAGCACCATAGTTCAAAGGCTTCAATTCTTTGACGTTCAGCCTTTCTTATGGTCCAACTTTCACAGCCATACACTGCAACTGGGAAAACTATTTATTTATTTATTATTTATTAATTTAATTTATATACCGCCCTTCTCCCAGGGGACTCAGGGCGGTGAACAGGGCAATACATAAAAACTAGATACAAAAATTAAAATTGTTAAAACATGATTAAACAATGCCCATAAAATTAATACAAATTTAAAATTAAAATCGTTTATAAAATCCCACCTCGTCCCATCAGGCCAGGCCAGCTTGTTTAAAGAGATGGGTTTTAAGATCGCGCCGGAAGGAGCGGAGATCGGGCGCCATCCGGAACTCAACCGGAAGATGGTTCCATAAATCCGGTGCACCCACAGAGAATGCTCTCCCCCTGGGGGCCACCAGTCGGCATTCTTTGACCGGTGGCACCCTGAGGAGGCCCTCTCTGTGGGAGCGTACTGGGCGGAGGGAAGTTGACGCCAGCTGCAGGTGCTCCCCAAGGTATTCTGGACCCATGCCATGAAGGGCTTTGTAGGTCATTACCAACACCTTGAACCTCACCCGGAAGACAACTGGCAACCAATGCAGCTCGCAGAGCAAAGGTGTGACATGGGAGTATCGGGAAACTCCCAGTACAACTCTCGCGGCTGCATTCTGTACCAGTTGGAGCCTCCGAGTGGTCTTCAAGGGTAGCCCCATGTAGAGAGCGTTGCAGTAATCAAGACGAGAGGTCACGAGCGCATGAGTGACCGTACGTAAGGCATCCCGGTCTAGATAGGGCCGCAACTGGCACACCAGGCGAACCTGGGCAAAAGCCCCCCTAGTCACAGCTACAATATGGTCTTCTAAGGAGAGTTGTGAATCTAGGAGGACTCCCAAGTTGCGGGCCCTATCTACAGGAGGTAATGACTCACCCCCCATAATGAGGGGTGGGATATCCTGAATATCCCGAGATGCCGGTACTCACAGCCACTCAGTCTTGTCAGGGTTGAGTCGAAGCCTGTTCCTCCCCATCCAGACCCGGACTGCCTCCAGGCACCGGGACATCACGTCGAGGGCATCACTGGGGTGGTTTGGGGTCGAAATGAAAAGTTGGGTATCATCGGCATACTGATGATACCCAACTCGAAAACCATGAATGATCTCATCCAGCGGTTTCATGTAGATGTTGAACAGGAGAGGCGAGAGGACCGACCCCTGAGGAACTCCACAAGCGAGAGGCCTCGCGGTCGACCTCTGCCCCCCTGCCAACACCGACTGCGAGCGTCCCAGGAGATAGGAGGAGAACCACTGAAGAACCGTGCCTCCCACTCCCAATCCCCTGAGACGCCGCAGCAGGATACCATGGTCGATGGTATCGAAAGCCGCTGAGAGGTCTAATAGGACTAGAACAGAGGAATATCCCCTGTCCCGAGCCCTCCAGAGATCATTCACCAGCGCAACCAATGCCGTGTCCGTGCTGTACCCGGGCCTGAAGCCCGATTGGTACGGGTCTAGATAATCCGCTTCATCCAGGACCAGAGGGAGCTGATGCGCCACCACACTCTCAACAACCTTTGCAAGAAAGCGAAGGTTGGAGACCGGACGAAAGTTATTCAAAACAGCCGGGTCCAAGGCAGGCTTCTTGAGGAGAGGTCTTACCACCGCCTCTTTCAAGGCGGCGGGAAAACTACCCTCACTCAGAGAGGCAGATATAACCGCCTGGAACCAGCCTCGTGTCCCCTCCCGGGCTGCATAAACCAGCCAGGAAGGGCACAGGTCCAATAAACATGTGGTGGAGCTCAGCCTCCCCATGATCCTGTCCACTTCCTCCGGAGTTACAGGATCGAACTCCTCCCAGGTGACATTGACAAGACCGCTCGTGTCCTGATCGTCCGATACTGCCCAGTCGGAGTCCAAACCGGTCCGAATCCGAGCGATTTTGTCCGACAGATGTTGGCTAAATTCCTCGGCACGTCCCTGCAAGGGTTCCTCACTCACCTCCTGATTAAGGAGGGAGCGGGTCACCCTAAACAGTGCGGCCAGGCGATTATCTGCGGACGCGATGAGGGCAGCGAACTATGGCCTTGGCTTTATGCACTTTTGTTGACAGGGTGATGTCTCTGCTTTTTAGTCTGCTGTCCAGATTTGCCATGGCCTTCCTCCCCAGGAGCATGCGTCTTTTAATTTCTTGGGTGCAGCCTTGCAGTAGGTTAAATCATAGCCCCATGTTTTTACAAGAATCAATGGAAGTGATTGGTGCAGCCAGAGAGGAGAGTCCTTTGATGCACAAGATAGGATGCTTTGATGAAGCTTCCCAGTTCCTTTCCAGATAAATAATCCAGAGAATATTCAGGGACTGATCTGGTCTTCAACAATAAGAGAGTTAAAAACGCTGGGTAAAATACTTCAGCCTATCTTTTAAAGAATCAGGAAATACTTGATGGGAAACATGTTCCCTAAACGCTGCCTCCAGGTAGATTGCTTGAGACTAGGCTAGGCTAAATCATAACATACCAGTAGTAAAAGATGTGTGTGCCTTATTCATATACAAATGTAATGTGCCTTGTTCATTTACAAATATAATGAGCCACTATTCTTATTTAAACTGAATTTCAGTCTTGTTCTGTGATGAAATACATCCAAAATATTTTCTACATATAAATTATTTCTCACGTATTAATTACTGTATCTCTGCTGTTTTGCACATGCTCATAGACTTTAAAAAGTTAATAAAATTAAGAGAATGTTTTCACTTCTTCCACAAGTAAAAGTTAGCTGGATTCAGGGGAATGTAAGGGGAATGTTTGTTTGACTTTTATAAGTTCACTTCACAACCATGCATAAGTGGCTTTTTCAGACATGATTTTTAGATGAATAAAAGAATGAGGAACTGCGGGAAACCAACAGTGGTTGACCAGTAAGATTTGCATGCTGTCTGTCAGTCCACATTTTGTAGGCCACTGCTGATTAGATATTTGAGGATTGATCCAGGTCATTGAGCACCTTTCCTGGTTTGTCAGAACCATGAAGTTTAATGAGAGAAACATCTTTGACTTTCAAATGCAGTATCCCTATTTAAGTCATTTCTGCCATTGTATTGATGTGGCGGAAACTCTTCATTGACTACTTAGGATTTGTTCGCTATTCTTAAACAGACTCAGCCATGCATGTGCCATGGAAGGGAGATTATTAAAGCCCTTAAGAAGCTAGAAATATAAAAGGGATATCAGCATTCAGATGGAAAATGGTAGGTAATCTCAGATTTTTAATAGTAGGTAATTCAGATTTATGGTATGGGGTCCTTAGTACAAACAAAAATGTTCCCTTTGGGGCTAGTGTACTGTATGCAAGAATCAAGGGTGAGGCCAGGAGAGGAAACAAACAGGGAAGGAAGGAAGGAAGGAAGGAAGGAAGGAAGGGAGGGAGGGAGGGAGGGAGGGAGGGAGGAAGGAAGGAAGGAAGGAAGGAAGGAAGGAAGGAAGGAAGGAAGGAAGGAAGGAAGGAAGCTTGTGTATGAAAACTTCTGATAAACAGCTCTAAAGCATTTATTTTGAATTATAAATGCATTCTGAATGGTTTCATTTTAAATTATGTTATATGGATTGGAATTGGAATCGTGATGATTCTGCTTGGAGTAATTAATGAATAGGGAATTGCACCACTGTCATTAAAAGTACAATTTATGACCTTTTTTAAATATATATATATATATATAAGCTTGGTTTGCAAACTAGGTAGTTAAATGGATTAAAATGTACATTAATCTGTACCTTCCTAATCACCATGATCGTTTATAATGCATAACAGAAATTAATGGTGCACAGTGTGAAGGAATTCTTGTCTTTTTTCAATTCTCACAAGAGAGGGCTACTGTTTGTTAATTTCAAGGTGACAGATTATGGCTGGAAAGATGTAAATTAAAGCTAAGTCTACAAAGTAAAACTAAGACTATTTATTTTTGAACAGATGGAGAATTGCAGCTTAAGTTGCATCACTGTTAAAATAAGAAATGTCCTTGTTGAGCAAAAAAAGTGGTTTTGCATGGTTGCAAAATTATATTTTAGCCAACACATTATTGATGCTGAGAACTTGGTCCAGGTGGATCATCATCATTCGGATGCTAGTGATTTTCTTATTGTTGTGTTCTGGTAGTTGCCAAGGGAGGCAGCTGCTACCCCAGTCTTCAGAATTCACATGGGACAGACTTGGTTGGAAAACACAAATGTTCATAGAACAAGGACTTTACATTTGACAGAGATGAGACTGAACAAAAAACTCAGAAATGTGCTCATGTTGGAAAAATCAATTGAATGATAGCCAAGAGAGATGAAAAGCTAACAGATTGATGAGAGAGAAGAAAAAAAATGGGTCTCATTAGTAGGCAATAGATTGGATTTGACAGAATATCTCAGTCCAAATGACCAGAGACTTATTGAGAAATATTTTTTAAAAATATGCTTTGTTTTTCACATTAGATTGATTAGATATAATTCAGTCTGATTTGCAAATTATACTGGGCATTTTCAGTTAAACAGGGGAGAAGAGATGCTTCCAGAAGCCAACAGCTATGTCTAATTGCATTACTAAACTCTCTTAGGCATTTCTTTCTGTATTTCCCTCTGTAAGATATGCTAACTATATAGTTACAGTATGTAGTAACCTCTAAGGTAAGATCAGCATAGCTGAGAATCTTACGCTACTGGAAAACCCTTTTTTAACCTAACACTGTTTTAGAACTGGAGTTTAGTATTATTACCTTCTGACCAAAGAGAGAAGCAACCTGGAATTAAGGAGAAACTTCCTAACAATGAGGACGATTAACCAGCGGAACAGCTTGCCTCCAGAAATCGTGGGTGCTCCATCCCTGGAGGTTTTTAAGAAGAGACTAGACAGTCACTTGTCTGAGATGGTATAAGGTCTCCTGCTTAAGCAGGGGGCTGGACTAGAAGACCTCCAAGGTCCCTTTCAGCTCTATTCTATTCTATTCTATTCTATTCTATTCTATTCTATTCTATTCTATTCTATTCTATTCTATTCTATTCTATTCTATTCTATTCTATTCTATTCTATTCTATTGCATATCCCATCCCATCCCTCTATTCTATTCTATTCTATTCTATTCTATTCTATTCTATTCTATTCTATTCTATTCTATTCTATTCTATTCTATTCTATTCTATTCTATTCTATTCTATTGGTAAATGGATGTAGATATAATTTCAATGAAGAAATGGTTGGGCCATTAAAGGAGGAAAAACAGCAATTCAGAAAAATAGATAGCTTGAGAAAGAAACTTAAAACAATCCCATCTTGCTTGTCTTTGGCCTAAAATGAGGCAGACAATCTTCAAGATTGTCTCTCTGGCCCAGGCTGAGAATTTTAATTCTAATTTTAATTGTTTTTTTTTTACTTTTTCAGGGACCGTTATAATCTTTTTAATTGTTTTTAATTTTTGTATTTCTTGTTTTAATTACCCTGTTAACCGCCCTGAGTCCTTCGGGAAAGGGCGGTATACAAATCCAATTAAATAAATAAAATAAATAAATAAATTATACTGGCTTACAACATAAAGGACCAATTCTAAAATCCTTGCGGCCTCTCTGTTTCCTGACTGCCTATACTTAGTCCTTGATTTACGATCACAACTGGAACTAGAATTTGCATCAATTTTATGACATTTTTTCCATGGTTATTAAATGAATTTAGCTTCACTTATTGATTTTTTTTGTTTGTTTAAGATGGTCATAAATGGTAAATGGTGATCACATCACTCAAAGACCCTGTGACTGTTGTAAATCACAACCATGGAGATGCTGCAGTGGTCATAAGTGCGAGGCCCAGTGGCCACTTTTTTTCAGCACTGTCCTAACTTTAAAAAGTTATTAAATTAATGGTCATAAATCAAGCTCTAACCTGAAGAGCTGACTCAGGGAAATATTGGAGAATGAGGTTAAATCTGCAGATTCAGAATTCACAGAGCAGCTGGATCAAAATAACTCTGAACCTGATTTAGTGGATCTAAAACCTTCATAAGATACCATTCTTGTGTCTGGAATATCTTTATTTGAAAACTAACACACCACTCTGTCCTTGCAGTGTACACTAACAAAAAGGAATAAAAAATTACCTGTGAGTAGAGTATTTTTCAAGAAAAAAATAATGCATTCTAAATGGCTCTGATTACCAGGAAGTGGACCCCAGTTAGCCATATTATATTCTCATAAATAACTCCAAGGTTTATGTTGTCCCCCTAAAAGTTTTGGTAGTTTTATGACACTGGAAATCTAACAAATAAAAAACAAAGCAAACCCATTTTTCCATTCACCTGCAATAGAGAAATATGTGGCTTAAGAGGAAAGATAGTACAATGGTTTTATTAATGGAATCAGGGGGAAAAATAATTATTTTTTTTCATTCTCATTCAGTTATGGCTGTCATTCGATGACCTTGTGCCAGTCATTATTTCATAGTATGTCTTGAAAGCTTGTTTTATGTTTTGAAATTCAGCAACCTTACACATATGACACTCTGACTTCCATAAGGAAAAGAATAGAAATATGACAAATAGGTATCTTTACATAATAGATACATCTGTGTCAAATCCTTAGAAAACTTCACAGAAAGTCTTATACTTAACACTACTAACAGTCTTGTGCTAATGGTTGAAGTAGCTACTCAACTTTAATATAGTAACCTACTTACAAGCACAACTTATCCATCTACCCGCTTACTGTTTTATTCAGCCCAGTTCCACTTACTCCAGTCAGCTAATGCTGAAATAAAGACTAATTAACAATAATTATAATAAACATATAACAATAATTGTATAAAACCAAGAGATAACAAGAACATATCTGAGGTTAAAAAGAAACTGTACTATAACTTTTCATTTCCAAATGTTGCCTTAAAATGACAGATTTTTGTTTTGTTTTGTTTGGCTTTTTCTGTGAAAAGTTAAAGTGTGGAGGCTAAACAGATTTCAGGGAATAAAATATTTCAGAGAATCTGAGCACTGATCAGAGAAGAAAAGGTTTCATAGTCCATCACCTTGAGGAACTGGAAGCCAACATTAATCCAATGTTCATCGATGCATATGGTAGCCAGTTTCTACAACCTGATTTCTTCCTGATGGTTTAAACTGGAATTCCATAAATTCTATACATGCTGATTGGGATTCATTTTATTATCTTGCTTGCTTGCTTGAAAATGGAAAGAAGAGCTCTTGACCTCTCTCAAAGCGATGTTTCGTGCAGCCAGCTGAACTTCCTGTAATGTCATGCAGAGTTGAACTTGAAAGAGACAGAATTTTTTTAAAAAAGTATATTCACACATGCATGCACACAAACACACATCCCTGCCCCCTTGTAAAGTTAATAGAAAGTTAAGAGGCTATTCTCTACCCTCCCACTCAAAGTGATATTTAGAGAAATATCTGCTAGCTTCAAAGGCACTGTTGAAGTGAAGCACCCCTTTGAAGCTTCACACAACTCTCAGGTGAATTAATAGTCTCTCTTTCATGGATAGTCCTCTCTACTGCAATCTGCCATCTTCCTGATTCCCATTCAGTCCTGCAGAAAATAGTCAGCAGGTATTTTTCTCCACCACTGATTTATTCAGACTGAGATGTGTGGACAGCCAGGGAGGCTTCAGATGAAGGGAAAAGGTATGATTCCAAAATGGTTATATCATCTTCTGCAACTTGCATTGGAGAGACATTGTCAAGCCTGAAGAATCAGGACCACATGTTCAGTTCCAGTTAAGCTGATTTATTACTCATTAAAAAAGGTAAAGGTTCCCCCGCACATGCGTGCTAGTCGTTTCCGACTCTAGGGGCCGGTGCTCATCTCCGTTTAAAAGCCGAAGAGCCAGTGCTTGTCTGAGGACGTCTCCGTGGTCATGTGGACTGCATGATTAGATGCCAAAGGCACACGGAACGCTGTTACCTTCCCACTGGAGTGGTCCCTATTTTTCTACTTGCATTTTTACATGCTTTCGAACTGCTAGGTTGGCAGAAGCTGGGACGCTCACTCTGTTACGCGGCACTCAGGATTTGACCCGCCAAACTGCCGACCTTCTGATTGACAAGCTCAGCGTCCTAACCCACTGAGCCACCGCGTCCCTATTTATTACTCATACCTGTACAGAAAAATCTAGTCAACTAAAAGCCAGCATTAAACTGGTCCTGGATAAGCGTTAAAAGAAGGGCTGGACTTTTATCACTTATGGGAATGTAAGAACTCCAGGATAATTCCTTTCTTGACTCTACCCCTACTCTCTCTATCTCCTCCTCCTACAGAAATTTAAACCAAATGACCAACTACTAAGAGAATAAGGGAGGAAAACTTGAGTAGTTTCTTTTTACAGTCCAGAATATCTTCCTTTGTCTCATTGATTTATTTATTTATTCAATTTGTATACCGCCCTATTCCCGAAGGAACATATAATTTCATAGTTTGAGATCCTTTTTTTCTTCCTTATGATTCTGATTTTTGTTATATAAAATGGATAGCTGGTCTTTGACTATAAATACAGTTTATATTAGACTAGGGGATGTCAACAGACAGTGGGGTGACAAGGAATGATCTGCTTTTGCTTCTTAAAAAACTAATGCAATATTTGTTTGCACCAGCAAACAAAGATGGGTAAGATGCCATAAAATGCCATTTGTTCTTGGTGTTGGCTGGAAAGAGGTGAACACATTGCTGGACAGAGGAAAAAATTTCCCTTTTCCCTAATAAAATAGTAATGGTGATTGCCTCTGTGGGGAATTTCCTCAAATTCTTTCATACTAACAAGGCTGTTGTTACACAAGGACTTGAAAGATGGTAGGGAATCAAAACTATGGAAAGGGGAGACTCTATTGCAGAGATTGTGTATGTGTGCATGTGTGTGTGTGTGTGTGTATGTGTGAATGTTTATTGCGAGAAGCTATGATTTGCCACTACTTGTCTGCTATGTCAGAAGAACTCACTCTTTGGAACAGAGAAAGAACTTGATCAAAAGATACAGTCTTCTATGACATGTGTAACACTAATTACATAAAGCTACAACACTTCATTTGGTTGTAAATTTGTTAGTCTCTCTAAATCCACCACCACCCCCATCTGCCTCTCCCTCTCCCTCTCTTTCTCTGTCTATGTGTATACAAAATATTTTCTCTTGGAATGCACTTGAGAAGACATTTTTATAAGGAATTCATAGATATCAAAGAAAATGGGATGAATATCTGCAATATAAATAACAGGCAACAGGATTAACATCTTCCACTTAGTTTCTTTTTTAAAACAAAAAATGAAATGGCATAAAATCACTTGAAATAATAAAAAAAAGAAATCAAAGTTAGTGATCATAACATTATATGTAATTATAATATCATACAAATGAAGGAAAAAATATCTGGAGAATTTTGTTATAAATAAAATCATTCTAATGATTTTCTTTCTCCAGAACCACTCTCAAACCAGGCTGTACAGTATGTATATCAGCTAACTATAGTTATTAAATGATTCTTAACACTTCTGGTTAGTTCAAATGGCAAAAGTAAAATATTTCAAATATTAGTTTGAGAGAGAAAGAGAGAGAATGTATGTGATATATATGTGTGGATATATAAATATAGGTATATAGATTTCCCTCCTACTGCTGAATGTCTATGGAGATTTTCAGTCATCGAGTCATTCGTCTTCAAAGAAAAAAAGGAAAGTCCAGTTGCCTCATGAAAAAGCACCATTGTGCCTCCTATTACTGCTTTATCACATTGCTAAAGAAAAAAAGAACTTAGATTTACAATCCTATAGTTAAAACACAAGTTGTATACAAACATTTAACAAGAATTTGAGATGTATTCCATTTAATTTCAGGTATACAATCTGTTTCTATTAGCTAAATAAGACAGAAAGATATTAAAAAGGCCTTCTTTCAGAGTTCAGATAGTTCTTATGCATTGCTCTGATTCATTGCAAGACCCACAAAAATCATCCTGCAACTTGAACAATTGAGTTTTGGTCCACAATTTAGTGTTAATTTCTCTCTGAAATTTTTGAAAAAACAACAACATACTAATAGTGAGAAAATGCTTTGGGCATTTTTATCCCATAATAAATACAGTTTTCTGAATACTGGAACATGAAAGGGATAGCAATAACAGCAAGATCCTATTCAAATTAGATTCTCAGCAGGAAAGTAATTACTTAATGATAAGCCCACTCAAATTGTGTTTGATCTTGTTCATCAAATTTATCTGATTAGAAAAAGTGGAGTTATCTGATTCTGAACATGCAAACATTTGAATCAGTTTCATCAGTTTTATTTGAATCATTGATTGGAACATATGAATTAGATTAATTCAGTATACACACACACACACACACACACACACACACACACACACACACACACACAGACATATATATATATAAAACAGGTATGTAGGCCTTGGCATATTCGGGTCTTTTCCTGTGTAAGATTGAGGGTGTCTTGGCGACGTTTCGACAAGGTCCCACTTGTCATCTTCAGGCTGGTGTCACGAAGCTGAAGACACAAGCCTGAAGATGACGAGTGAGACTTCGTCGAAATGTCGCCAAGACACCCTCAATCTTACATGGGAAAAGACCCAAATACGCCAAGACCTACATATATATATATATGAATATGAATATGAATATATATATATATATATATATATATATATATATATATATATATATATATATATATATACACATACACACACACACACACACACACACACACACACACACACATATATATATATATATATGAATATATTGTGGACTTATCACAAAAATGAAACTGAATTATTTGATCCATGTTCTCCAATTGATTCAATTCAATGAATTGATTTGTCAGCTCAGATAAAGCTTCACTAAAGCAATTATAAAGACATATATAACTTATTATCAAATAATGCCCTATGGATATGAAACTAAAATGTTAGGCTACTTCATACCATTTCATCAGCAACCTTAGGGCCTTTGTTAAAGATTACAAATGAAATTTTTTAAAGTGATAATGTTTGCATCTTACTGGGATGTCTTTTAGTTCAGACGTCCCCAAACCTTTGAGCACCAGGGACCAGTTCTGTGGAGAGAGGTTTTTCCATGGACCAGAGGGGGTGTGGTTTTGTGTGCTGCCTGCATCCCATGGATGGGGCTTTTCTTGTTTGCATGGACAGTTTCTGGCATGGGGCAGCTGGTGCCAGTCCATGGACTAGGGCAGGGGTCGGCAACCTAAAAAAGAAAAAGAGCCACTGGGAACCGGTTCCATCACAAATTAAAAAAAGAGGGAGCCGCGTGCGTGTGTCCATGCACGCGCATGCGCAAAAAGGTTTTTTGCGCATGCGCGGACGCACGCAGCTGCCATTTTTTAAAAAATGAGATGGAACCGGTTCCCGGTTGCCCGATGGCGACGGCCCGTCTGCAAAGCTGCCGCTTTCGGCAGCTTTGCAGACGGGCCGTGGCAGCTTCCGCAAAGAGCGGCACCCCTGCCCATTCCGAGAGGTGCGCGCGCACCTCTCCGAACGACCGGAGGTGCGCGCGTACCTCCGCGCGAATGGGCAGCGGTGCCGCTCTTTCAGGAAGCC
This sequence comes from Vipera ursinii, assembly GCF_947247035.1. Classification (NCBI taxonomy): domain Eukaryota; kingdom Metazoa; phylum Chordata; class Lepidosauria; order Squamata; family Viperidae; genus Vipera; species Vipera ursinii. Next base: position 10,915,952 of record NC_139520.1, read on the forward strand.
CGCCGCGGCCCGTCTGTGAAGCTGCCGAAAGCGGCAGCTTAGCAAACGGGCTGCGGCAGCTTCCGCAAAGAGCGGCGCCCCTGCCCATTCCGAGAGGTGCGCGCGCACCTCTCCGAACGACCGGAGTTGCACGCGCACCTCCGTGCGAAGGGGCAGCGGCGCCGCTCTTTCAGGAAGCTGCCGAAAGCGAAGGGGCAGCGGCGCCGCTCTTTCAGGAAGCTGCCGAAAGCGGCAGCTTCCTGAAAGAGCGGCCCGCTGCCCGTTCGCGCGGAGATACGCGCGCACCTCCCCAAAGGTTTGGGGAGGTGCGCGCGCACCTCCGGTCGTTCGGAGAGGTGCGCACGCACCTCTCGGAATGGGCAGGGGCGCCGCTCTTTGCGGAAGCTGCCGCGGGCCCGTCTGCTAAGCTGCCGCTTTCGGCAGCTTCACAGACGGGCCGCGGCGGGCTTCCTGAAAGAGCGGCACCGCTGCCCGTTCGCGCGGAGGTACGCGCGCACCTCCCCAAAGGTTTGGGGAGGTGCACGCGCACCTCCGGTCGTTCGGAGAGGTGCGCACGCACCTCTCGGAATGGGCAGGGGCGCCGCTCTTTGCGGAAGCTGCCGCGGCCCGTCTGCTAAGCTGCCGCTTTCGGCAGCTTCACAGACGGGCCACGGCGGGCTTCCTGAAAGAGCGGCACCGCTGCCCATTCGCGCGGAGGTACGCGCGCACCTCTCCAAAGGTTTGGGGAGGTGCGCGCGCACCTCCGCCCATTCGGGGAGGTGCGCGTGCACCTCTCCAAATGGGCGGTGCCACTCTCCATTTGGAGAGGTGCGCGCGCACCACTGCCCGTTGGAAGAGGTGCGCGCGCACCGGGCGGCTGGGAGCCGCAAGAGACGGCTCAAAGAGCCGCATGCGGCTCCGGAGCCGCAGGTTGCCGACCTGTGGACTAGGGGTTGGGGACCCCTGTTTTAGTTTTGCTACTTGTTGGCTTGTTAGACAAATGAATTTTAACAGAGTAATAGAATGAATTTGAAGAATGGTTTCTAAATCAGCCCAACACTTTAAAACAAAATGAGGGAATGAACCAACCAAGCATGTCTTCAGTCATTGCTACTGTAATTGACTGGTGGGAATCATATATTAATAAAATATGCAGCAATTCCAAAGTGAAATAACCAGCAGAGGGACTCAAATTGGCTTATATTAACCGACAAACTTATTGTACAATGTATTGCCATCCTACTGTGTGTCTATTCATTGGCATTTTTCAACAGCAAATTGAAAATGATCAAACATGCAAGGGGCCTTTCATAAAACTTGAAAGAGTACTTGAAACTGTGGGAGCAGTTTCAGCTTTAGTCGCTTACATTTTCTTTTTATTTAATCACATTCACTTATTGCCTGTTCATCCTCTAGTTATGATAAGTAACTTTGCCAGAGGAGAGTGGGAGAGAAAAAAAAGAGGCTGAGATAAGATTATGTTCCCTTAAGCATTCTTTAAGGTTCATGTCTGACAATGTAATCAAAGGTAGCTGCTAATTAAAGAGAAAAAAAATATCCAATTAGCACCTGGTTTTTCCTTTTTGGAGTGAAAGAACCTCACTCAACTGCTGCAATGTGTAAAAGGAGTTGTCATTTCTCCTCGGGTTTCCTAGCCCCACAAAATGCCAACATAGACACAGGGGGTGTTCACATGTTTTAATAGGGTGCTGTGCTGCATTAACTTTGGAGTGTCCCTGGATCACAGAATTAATTTACATCCCTTCAGAAAGGGAGCCGGATTTATTAAAGTACAATAATAAATTAAACACTATCAGCGGATGGAAACTGTGGCCTCCTTGAGATATAAAATACACTTTCACCCCAGCAAAGGTTGTCAGGTGCTGTCACCTGCTAAGATCCTCTTGAAATTTAGTTTGGACACATTACTTGGTATTGGTCTTGCATGCTGGGCTTCTTAATGCAGCAATGGCTGAAGAGCGATGCAGATTGGAGAGAAAGGCACCTTGTAATAAAGTATTCATCAGAGCCTTAGCTGCAAGGTAGAAATATACTTGAGACAGAACCTTGTTCAAATGCCTTCAAGCCACCCTTGGATTCAGGAAATTGCCTGGAACCATCTCTGAAGTTTTCCTAGCAGTATTTTTTTGGAAATGGTTTGCCATTGCTTCTTCCTAGGGCTGAGAGAGAGTGGCTGGCCCAAGGTCACCAGATGGCTTTGGGGCTAAGACAAGATCAAAATTCATAGACTCCTGGTTGGTAACCTGGTGCCTTCACCATTACACAAACTGGCTCTTTTATTCAGCCAAAATCTAGCCCTAATTAAATTGTAATCCATAAGAAATGCTGTAAAGCAGCAGCAACAACACACACATACACACATACAAAGATTAAATAGTAATTGATTGTCTTAACAATAGCAGTGAAAGGAAGGTGATTTCTAAACTAGCAAACCTCAGATTGTTAATCAAATGATCAATTATATTCAGGGGGGTTTAACTTTTTCATCACCATGGACTCCCTTTACATACGTTTTGGGGCCATGGACCTCCCAAGATTTAAATCTTAACATTTCCTCAAGCCTTTGTGGATCCCCTCTGATGACATCATGGCCCACCAGGGGTCCATGGATCACAGGTGGAGAACCACGATCTAGTATAAATAAGTTCACTAGATGCACCCTACTTGTCACTATAATATATCATCATTCTGAAGATTTTAGAGGTTTTTTTGTTTTGTTTTGTTTTTTGTCATTGGTGATCAATTAAGACATAACATTTTTCCAAGGCAGGCTGGTTTATTAGCTGTACAGCATTCATATTCATCTGATAGAAGTTTTGCTTGAGACACTTGGGAATAGCCTTAAACAATGAGTCACATATTTTCAGAAATATTGTATATTATTTTGTTATTATTTTTGGGAGAAAAAAATATCATATCTTGGAAATCTGCACTAACAATAATTATTTACTTCTCTGGTCCTCGTTAATTCATTGTTTTCACTTAAACCTATTTTACCTATTTCCTTAATGAACAAATTGTATCAGTTGTCAGGAACACAAATAATTAAGTGAGAAATAATCCAGTGGCTAAATTTATTTAAGCTTTGGGTATGTATGAGAATGACAAATTGGTTGTCTGTTCATTAAGGACTACTCCAGTTCTATTTGGGTGGTATTAATATGACTTTCTGATTTTCCTCTCTTGTCTCTCTTCCTCTACCCCTTTTGGTTTCAGGAACAGATTGGAAGAGATTAAAAAAAAATCCATTTCTGTCTTTGGCATAACTTTCTCTCCTTATTATTGAGCTTGCTGTTGTTTCCTTTAAACAAACTATGGCTTAGTGCTGCAACCCTATCATTGTTTCCACAGTGGAAGTATAATGCACTCCATAATCATCCCGCTATGTTTAGCTTCATTCCCTCCTGTTTTTCAGTGTTATACCTCCCTTATAATTATCCATCATATTAATATTTTCCTTATTCTCCTAAGAGTCCCATGCTAGCACTCTGTTTCACATTCTATATAAGTAAAAATTCATTTACAAAGGCAGGCAGTTATTTCTGTTTCTTCTTCGCCTTAAAAAATGCAAATGTATTGGTGTCTCTTACTTACAGGAGTGAGTTTTGGGTCTTCGCTATTGCTTTATTTAACCTTTTGGTATGCATGAGCATTTTCATTACCATTCAATATAGAGTGGAGATTTGCAGATGGAAGAAAAAAGAATCAAAGCAATTTAAATATTTTTTTTCCCCAGAAATGCTGCAAGGACTAAAGATGGGAGAGAGGTTAAATAAAGTTAAATAACATTAAATGTCAACTGTAACCATTATCCTTGTGGGTTTTTTTTGTGGGCACGTAATGGAGAAACAATCAAAGAATGATGAAGATTGACTTGCTACTTTGATTTTTTCTTAAGAAAACTGTTGCCCCCCCCAAGCTCTGGATTTAAAACATTTCTTAACAGAGAGGCAGAGAGTAGAAATACAATCACGAATGTAAGCTTCAAAACCACTTAAGGTGTTTGCCCTGTTATAAAATGTATAGAAAACGGCTTCTAATATTTAGACTAAATGATCCAACTGCAGCCAATTGATAAGAACCAAGAGCTGGGGAAAGTGATTATGAAATCACAATGACTATTCACTAGAGTAAAAAGTTTGTCTTGGCTCCATCCAGGAATTCTGAGTAGCAGGTATGAATTTGCCTTTTTATTAACTGTGATAAATTAAATGTGAAGAAGAAAAAAGTGAGTTGAATTTGCTTACAATCTAATGCCAAAAATGCATTAGAAAGAGCCCAGAGAGGTGTGTTTCTGACTTTTTAAAATCTTTTTTAATGCACTTTTAATTAATTTCCCAAATATCCTATGATAAGAGTCTTTTTAATGTATTTGAGTAATGCCACTACTTTTTGAAAAATAAAAAAATGCAATACTTTCAAGAGAACATATTACGAAAGAGGAGTACAATAATTTCACCAAAATGACTCTGGCATTTCATACCATGTCCAGTGCAAAGCTATGCCCAGGTATTAATTTTGAACCATCTGTCCCATAGCAGCCTTACTATAGGTTCAAAGCTATAGGTTCTCCTCAATGGAGGAGAACATAGCATAATTAAGATGTGCATAGCAGCCCTTTCATTCAGATTTTTCCATCACACAAATATCTGACTTTTAAAAATATAAATGATGCTGGGTTTCAATAGTTAGATGGCCTAGATATTGATATTTGAACACAGAACTTTTAAACATTTATATTTTATTGGATGAATTGTTAATATTTATTGCTAGTCCATGTGTGATATGCAATATGCCAAATAAAATAAATAATGGAAAAAAGAAACAGAATATAATTCTGGAGGAACAATCAGCAAGTATAACCTCTTATATTCATCATATAATCAAAATCATACAATGTGACTGAATAGAAATCAAATGATAACACAATCATATACAGCAGAGATCTTCAAACTTGGCCCTTTTATTACTTGCACACATCAACTCCCAGAATTCCTCAGCCAGCGTGCCCCTGCTATATAGGGTTACCTAAAAGTATTTCTTGTTTTGTTCCATAAGGTTCACATCAACAACAGCAATCTTGTCTTTACTGAAACTTCTTGTTTCCCCTCTAAGAGGCTATGATAATTTATTTCATTTCAGCATTGGAAATGTATAGCTCCAGTCCCCTTCATTATTCCCATCCATTTCTTGAAGCCCCCATAACTCCTTTGGACCACAATGTTTCAGGAATGTGAGACAGAATGTAGGTAATATACTATTACCTCTATTACCAACCACATTTTCTAGAATTTCCATCCCAAATTGAAAAAGAAAAGAGAAATCTCCAAACCTCAGCCATATACTGTATGCAATTCAGCCTGCTTACACAATTGCATGCGTACCTCCTTATTGCCCACCGCCTCAAAAGCTATTAAGTCTCTCTTCTCAATTTCCAAATGTCTGTTCTAATCTAGAGTATCATTTATTTTTCAAAATCACATTAAACGATTCTGGTCTATGTGGTGAAGAGATCTCCAATCTCATTAGGTCTTCCTAGCAGTCAAAAGAAAAAAAAATAAGATAAATAATCCATTGGACTCTATGATATATGATGTGCACAAGCTTCTCCTCCTTGTGTCCATAATTCTGCAGCTTTCAACAATTATCCATGCAACTTTAGTCATATGTAACTGGCTAGGACTGATCTCACTCATAAACATGATAGCCTATTTCCATCTAATCATCTTAATGGGACCCTGATGAGCACTGGATCATGGATGGGTATCCAGCTATATGCGTACCTTATGCTCTCTATTTTCTCATTGAACAAGGAAGACTTAATGTGGAATCTATGCTATAAAGTACAGTGGAGCTTAAGAGCAAATTTGTCTTCTTCCCTCATGTGTAGGATGATTGCTTGTTCACCAGAGGAATCTTTGTCAGTTGAGGGTGGGATGGCTCACAAGGAAAATATTATTTGCTTTTAGAAACATTAAAATAATATGTGGAAAATTGTTCTACTCTGATTAATAATTCTAATAACAAACATAGTTATTTTCATAGAGATGAATTCATCCATCAAGGATGGCTTCACTCTTTTTCTCTCTTCTAACCCTAACTTTATTTCAAAGTGTTCATTGGCTGGAAATATTTTGTATCTTTAATTTCCGTCCAGACCCCATGTTTTTCTTGTTCCTCTCTCTCTCTCTCTCTCTCTCTCTCTCTCTCTCTCTCTCTCTCTCTCTCTCTCTCTCTCTCTCTCTCTCTCAACAAATCATGCCATTTTTGTTATTTCCCCAATATATGTCATTTTGAGGTGATCCCATCCCAATAAATCCATATTTTTGCACTGTTACTTGGCTCTAAGAAAAATACAATGTTCAGAAGAACTGTAGTAACAACTTTAGTTAACATACTGGTTCAGGAAGTTCTGATTACATATTTTGTATGACAACAAAATGAATTTTGATAGAATCTTGATAACAGCCAGAATTTTATTAAAAAAATAATAATAATGGGACAAGGTAAGGCATTAACATAACAATAAATTTAAAGAATAAATGTTCTACTAATTATTGCAGAGGGATATCCCATTTCTTATGTTGTTGAAAAAAGGGAGCATTAAAGGAATTACTAGGCTATATATTTTCCATAAACCTGAGATCACACAAATCTATAAATTAATCATGATGTCTGCAAGGGGAAGCCTATTACTGTAAGAAGCCATAGAATGAGAAGGAAAAGCTGGGGTAACTAGTTTTGGGAACTCTCATCATTCTGCTTATGCCTGAAGACTGAAATTATAAACACTTTTCCTTTAAGTTCAATGAACTAATTAGACATGAAAGGGAATGCACTGTAAACTGCATTTACTATTTCATACCACTACATCAATATTGTACAAAAGATACAATTGAAGACTAAGGTAGAATAGATCTTCTCAAGTTCACTTCCTGGACTATATCAGTGTAGTTTTCTTGGGGTGGTGGTGTTGTGATTCCATTGTGATTTAAAAAAAAAACAATCTTCCTATTCTAGCTCCAATTTCTTCCACTTAAGCATATTCAATATTGCTCAGTTTCCGAATTCAACCAATTTCAGGCAGCTGCTGCTACCATTAAGGCATTTAAAGACAAGAGCTTTGTAAAGCTTTAGGCTGAAGGCTTGGTTTGTGAGCAGTTCAGTCAAAGCTCTCCTTGAAATCAACTGTTCAAATTGAATCACCAAATTGTTTGCTATTTTGAACTCAGATAGGCGCCTTACCTTCAAATTGATTTGAAGATTTAATGGATTTTAGTGTTTACCCTCAGCCACATCTATAGAGTCAAATTGGATTTTCAAATCTCGTCAATTCAGTTGGACTCATATCCCAAAACGTAATGATTTCTTAAATTGAATTACGAATGTTGATATCTTAGGCTGAGTTGTGTATCCTTATAAAAGACGCAAGAAATCATTGTTTAGATTTGGTGGGTATTCTAGAAACGTGAAATATAAATAAATAAAATAAATAAAGATGAAAATCTCCCAGAGTTTTGTTTTCAGAATAAATGATTATAACGACATGGGAACACTTCTTTGGTAGAGTCTTTTTTTGTGTTTTGTTTTGTGTATATATTTTGTTTGTTTGTTTGTTTTGTGCAACATTCGAGTAGGTTTCTCAGGATGGGAAACCTACTCGAATGTTATATGGCTTAGTTGACTTGTTTTTCTTGGGAAGACAAGTCAACTAAGCCATATAATTCTTCACAGAGATTTTGTTACACAATATTTTATCATCATCAGATGTTATATATTAAGTATTTCATTGTTAATTCATTGTTAATTATGCACCACTCCATGAATCCTGCCATTTGATTAAATTAATATTTAATTACATACTTAACGCGATAAGAAACATGACTGACAAGGAGTAAATATGCTGATTTTGTCCAAGCACAAGAAATAAAACAAAACAAAACAAGCCTTAATATTTTTTTCCTTGGGTGCGAGGTTTCTTTATGTCAGAAAGTGCATAATGGGAAAATTGCAGAATTCTTGATATCTGGAGTCACATAAGTTCCTGAGACTGGAAAGATGACATAAAGAAGTAACTCAATCCTGCAGTAACAGAATAACAGATCTGGAGATCTTCTAGTCCAGGGGTAGGCAACCTCGGTCCAACCCCCCGCTCAAGCAGGAGACCCTGACAAATGGCTGTCCAGTTTCATCTTAAAAGCCTCCAGTGATGAAGCAACCACAACTTCTAAAGGCAAACCCTTCCACTGATTAATTGTTCTCTCTGTTAGGTCATTTCTCCTTAGTTGAAATGAAACGAACCTTTATTGTCAAAGTACAACTATGTGCACATTGAGATTAGCTGAGCCTCCCATTGTGCTCCCACCCCTCAACACACATTGACAACAAACCCTCCATCTTACTACACCATGTGAACCGACTACACCCCACACCGGCCTCCCAAGTCAGTTCTGCATAAAATTTACAAAAGTTATTTCTCATTCAAAAGCCTAACAGCCCACGGATAAAAGCTGTTTTTCAGCCTGTTCTAGGTTGCTTCTCTCCTTGATTAGTTTCCATCCAATGTTTCTTGTCTTGCCTTCTGGTGCTTTGGGAAATAAGTTGACTTTCTCTTCTTTGTGGCAGCCCCTTAGATATTGGAGCACTGCTATCATGTCATCCCTAGTCCTTTTTTCCCCCACTAGACTAGACATACCCAATTCCTGCAACCATTCTTCATATTTTAATTTTAATTCCATTTATATCCCGCCCTTCTCCGAAGACTCAGGGCGGCTTACAAGCTTAGCAGTAGACTTCATTCTATGTATATGCCTGCTTATTAGGGCTTTCACACACACCCCAAGCGGCATTATTACAAAGTCAGCTTAATTGCCCCCAACAATCTGGGTCCTCATATGTTTAATCTTTAATGCTTCCTCAAGTAATTGACCTATACATGAGTTGAGATTGTAATTCCCAGTTTTTTTAATGGCCATACAGGCTAGACATTATAAGAGTTGTAATCTATCTCATCTTACCTGGAATATTTTATATAGTTACATAAGAGCAAGTCCCACTGAACTTAAACAGACTGATGTCTGAGTACCTGCAGAATTACAGAAGGCTGAGGTGAGTGTCAGAAGGTCCTTTACTTAGATTTTCTATAAATTTACTAGTTTGCACTTGGGAACCATTTCTTCTTAACCTTTACACCCCTCCCCCCCACTACTACTACAGAGAATATCAATTGAAGAAGACATTACAAGCAGACGTATAAAATCCTTTGAACATTTTAAATGCATTCTCAGTGTACAATATTATGAAAATCTATGAGTAGGAGAAACATTGGAGATTCTACATTAATCAGAGGTAATGATTTTCATGACTCGGGACTAATTATGATATGACAGCAGACAGCTGGTCTATACTTATGTGAAGGTTGAGCCAATAGTATGAAAGTGTTCCTAGAGCGCTCATAATTGTTGAGAATTTCCTTGATGGCTGTTTTGTATTGTTGCTACTGTAGAATCTGTTTATATCATTTTAGTATAGATCAATATAGAATAGAAATAGTTTTAATTCATATGCAGATAGTTGATGACTTACAAACTACAGTTGGGACATGAATCTCTTTCACTAAACAAACACAGTTGTGCTTGATTTTACCACTTTTTTTGCCATGTTATTAAGCAAATCATTGACTTTGCTTACTACAAGCCTGCTAAGAAGGTTGCAAATAGTGATCATGTGATCCAGAGATGCTGCAAAGGTCATAAATATATAAATTTGTGCTTTTTTCTTTTTCTAGGTACAAGTACAGACTGGGTGAGACCTGGCTCAAAAAACAGTAAGTGTGAGAGGGACCTTAGAGTTATAGTGGACGATCACTTAAAGGTTAGCCAGCAGCGTGCGGCAACAGCCAAAAAAGCTAATATAATCCTTGGTTGTATAAACAGAGGCATAGAATCAAAATCACGTTAAGTATGAGTACCACTCTATAAAACCTTAGTAAAACCACACCTGGAATACTGCACTCAGCCTTGGTCACCACAATCCAAAAAATGTGTTGAGACTTTGGAAAAAATTCAGAGAAGAGCAACTAAGATGATTAAAGGCCTGGACACTAAAACATATGAAGAACGGTTGCAGGACTTGGGTGTGGCTAGTCTAAAGAAAAGAAGGACTGGTGTGTGTGGGTGTGGGTGTGTGATTCTAGTATTTGAGAGGTTGCCACAAAGACAAGGGGGTCAACTTATTTTTGAAAGCACCTGAAGGCAGGGCAAGAAACAATGAATGGAAACTACTCAAGGAGAGAGGCAACCTGGAACTAAGGAGAAATTTCCTAAAAGTAGAATAATTAACCAGTGGAACGACTTGCCTTCAGAAGTTGTGGGTGGAGGTTTTTAAGAAGAGATTGGACAGTCACTTGTCTGAAATGCTATAAGGTCTCCTGATTGAGCAGGGGGTCCCTTCCAGCTTTATTCTGATAGATCGATTGACAATCTTTCTCCTTTCTCTTTTCCTTTCTCTTCCTTTCCCCCTTTGCCCCTTCCCTTTCCCCTTCATTGGATCTTCTTGACTAGGCTTTGGAAATATTTCTGGCACTGTCCTGATTACCCCTAGTAATCAATTTGAATCCCCCCAGAAGAAATGCTGTGTTTGATCATCTGAGTAGGCAGAGTTTTGTTCTCCCTATACCATTCTGAATTATGACACCAAGAAAAGTTTAAATGAGGTCATGGGAATGAACAGGGAAAAAAAAGACAAGAAAACTCTCAAAGTAAAGTTCAGTACAGAATATTATCTGCATTCTTCTTTAGGATAAATCTGCAGGAAAAAAAAGTCTCTAAATGTAGATATGGACCTCCTGGGAAGATCATTGACTCATAGAATTATGCAAGGAACTAAATACATATAGAGTGAATAATCTCAGCCATCGGAGAGACAGATAAATATTTTCAACGAAAAGGTCATGTCATAAAAATCTGGAGGCCAACTTCTTCATGTAAATTTTAGTTATTTCAAGCAAAGTTGACTTCCACACTTACAGCATAGCTCCCTTTAATTTATGCATCCATTTCAGAAAGGAGATTGTATCACTCTTAGGTACTTTAAGAAGCTACTACTCTAAGTATTCAAAACCATTTGCTATTATGGTTCCCAACTTACTTTGACTATTTAATAAGATGTATGCCATGGAATCTCTACTAATAGGCACTAAGGACACATGTTTTGTCACTAATAATCAAATAGGTAAATATTGTTTGGAATAAAATGCCTCCGTTATTATCTTAAGGACCACAACTCTAGTTTCATTCTCCAGGGATTTCTGCAAAATTGAAATTGCAAAACCAGTACCATTCAGTAATCTAATGGCTAAAGTGTCCTTTCCCTCTACAGCTGGAGAGAAGAAGATATGTCATTTTAGGTGTAGACAAATATTATAGTTATAGCTATTATAGTTCAGGCCACTGTATGGGAATTGGAGTTCCACAACACCTGGAAAGTTGCAAACTAACAGAGGGGCAAGGCAAAGAAATTGGTAGAAAAAAGTAATCAGCTCATTCTTTAAAGAATTCTCTTTTTTGACTCATGTTTCTGTCACCTGTTAGATCTTCCCCTTTGGCTAACTCTATGTATTGCACTGCCTTTAACCATCAAAGACTTGTTCTTCAAACTTCAGTTGGCAGGAAAGGGGGCTTACTCAGCTATCTACTTTTTTTTACAGAGAAAATGACAAAAAATGAAATCATCTTTCTTATTCAGTTGTGGAATCTCTGTGTTGATGCTACACTCAGGGTCCAGCACATATGAGAACCTTGCAAGTATATATTATGCCATGATCTTCTTTCGCCCGCTGTTTATAGCCTAGCCACAACTAAATCCCTGCATGAAATTGGATTTTATTTATTTTCCAAAGCAACCTGCTCTTTGTTTTTTTTTGTTTCATTCTTAGTTCTTCAAGGTAATTTGGTGATTAACAGAACTTAAGGTCACCCTTGCTATATAATATGCACTTCACATTGATCATGTTTCCAGGACACATCATTTTTCTTTAGGTGTAGTCAGCTTCTTGATAGCTTCTTTCATAAGTCCAAATTGTTCTGTGATATTTACTGCCTCTGGCAGATGATGATCTGCAATGCTAACATTTGAAATGAATTTCAGCTGGAATTATATTTTGTTTATGATTCCAAATACATAATTGTAGAACTATCTATTCCAAAGGGAGGAAGGAAACAACTGCTAAGCTTGTAAGCCACCCTGAGTCTTCGGAGAAGGGTGGGATATAAATGTAATAAAAAGAAATAAAATAAAAATAAAAAGAAATAGATAGATGTAAAACTGTTTTATGTGATATTCACACATCGAGCCATTAGAAGAAAGCCTTCTTTGTTCTATTAACTCCATCCTAAATGTAATAGGGCTGTGATCCTCATAACTGTATTTTTGTGTGTTGACAAAGAGAATGTTGTCTCCATGAGGCACTGATTGTTCCTTTAAACCAGCTTTTGGGTCCTAAAGACCTTGATTCCAATGATTTTACACCCAAATAATCATTTACTTTCTGGTTTCCAGCTCACTTCAAAATGTTGCTAGCAGTCAAGCCTGATAACCATATTTTGGCTGCAATCGTACTTATACTAGGTTAACTATTAAACTCAACAGGAAGTAATGCTTAATTCTGAGATGTACTGTTAGTGAGGAACTTATGGTAACTTTAGTTATCACTAAGCATAAGTTTTGAAAGAGTAAATTAAACATAAGTATTTCATGGATCCATTCCTAATGGTTACCTTGTGATAACAGTACATTCAAGTTGGCCCAATTATTTGAATATAAGGGATTCTCTTAGAAGAACCTAAATTCACAGCATATCACTGATTAAATCAGAATTAATCCTTTTTTAGATTGAAGAAAATACAAGATATTTTATCACATTTCAAACAGGATAATGTCTTAAAATCTATGAATATGTCTTATAAGAAATCTAAATGAAATCTCAAAAAGCCAGAGTAACCATTTAGTGAAGCACCGTTTTTTTTTCTTACTAAATCAAAGAGATAATCTTAAAACATTCCAGCTGCAATGACCACGGAAGCATTTTTCATTCACATATTCAGTTTCCACTAGAGTTGAATTAATGGCATTGATTAGAGCTGTTTTGCATTCTTTGAAATATGGCAGATACTCTGGGAAATAAAAAGAAATCAAACAAAAACATTGGCACTTCAGATTACTTGGAATATTACTGATGAATAGCAAAAGTGTATAAACAGCCACCATCAAACAAGCACAAACACACTGAAATATCTTCTTTCCTCTGAACAAATCAAGAGGTAAATACATCATAACAATTAAAGGGCTATAAAATGATCAGGGTAGGTGTGGGATAAACAAAAGAATGTTGGAAGAAGCTGTTTCATTTTTGCAGTGGTATCAGTGATTCCCCCCCCATGTTGACAGCAGTTATCTATACTATGTGAACTGTGTTAGACAAAGTCCAATCTTCACAGTGGTTGGAGAGAGTCCTACAGAAATATTCATAAAAAGTTTCTAGAACTCAGTCATAGTGCAGAAGATAACACATAGCAATAGCACTTAGACTTATACTGTATACTGCCCCATAGTTACAGCACTCTCTAAGTCAGGCATGTCAAACTGCCAGCTCACGGGCTGGATGCGTCATGCGGAAACCGCGCCCACCCCATTGCTGGCAATGGGGGGAAAATCCCGATATGTCGTGTGACATCATGTGACATTGCGAGTTTGACATGCCTGCTCTAGGTGGTTTATAATGTCAGCATCTTGCCCCCAACAATCTGGGTCCTAATTTTACTAACCTTGGAAGGCTGGAAGGCTGAGTCAATCTTGATCCCATCAGGTTTAAACTCCAGGCTATAGGCAGAGTTAGCCTGCAGTGCTTCATTCTAGCCAATGCAGCACCAGAGTTCAAAACCAAAGCCAAAACTAATCTATTTTTATTTAATTGGATGACCAGGGATCAATCACAGGTGTTGATAAGTATGCAGCTGTGAAGGGCAAAAACATTTGCTTTGAGAAGTTTCATAATGGTCACATTATCTTCCTTCCTTTGGGGAGCATGTCTGGAGCTACCAAAGGACAATTTGGTGCTCATAAGTTCTTCATGTGTAACTCCATTGTGAGATAAAAGCTGGCACTTAGTTCCAACTGCTGGGATCTTTTTATCCCTTTGAATAAGCTAGAATGAAGGGGGAAAAACTCTGTACGTTTGGCAGCCTTAATTACTACTACTAGAATATGGTACTGCAGCTAAAGGGCCAATGTCACCTAAACAATGAGCAAATGCATCAGTGTACATGCTCCCATATACACAATCACTAGTGACTAGCCTAAAGCATCTATTACTCCTATAGAGGTGACACATTAACCTGACCGGCCAATAATGAGAACTAGTCATGGATAGATAATGAATTAATTTAGCCTGATCCACTCTACCGAGGGTGGAGGAATCCACAGTATAGTCAGCATCCATAGCAACATAACTTCTACAGAAAATTTCCTATCCTATGCCCTTTCACTGCATTTATTTTCCAACAGCAAAGAATTGGCTTGTTCTATTTGCAATTTTATAGAATTGGGAACAAAATAGAAGGATCGCCAGATCAGAACCTAATTCTTTTTTGTTTATTAACTCATCATTTCAAGGTTGCTAAGAAGCCCATAAATATACTATAAAAGTAATCATTGTCTCCCTGCTGCCCACACACTTTCACGTATGAAAGTGGAGGGTCATTTAGGCAGCAATTAGCTAAGGTTTAGAACTCTATGGGATTCTCGAGTAGTAGATTGGGCGGAAAAGTCAAAAGAACATCATCAAAGGAGGCAATGGTAAAGTGGGTTTCTTCACCGATAAGCCCCACAATTCTTGAGATTTTTCAATAAATAGTTATTTTTGTAAGTGCAGTAAGTAATTCTGTATAGGTTAATCAATGTTCTCTATAAAGAAATAAATATAGATGTAATATTGAAAGTAGTGATCTACGATAAAAACATGTGAAATTCTCATATTTGTTTCCTTGGCATCAGCATTCTTGGTGTCCACTGGCAAATATATCTCAAAGCTGCTTTTTCAAAAGGCAACTGGATTATTTCCCCACCCCCTTACAAAAGAAGAAGATTTTTTTGCTTCTCATCCAAGAAGCCTCATCAGTCCTGCCAGGCTGGTGGGGGTGATGGAAGGATTAGTTCTCACAGGATGTGGGGAAAGGGATTGGAAGGATTGTATTTCTTTGCAGTCTTCTGGTCATAAGTACTCTCCTTGAGAGAACTTGAGGCCATTTTGTCATTTATCTGTGCCCTCAGGATCATCTGTATGAGAGTGCAAATGGGGGGTGGAATCTTCTTGGAACTGCTGAAAGGACTGCATTGTGGACAGGAGATAGGTAGTGTCTTATTCTTCCTCCTTTGTTGAGGGAGGGTTGTTCATTGTTATCATAAATGGCCTCTTTTACCCCTCTTTCAAACCAATCACTCTCTCTGTCCAGAATGTGGGCTTCTGGGTAGAGGGGACAATTGGTTTAAAAGAGGGGGGGAAACAGTCCAGCTGCCTTTTGAAAAAGCACCTTTGAGACAATCGTGATTTGGATGACTGAGAATCTCCATGGAAGACTGGCAAATACTTCTCGCCTTGTTGTTGTTAGTTGCGAAGTCGTGTCCAACCCATCGCGACCCCAAGGACAATGCTCCTCCAGGCCTTCCTGTCCTCTACCATCTTCTGGAGTCCATTTAGGCTCACACCTACTGCTTCAGTGACTCCATCCAGCCACCTCATTCTCTGTCGCCTTACACAATTTGATTGATTCAAACTAAATCTTAATGAAGGTATTTTGAAGGCTGACAAATTCTAGCCATTGAAAATGGAAATGTGAGTTATCTATGAACAAATGACAATTCTACAAGAGCCATCACAAATAATGCTAAGGATGAAGACAATATGATATAAAAAACCCAATATAAAGACACGGTATAATATCTTCATAAAAAGAGCATTTTCTTAGATCTCCTTTTCTTTTGGGTTTAAGCCATTTTAATCTAGATTTTTTTCAAAGAGAAAGCATTCTTCTCTCGTTGACACTATTCTACAATACCAAAATATTTATTATACCATTTGAGAAAAAAAGTATCATTAAATTCTATTAATACAGTAACACTGCTGTTTTAGACAGAAGGGTTGTCAGGAAGTAATCTTGTAGGAAGGTATGCTTATGATTATTAAGTTGCTATAGGTTTACTTCAAGCTACTTTCTGATTCAGGAAGAGGAATACAGTGACGTGGAGGAAAAAAAACATTTTCTGTTGATGAAACAAGTTAAGTCATAGCTAAGTCATTAATAATTATAAATCTTCACTTTGCTTTAGTGTAGAGTTCTCTCACTTCTACCTCTTATCCTCCAGTCAAAATGTTCTGGACAGAAAAAAAATATTATTATCAGTGAAGATAATTTCTTCACCCGATTGATTTTTTTTACTGGGAATAGCTATTGAATATCTAATTTAAAATCAGTGTATCAGGCAAAAGATATGAACATCAAAGTCATACTCTCATGTTCCTAACATGTTATATTATCACTCCATTTGCATCAACAAGTCTCTTAACAATCCAAACAGCAGATATGAGCCATCTGTGAAAATATTTCATAGTACTTTATCAAAATAATCTTGAGAGGTTACACAGATCTGTTCTTGAACCAGTTAAAAAAGGAAAAAAAAAACATTATTGGTAAACATCTAAGATCAATTTAAATGTCCTTTTTCCCCCAGGCTGCTTGGTAGTTTACTTGGGCAAAAAAAAAAAGAGTATTATTTTCTCCTGTGGCCAGCTCTTCAGAACTGTTAGCAAACAGTAAGTCCCAATAGAAGAGAATAATTGTAGCTAACTTGGCATCGTTGGTGGTCTCTGAGTTGAGTTGTTATCTTGAAGACATTTCATTTCCCATCTAGGCAACATCATCAGTGCTACTAACAACAAGCCAACAAGTCTGGGAAGAAGAATTTAGACTTCATTGTCTATTTCCCACCAATTCAATCCCTCACTCATCTGTTCAACTATGTATCAACTCAATGACTCCCCCCAACAAAGTTTTTAAGCCACATTTTTTCTAGAGTTCTTATGCTATATAATTTTTATTCTACTAATCTGGTCATCATCTGAATTTTCCAGCTTTTTCCATTCGCTCTTTCTACTAAATCACCATTCAGTCTTTCTACTAAACCACTAACACCTTCCAGTTGGAAGTACCATGTGCAATGACCGTGACTTCATTTGGAGCACAATGTATCAGTATTTTTGTGTTCTTTCTGTTAATTGAAAAACCCAAAATGAAGCTTAGGGACTGGAATCATGACCAGGATACCAACTAAGGAGGAAAGGAAGTCATAGGCTACCTTGGGAAGCAGCTTGCTAAGTTGTCTAGTGATAGAGGGTGTCTCAACAATGTAACCGTTATTACAATTTAAGATTGCAAGTTATATTTCACATATTTCTGATTCAGAAAGAGAAATAACAGTGGCATGGGTGAAACCATTTTCTTTGGCCATGTTGATGAGATAAGCCAAGTTAAAACTAAGTAATTAATAATTATAAATCCTAGGAAAACTGTAAATGATGTTGGTAGGAATCAATCATTTGCTTTTCAAACACAGAGAATTCCTAGAAAAATATCTCAGTGGCTGCTATACAAAATGTCATCTCTTCTTATTTGGCATTGGGTTTAAAATCACAATTCCAGTTACATTAACCCAGTTACATTTCTATTCCTCTATTAACTGTCTCATGTTTGGCTTAGTGCTAAAATGCACAGCAGTCCTCATTTGAACCTCAATTCCATTTCGGTTGGCTGACATGGACTGACATTTGTTTTCACAGTGTTTTGATAAATCATGTACTCTGAGCTTCAGTTTCATTTTGCTTCCTTAGTTGCATTTACCTTTCCTGAGACTATGAATCATACTTTATGTTCCAGAGCACGATGAAATTATAGTGTTAAAACCAATCAGGATAGTTCTGCAAAAATAGTACTAAAGATTTTAGTTCTTTCTTTCTTTCTTTCTTTCTTTCTTTCTTTCTTTCTTTCTTTCTTTCTTTCTTTCTTTCTTTCTTTCTTTCTTTCTTTCTATTATATTTCTAGTTTTATATTTCCATTCTGTTCCCACATTAGAACAGCAGTTTGAGGAGCAACTGCATCTGAAGATCATTTGTGAAAGGCAGAAAAGAAAGAGGGCAGAGCTACGTTTTCCTTCTCCTTTCCTATCCTGTATTTTTGGAGTTCAAGGTGAGGTGTGTAATGCTCTCTCTTCCTATTTTCCCCGCAGTAACAACCCCAGAAGGTGGGCTGATCTGCAGTTCTTTGGGCAAGATTTCAGAAGTGGTTTGCTCTTGCTGCCTTCTTTCTAAGGCTGAGAGCTAATGACTCACCCAAGGTCACTCAGGAGGTTTTGTGCCTTAGGGAAGACTAGAACTCCCTGTCTCCCAGTTTCTATTTGAAACCACTTATTATTCTAAAAAAGTACATGCTAGCTTAAGAAAGCTACATAAAAGAAGAGGGTAAAACAATGTCTCAGATTTATCACTCTAAACTCTATTGTGAGAAGCATTGTGGGCAGGAGAGAATATTTGACAGCTTCAACTGAAAATGATATAAAGAATTAGGAACCTGCTTCAGATGTTTCTACCTCTTCAAGAAGCCAAACCAAATCTTGTGCAGAAAACTACTCTTTCTAGTCCTTTTACACAGCTACTATCACTTCTACTTCACACATAAAGGTGGCTAGTACCATAGACTGTCCATTTCAGTAGAAAGTAGAAAGGAAATTAGATTATTCAGCTTGATCCCATAATGTATTTATTAAGAACATTTACAGAATGCAACACAGCCAATTATCTGGACAGGATCATTGTTTCAAAAGTCAGATCAACATTACCTTTTTACCTTTTAATGCTTTTTCTATAACTGTATTAGAAGAGAAATTTAAGAAAATCCCTTTGCGGAACAATGGGTCCTCTCTAATACAGATCTATCCTTATACAATAGAAACTACCCCCCCATGTTTTATATTGTCAGTTACGAAGCCAAGATGTACTAGTGAGAGAATAAAGACAAATTATGAGCAGCTCACTCCTAACAATGCATGCCGGCCGTTCTCATTTTTCAGGAGGAAGACTCAAATCCAGAAAGCCCCACTCCCCCCCACTGGCACTTGCACAACTGATGCCCAACAACTTAAGCATCAGTTCTTGATGGAAAGCCAAATAGGTTGCTGAAGGTCCAGTTATAGGAAGAAGTATAAATGATCCACAAAAAAGATGACAGACTTTGAGCCACCACGTCAGGAATGGACAATCCTGAATTCAAACCTCACATAGTGTCTGCCAGGAGTCTCTGTATAAATGAGGCATAGTATCCTCTCCTCTGGTGCTGGAGAAGACTCCTGCGAGTTCCTTGGACTGCAAGGCGATCAAACCGGTCAGTCCTAGAGGAGATCAACCCTTACTGCTCTTTAGAAGGCCAGATCCTGAAGCTAAAACTCAAATACTTTGGCCACCTAATGAGAAGGAAGGACTCACTGGAGAAGAGCCTAATGCTGGGAAAGATTGAGGGCAAGAGAAGAAGGGGACGACAGAGAATGAGGTGGCTGGATGGAGTCACTGAAGCAGTAGGCGTGAGCCTAGACGGAATCCAGAAGATGGTAAAGGACAGGAAGGCCTGGAGGAACATTGTCCATAGGGTCGCGATGGGTCGGACACGACTTCGCAACTAACAACAACAACAATCCTCTCCTCAATGTGACTCCAGGGTCCCATGTCAAACTGTAGATCACATCATGACCGGTTGTAAGCTGAGGGCATATACTGGTCCAGTGTCTGATTATTATTTTTTTTAATACAGACAATGCTGTGCTTCAGTGATTAGATGGCCTAGACCAGGGGTAGGCAACCTCGGCTCTTTTATGACTCATGGACTTCAGCTCCCAGAATTCCTGAGTCAGCATAGCATAGATGACTCAGGAATTCTGGGAGTTGAAGTCCATGAGTCATAAAAGAGCCGAGGTTGCCTACCCCTGGCCTAGACATTAATATTTGAGCATAGATCTTTTTGACATTTATGTTTTATTGGGTTCTACTAATCTAATTGAAATGTTAACTTATATTGCTAGTCCATGTGTGATATGCCATACACTAAATAAATAAATAACTGTCAGTTCTAGGGAGACTCTTGTTTACAGCTGATCTCCTTGTTCTCTAAATTCCCAGGGCATGTTGACTTATTTTACTTAAATTACCTATTAGACATCAAAGATAATGGTATTTCCCTAAACACAATATTAAATGAGGTCAGACTTTCATTGATCGAAACTGACAAGTTAGAGACAGTTGTAATCTGTGATGTACACCTACATTTTAAAATAAAAAAAATAAAAAAGGAAAATAAACCCCCAAAGAAAGAAATATGTAAAACAAGTCAAAAGGTGAAAAATATTTCTATATTACTTCTTACTTAGGAGATATAAGAAACAGATACAACAGTAACAAAATACCCTAGTGATTATACAATACTGTTCATTATACTCTTTAAAATAAATATTTTTTTAAAAAAATCTAATGCTAACAAAGAAACCTCCATATAGTATCAATCAGGTGGCAATATAGGATTAATTCAGCTTTTAATTTTATACTTAAATCCAGGCCATACAGAAATATGTTGTTTAATCTTCTGATTAAACATATTGTTTAATCAGAAGATGACAGTCTAAAAATAGATAATTGTTATAATAATAGTTTAAGAAATACTTTTGCCTTTACTGAGGATAAACATATGGATGTTACGGAATGGATGCCAAGTAAGTTGGTGTTATCTGTTTTTAAAGCAACTCATTATGTGATCAAATGAAAATCCATTCTACTGAAAATGAACTAGTTTAGACACAGATTGAGAACACATATTATCAATCTATTGCCACAAGTCAAAGTAAGAATTAGCATTCAAAAGCACAATAATTTAGTCATTCATTAGATCTACCTTTTTCTGCTCATTCAGGAGCTCAAGGTAACATTCACAATTCTCTTTTCCATCTTCCCCCACAACAACTCTTTGCAGTAGCTTGGGCTAAAAGATTGTGACCAGATTATTTATTTATTTATTTATTTATTTATTTAATTTATATACCGCCCTTCTCCCTAGGGACTCAGGGCGGTGAACAGGGCAATACATAAAAAAACTAGATACAAAAATTAAGATTATTAAAACATAATTAAACAATGCCCATAAAATTAATACAAATTTAAGATTAAAATTCATTAATTAAAAATCCCACCCCGTCCCATCAGGCCAGGCCAGCTTGTTTAAATAGATGGGTTTTAAGATCGCGCCGGAAGGAGCGGAGATCGGGCGCCATCTGGAGCTCAAGATTAAAGTAGCCCACTGAACTTTCAGGAGTTGTGTGCTGAGTAGGGTTTCTAAAGCAATCAATCAAATAAATCATTCAGTATAAACTCTTCTGGTCCTAATTTACTTAACCACTGTAGCAACTGAGTACTACACTGAGTATTTTATTGCCGTCTTTCTCCATGATTTTTTCCTTCTTTTTATGACTTTGTAATCCTTTTGTTTTGGGTGGTCTTGGGGTAATTGGCCAGTGAGATGAGTGCTTACTGGCCAGATGCCCTTCCTGATGCCTATGAGGAGTTTGCAGCAAATATTTTCTCTTTGCACTCTGATAGAGAAACATCTGCCACTGCCTAGGAGTGAACTCTTAACCTTCTGAGTGGGAGGAGAGCATCTTCACCTGTAGGCCACCATATCACTCATCTTTCTCTGTGAATGAAGTATCCATAAACGCTTATCATGCATGGTAAGTTCCATACATGAGGGCAGAAGACAATTTTCATGTTTTTGAGGGATCAAGTGGTCCAATTTGGAGTAACAATGAAGTAAGCTGCTTGTGCACTTATCAGTGTATGTAGCCTTCAAAGCCAGGTGAGCGTGATCATATCACTGCAATGTCATCAGACCCTCTCTCACACACACATTTTTGTCTCCCTCTTCCACCTCATTGCCTCTCATTTCCCATAACACCCAGAGAAGTTATTTATTCATCTAGCAGCATTAGCTCTAAGCTTTGCTTCAAGTGATTTTATAAAGCAAAAGTGAAGGTTCTGTTCAAGCAAGACATCAGAGGAAGTTTGAGAGAGATGGAGGTGGGGGCAGAGGAGAGAGAAACCTACAGAAATTTCCCAGGGGTAGAAAGGTGGGAGAGGAAAGGCTCTGTACACTTCTAGCTTCTCTTCCACAGGGAGTTTCATTCCTCTTTTAGAATTGCTGGTTGAAGCTTCAGCTCTGAGAAGCATTTAACTGAATCTCAGAGCAACTGAGCTGTACAGTAACTTCAAAGTAGAAAAGTAACATTACCTCAAGGTCATTATTTACCACCATGCCCAATTATGTCAAGATGTTGGAAGCAAATATTTGAGAGGGAGTTGTAACCTAGCTATATAATTTTCTAGATTCTTCTCTTCCCTTCCCTCCCTTTATAATATCTGTTTATCGCCATCACCGCCCTTGGCGGAGCAAAAGTATTTTTTATAGTATACTGTACAAAAAATTATATCTTGTAGAGAACAGAAGCCACAGAATGCTTAACATTTCCAGAAACCTGTTTACAAGCTGCCTTTATTTGCTTAGAAGTGATGCCAATCTTGAAGGAAGTTACCGGCATTTAGAAATTAGCCTATCGCTAAATAGAGGCCTGATAACACTGCAAGTTTACTTAAAGAACAATCTAATCATACATTAGATGAAATTATTTTTCCCCTTATTAAAATCAATGTTTAGTCTTGGCCTTGGTTTTACATGGTGACTTTCTCCAGGGAATAACACTGAATGAAACATCTGCCAAAAAAACAACCAAACTCAGAGAGCAAAAATGACGCCTCATTCCAACCTTGAGCTACAAAAATTCTCCTTTATTGATAACATTCTTGTGACACTGCTGTCTGATGATGAATCTGCTGCACCTAGCCTATGAATCATTCCAGTATTGAACTCTAGGTTGTATCCCAAAAATTGAGCAGGGAAGAGATATTCAAAATTGCAGGCAGCAGTATTCTGCAAAGGCTTGTAGGACAATTTGTTCCTGAATTAACTGGAATTATTTTCAGTTAACTACATTGAGTTACTTCTATGTAGAGTTAATTCTAAGTCTATTATTAGAATTGACAGCATATTAACTATATAGAGTTAAGAAGAGTTAACTATCTTGGGCACATCCTATTAGTGTGGAGCTAAAAAATCCTTTTGACTTTTGAGTCTATTCTCATTGTTTGATTAGGAACAAAACCTATTGTTTTGAAGAGAGAATATGATGGTGAAAGTCTCATGAGTTAGATGTAGGATTCTGTTTCTTGGAATAGGAGTGTCATGACTTTTATTGTATAGTCATCTCTCTTATAGTCTACCTGGCTTGGCTTTATTTTCCTCATTCTTTCTTTTTCTCCTTTTAAGATCAGGATGATGATATATATCTTTTAACAGTATATTGAGAAAGTCATTGAGAAAATAAACAGGAAAAAAGAAATATTGGAAACCTTTTGGTTTGGATGCTAGGTCTTTGTTTTGTGCCATCACTAAACATACAATTTGTTTTTTTTAAAAAAAAAAATTTCTGACATGATGTAAAGAACAATTTGAGATCTATCAATCCTTTGATAAATGCAATAAAATGTGTCTAATAAAGAGAAGTGGTTAAATCTCCACCATGCCCTGTCCACAGTCCCAAACCTGGGCAACATTTGCACAGATGACTATCTCATCTAAATACACCCTGCATTTGGGATAGTCTTCAATCTAAAGCAGAGGTGTCAAACTCAATTTCATTGAGAGCCGCATCAGCATTGCGGTTGCCCTCAGGGGGCCGGGTGGTTGTGGCCTGGGTGGGCGTGGCCTACTGGGTGGGCATGGCCAGCGTGTGTATGGCCTACTGGGTGGGCGTGGCCAGCTCTACATCGTTCTCATCAAGGGTGCCTATGGGGGCCTGGGCAGGAGTGGGACAGATCTGAGGGTCTCTGGCAGAAGGAGGGTCTCTGGGCCAGGGCCAAGGCAGTGGGGGCCGTTCCCTCACTGTTTCCAGGATGGTTTTGTGGGCCACATGAAACCACTTCGCGGGCCGGATCTTGCCCCCGGGCCTTGTGTTTGACATGCCTGATCTAAAGTATATATTCCCTTAAAGATAGAGCTATGCATAAGCACATATATTCATTTCATATATATTCACAGCACAAGGCATTGTGGGCTGTCCCCTGACACCACTGGATGACCTCGCCAGGGCTCGTTGCCTTGGAAGAGTGAGGAAGATTCTCAGCGATGACTCACACCCTGGACGGTATCTCTTTACTTTCCTACCATCCGGTAGGAGATATAGGAGTATAGCCAGCCGTACCAACAAGCTGAAAAATAGCTTTTATCCATGGGCTGTTAGGCTTTTAAATGGGACATAATCTTATGCAGAATTGACTTGGGAGGCCGGTGTGTGGTATAGTTGGTTCACATGGTGTGGTGGGATGGAGGGTTTGTTGTCACCGTGTGTTGGGGGGAGAGAGCACGGGGGGGGGGAGGCTCAGCTAATCTCAATGTACACATGTTGTACTTTGACAATAAAGGTTAATTAATTAATTAATTCAGACTGATGATTTTTTGTGTGTGTGTTGGAATGATGCTTTAATGTTTCCAGCTGTCAAGACGTAAAGCTAAGGTCAGAAAAATCGAACTGGATTCTTTGTTCCTAAGTAAAATTTTGCAGAGATAGTTTTGCCTTTAGCAGTCACTTGCAGTGGTGGTTGTTTGCAAACATTCCTCCGTTTTCTGCTCCACACTCCAATTGCGTATAATGAATGTGGACAGAAGCAATTGGCTTGGCTTGTCACTGGAACTGCATAACCACTTGTGATACGGGAGAAGAACGAATAGTGATTACCTCTACCTCAAAATCATTGTCTCTACAGCACTAAGAGGAAGGAGGAGAAGTGACAATTGATTTAGTGCAATAAAATGGAAGGACTAATAAAAATACGGAAAGCTGGAAGCACATGCCATTTAAGGCTGCTTCTTTTCATAGCACCATTACGTGATAGCACTTGGACTTAAAAAAAGAAAAAGAAAAACAGCCAAAAGAAGAAAAAAAAACGACAAGCTAAACATTAAGTTCACAGAATCTAAAAAAGAAAAACAAACCCTTCTCCCAAACCTTTATCCATTAAACATACATGCCCTAATCCTGTTATACTTCAGTAAATGGCCAGCAAGAGCTGGGGAGAAATAAAACTATCAAATCAGAAATACCAGGCACACCAAAAAAAAATAATAATATCTAGATGTTTCAATTGACCTTTTTGTGTCATAGAAGTGGTGAGACTCATCCTCCTAATAAAATGTTCAAGAATAGAAAATTGCATTCAACTAAATCCTTCTTTCTCTTCCCCCCCCCACTCACCCCAGGAACAAATTATGGGAATTTATCAGCCTTACATATGAATTAATTTAATGCCTTCAAAACCTGCAGCGGTCTTCTTTAACTGTACCAGAAGAACAGTACAATGTAATAGTTAAATTTACCCTCGAATAGATAAATTCTATGCAATGCATTGTAACAAAACAGGAGCTTCTGCCCATCACTCCCCCCCACCCACCCAATGTTATGTCGGAGTGCAAGGAGCATTGCGTATAGGTATTTGTGAAAAAGGGGAAAGGTTGGGGACAAATGGCAAAACCTGTGACGATAACATCGCAGTGCAAACATCTTTCTTATCTATGCATGTATAACATCAAAGTGCAAGCACAAACAGGAATTGTCATGACTAATAATAATCACAATAATAAATTGGAAGGGACCTTGGAGGTCATCTAGTCCAACCCCCTGCTCAGGCAGGAAACCCTATACCTTTTCAGACAAGTGGCTGGCCAGTCTTAAAAACTTCCAGTGTTGGAGCATTCACCACTTCTGGAGGCAGGTTGTTCCACTGGTTAATTGTTCTAACTGTCAGCTACTACTGTAGCTGAAGATAACTATGATAGAGGAAGAGGTAAATTTTCCCTTGACATGCACTTTATATCATCTGTCTGTCTGTCTGTCCGTCCGTCCGTCCGTCCATTCATCAATCCATCCATCCATCCATCCATCCATCCATCCATCCATCCATCCATCCATCCATCTATCTATCTATCTATCTATCTATCTATCTATCTATCTATCTATCTATCTATCTATCTATCTATATCTATCTATCTATCTATCTATCTATCATCTATCATCAACACACACACACACACACACACACACACACACACGTGTAATTCATCCTTTTCATGAAAAAGGAGATATAGTGATACATTATGTACTAACTATAATTTGTCATTACCTCTTGATTTGAAAAATTACAACCCCTGTGAGATTGGAAACTGATTCTTCAGGGTTCCCATTTCTACACAGTCCTTATCTGTATTCAGCCAGTGAAGTCACACACTCACCTTGAACTTTTTCTATCTACAGTTGGGAGCTCAGAATGGAAATTTGACTGTAATCTATTTTTTTCCCCTCCCTCTAAGGCTCTGAGGATCTCATCCATATAATATATTAGCTGGAAACAGCTTTTCGATTCTCTTGTAATAATTGCACAACTAATTGTTTAATACTAACGAACTGACATGATTTAGAAATACAAGAATAATATTAACATCTGAATTCAATATCCAAAAGTATCTTGTAACTTGTATTTGGGAGAAAAGGTCAAGGAAGTTTTTAAAGGGAAACAAAATGTTATCTGAATTTATTCTTGTATAGCTATTGTTATTTAATAATAATAACAACAACAAATATGTAACTGGTGATAAACCAAAGGCTAATTTAATCACATATGTAACATTTACAGTATGTAGAAATGTCAAGGATACACTTACAGTAAATGTTTATGTACTTTATGTTGTGGAACAGTAATATATATATAAAACATATATATATGTTTTCTGAGGTTTTTGCGGGTGCCTGTATGTGGATCCTTGGTTTTTCGGGTTTTTCCCCGCGTAGAACTAAAGGTGTAGGCGCAACGTTTCGACAGAGTCCCATCCGTCATCATCAGGCTTTAGCTTCCTTCTTCTGGGAGAAGCATGTGGCTGTTAGTTCCTCTTTTTTAAACTGCCAGAGGGGGTGTGTTCTGTGGAGGTGTGCTCTGATTGGGTAGGGGACCAAGTGTGTTCTGATTGGGTGGGAGTGTGTTTTGAATGGTGGGTGTGTTCTGATTGGGTGGGGGGGTGTTCTGAGTGGATGGGCTGGTCTCAGCTGCCAGCTCCAGACCTGAGCTGGTGAGTTGTGCTGCTTTTGTTCGGCTTCGTGTTTGTGGTGGTGCCAACTTAATCCGAAGAGAGACACCCACAAAAACCAAAGACAGAGAACAAGAAAATGGCAACGCCCTCCTCCCATACTTAAAAGGGACCACAGACAGAATCAGCAAGGTCCTCCAAAAACACAACATCAAAACAGCATTCTACACAGACAGAAAAATATCCACCATCCTAAGAAACCCCAAGGACATAATTGGGTTAGAAAACCAAGGAGTATATGAAATCCCATGCACCACCTGCCCCACCACATACATCGGACAGACCAACAGAAGAATAAGTGCACGCATTGAAGAGCACAAAAACTCACTCAGAAAGGGAGAACAAACTTCATCCCTGGTCCAACACTTTGAAGCCACGGGACATGAAATTGATTTTAAAAAAACCAAAACTATCGCCAAAATTGAACATTTTAACAACAGAATAATCAGAGAAGCCATTGAGATAGAAAAACGCCCCCACAGCATGAATACACGAGATGATACCTCTCGTCTACCAGCCATTTGGAAACCCGCCTTGATTGACAGACGAGGCCCAACCACCAAGAATGATACCAGACCCAAACTCATGATAACATCACATGACATCACCACCACACAACCATTCAAAAAGCAAATCCGAACCCACAACGATAAAGACACACAACCACAAAACAGAAACCTAACTACAGCTGCAACATCAGCCACTTTAAACCCCTCCAAACCACACAATAAGCAAACTGACACCCACTATAAAAACATGGCACCACCACAAACACGAAGCCGAACAAAAGCAGCACAACTCACCAGCTCAGTTCTGGAGCTGGCAGCTGAGACCAGCCCATCCACTCAGAACACCCCCCCACCCAATCAGAACACACCCACCATTCAAAACACACTCCCACCCAATCAGAACACACTTGGTCCCCTACCCAATCAGAGCACACCTCCACAGAACACACCCCCTCTGGCAGTTTAAAAAAGAGGAACTAACAGCCACATGCTTCTCCCAGAAGAAGGAAGCTAAAGCCTGATGATGACGGATGGGACTCCATCGAAACGTTGCGCCCACACCTTTAGTTCTACGCGGGGAAAAACGAATTTGGGAGGCTAAAATGATCATTTCGAACTCATTTATGTTCTCATCAGTTAGTCATACCCTTTATCTGAGATTCGAAAAGCCTTGACAAATACTTAAACATATATATATATATATATATATATATATATATATATATATATATATATATATATATATATATATACACACAAATTATTCAAATTGCTAATAAAGAATTTGGGAGGCTGAGATGGCCATTTCGAAATGGCCATCTCAGCCTCCCAAATTCTTTATTAGCAATTTGAATAATTTGCACAAATAATGAGCTGTCATAAGTTGACTGTATCCTGTAGATAAGCCTTGAGACAGGCCAAAACAGGAATGAAAGAGTTAAGTAGCAAGGTGCTTTCAAAAAAGCCTTGACAAATACTTAATATATATATATATATATATATTTACAGTGATTCCAACTACAAATGTGTGTTCCTCAAATCACATTTTTAGGTTATTTTCTCGGTCAAAGAAAGAGAAAAAAAATGAATGCTGCCATTTTGTTTAAAAAATATATATCCACCATTTTTCTCTAAAATGGCTCAGACCTGCAGTTCTTAGGGTATGGATTAAAACATTATCACCATCCTTAGGGGAGACAAGGCTGTAATAGTAGCTATATTTTTTATTATTTATTAATATAGGATTCTTAATGCTGTCCATTCAAAGTAGAAACTTTCCAGAATGGCTTAAATCAGTGGTGGGATTCAGATATGTGAACAAACAGTTGTCTGTGTGGATGCCACTTCTGGAATTCCATTTTTGGCCTTGGCAACAAAAAATTAGCTACTGGTTCTGCCAAACTGGTGCAAACTGGCTGAATCCCACCACTGGCTTAAATCTAAGTGTTCATAATGCCTGGATCAGGAAGCTAACAATATTTATGACTAACTCTTGTGGATTATATAGATCCCATCAATACTTCTGCAATAATATAGTTATTTTAATTCATTATTCACAATGATGCCTAATATGTTTTAAGAACTCCGCAGTAATGGGTGCAGGAACAAAATAAACTACAATTGCAAATATTGGCATATCTAAAGCATAAATTATAGTTTACAAACTACAGTATCTGAGTGAAAAGAGCAATTAAATCGTATTTATCGCTTAGCATAATGGATGAATCTGTGTTTGTGGGGGGAATGGGTCTGTGTATGTGTGTATGTGTAATTTCAGCCTATAGATCTCACATGTCCTTTAAACACAGACATAACTTGAGATATGATGACAATTAAAAAGCTCCTGGGTCTTTTCCAATATTATCAGTGATTTGCATAGAGACAGAAAAATTGCAAGTTATCATTTCCCATTAACCAATTCATCTGAAACGCTAATGACAAATATTCAATCGCCTGTAATTTTCCCTCTATTTAGAGAACCAGACATTTTTGTAATATAGCTGCAGCGCTTCTTACTTTTTTGGGGAGTGGGGAGGAAGTCAAATCTTTTTCATGCTACAAATCCTCAATCTCAAGCTGTCACTCTTAACATCACAGTGCTGTGTTCTTGGAGGCTTCTGTATTGCATCCCTTGGGAAATCTTTTGCTGGCTCTCCAAAGCAAAAGAAAACCATCTTGATTTGCATAGGTCTGTCTTGGAAGCGCTTCCCAATCGGAAAGCAATCAAGCTGCAAAAAACTTGAGATAATTAATGCTTTGCCAGTTATTCTTAATTAAGCAACCCTACCATGGGAGATCTTATCTGTACCAAATCATTTTCCTCTGGAGATAAGTCAAGGAAAAGTTGAATAACAGCCTACAGAGAGGTTTCAGAACTGAGCTGAGAATCCTGTTCCAGACCCAATCCCATGTGTGAGGGCCATCTTCTAATATAATGATGAAAGTTACCTATTACTTTATAAATACTAGTCATTGAGTATTAACGATCATCAAAGGTTGTCCTAAATTTTGACTGTGACCAACAAAGACACAAGGCACATTCAAGCTGCACAGTAAAGTCTAGAATTGTCGTATGTTCCAGCTGCTATTCATTCAAATTTCACAGCTTTAAAAGACTTAATGCTTTCTTGGAAATAAACAGTTGACAGTTGTTTTGCAGCAAACGATGTCCCTCACCATCCTAAACTAAGCTGGACTTGGCAAAATCAATGGCAATTTCAAAAATGTTTGGAATCTTTGGATTCTTCTGGAGAAAACTAATTCAGCATTACCCAATGTTGAGAGCCTTTGTTCCCTCTTTTTGTGAAAGAGCTGGTTTTTTTCCTATTTCTATATCGTTCAGTCTTTTTATCTACTAATCATGGAAGCCCTAAATTAACTTTAATGGAAGTAGCTATATTAAGTATCATTAAATCCCAGAACACTGGCTAAAAATGGCACATCATGTCTGAATGAGTTTTTCATTTTCCCCTATGTAGACCTGACTCTTCAAAGATCTGCTGATCCCCTCTGATTCATTTGGCTGAATTATTTCAGCAGAGCCAAACACGTGATTCATTTCTGATTTTTTTTTCCCCGTTCTGACTAGCGATGTTCTCAAACTTCTGCACTGAATCCGGAATTCTGATTTTTTTAAAAAAATGTAAGCATGCCCTAAGAGCTTAACACAAGGCATTGTTTTTAGAAAAGCTGTACATAAATCTAATGGACAAAGGACTTGGAAAAAAAATTGAATCCTTTTTGTTATACATGTTGACAGCAGCAAGAATGCTTTATTTGCAAAAATGGAAAGATATAATAATTTCTACAATGGAAGCATGGTTGGAGAAACTGTTGAAACTAGCAGACATGACCAAATTAACTGCTTTAATTAAAGAGAAGAATGCATGTAACTTCATTTCTATCTGGAAATCAGATGTGGACTTTTTGTGCTTGAGACAGAAAAAAAATGAAAATTTGATTTTGGAATTTGCTGATTAGACAAGATTTTTTTTTTGTTGCAGAAATATTATATTTATTTTTTTATTTATTAATTTGATTTGTATACCGCCCTTCTCCCGAAGGACTCATATGTATATGTTCATGTGTATATGTATATGTTGAACATGCAAAGTAAAAAAAAATTGAGGATGCAATGTTATTATCTTCATTCTACTTCACTGAAAAGAGTCAGAAGTTAATATTTTTTCCCTTTTATCCTACACTTCTTTCTCCTCTTCCTCCTTTTCTAGTATTTTTTTTCCACTTTCATTTGTATTTTATACTATATTATATTTTTATGTTATAAGAAAAGCTGTAAATGTTTCCATACTGTATCTGCCAAGATGCCGTAATGGAGAAAAGCAAGGAAAATACAACTACATGAATGTGTAGCATGAATGGATTATAATCTACTACATCTAGGATGTTTAGATTAAAACTGCTGTGTGAGATAACCCTACTTTAAATAGATAACCCTACTTTTCAAGAGTATCCCGAAACTTCAGTTGGTTCAAAATGCAGCAGTTTGCATAAATCTATGCAAGTTGAGATTTGCATCTATGTCACCTCTTTGGGCAGCCTCAGTTGGTTACCATTCTGCTTCCAGGTGTAATTCAAGCTGCTAATTATCATCTTTAAAGCCTACATGGCTTGGAAGACAACATTTCCCCAGCTTCAACTATGTGGCCCACAAGAGAGGGAAGACAAAGTATGTTGCAGGTCTCATCTATTAGGAAGTAAATCAATCAATCAATCAATCAGTTGGAATAGAGCTGGAAGGGACCTTGGAGGTCTTCTTGTACAACCCCTTCCTCAAGTAGGAGTCATTTTGTGGAACCAAAGAAAAGGGGCTTTACTGGTATGGCTCTGTCCCTTTGGAATATCATTCCCCCAGATATAAGATTGCCCCCACCTGGTTCTTCCTTTTTAAAAAGCCCTAATGACATGATTTTATCCCTGGTTGATACAGAATAGACCAAGTGGTTGCTATGAGAATGTCATTTGACTTCACGTGGCAAATATAATTTGTATGAAGTTGGCCTTAGGATTTTTTGCATGCTTGTGAATGTTTCTCAGCCACAAAGGATTACTTCCCTACTCAGTTATTAGCAGGGCTTTTTTTCTCATAGAACGCTCAGAACGGAGTTCCGGCACCTTTTCTGGATGGAACCTTGTAGGGTAGGCAAGGCGGGTTGTATAACATGTGTGAGTTCCGGCACCTTTTTCTTTTACAAAAAAAGCACTGGTTATTAGCATACTTTCATAGAATAAATAGAATAAAGCTATCACTGGTATGATTTAGCAATCTGGTTTTCTTATGGTTACAATTATACAAGGATGTTGAACTAGTTATTTCTATATTTTAATATATAATAATGCAGATTGTAGAGCGGTTGTTTACTAGCTCTGAATCTCAGTCATTTGTTTGTGATTTTTTTTTAAAAGAATGTCCCCATATAGGCCTGAATGCCCTCCCTGTAGGGGTATTAACATTCATCGATTTGAACTCAGTCTAATAGCTGACATTTTCTATTCAATCTTTTGTTGAGTGCATTTTTTGGGGGGGATGCCATAGGACTCCATTTTGAATTAAAGAAGGATCCCTGAAGGTTTTAATTGTGTGCTTCCCACAGTCTATAGTCCATGAACAAGATCAGTTTTTATTAGCAGTAATTGAAGTTGCAAAAATCAAGAAAAGCACTGATGTGGCTACACACTGTGAAACTGTTTGGTGACAGCACAAATACTAAAGATTGTAATTAGATAGCTAAAGAATGGTGTGTGTGGGGGAAAACCCTCCATTCACTTTCAAATATAACAAAAACAAAACAAAACACAATTGGAGCAGCTTGAACATTTCTGATGTAGATTTAATTCCAGGTTGATCTGAACAAAAAGCTCGATTCAGTTTCTTAGTACGAGCAAATAACTTTTCAGAAGAATATTCCTCACTTTCCACAGGACTGTAAACAGATGCTCTGGATGTGATTATTTTTATATTTGGTCCAAGATAATCAACAATTTTCTTAAATTGCCTTCCTTTCCAAGAGAGATTTCTGTGACCACTGCCTTATTAGATATCTCTTCAGAATTTCAGTCTGACTACTGATTTAGACATTTTACCGTAAAGGAATACTCAGAGATAGTTCTCTATCGGGACAAACCTTCAAAATTAAGCTGAAAAACCAGGGAGCTTATTGTTACTTTTGTCATCATCTGTATTGTTGCTACGGTCAAAGTATTTGGTGGCACTATTAAATATTTAAATATCTTCATAACACATTATGGATTAAGACCTCCACTTGAGAAGTATGAGGAATTTCAATTGTTACCATAAAACCTCCATGGTATCATAACAGATATCTATCAGCTGAAAAAAATTGGCACGCTGTTTACATCTTCTGATTGTCATACCAAAGTACACTTACTTAGACCCATGCCTGTCATTGTTACTAAGGTCCCTTCACTTGAAATTCCACCCCAGGCATATAAAAAACTACGTTTAATCTGTAGTTGATTAAAAAGCAAATTTATCTCAACTGGATAGCATTAATACTTATTTCTGTCATCATGGTTGCTCTTGTTGTTGATGCTGCAGGAAGGCACCTTCTTGTATTGGAAGACTTCTTGTTCCCACAGAGGTATTTTTTCAAGAGACATAGACAAGTGGGTACCATGGCTGTAATTTAGTAGGATCGGAACTGGCAATGAGTGGGTTTTATATTGCTACAAGCTGCAAACCAAGTTATTTTCTTTTCCATTATATCCCCAAATATGGTTCATTTTTTCATGTCAGCTTCCTCACTTACCTACCTATTTATCTGCCTATCTACCTTGGAAACTGCGGGTGCATTAAAAACTGGGTGTAATAAAACTCATATACACAGGGACATACAGACAGTGAATGCCTTCTTTTTTTCCTAATATGCTAGATTGAATATAGCAAAAATAAAAATAAAAAATAAGACATCTTTGTTGCCAGTTTCCTAGGAAGACAATAGATTCATTGATATTAATCTATGTACCACTAGGTTGGGGTCAGGCATCCTGCCTGCAATTACAGTTATATTACATCAGTGAAACAAAAGCAAAACAAAGCAAAATATGTCCTATATTAAGGTAGTAGGTCCTTTGATCATTAGTCATGAGAAGCTGAAAGAAACAGATGGCATCACTTGGGGTTTAAGTTCCTAGCTACATCTGAAGTTGAAGAGCGTGATAAGATTTTTTACTCCTTTTGTTTTAAACAGCTGCCATTAACTTTGATAACTTAAGCAATTCTGAAGTATTATTATAGAGTTTCTCTAGAACCTGGAGTAATTCTGGCTTCATTCATCTTAAAATAGATCATTAGATTACATCCTTTAAATATTATACTTTGCTATGCCGGGAACTGCTGATAACGTGCTGTAAATATATATATATATATATATGTAAACCTGTAAACCGTATATATATATATATATATATATATATATATATATATATATATATATATATATATATATATATATATATATATATATATATATATATATATATACGGTTTACAGGGAAAATAAAAAATTAAAATACATTATATACAATTAAAAACGATTAAAACTAAGATTAAATTAATCCCTGAACTTAACTAAAACCCCATTAATTAAAAATTAAAACCCCTCAGTCTGGGCCAGACAACTCAAAAAACCAAGTTTTCAAGTCCCTACGAAATGAGCAAAGGTCGGGGGCGGTCCTAAGCTCCGTGGGAAGCTGGTTCCAAAGGGCCGGCGCGCCCAGAGAGAATGCCCTTCCCCTGGGAATAACCCGCTGACATCCCTAAGAAGGCCCTCCCTATGGGAGTGCACAGGACGATGGGAAGTTGATGCCGGCAGCAGGTGTTCCCTTAGATAATCTGGACCCAAGCCATTTAGAGCTTTATAGGTCATTACCAGCACCTTGAATCTTATTTGTTCTCATCAGTCAGCCATGAGAACAAATAAGTTTGAAATGATCATATCGGTCTCCCTTTATTCTTTGTTAGCAAGCTAAAAAAAAATTACACAAATATGAGCTGCCACTCCTGTGGCTACTGCCTGTGGATGGCCTTGGGCTAGGCTGAAACAGGAAATAAGATTTGTCCCATGTCTGGGACTAAGCAAGTGTATTCTGAATGCTTAACAAATATTATATATCTATATCTATATATCTATATATCTATATCTATATCTATATCTATATCTATCTATATCTATCTATCTATCTATCTATCTATCTATCTATCTATCTATCTATATTTGTTTTCGTAGATTCTCGCGGGTGTCTGTATGTGTACATCTAGAGTCTCGGGTTTCTTCCCGCGTTCCTTTCATCTTCAGAAAGTTGTGGCAACATTTCGACGAAATCCCATCCGTCATCATCAGGCCGGAACAGCCAGACCACGCATTGCTCCCGGAAGCAGCAGGAGGAAAACTGCGCATATATATATATATATATATATATATATATATATATATATATATATATATATATATATATATATATATATATATATATATATATATATATATATATATATATATATATGCGCAGTGGCTATTTGAGAGTTATTTATGAGATGTTTACCAAGTAAAGGCTAATTATTAGGAGAAAATGTAAAAAAAAAGATGAATAGACTATTATTGTTCATGCTTAATAAAGAGATTATCATGGCTGTCCCTTTTTATATCATCATCATCATCATAGTAATAATAATAGAGTTGGGAGGGACCTTGGAGGTCTTCTAGTCTAACCCCCTGCTCAGGCAGGAAACCCTGTACCATTTCAGGCAAATGGCTGTCCAGTCTCTTCTTAAAAACTTCCAGTGCTGGAGCATTCACAACTTCTGGAGGCAGGTTATTCTACTGGTTAATATTATTTAATATGTTGTATACCAGAGGTCCCCCACCTTTTGGGCACCAGGGACTGGTTCCGTGGAGAGAGGTTTTTCCATAAGACTGGAGAGTGCATGGTTTTGTGTGCTGCCTGCATCCCATGGATAGGGTTTTGCTTGTTTGTGCAGACCGGTTGCTAGCATGCTGCGGCCCGGTACTGGTCCATGGACCAGGAGTTGGGTACCCCTGTTGTATATTATATACCTGTATATCTAAACATCTTTAAACTGTACATGGAAACAGTATACTGGTTACTCTGGGGGTCTTCAAACTTGGCCCTTTTATGACTTGTGGACTTCAACTCTCAGAATTCCTCAGCCAGGCACGCTGGCTAAAGAATTCTGGGAGTTGAAGTCCACAAGTCATAAAAGGGCCAAGTTTGAAGAGCCCTGGATTACACATATACACACATATACAAATCTTGTTCTTTCCAGGATTCATTTATCTTTATAAACCATTTTAAAAATGGTTTATTCTCTCCCAATGAAGCCAATGAGATAAAATACTGGATCACATCCATACTTAGTAGCAAATCTTAATTAAGGTAACTTTCAAAGTGAAGTAGTAAAAAATGTTGGAAATATTTAACTAAGAAAATAAGCATGGATGTACATAGTTGTTGCCTAAAGTTATTCATTCAGAGAGTTTTATCTCCTTCATACTTTTTTTTAATCTTTGGAGCTGATAACTCCCACCCATTCCCGCCATTGCAACATAAAAATATAGGTCATTGGCAACGGGAAATTTCTGTAATGTCTATTTTAAAGATAATGTGTATTTAGCAATCTTGTTTCAAGGCTCTAGGTTCTAAAAAGAGAACACAAAAAGAAAAAAAAAGTGTTATTTCTTTCTTTAATGTTATAGCCAGCAATGGCTGTTTTCAGCAAAGAAATGGCAGCAAGCAGAAATGTTTTACCTTTGTCAAGCGCCTTATTTGTTTGTGTTTTTGTGTGAAATATCTCTGAAACATCCTGCTGGTAGAAGTTCAGTTTTATTGCCTCATTTTGCAAAATGGAAGGGATTGTGGAGTGCGTTTCTGACTGAGTAACAGTTTCTGATAGTTATTAAACAGCTTATTGCAGAGTCACTGAGGTGGGGGAATTCTGTTGAGAACTAGCTTATATCAATCACCAAGGCTATGCAGAGCATTTACAAGAGGTACCTCACAATACATAAGAATACAAATAAGTAATTTCTCTTTAAATGGTTAAAGCTGGTCCATTACTTCATAGGATCATAACAGGACAACTTTGGCACTGTTGTTATTTCCATTTTATTGTGTTGTTATAAGTCTTGATGCTTGAAAACTTGTAGTGTTTCAACACAGTGACATTTATATAATACAATTAAACGTTATTGACATTCTATTATTTAGGAAATTTGGGATATTGAAAACAGAGATGGGGAAAATGTATTCTATCAATTCTTGCAGCCTTTGTCTCATACCTGCATTTGTTCCACTGCAAACTGTGATAGTAACCAAGTCTCAAATCTCTCCCAGTGGAAATTAGACTAGAATTCCTTACATACTTATTACTCAGCTCTTCACTTCCAGTAGTGTTCTCCAGAGGAACTAACAATTAAAGCTAATATTAGCATTATTCTGTTCTATAGAAAGGCCCACTAGGAATAATAATTAAACATCATGTAGTAACAATCCAAGGTGATATCCCTGGAAGTGACATTGTATATTAGATACAGTATAAAAAAGGAATATGCCAAGGGAACTTACAGAAGGTCTTCTGTTCCTTTTTTGGGGGAGAAAAATCTATGTTTTTTCTATGATGTATGCATATGATTTTAAGGTAGCAAACCTATTTTCAACCAAGTGTTTTGTAGGCCCGTTCACTTAAAATATACATTACCTTAGATTTGTTGTGATTGTATTCCAAGCAACTAGTACATATTTGATTTATAACTGTACTCCTGAAATGTGTTCCTTATATTGCATAGATTCTCCCTTGGAGAGTTCTACTTGCTTCCAGGACAAAATGTAAATGTAAAATGATCTTCATTTTCCCTGTATGTTATTTCCCCTGGTCTAGAAAGAATAGAAGCTCATATTAGACCATGGCTAAACAGTGAAACCTTGCATGGATGGTTAAAATCCATTTAAAAGGGGATGGATGGAAGTTTGTTTGGGTTTTGCAATCCCATTTCAATTGCTTTTTTTTTGAACCATTAAATATATTTGGCAGAAAATTTGAGAACGTTAGTTCAGTGCTCTGATTAGCTTCACTTATAAGAATTGAGTGCATGCACCCAAGAGCAGGATTTAGAATTGTGTATGATTAGTATATTTTTTTTTAATTAAGAGCTTGATCCTGTGTCTTCTCTGTGCCTGTACTATCTGTGATTTCAATTACCAGTGAACCATATACTCAGCATTTCTGTGACTAAGCCCCAAAACAAATTAAAGAGATGAGCCTCTCGTATGGTTTTCAAAAGAATAGACTCTTGCAAACTTTAGAAGTGAAATGAGATTATCTAAGATCTGCCAGCTTTATTCATGCTTGAGGCTCTGTTAGAGTCCACATCTTCAGCTGGCTGCATTAAGGACTACACCATGTTCTGAAGGCTTCACATGTTTCCAAATGCATTTAGTGCCATGCTGCCAGTCTTACGCATGCCCCTGTATTTGACAGATACCGCTGATGCAGGGATCCTAGAAATTACTGCCTGTGTTTTGTTCCTATTTTCCCCCTTTTGAAGATAAAGATTTCTTCAATACAAAGACATCCTTTGGTGGATGGACATGCACTTTTTCTTGGCAGGAATATTTTTTTTTTATTATTCCATTTATATCCCGCCCTTCTCCGAAGACTCAGGGTGGCTTACAAGCTTAGCAGTAGCCTTCATTCTATGTATATGCCTGCTTATTAGGGCTTTCACACACACACCCCAAGCGGCATTATTACAAAGTCAGCTTAATTGCCCCCAACAATCTGGGTCCTCATTTTACCTACCTCGGAAGGATGGAAGGCTGAGTCAACCTTGAGCCTGGTGGGATGTGAACCTGCACTAATTGCAGGCAGCTGGTGTTACTTAAGGAGGCATTAGCCCACTGCTCCACCAAGGCTCTTTTTTATTGATCTGGTTTGTCACTGCCTTCTTCTGGGAAGGTTAAATTTCCTGTCTAACCTACAGGACTGGAGACTGGGTGATTTCCCAGCTAAGTCCTACCAGGTGCAAACAAATTCCAGCTTATTTTCTTGGGATCCATCATTTTTTATATACTGTAAAGTATCTTTGTTTCATTTCTCTACAAAAGGTGCATCCTCCTCCTCCTCCTCCTCCTCCTCCTCCTCCTCCTCCTCCTCCTCCTCC
Source organism: Vipera ursinii (assembly GCF_947247035.1). Lineage (NCBI taxonomy): Eukaryota > Metazoa > Chordata > Lepidosauria > Squamata > Viperidae > Vipera > Vipera ursinii. The sequence continues at coordinate 10,955,570 of NC_139520.1, forward strand.
TCCTCCTCCTCCTCCTCCTCCTCCTCCTCCTCCTCTTCTTCTTCTTCTTCTTCTTCTTCTTCTTCTTCTTCTTCTTCTTCTTCTTCTTCTTCTTCTTCTTCTTCTTCTTCTTCTTCTTCTTCTTCTTCTTCTTCTTCTTCCCCCATCCTCTTCCTTCTCCTCCTTCTCCTTCTTCAGCTTTGAGCTTACAAAGCTTCTTGGAAATATCCAAGCATTTCTCAAATCAGAACTTTCCCTTAGGGCTTTGTTGTCACTGTGAGTTGGGGCAGGGGGTACGAAGGGAGGCTCAGCCAATCTCAATGTATACATGGTTGTACTTTGAAATTATTTTTAATAAAGTTCTTTTACAACACTGAGTGATAACTGATAGGGGAAAATGCAAAGTAATTTACTTTCAGCTTAAGTAAATTTTACAGCTGATCATACATGGGAGGGCATTTTTCCCCCATTATAACTGCCACACAAAGACTACAGTAAAGTATTCCTTGGTTTTCAAAGCAACTGCAGATATTGCATTCACTATACATAAACTATAATGGATATCGATAGATGGAGGTAGCTATGCATTATGGAGCTAGAAGGAATTTTTGCATTCATTAGAGTTCTTATTTCTATAGAATGATTTACCCTTAACATCTGTCCAGGAAGGAGAGACTTCCTATTATTAAAATACATATAACAAATAGGCTCTACATTTAAAAAAAATAATGATGGAAATGTAACAGCAACAACAAAGGGATGATTCCACATGCATTTCACAGACTAGCTTTTAAAAATTCACACTTGATATAAAAATAGCACAAAAGTGATATAAAGAAGAAGAGGGATGCATTTGTTTGTCTATTTTACCTTTTTTATGAAAGCGCAGTGTGGGTGAAAATGTCTCTGTTAGTGTTCATGATTGCTCCTCCTATAGAATGCATTGTACATGTTTAAATAGGCCTTACTCTTTTTGGATTTCTTAAATTAATGGAATAAATAAAATAAAATAAAACAACAAATAGGAACATTACCTTGACAGTGACAGGAGCAGTATGATATTGGAGTACAAAGCTAAGAATGATCATATGCAATAATTATTTTATTGATGTGCAGGAAATGAATTATTCATGGCTTCAAAGTATCTGTGGATAATTCTAATTGCCTGCTTTTAAAGTATATGAGATCCATTGCAAATACATTAACAATTTTGATTGAACACCTGCTACCTTTTCTGAGCAGTGAGCAGAACCCTGTAACAGGATGAGACTGACAGGAACTTGGAATGTATATGGGATACCGAGTGAAGAGCAGGTTTCTTTCCCACTAATTGTGACTTGGCTAAATTGCATTCCATCACAGATATATGTATCCTTTGGCATAGTTGAATGCTGTGCAAACAATGATACTTTGAGAAACGCATTCCTTCAAAGCAACTTCTTCAAGCTACTTGACCCCTTGCTTTGAAAAATCAAACCTAGTAGTTGTGAGAGTAGTTGCAGCCATATTGCTTTCTCCTCCAGAAGATCCAATAGTATTTCCAGTATTGTACAGGAAGCATTGCAATAGAATTCTGCACATATTCGTCACATGGTCAAAAGCCTTTAATAGATCCTGGACAATTCGGTATGTGTCCTACAAATATTGTAAGGTGCCTTGATAGAGTTTCCCTTATAAGGTAGAGGTATGTGTATGTGTTTGCATGTCCAATCACAAACCATATAGAAGGAAGGAAGGGAGGGAGGGAGGGAGGGAGGGAGGGAGTGTAGGAGGGAGTAGCTTACTATATGAGGCCAAATATCCATCTAATATGACCTTTCTTTTTTTTACTGAAAACAACATTTCTTCCTCAGTATTTTATATGACTAGAGTGGACAAATGATAGCTTGAGCACAAACCATGCCACCAGGCTGGGGTGTCTACAATTTGATCAAAGGTCAGATATTGGCTTATAGCCCCATGAGATCCATCCCTCATTTTGACCAATGTCATCAATGGATTTTGGGATTCCAGAACAGAGAATTGAAAGAAATTCCATTGTTGTTGCCTCTTTCATAGTTCAATTGAAAATTTATATTACCGACAGTTCTCTGTGGCCCCACGTAGATGTAACAACAAATGTCTACAGATAAAACCATTCATAAATTTGTCTAATCCAATTTTATATCCCGAAACCCATCAACACAGACTATGAATTCCATTAGCACTGTGTAAAGAAAGATATATATATAATCTGCATCAACATAAAATCATTTTCACTGGATGACAACCCAATTTTTATGACAGAGAGAAATGTATAATGCAATACAAAAAATTTACAGTCACCATTAAAGCCTAGAAATATTGAACAACAGAAAGCAGATCTCAAAAACAAAAGGTTGTGCTGCTGTATATCTTCAGCCTCTCTCCTGAAATTTGGTTCTGCTTTAATCTAAAAATCAGTGTAAAATCAGATAAAAGGATTGCTCCTTTGTTTTTCAAACAAACCCAGAGCCAAGATGTGGAATTTACTTATGGCAACTGTAGAGTTAAGACATGTGACATCAATAGCAATGTTTGTGTAACATAATGGGTGAAATCCATTAAAACTTCCATTTATAGTATAAAAATCTATTAACAATCTATTCTAAAATATTGCTTACTGTTTACTAGATGAGTGGAAGTTTTAAGTTAACCTTTTCTTTCTTCAATCACATCACTCTTCAGAGATTCATGATGTCAGTGGGATGGTGGCATTGTCCTGTGTAAGAATCTACTGTTCTGCAAAACTACAATTACTCTGTAATAAATTTCCTCAGGTCCCTACAATATAGAATAGAGATTTTTTCATACAAGTCTAAGGTCAAACTCTTCCTGCAACTCTAGTGAAAGCAGGGATAAGCAACTTTTTTAGTAGAAGGCTACACAATGCATAGATCCCTATATAGGTGCCTATACATTATCTGCCCATTTAGGATGAGATCCTTGCTCTGCTTTCTGAACACAGAAAAAAAACAGCTAGGTCCAGGTGATGATCAATGTCTTATAGAGACATAAAGCATTCGGTCCTGAAAGAGATTAATGCATATCCCACCTTTAAGTAATCGGATCCAGCCAATTTGAATAACTACTACCTACCTAGTGGTGGATTCAGCCAGTTCGCACCACTTTGACAGAACCGGTAGCTAATTTTTTGTTGCCCAGGCCCAGAATGGACTTCCGGAAGCGGCATCCACACAGAGAACTGGTTGTTCACATATTTGAATCCCACTTCTATACCTATGTCTAGTTTAACGACAAGAAGGACTGGGATGACATGATAGCAGTGTTCCAATATCTTAGGGGCTGCCCAAAGGAAGAGGGAGTCAACCTATTCTCCAAAACATCTGAAGGTAGGACAAGAAACAATGGATAGAAACTAATCAAGGAGAGAAGCAACTTAGAACTAAGGAGCAATTTCTGACGTTGAGACCAATTAGCCAGTGGAACAGCTTGCCTCCAGAAGTTTTGAATGCTGCAACACTGGTGGTTTTTAAGAAGAGATTAGACAATCATTTGTCCAAAATGAGCAGGGGGTTGGACTAGAAGACCTCCAAGATCCCTTCCAGTTCTGTTATTCTGTAGCTAATCCCCAAACTTTCCATTTTGGTAAACATACTTTAGTAAGTGGTGGGCACCCAGCTAAACAGCATTCTAAAAAAAACCACCCTGATCATTTGATTTTATGGCATCCAAATCCAACTAATTAATATTCACCCAAACATAAATTTTACAGTTACGCTAACATTTCCAGGTTTCATATTTGTTTTTCTGTTCTTTTTCCACTTTCTCATGCTGAAAAAAATTACACAGCTGGAATTTGCTAGTATGATTTAGGACTGGTGTTAAAGAGGGCCTGAGGCTTTGCGTGGCATGGAAAATTGATGTAAGAAGAAGAAGAACCCATGTTACAGACATGAGGCTTCTAACAGGTTGATGAGAAAAGAGCCAGAGAAGGAAAAAGCTGATTCTCTTTCTTTTATAACAGTTCTAATTGTGTGACAGAAATGAATGCCTGAAAGGGCTTTACTCTTTTGAACAAATGGAGCCAGTAGAATGGTTAACTCTCCACAATATGCTCAGCATAATCATTAAAAAAAAGGCATGAAGCTCCCTGTGAATTAAAACACAAAGGGAGATACAAGTAAAACTGCAAAGAGGGAAATGGCTCCACATTCCAGATTTCACAGGAAACAGTTATGCTCCTATTAGCACAGAATAAATTTTCAGGGACGTTTTGCATTTGGCAAGTTGGTTTCCAGAAATGATTCTTTTTCATATTAATGTTTCATAGATACACAGACATTAACGTAGCTTAAGTTGCATCATCATTATGAGTCATCTTTTTTACAGAGTGTTGAGGAAGCACCCCCAATCTATTTTATTTGTGTATTATTTCTATCCTATTATTACTATTATTATTATTATTACTATTATTATTATTATTATTATTATTATTATTATTATTATTATTATTATTATTATTATTATTATTATTATATAATAACTCAGTGTGACAAACATACCTAAATGCTCCTTCTTTTCCCCATTTTCTCCACCACAACAATCCTATGAGATGAGTTGGGCTGAAGGAAAGTGACTGGCCCAAGGCACCTAGCCTGCTTTCATTGCTAAGACAGACTAGAACTCACAGTCTCCCAGTTTCCTGTCTGGTGCCTTAATCACTAGACTAGACCATACTGGGTGTCTATTTGGTATCAATATAAAAAATGGGGGTACTTATGAAATGCTAGTGAGATATATTTTACGGGTAAGTTCCATATCTATACTTAGATGATTCAAACACCAAGGAAAGTGGACAAATGAATTGGAATAGAAGGCAATCATTTTGTACTGTGCCAAATTAATTTCCTTAATAGATAGAAACCCAAGCTGGCTTTCTTCGATTACTTCTCCTAGAACTAAAATGAAAAATCTGCAAGTTCTTTGTCCTTGACATTCTTATAAGGAAGATGTTATATTTCTCTGCAAACGCAAGAGGGTAAATCTATTTTCTGACTATGTTCCTTCTTTACTATATTTCCTAGAGAGAAATAGCAAGTCTTTATTATTCCTATTAAGTATTTTCAGCTCCGTTCAGATGCATTTCTTCTGAATGCTCATATATTACTCCATTCCATCACATTACTAAGTTGCATTTCTTTAAAAAAAAACAGGATCTACATTAAAAAAAACAGTATCATAAAAAAAACCCTGAAAATTATGCAGCCATTGTCATGGGAATTTTAAAACAAATTATACAGGGCCCTTTATTTTTTAAAAAATATAACTGATATAACTAGTCTTCTAGATTCATTTTTCTACAGCAGCACCTCTTATTTACATTCTTCTCCTAAGCAACTTTATCTAATCAATATTTTTTTTCTAGTTAATATCCCTTAAGCATCCCTTATTTTACCCCAATCGAGCTGTTATGTACATATTATCTTAAAAATGTTTCTTTGGTATATCATCTTTCCCTCTGTCTCTGTGTTTAAATAAATGGATAGACAGAATAATTGCATATATACCTATATAAATGGTAGATATTTCTAGGAAAGAACAACTAATGACAGCTCTTTATGGGGATGCTAGCTTTCCAGTTTTACTCTATAAATTCCACAAAGCTAAAATTTATTGTTCTTCATCCATGGACAGAATCTTGCCGACTTAAAGCACGTTGACACTCCCATAAAGCATGCACCCTGGGAACTATTAGGGAGGACCTGTCCTCACCTTCTTTTTCTCACACAAACTCTCAGAACCAAGTTGCTTCTTGCTGTTTGGAATGCGCTCCCCAGACTACATTCCATTCCAGAATCCGATTTAAGCACCAAGATAACCACTCTGAAATTGTCTTCCTTAATCTTGTCCCTTATTCATTTACCCCCTGGTCTCTTGTGGCAAATATATACTCCAAGACCTGGAACACTATTGAGACAGTGTCTAACTGATAGGACTTGTTTTATTTATTTATTTTTAATTTATCATATTTAAGAATTACTCCTCTCTCTCATAGATGGAAGAATACTAGAAGCTTAGGATTTCTAGGGTCCCTGACATCACTGATGAAATGGAACCCAAACTATATTCAAAATTGTACTAAGGAAGAATAACAGCAACCAAATGACAAACATTTTTATGTAGAAGGGTTTGTGTGTGTGTGTGTGTGTGTGTGTGTGTGTGTATTACACTAATGTATTTTACTTTATTTATGTACTGTTTCACCTTCTGATTCTTGCATATGCTACATTTTGCATTGCAAATGTGATCAGGAAAAAAAAAACCATTTGGCAAAATGTTAAAGATATATATAGAGAGGGGTCTGTGTGCCATCTGTGGCACACATGCCATAGGTTCACCACCATGGGTCTATGTTCTGTCCCAGCCTATGTGAGTCCTTGTTAACTAACAAGGACAAACCCCTCTTCCAACAAGTAGGCTGGAAAAACAAACCCTTTTTAATATTATTGACAGACCTGCAAAATGTCCCAAAAGCAAAAACAAAAAATACATGATTCAAATAGAGCACTGTTCACAGGCAAGGCAATCAGAACATGATCCCATGAAACCTGAGTCCTTTGCAAATGGTTGCCTTCAGCAATCAGCACTGCCCACACCTTCCCTTTTTCTTATGCAGCCCCAAGGTGTGGCTTCTCAATGCTTTCTCCTTTGCCCTTGGAGTTGCCCTACTGCCTCCCTCTGTCCTGCTCTTGTTGCCTGTCAGTGTTTGCAAATGTCTATGATGTCTTCAAGCTGTGAGTCCTCAGAGTCTGACTCAGCTTCCCAGTACAGCTGGGTCTCAGCCTGAGCACAAGTGGAAGGGCCAGGCTCTTCATCAGATTGTAAGTCCTGGAGCTCATCAGAGCCTTCCTCCAACTCTGATGGCTCTCCAGTCCCCTCCTCCTCCTCCTCTGATTCCCTAGACTCAACTGCCGGGTCCACTGGCTGGCACAGAATCACAATGAATGAATGAACCTTTAGTATCAAAGTATAACATGTATATATTGAGATTGACTGAGTCTCCCTTCGTGCCTCCCCATCACAACTCACAGTGACAACAAACCCACCATCTTGTTATACCATGTGAGCTAATTGCACAACACACCGGCCTCACAAGTCAATCATACATAAACTCTAGTCTCTTCTTAAAAAATCTCCGGTGATGGAGCGCCCACAATTTCTGTGGGTAAGCTGTTCCACTGGTTGATTGTCCTCACTGTCAGGAAGTTTCTCCTTAATTCCAGGTTGCTTCTCTCTTTGATCAGTTTCCAACTTTAATAAGTAGCCTCTTTTGTCATGTGGCATTCCAATCAAGCTACATCCAAGTCAATTTTCAACTTCAGTGATTTGAATCTGATAAACTGTCATTTCAGAAACCTACCTTTCTCTTTTAAACTATGCTGCAGAGAAGAGCATAGGTGTGTGGAACAGACATTTGGAATCACACATAATAAATCTGTCATCTGCTGTAAGAGAAAGCTGATACTCCTGGATCACAATTAGTAGTGCTGATTTAATTTAGCAAAGTAAAGTAAAGAATAGTTGAAGTATATATTCTAATATTTTAGTTTGAAACTCAAGTATTTATATTCATATAGAAGCAAATAGGTTATGAAATTTGTAAAATCAGGTGAACTTGTCATTCTCTGAGGTTTCTGATAACTTTTCAAATATTTTCCATTAGCAGGAAAAAATGAAATCCTATTGATCTTTGTCCTCTCTAGAGCATTCTATCAGTGCGAGTGTGTTTGTTGATGTTTGTCTCTGTTTTGGCTGCAGCATTGCAATGATTCATTTCAGGTGAAAAATTGAGAAGAGTGACTTGCCCACAACAGGCCAGGTCTTTCTTTCTCCTGTTTTAGGACTATAAATGTTCTCATTTAAAACTTTATCACAAATTGGTGTTTTCTGCTCAGCAGCAAAGGCAGGGACTCCTCTGTTTTCACACAGCAAAATGATGAAATTTCTATAACCAATTTTGAGAACAGTTAGCAGAATGGCTGAATAATCAGCAACTGTGTCCAGCAACTTTCCTGGGTTCAGAAGGAACACTGATTTAGCAGTAGAAAAGCATATGAAAATATATCTAAACAATTGTCAGTAAAACACAGCAGGAGAAACCTGCACGGTGTAATAATATACACAGAACACGATGTAGACAAGAAATCTTATCAAATGTTTTTAGCTACATTAGTTTTCAACCCAACATTTGTACAAATGTAATTAGATCTGAAATCTGGGTTTTGCATTTTGAAGGGTGCTTCACTTAGTCATGCTATTGCTGTTCCAATACCCTCAAAAGATAATTGTGGTATCTGCTAACTGCTTGAAGATTACCTTTGAATGACGCTGACATTTGAGCACTGAAGAGGGGCACAAACTGAAGCTAAGCAGAGAGAAGATGAGGGTGAAGGTTCATCCTCTGAGCTTGTGGGTTGGTTTCTGAATGTTTTCTTACCAGGCTAGATAACATCTTCAGCAGAGTTTAGGAGATGTCAGTGTTGGCATTCTTCTGTTTATAAGGGATTCAGGTTTGGGTGTGTCAAATGAGGGTCTGTGATGGGTCAGGTGTGAGCTGTCAGTGAGTCTTGTGATGGGTCTTGTGATGGGGAGGTAACATCAGGTCAGGGTCATTGAACTGCTGGTGGTAGTGGGGGCTTGTGAAGGTTGGTTGAGGGTTGGTGCTGTATCTGGTTGGCTGTGCAGTTGATTTGTATTCTGAGGGGCTGTAGGTCAATGTGTCTGTTGATGGAATTGCTTGTGGAGTGCCAGGCTTCAATGAACTCACTGACATCCCCTAAACTTTGCTGTAGATGTTACCTAGCCTGGTAACAAAACTTTCAGAAACCAACCCACACGCTCAGAGAATGAACCTTCACCTTCATCCTACACCTGAGCTACAGATGTTTGCCACAACTGCAAACCGAAAAGCTGGTGTTGTCAATAATGTTTATACTTATTCATGATTTGAGAAATATCTCTGTCCTGGACCAAGCTGCAGTGTCCTTCAAAGATCAACAGTTGATTTTTGGGATCCTTCTGGATCAAATATTGATGCTGAATAGACATATAACATTGGTGTCAAAAAGAATCTGTAACATTTTAACTGATTAAAGTGTAGAGGGAAAAATAAATTTAATTTGATGTCTGTAACATCAAGATTTGATGGCTGTAATAGGATCTTCATGGAGTTGAAGATGGCCTAGTAGTTGAAGTTGGACTAGAATGAGTTGGTGCTTAATGCCCATTGTTGGACCAACTTTATTAATTGCCACTTTTCAGAGCTCAAATTATAGGGTTCATGATATTGTATAAATCCTCAAGTGTCTTAAAATCCCTGTCAAATATGTATTACAATCTTAGAGCACACACCTTTTGCAAGTTCCACCATGGATGAGGTTGACAGCAATGATTATTTTTTTTCCTTCTTAAGGATGGGGTCCATATTATAAAACAAATTGAAGCAAATTCCCCTGTGATTACCATGTAAGACTGCTACTTCTACAAATTTCCATCTTTCCTGGCCTGCCTTCATTCCTTCCTTCCTTCCTTCCTTCCTTCCTTCCTTCCTTCCTTCCTTCCTTCCTTCCTTCCTTCCTTCCTTCCTTCCTTCCTTCCTGCCTTCCCCTTAGCTATTTATTTTTGCATTGACATGTATTTAGCTGCATAGATTGATCCATTATAATACATCATCTCATTTTGTGATATTTGCCATCCTTTCAAATTTCACACATTTTTAGATTTATCATAGTTATTTGAGGCACTTGCTCCAATATTAATTGTATTTTTCATTATTATTTTAGCAGCCTCCTCCACCCCAGGAGTAATTCAACAGCATATGAAGAAAATCAGAGAGTCCATAAGGAGAGGCTTTGCTAAGCTGTTTCAACAGCTTTGAAGTGAATCGTGAAATGTCAAGCTATAGAAATTTGTGCAGATAAATATGTCTTTCTCTAAATTAGTTTGCTATGCTTTTGTCCATCCTAGACATTTTTAGTCAATCCTAAATGTGTTATGTATCTGGTTTAATACTGAACAGTTATCCTACAGCACCTGAAAGCCAAAATTAGCAGTTAGACTGAAAATGAAATATGGTAGGTATTTCCCCCTTCATTTTCTAAAAAAAGGGGGGGGTATTAAAGAAAAAAAAAACTAGAAAGAGGCCATTTCTTTTCTTAGTATTTACTTTGATTCACAAAACAAATGAAAATTGTGTTGCCCATTACTATATCCTTTGATTTATTATATAATATTTGTACAGCCTTAATGTTATGCCCATGCAGAGTTATAACTGTACATTTGAGCACATTAAAATCAAGTGCCCTTAAAAAGTGTGTTTGTGTGTATGTGAGAGAGATGTTTGCAGTCCCAAAATTTTAAAATACAGAACTGCTGCTATGACATAAAAGAGGCATATGTGTTAATGAAAAAGTGAAACAACTATTAATATCAAAAGGAGATGTTATATATTTTTTCAGGTGATGTAAGATTGCTTTCATTAGATAAATAAATTTCATTGTCATGCATTTTTTTCCTGTTTTTTTTTTACTGATTTCAGTGAGTCCCCACCACAATGTTTCTTCTAAACTTTATTCAGGATCTCAGAATTACATCTTCATATTTCTAAGAATTTTATGGTTGAATGTTATACCATCCCATTTTATCAAAAGCATGGGAAGGAAATTAAGGAAATCTAAAACAGATATACTGTATACACGTTCAGAATAAATAAGTAAACCAACCTTAAAAGTATAAATCTACTGTGAATATACGTGTCTCAGGATAATTCTGTGTTTTCCAAATAGTTGTGGCTTGCTTGCCTCCAAATTTTCAACAGACGTAGCTACGTAACCCTGGTATCTGACATATATGAACTTTTAAATAACTTTTTATTCACAGCATGTATGCAACTTTATGAAGGTAGTATTTAATCTATAATGTTTGTATTTCTTTTGTAAACTCTATTATTTGTAGTGTTCCTGCATAATGAAGGATTACATTTCAGTGATTGGAGCATATTTTTCATACAAAAGGTCATGGGTTCAAGGTCTGGAATCTCCTGCTTAAAAGGACTGATGCTATAAACATCCTGTTCTACAGATCTGCTTTAGATTTCATCTGGATTCTTGAACATCTCTCCCCTTTTAGAATAGGCAATTAAGATTTTTTCTTTTTTAAAAAAAAACATTAGACCAAAGAGTTGCGTATAAATCTGATTTCTCTCCATATAACCAATGCATATGCAGCATCTCATGGGATGCATCATAAAAGAATTATCTGTTGTTCTGGTTATTATAGGGACAGCATTTTTGGAACTGATTCCCACAATTGACAGGACAACACAACTGCACAAATGTTAGAAGTCACAATTCAAAAATTCAATCTTAAAAAAATATCAAATCAGGAATTCTTAGGGTCCCGATTTTCCATAATGTTTAAGTCTTAGGTTTTCTGATACTCCTTTCAGCCTGTGAGGCTACATTTGGCATGAAGCTTAACTCTCACACCAACATTTAAAGTTGGATGTCACTTATGTACTTCTAGTCTTCTCCTAAGGTCCCACACAATATGGAAATGGAGAAGTATGTTTGTTAATATGACAAAACATTAGTAAAGCAAGTAAGCTGTCAAGGTAGGACAATGAATGTGATCCTGTACTCATTTCTACATGTCTATTATTATTATTACTACTATTATTACTATTATTATTATTATTATTATTATTATTATTATTATTATTATTATTATTATTATTATTATTATTTCCAAAAACATAAAGTGACATTCATAACTTTCTTTGTTCCTCCTTTGGAAATTAACAGAAGACACCCCCCAAAAAAAGACCCCACCTGGTGCTACACTTCATACCTCTTTTGATTTCAGATGGTATAGATCAGTAGCTATAATTTTCACAACCTCCAGAAACACTTTGTATGCTTGTGTGTTTCTTGTCATGCAGGAGCTTAGTAATGGGTCCCTAGAGTTACAGATTGTTCACATTCCATGCTTGGTGAATTAATCCCATAAATTCTAAGAAATAAAAGAGTTTCAAAATATCCAGAAAGCCACGGCTTCAACAGAGTAGCCTGTATCAAACTCTTGGGTTTTATGCTGGGGATAGTCTTAGTAGGAAAGTCTTCAGACTAGGATAATTTTGCATGAAGATGGATCAAGGTTTTAGGACAAAATGATGGGATTTTGTGCTTATTTTGCTTGATCCTGTTACATTATACCGTGCAATTTAATTATAACTTTTGAAGGAACTTCAGGAACAACTGTTATGCAACTTTAGTGTTCAGACTGTTTTGAAAAGAACAGATTTCACAAGCATCAAATCTGGGAAGGGAAGAGAAAGGGGAAGGTAGAAAGGGGAACTGGTGGGAAAGGGATATTAGTAGATACTTTTATCATGGTCACTGACCAGTGAATCTGAACAATCAGCAGCACACAAAGATTACAAGAAGAAAGTGTGAGAAACCATGATATAGGAAAGAAAGCATAGACCTGATCTATAAAAACAGTAAAAATGAATTTATGTCTAACACATTTCTAAAACATCAACAGGAATGTATATGATATTTGCTACAATACTGTAAGCATGGATGACCGGATATTAAAAATAAAAGCAAAGTGACTGAATTAATTTATATATTTAAGTGTAAAATATTAGAATTCTACCTATTGAGTATTATATGACACAGAAGGAAGGGAGGACCTGATTCTATGTGTTTAGAGCATATAAATTAGGTCTGCTAGAGCTGAGCTACAAAAATGTTAATTATTGCTAGAGAACAGCAAAGAGACACAACAATATTTTTTTTCTAAATATACTGCATTGGAATAATACTGCATCCAATTTTGGTCACCACGATGTAAAAAAGATGTTGAGACTCTGGAAAGAGTACAGAGAAGAGCAACAAAGATGATTAGAGGTCTGGAGCCTAAAACATATAAGGAACGGCTGCTGGAATTAGGTATGTCTACTTTAATGAAGAGAAGGATGAAGGGTGACATGATAGCAGTGTTCCAATATGTCAGGGGCTGCCCCGAAGAAGAGGGAGTCAAGTTCTTTTCCAAAGCGCCTGAAGGCAGGACAAGAAGCAATGGATGGAAACTAATAAAGGAGAGAAGCAACCTAGAACTAAGGAGAAACTTCCTGACAGTTAGAACAATTAATCAGTGGAACAACCTGCCTCCAGAAGCTATGAATGCTCCAACACTGGAAGTTTTTAAGAAGAGACTGGACAGCCATTTGTCTGAAATGGTATAGGGTTTCCTGCCTGAGCAGAGGGTTGGACTAGATGACCTTCCAACTTTACTATTATGATTATGATTAATTCTAATATAAATCATTAGGGCAATGTTAGATTTTTCACAGCATCCTTGCAAATCCAATATCCTCAGTTATGACATACCCTGACACTTTTTACCTCTCAGCTATGATACATAGCTGATTTCTGATGTCTACGCAAATGAATGGAACAAAGTACAAAACTATGCTGTAGTAGTACTTGTTATTAACTTCATATTGTAAGCATAAAGGCTTACACAAATAAAAATAAACTTGCACAAAAGGATATAATCCTATAATCACAGAGCTGGTAGGATCTTAGTGGTTACTGGGTCTAAATATATGTGCTCAGCACAGAATGCATTAAGCCCAGTGGTGGGATTTGCACCAGTTCAGCAGAACCGGCGGCCAAAATTTTGAAAACCTTTTGGGAAAAGTATACAGTAGAAATGCCACCTTTGGTTAAGTTTCCACCAATTTTTCTTCTAATTTCTTTATAACTGTAGCCTTGTTCACTTAATAATACTATTTTACATCACTTTCTGGGCAACCAGTCAACTCTTTGTACCATTACTTTAATTTTATTACATTTTACAAGAACACAAAAAACCCAACCAACTTGATAGCGATCACATAACCCACTGACAAATGTCCTCCTCTCAGCTTCAATACATGACATCAATAACTGAGTCCTACTGTGATCTGATTGGCTCATTACCAAAGCAAGATGACACCTGATTGGCTCTTTAAACACTCATGCTCATTGGCTACAATCAGATGAAGGAAAGCTACCTGATATCAACCTAAGAAAGTTGTGCTTCCTTTTTCTGGTTATTTGACTATAACTTTTCATAGAATACAGTACAGATAATTGAACAAACCTTGTTGCATTGCATTCTTGATTAAATTATCTTTTCACTGATATATAATTTTATGGTACTACTCCAAAAAAAGGACGTGGTGGCTCAGTGGGTTAGGACACTGAGCTTGTCGATCAGAAGGTCGGCAGTTTGGCAGGTCGAATCCCGAGTGCGGCGTAACAGAGTGAGTGCCTGTTACTCGTCCCAGCTTCTGCCGACCTAGCAGTTCGAAAGCACATGAAAATGCAAGTAGAAAAATAGGGACCACTACGGTGGGAAGGTAACAGTGCTCCGTGCACCTTTGGCGTCTAGTCATGCCAGCCACATGACCACGGAGACGTCCTTGGACAAGCGCTGGCTCTTCGGCTTTGAAACGGAGATGAGCACCAGCCCCTAGAGTTGGAAAAGACTAGCACGCATGTGCGGGGGAACCTTTACTTTTACCTTTACTCAAAAAAAAGTGGTGTTATTAGCCATCAAACCTCAAAAATACACTTTCCCCCAAAGGTTTCCACAATTTTGGCCACTACTGTATTTTTTTTTTTTTTTTGCCCAGGCCCAGAACAGACTTCTGAAAGTGGCATCCACACAGAGAATGGGTTGTTCACATATTTGAATCCCAGGACTGATTAAGCCTCTTTGACAATATCCATCCAGCCTCTGCTTGAAAACCTCTAGTGAAAGAGAACTTAGCATGTGGTGTGTCATCCTGTTCCTCTGGCTGACAGCTTGTAGAATCACAATGTTCTTCTGGATTCCCACAAGTGAAGCATCAGTTGCTGCTGTCATCAGGAGTGCTTGAGCAGACTAAAAGGTAAAGAGAGAGAGAAAAAAAAACACCACCCCTTTGCTAGGGAAAACAAAAAAGGGCTGTAGAGAAATTGCAGGAGAGGTTTTGCAAAACTTTACTTTAAACGTGAATGTTCCACAATTCAGTACTAAGATCAGAGGGGAATCTGAAGGATGAAAGAAATAGTTTTGTGTCTTACATGTATCCCAAACCACAAGGTAGATACCTCTCTCACCTACCACAAAGTATTCCCAGATTTG
This sequence comes from Vipera ursinii, assembly GCF_947247035.1. NCBI lineage: Eukaryota > Metazoa > Chordata > Lepidosauria > Squamata > Viperidae > Vipera > Vipera ursinii. The sequence continues at coordinate 10,970,771 of NC_139520.1, forward strand.
TGACCGTTTTTGACTGCTAAAACTAGCTACCGAATCCTTTCAGAATGTTTATTAGATTTGGATTTCTTAAGAAATGGAGTCCTCTGAAAAAATGATTCTTTAGACAACATGCTGTATAGGCCAAAAACCTATTTAACATACCAAAGAGCATCTTCTCTGATAGATTCAGTTTTGTTAATGTTCAATTAATTAAAATTTGTGGGTGGAGTGTGGGGTAGATATTTTTTATTCTGCTAGCTATCAATATCCAGGCTTTTATTGCTAGTTTCATTATTATTGCTGTTGAAATACTGTGATATATATTTTTCAGAATCATTGCCTATTTTATCATGAAACATGGCCAAATCATAACCCAAACTACTATCCAAAAGGTGTCAGGCATCAGAAAATCCTGAATTGTATAGCTGGGGGAACTACTCATATCTCATAAGCTTCTTTATTTCCATAACAAAGGATTGTCTTTGCAACCGTTGCTTAACAGATGGAGAACTAATCATTTCCCACTGTGTAGAAATGCAATTTTGGCTGCAATTAAAAAAAGTCTTTATGGGTTCATAATGAACAGGTTGAACATCACCCAAAAGAAAAATAACCAGTAACGGAAGGATTTCATATGCAATAATGCCATCAATTGTGATCTTCTTGTTCCAAAAAATATTTTAGCTTACACAATTCTATTACAAACACAAGCATTCGTTCCTCCAATTGTGTTTCCTTTGAATTACTATAGTTTCTGCTTAATGAGTTAACTTTTCATGATGCTAAAGTAAAAAAAAAATACTAGAAAAGATAAATACAAGAAAGGGTGAAGATACATATTGTAGACCCTCCAAATCAGTTACCGGTAAATATATTTCTGTTTCTATGTGGTACAGTCCTCATGTGCCATCTTTGTTGTCTGGAATGAGTTACAAAAGTGAGCAATCAGTTTTTTTATGATTTTTCATCTGCTTGAATGTCAGGAGTACAATTTATTTAACTTGACTGGCATCAAATGCCAAACCAGTTTCTAAAACAGATTGCTCGGCAAACATTAAATGAAAATTGACAATAAAAAGTCCTGTGGTTGTTGTTTTTTCTCCTTTTCCTTTTTTAAAAAATATGGTTATGTATATAGTTAATTTTATATTTATTTGTCCTGGAGAATTAAAAAAAATATATAGAGAGAAAAGCTTTGGAAATGCTAGGGAGGCTTTAATATAACCTTGGGCAACTATATTAAATGGTTAATTAGGAAGATGGCATCATAATCCCAAGCAAAGAATATATCATTCCAAATGGAAGCATATTTGCTGGTGGCTAGCATTTAATCATGAGAAAATGAACCGTATTTCATGAATTTACAAGCATGAGGATGGAAAATAAAAGAAAAAAATCATAGAGAAGGAATAATTGTAATTAGCTGTATTAACACCTATATAAATTGTAAGGCCCAGTTCCCATATCAAATCCCAATTATATTTACTGTCTTGCATCTTTTACCTAGAAATTCTGCTTTGTAGAACACTCCTATTCAAGTTCAGCCAGCTGATCAACCAAGCATGTCCCCATGTCATACTTCCCATAGCCTTGATTTGCCCACTTTCCCCAAAGCAACATTCAGTAGAAATGGGTGAAAAACCGAATTTGTATTTACTATAAATTTAGTAATTCACATTTTCATTATTTTTTTTTACAAACTGGAATACATCAAATCCTTTCCTAGACTTTGGAGAATTGGAGTTAATTGTTTATGTTCACAGGACCAGGGAACAAACCATCATATTTGATATTTGAAATATTTGGAAAAAATATAAATGATCCTAACTTTAATATCACAGATGGGCAGGAGAAAAAAAAGCTACTATACAGTCATTAAAACGTTCTGCCCACTGAAATATATATGCTTTAAGGTGGCTCTCAGTAGCTTATAGCAAGATAAAACATGCAAACATCCAACTATTATAAATAAATAAAAAAACAGATTAAAATTACAAAAAAATAAACAAACTAACAGTGCATGGGTTTGAAGGGAAGAGGTGAGGGGGCCTTCTCTATTAATACACCAATCCTTTCAAGCTAGCTGCTTCTCTTTCATGACACCATGACAGCTGCAATAGCCAGGTTTTAAGACTTTTCCTAAGGGTGGATGGGTCAGATTTTATCTCCTGTGGCAAGACGTTCCAAAGAGCAGGAACTGTGGAAGAAAAGGGTCTTCTTCGGGATCCCACCAGCCAAAGTTCTTTGACTGATGGGATCCCCAATAGGCCCTTTGTGCCAGCACAAGTGGGGCGGGCCAATCCAATTGGGGACAGACAGTTCCACAGATTTATTTATTTATTAAATTTATTTTGCCACTTATCTCATTTTAAAGCAACTCTGGGCACTTTATAGCATTAGCAGATATTCTGGACCCATGCCATTATCGGCTTTAAAGATAATAACCAACACAGCTTGAATTGGACATGGAATCAAATCATCAGCCATTGCAACTCACATGACACTGGTATTACCATGGTGGCACAGTGGTAAGAATGAAGTACTGCCGGCTACTTCTGCTGACTGATGGCTGCCTGCAGTTCAACAGTTTGATTCTCACTGGCTCAGGGTAGACTCAACCTTCCCTCCTTCTGAGTTCACTAAAATGCAGACCCAGGTTGTTGGGGGCAATATGCTGACTCTGTAAATTGCTTAGAAAGGGCTGAAAAGCACTGTGAAGCGGTATATAAGGCTAAGTGCTATTGCTATTACATGTGCCACCCTAGGTCCAGGACTTTCCACACAGTTGCATTCTGAACTAATTGTTGCTTTTGAATAATTTCAATGGCAACCCCATGTAGAGCATGTTGTAATTCCACATCCTTTCTTAAAGGGTGAAGTTAATTGAAGTTTTACTTCATGGCTTAAAGTAACAAACACACACCGAGGCCAAAGTAAACTTTGAGACAAATGTGACATTCTTTACTAAGAAAAAGCAAACAAGTTGTACATGTACAATGGGGGATAGTTATTTTGGCAACTAAGAAGGTGGAAAGAAAGTCCCCCTTGTCAAGAACCATCATGCGAATGATACAGCATCAAGAAACTGTATGTGTGTGTTCATGACTTTAATGCCTCGAAGTAATAATGCTGTAGCTTTTTCCTCCATCCCACTTGCCAAGCTGAGGACACAACACACAGTGGTAATCAATCTTTATTAGGCGTGCCAAACATATATTCTTCTGAGGAAGCCGTGTGAATTTCCTTCAACGCAAGTAGCTAGGCCAGGCTTTCAGAATTTACTTTGTTTCAAAGTTGGATCAGAACTAGCCTTGCAACTGTGGGCATCAGCATGCTATGTGAAGAAGCCAAACATTGTTGGGGTATTCCCAGGCATCACATTGTTGGAACTGTAATATGGGAGCTGTTTGGCTGTTTTACTTGGCAGGGTAAAACATTGTCCTTATTCTAGAAAGAACATTATTGGTAGGCGCATATGGCTGGTGATGGCAGCAATGAAGCTGGGCGGCCGATGCTTTAACTGATGCAGAGACTGAAGGAGAATAAATATCAGCTCCGTTCTTCCACGATTCCTAGCCATTGCCAAGTTTTGTTTAGTGTTAACATTGGCTTACAGCAGGCTCTTGGCACACGTGCAGTCCAGAAAATAATTTTCAGCATTAGAACTGTGATTTCAGTCATTTCTTACATGCATTATTTTTCAGCTTTTCCCCCGACCATCCTTCATTTCAGCACTTTAATTGTGGTTGTTGCCGGTTTAATCATATAAAACCTTGCTGGTCTACCGGTGCCAATATTTCTGCAGATCGTGTTTTTGTCTCCTCTCTTAGTGTCTCTGAATACAAAAGAGGTCAACAGGCACTTGGCAAAGATCGTAATTCACAGGTGTCCTCTCTACATCATGGTAGGGACTGCATTCCAACAAATAGCCGGCTAAATTGCTCGGATAGCTATTGTGTAGTTCTCAAAAGGCTTGTAGTTCTTCAATGAAACATGGTGGATGATATTCTGAGAAGCCTCTATTGTGGCAGGTGGCCATTATATGTTGCACACAAAGAATATATACCGTGATCACCCACAATTTCAATAAGCAGCTGAAATGTTTATACTGATAATATTTCTTTTCTTCTCGGGCAAGAGTTAACCCCTGTCCCTCTGCCCATGCCTCATGAGAAGAATTTCTAAGGGGGCACTATCTAGTCTTTTTGATTTATTCAATGGAGTATTTATCCAATGGAGCTAACCAAAACAGATTTTTTAAGAAAGACAGAGAAAGGGAAAGGGAAAGGGAAAACGAAAGAAAGAGAAAGAGAAAGTGAAAGAGAAAGAGAGAAAGAGAAAGAAAGAGAAAGAGAAAGAGAAAGAGAAAGAGAAAGAGAAAGAGAAAGAGAAAGAAATGCTTGAGGGATCCTTGGTGCTATCTGAGCTTGCTTGCTTTTTTGCAGACATTTCACTACCCAAATCATGTAACATCATAAGTGCCTAACAGATGATAGATCACACACACACACACACAAACACACACACACACACATCATTACACTGTACTTTCAAAGGCTAAGATAATTCAACATGTTTGGTGAAAATTTCAAGGACATCCTATGGTGCTAATTAGAACTTTCTGGAGAACTCCCTGTTTACTTTTGCCTTATCTTAGTTGGTAAGCAGCCTCTGATGATGGCATCCGTTCAATAAGACAGAAGCAAACTTTCCTGAAGCAACCTGGATCTGAGCTCTAGGGAAGATTAAAAGCAGGCTTAAACATTTGAACGGTGCTCTAAAATGGACTGAAAGCCTGTGAATTTCTTTCAGCACTGGCACTGTATCCAATGAACAATTTCAAAGTTATTTGATATCATCAAATAACATATTTTGCAGGGACTGCTCTGAAGATATTGAACGGTCCACAATACATATGAAGCTACCAAATCACCATGCCACCAGTGCACAACACCAAGAATTAGTAGATTACTCTGCCTGATGATGTTACCAACTATCAGGAGGATCCAAAGAGTAAATCAAATAAATCAAATCAAATAGATCAAATTCAATCTGTCTTTACCTGTATGATACTGACCATATTACTCCAGTGTAGAAAAACATAGAATCTGAAAAGAAATAGAAATCGTAAAATATAATCAATGTGGTATAAAGGTCTACATTCTTTTTGCATATATGTAAGAGGAAAACGTTACTGTATGTAAATCTAGCTCTATAATGACTTTTTAATTTTTTTCTTTCTTTTTCTCTATATTTTTCTTTAAAAAAACAAAACCAAAGGCAAATGGACCAATAGCCACAGAATCTCAAGAAAAAAACAAGTGGCAAAACATTAAAAGCATTAGAAGACGAAAAATATTCCATTTTTTCCGGCTCTTTTTCACTCATTTTAAGCATTCTTAAATCTTGTTTGTATTTTTGTGTTTCATTCCTTTTGCCTTTTGATTTTTTTTCTGTTATTTTAAAAGAAACAATAAAAAATAATGTAAAAAGCATTAAAATATAAAATGTTCTTTTATAATTGCTAGGGATTTTATAGCTATAATTATGTGTACTAAAGCAGAACGTTAAAAATCCAGGGTACCTAAAATGCTGCCTTGACATTTAAGAGCACACAATGGCAAATGAACAAATAAACTAATTTAGATCTTTGTGTGAAAAATCACTTCATGTGACACACACACACACACACACACAGAGAGACCCCTCCTAATTTAAAAGAAAGAAAACCAAAGCAGAACAGATGATTAGTATTTTCCTGTGATCAATATATAACTTTTCCCCTTCTTTCTGTTATGGAAATGGACCAAGTTGAATTGACTGGCCATAGATGGAAGGGGGGAAAAAGTTGGAATTCATTGCTGAAGTTGTGATGATGGCTACAAACCTGAGAGAAGAGATTGATTCATGGAGATCTGATCTTTTTGTCACAATAGATGAGAGGTATGTGACCTTCAATTTTTTGCAGACTGAAACTGGACTGCTTAAATTCAACAATAAATAGCCACTTTTAGAGCCATCGGGAAGCACAATATAATATATAAAATTCTTTTCTCAACATTTCCTGCTTCATTTGTACCCACTGCTATCTTCTGGTCCTTATCTACTACCAAAGTGTCTGTCTGACTGCCTAATAAGAGCCTTATAAGAGCTTTGGTGGAGCAGTGGGCTAATGCCTCCTTAAGTAACACCAGCTGCCTGCAATTAGTGCAGGTTCGCGTCCCACCAGGCTCAAGGTTGACTCAGCCTTCCATCCTTCCCAGGTAGGTAAAATGAGGACCCAGATTGTTGGGGGCAATTAAGCTGACTTTGTAATAATGCCGCTTGGGGTGTGTGTGAAAGCCCTAATAAGCAGGCATATACATAGAATGAAGGCTACTGCTAAGCTTGTAAGCCGCTTGGGGGTATGTTTTACTCTCCAGGCCTTTGATTACTCTCCAGGCCTTTGATTACCTTAGTTGCTCTTCTCTGATTTTTTTTTCCAAACTCTCAACATCTTTTTTGTGATATAGTGACCAAAATTGGCTCCAGTCTTCCAGGTGTGGTCTTACTAGGGTTTCATAAAGCGGTATTAAAGCAATTCTCCACAATCTTCCAAGGAATCTCTCGTCTTGTCCTGTCTTGTAAAAATCTAGGTCGTACACTATGCAGATGTTCCTGTACGTAATGCCAGTCACTTGTGTATACTGTTCCTGTCTGCACCTTACATCTTGCCACTAATGTGTTGGGCTGTCTCTGGTATATCTATCTGTATATCTATATATCTATCATCTATATCTGTATGCATTATTCACTGCTTTATTTTTGGAATATGTACTAAATATGTACTAAAATCCATCTGAAACTCTTAAAGACCAAGTTCATAAGATTTGGTTTTCAAGGTATGTGACTTATTTCACTGGAGGTCACTTATTATTCATTATACATCTTCTGGTTTTGACATAAAAGTTGCAATCACTTAGCTAAGAAGCACGTGAGTTGTTAAGTGATATAAAACAATCCCTTTTTTGGAAGAAAGGTCTGTATTTCTTTATTTCAAAGGCATTGCAAATGAAGTTCTTCTAACATTGTTCATTATTTCTTCCTCAGCTATACAGTAAACAACATATTCACATTCAAAATCTCTCCTCAGTGTTCATCTCCCACGATCTGTGTCCAGAGGTCCTCTTTTCAAAGTAAACTTTGCATATAATAAAATATAAATTTGTTGAAAAATTGAGTTAATTTATAGGTAATTGGAACATAACAACATGAGAAAAATAATGGCCATATGCACCATTTTCACATATATAATTGGCATATGTCAAAACTTATGTCCTCTTTTTTTTTCATTTCAGTTGCCAATCAAGTTTTTTTTTTCCCATTGAAAACTTTCTATTTCTAGAGTGTGTTTGTGGGAGACGGGTTGGCATTGCATAGCTGGGTGATCTCATAAATTTGTACAGTCACTGAAACAATAACAAGAAAAAGGGAGAAAATATATTTTGCAAAGAGAGACAATGAAAGAGGGTGGGGTTGGTCATTTTCCTGATTTGAATTGAATTATGTTTTTTTTTTCTTTTCATCCATTATGTTAGTTTTAATGTGGAGCCTTGGTGGAGCAGTGGGCTGATGCCTCCTTAAGTAACACCAGCTGCCTGCAATTAGTGCAGGTTCGAGTCCCACCAGGCTCAAGGTTGACTCAGCCTTCCATCCTTCCCAGGTAGGTAAAATGAGGACCCAGATTGTTGGGGGCAATTAAGCTGACTTTGTAATAATGCCGCTTGGAGGTGTGTGTGAAAGCCCTAATAAGCAGGCATATACATAGAATGAAGGCTACTGCTAAGCTTGTAAGCCGCCCTGAGTCTTCGGAGAAGGGCGGGATATAAATGGAATTAAAATAATAAATAAATAAATAAATAAAAATAATGTATTGTGTTCTTATAGCAAGTGCTATAATGTGAGTATACACTTACATTTTTCCTAAGCTCACGTTCTGCTGAGTTGTCCAGGAACGCTTATGGATTCTCTCTTTCATATAGTCACTCCAAGGATAAAATTGCAAAATTTCAATAATTAAAAATGGCCAAGAAATCAAACTGAGAGCATTATTGGGGTTTTTATTATGTATTAATTGTTTTTTAGTGGGCATGCATTTAATTACTTTTTAACTTTTGTAATTCTGTGTTTTTATTCTTGCCCTGTACACCGCCCTGAGTCCTTCGGGAGAAGGGCGGTATAGAAATATTAATAAATTAAATTAAATTAAATTATAGGAGACTAAATTATATTCATTCAGAAGATGGAGCTATTCTCAAATTCAGCTCTTAAATCATTTTATAAGCATTGGATTAAACGGTATCTTACACGGACTCTTACAGAATCACAGTTGTCAAGAAATCAGAAATCTAAAGTCTGCTTAAGGTCCACGCAGGAAAGGGCAGAACAGCAATTACTCTCTGCTTTTAAACAAAGATTTATGATACCTATCTTCAAATGCTGGAGATTTTAATATTCTCATGTTTTCATGTGGTTTTAATTGCCTTGTGTTTCTGCTTGCTAATATTTAATTTCCTTGGGTCTTCTAGGTTCGGTAAATGGTGAAAAAAAGTGCTCTCTCGTTTTTCTCTTTCTGTCATCTCTTTCTCATTGCTTTTTTTCCGTGTTTTCTTAATGGAGGAGATGTGGCTATTTATGGCGTAGTGATAACGAAATATTAGGGGACTTGATTTAATTTCTCTTTAGTTGATTGTAAATTTTTATTTTTCCTGTTTGCTGCCCAGACTTCCTTAGGGTATGAGGAACAGTGCCTGCTCCAGTTATAAAAATTATTTTTGAAATTTTTGTTAAACCACAAAGTCGGTAGAACTACTCAATGCTACTCAAGTTTTCTAACTTGATAAGAGAAACTTATTGGAGGGAAACTAACCATTGTGAATATAAAATAAAACTATTTTAAAGTTAGGTATTTATTAGATTTATTTTGTTACTTCTCTAGCCTACCTTTGTCATCTGACAAGCACTCAAGACAAATGGGATGGCTCTTTTACAGCATAAATAGGCATACAATTCTCTGCCTCTGAAAATGCAATTTAAAACATCTCTGTTAAAAACCTGGATATAAAATGTCTGTGTGCAGAGAAATTTAGATCTAGACTCTTAGAAAATAATATTTTAAATTTAAATGTAGTCTCATCTGCAACTCCTTGCTTTGAACCTAACCACTTCTTATATTATTGACAAGATATAGAATTGTTTGCTGAACCACCTAAGTCAGCAGATACAAACTTTTGTCATCTGTGTTGACACCATTGACTGTCAATGAGCTTGCTTTATTTGATTTGAAATGTTGCACCAGTTGTGACCTATGCATAACATTGCCACAAGAATAGAGTTGAGCGCTGGGTGGAATTGATTGCCCATCCTTTATAACTGTCTTTGCAGTTATAATGGCCTGATATTCTTGCAATGTGGCTTGCTTGGATGTTTTTTTTTTTTCCAGGCAAAGGTTCTTATTAATTTTCTATTGATACATGGGTGGAAAAAAATTTAGCATAGGAAGAAAACATCTGAAGGTTATGATATGATGACCACCGAGAGTCTGTAGAAGTGAGGAGAAGTGGGCTTCAGATAAGGATAGCATTAAGCATGTCCTTCACTCAATGAGATCTCCTCCATTAATTTACCTGGGAACAGGTGCCGTACATTTTTGCCCACCGCCAATAAGGTCTATGTCAGTGGCCATTCTGCAAGGCTGCAGTACAAATAATAAAACAGCTTAGTCCACTCTCTTGTCTCTTTTAAGTGTTATTATTAACGTAATCCTGTTGCAATTTGGATCTTCTTTATGCCATGTACAATTTCTTTCTTATTTCTTTCCTTCTTTCTTTTCTTTCAATCTTTCCTTTCTTTTTTCTTCCTTCCTTCCTTCCTTCCTTCCTTCCTTCCTTCCTTCCTTCCTTCCTTCCTCTTTCTTTCTTTCTTTCTTTCTTTCTTTCTTTCTTTCTTTCTTTCTTTCTCGCTCAGTTGCTTGCTTGCTTGCTTTCTCTCTCTCTTGCTGTCTCTCTCTTACTTTCTCTTTCCTCTCTCTCTGTATGTATATGTTTGTGTGTGTGTGTGAAGAGAGATAGAGACAGTATGTATGTATGTATAAAACTCTCTCTCTCATCTCTCTCTCTCTCTCTCTCTCTCTTATCTATTTCATCTATCATCTATCTGTCTATCTATCTATCTGTCTGTCTGTCTGTCTCTATCTATCTATCTATCTATCTATCTATCTATCTATCTATCTATCTATCTATCTATCTATCTATCTATCTATCTATCCATTTATCTAATCAACTAATTAATTTATATGACCACCTTGCCAAGCAAGGGTTAAAAATTCTCATTGATGAAATAAACATTCCCCCCCCCCGCCACCCAGTATATCTTTAAAAACAAAGAAGACATTTTCAGGGAAGGCAGGGAAGGCATGACATCTCATAGGGAAGGCATGACTTGTTTCATTTATTTAGTTATAAGTTGGCCAAGTGCCAGTTCTCTCCAGCAGTCTACAACCTATCTGGCCTCCATTAAATCCCAGGAGGTGCTATGAGAACAAAGTTATTCTGATGGAACTTTTTCAGATAGCGAAATGTAGTCAGTCAGGGATGCTTTTCCACGATGGAAAGATGCCAACAACAAAATCAGCAGTTGCTCCTTCTACCACTTTCCAGCAATAAAGAGGTCAAAAAGAAGAAGAATGTTATTCTCAGAAAATAGAAATATAGAAGCTTTTTCTTGCAAAGAAATAAAGTTGAGAAGTTTTCAACATAGTGTTAGCTTTTTTCCTTACGGAGCTATCTCACTGGGATTCATACTGACGCCAATATGTATTTATTCACGACTAAAAATACCTTAACTTACCTTACTCTACCTTACCTTGCTTCTTCAAAAGTTGCTTTTCTGTCTGATTTACCATGCCATGTAATTTAAATAACAACAACAACAACAACAACAATAATAATAATAATAATAATAATAATAATAATAATAATAATAATCAGCTGAATGCAATATATATGGTCTGATTTCTTTTCCTCTTCCTCGTTTATTTGTTTGCAGGCTAATGGCTGAAATAAACTGCAGTTGAATTGTATTCCTTATCAAATTCCAGATTTCACACCTTAATCACTCTCATTAATTTATTTTGCACTATTTTCCCTCTTTTCCCCCCTCTTCCTTTGTGCCTTCCTTCTTTACCCCAAAAGAATTAGCATCTTTAAAGTTTAAAATGGCAGCAGAAAATACTCTGAGCCTGTACAGAATGGAAGAGACTGAATGACACCTGTACAGATATTTCTAAAAAAAATAATGTTCAACATATTAAATATTGGAGATCCTGGTGGTGTAGATTCACTACAGATACTGAAATTCTGTGATCCACTCCAGAAATCTCTACTGTTCAGTCTTAATTTTGAAGATCTAACATGTGTCATGTTGGACTAGCATAAGTAAAATAAGAAAAGAATCAAATGCTGGTCCTTAGCTTATAAGTTTATAAGCTTATAAACCTTATAAGCATTAAAAAATGGACAAACCTGCCAGTTCAAAAATCTAACAAACACAAAAGGGAAAGACAAAAGGAAGATGAAAAGATGCTGCTAATGAGTCCAGGTTAATTTATTTTGCCATCATCATGTTCTGGGATGAGCTGCCTTCCAAGGGTCCTTTTGTTTCTAGCCTGTAACAGAGGGAAGGTTTTAATTTTAAATAGTTATTAGAAGTAAATGTGAATGACTGAGCAGGAGTTTAACACACTTGTGTCTGTAATTTGAACCAGAAAGGTTGAGATCAAGACAGCCACCAGTGCAAATTCATTTCTTTCTTTCTTTCTTTCTTTCTTTCTTTCTTTCTTTCTTTCTTTCTTTCTTTCTTTCTTTCTTTCTTTCTTTTTCTTTCTTTCTTTCTTTCTTTCTTTTTTTCTTTCTTTCTTTCTTTCTTTCTTTCTTTCTTTCCAATAAGTTATATTGAATATCCAAATGGAAGAAAGGGGATCCCCTTATGGCTTTGGCAAGCACTGTGAAAGTTGAAATGATAAAGCGGAGCAAAAAGAATAATATTGAAGGGGCTCTGAGAGAATTAATAAAAAGAGAAATACCAATCTCAAGCAGTGAGCAATCATAAACTTCTTCATATCTAAGATACTTAAATTTTATTTGAACTCTAATCCTTGGTGCTTTTTTCAAATGTTTTCTGAAGCTCAGTTATATTAGAAAGTAATGCCATATTGCTATTTTCCTACTATATAAATACTAAACTAAGTTGCAGTGTTTGACAGATTTATATTTACCAGAGTGTATTTTGCAAAAACCACATGGCAGCCGGCATTTTAATCTATTCGGTGTAGCATGCCCTCATAAAATAAACTGTATTAAGAACTTGGGTAGGGTAGAAGGAATGCAGAGTTGTCTGAATAAGCATTTCTCTAACTACTTCTATCCATCTGTTTTTGAAATAACATATTGGACAGTTGATTGTATCTCCTATAAAACATATGAGAGCCTTTTCTTTCTCATTGCTACAAACATTCTTGGTTTCAAGTATAAAAAAAAATCTGGATTATACTTCTTTACTAATCATTGCATTGCATTACGTCAAAGTAGAGAACGTGCTTGCCTATTTTTATCTTCATTTTTCTCTGAACCTGGGAAGTCTTCAGAAAACTGCCTGAATCATAATCTTAAGGTTGCAGGTGTTCCATATTTATTTGTGAGGTTCTTTTCAGCACCATGTGATTGGACCAGGCAGCTATCAATTTCATTGCCTTTTTTGACTTTCATTCTGGAAATGTAAGAGATGGTTCCTGTCTGAGATACTCAGAGAGAGGATATTTAATGACCTTAAAACTTTTTGGAAATGTCAATACTCTCTTTCTTGGAATCATGATCCTGCCTTCAACTGTAATTCTCCCCCAAACTCATGAGATAGAATAGTTATAGTTATAGTTTATTTGATTTATATACCGCCCTTCTCCTTGGTAGGGACTCAGGAATGACTAACAAAAGACTACTAGGAAAATTTAAAGGACTGATGTTTTGAAGATAGAAGTCTAACAAATCTACTTATAGATGATATTACATGGTTCTTTTTCAAGACTGCATTACTCATCATATAAGACAGAGGAGCTGAGACAGAGTGATTGATCCAATCTTGAATATTGGTTGTGCCTGGTTGAACAGAGTATGATGCAGTACCACGATCCACATGACTGGTTCATTTACTATACCAGGAGCCTGGTGGTTTGTGTGGTTAAGATGTTGGCTTGATAAGCAGCAAGCCTGCTTTCAAGACCCAAGTGTTGTCATGGGACAGGGTAAACTCCTGTCGTTTGCTCCAGCTCTTGCTGGGGACATGAAAGACCCCCCCCAACTGGGCATCCCCTAGGTGATGTCACCAGCTAATCCTTTCGACCTGGAAGTGCAAGTGAGGATGCAATTTGCTATAACAATTTTTGGCTGCATATATATGGGCAATCTTTCAATGGTAGTAAAGAGATATAGAGAATTCTGACTCTCCAGATAATTGCAGCCTACATATCATCTATAAAATAAAAAATATTTATCATCTCTGATAAAACAAATTAGTTTTCATATATTCTATACGTGCAATCAAATAAGCATTTTTGTACAACTGTGTGGCAATTGAGATCATTTTTCCTACATTGTAAGTTATTTGCTGACGGCAGGGCTTTTTTTCTCATAGAACGCTCAGAATGGCATTCCGGCACCTTTTTTTTTTTTTTGCAAAAAAAAGGTCCCTCTATTGGTTTTAGGAGTAGACAATCTTGGCTCTTTTTTATGACTCGTGGACTTCAACTCCCAGAAATCTTGAGCCAGCCACGCTGAGGGGAAAGAGAGAGGTTTCCAAGCTGAGCCATGCTGGCTCAGGATTTCTGGCAGTTGAAGTCCTTGAGTCATAAAAGAGCCAAGGTTGCCTACCCTGCACTAGAGGAGGACATTAAAATTATTTACAAGGTTACTTCTTTAGCAACTAAACTTTTAGAATCTAAAACAGCTAATTCAAAAAAGGTAACAGGAAAGAACCTCACATATTTCATCTGCTTCTGTCTTTTGGGAGGTAAAATTAGATAACAAAATAATCTATTTCTTATGTTAACATCTCTGCACTGAAATCAATAAAGGTAACAGGAAAGAAATGAGAAACATTTTTCTCAATGTAATATGTCTAATTTAGCTGATGCTAGAAAAAAATAGTATCTTTTGTACACTCTTGAAAACTATTTTGAATCTCTAACCATATACTACAACTAAATCACTTTAAATTAAACAATTCTTAAGAATGAAATCTTCTTAATTTGGACTTTACTTTTACTGTTTGGACTGTTATGTGTTTTGAAAAATAGATTATTTAGAATCTAGTTATGTTGCACTTCAGTCTTTAAATAATTAACCTAGTATATACATAACAATATATGATGTTTTCCATGGTGAGCTTAACATCAATAACAACATTTATTAAAAAGGCTAAAATAATTTCTGGTGGTATTATCTGTACATTAAAATTTTGTTTAGTCACAATCTTTCACTTTTCACATTCTGGACAAGCAGTGGTCATGTATTCTAGCCAAAGATGTTACATATGTGCATAAGCGTAGTCAGTAGCATATGCCTTTTTTAAAATATCAAACATGCAAAGAAACAAAAATAAGTCCAAAATATCTGTATTACATCCAGAAATGCCAACTTTGCAACCAATATTTCTCATCCATAACTATGGCACCCTAAGGATACCTGCATACATGCAAATGCTTCTCTGGGATCAGTAACGCAGCAGGGATTGCTTTTTCCTTCCAGTAACAGATTGCTGGGAAATACCAAACATGGCCTTGAGAATTCCAATGTTTGTTACAGATTTTTCTGGATGTGGTTGGAAAGAGGCTGTTTGGAACCTGAGACAACTGCCACGAGGAACACAGCTCTGGGTTGGGGTTCGGAGCAGTTCCGGGTGGGGGCTCAGCACGGGTTGTGGTGTGGCAACTGCGGGGAAGAGAATCCCCACGGCAGCTGTGGGGAGGGGAATCCCCAGAGCATGTGGCTCCGAGCCGCAGGGGCGGGGTGCAAAAGACGGATGGCGATGCTGTAGCAAGACACTGGCATCACTCCCAGTGACATCACCTCTGAGTTCCGGCAGCTTTTTTTTTTTTTTTAGAAAAAAAGCACTGGCTGACGGGAATGCTTTTCACCATGAGATTAAACCAAAATTTATTTGCATTGTGTGAGGGAAAGTTAACATGAATGACCATACTTTAACATTGCACTAGTGTTCCTGTTAGATTCGAAATCTAATGATGTGTTATGGATTATTTGCAAAAAAGCAGAAAGACTTAAAATATGGTAATCGTGACTATAACAAGAATACAGGTCCAAATGTGTGTCTGCTTCCTTAACAGAATAACGAAGTTGGAAGGGACCTTGAAGGTCTTGTAGTCCAACCCCCTGCTCAGGCAGGAAACCCTATACCATTTAGACAAATGAGTGTCCAATCTCTTCTTAAAAACCTCTAGTTTTGGAGTATTTCTGGAGGTATATTGTTCCATTGATTAATTGTTCTCACTATCAGGAAATTTCTCCTTAGTTCTAGTTTGCTTTTCTCCTTGATTAGTTTCCATCCATTGCTTCTTGTCCTGCCTTCAAGTCTTTGGGAAATAAATTGACCTGCCTTCTTTGTGGCAGTCCCTTAGATATTGGAAGACTGCTATCATGTCACCCTGAGTCCTTCTTTTCATTAAACTAGACATACCCAACCATTCTTCGTATGTTTTAGCCTCCAGTCCCATAACCATCTTTGTTGCTCTTCTCTGCACTCTTTAGTATTCAGATCAGACAACACTTTTTGGTCTTGTCTGATCTGAATACTAGACAGCAATGTATTTTTCAAGTGTTTCAGGCCCACTTTTAACACCAAGATAAGATATAGAACCCATATTAATCTTTCTTTTTCTCTTGAGTGAGCAGACAGAAATGAAGGAACAATGATAGTTATATTTCTGCCATGCAGTTATGTTTCTCTTGGGATTTCCTTTGCTATGAAGTGATCTTTTTAAGTCTCTCCTTCATGTTTCTATACCCTTTTCTTTTTCTTTATCTCAGTGAATTTAGCAAATGTCATAGAAGCAGATGGGGGATTACTCTAAAACTGAAATACATTGAAACAATGCAAGGTGCCTCTAGGAACTAGCTCCAGTTCTGATTTCAAAGATTATGGCCAGGAATTGAATTGTGCTTCGTAATGAACTAGTAGCTAGTGCAGATATTAAAAAAACCAACAACAACAACATACCTGGATTTTTTTTCATATGCTTGATCACTCTCAGCTATAGAAATAAATCAAGGATGAGCAGTGTCTTTACTGAACCAATGCCTGCACTTAATTTGTGAGTAGCATACTAGAGGCCACCCACAAAAAAGTAGTGTTGCATTCCATTCAATATCTATTTGCTTTTAATTAAAATAAAATACAGTAAATATGATTGTCACTTAACCTTTGTATGATATTAGACAGCAGTTCAGGTCAGACCCCTTGTGTGCAGCTGCCAAGAAAACTACAGAGCTGTGTCATGAAGTCTGTTTCATACTAATTATCTTTTCCCATCAAGTAAAAATTGATATTTTGGTAGCAATATATGGAGGTCTCTACAGGGCAAAAACAAAAGCCTGAGGTCCAGAGAGTTTATTATAGTCCATGAACAGGAAACAAAGGTAATCATAACAAGTTCATTACTCACTGGTATTGACTGAGAAGCTTTATTATTGGACACCTATGTTACAAGAATCTTGCCTGAGTGACTGCATTCCCTTGGGAACAATCAGATAAGGTTTCGGGTATTCCAGGAGAGGTAAAATAATAATAATAAACCTTTATTGTCAAAGTACAACATGTGTACATTGAGATTAGCTGAGCCTCCCCCCGTGCTCTCTCCCCCCAACACATAGTGATAACAAACCCTCCATCCCACCACACTATGTGAACCAACTACACCACACACCGGCCTCCCAAGTCAATTCTGCATAAGTTCACAGAGATTATATCCCATTCAAAAGCCTAACAGCCCATGGATAAAAGCTATTTTTAAGCCTGTTGGTACGGCTGGCTATATTCCTATATCTCCTACCGGATGGTAGGAGAGTAAAGAGATACCGTCCAGGGTGTGATTCATCCCTGAGAATCTTCCTCACTCTTCCAAGGCAACGAGCCCTGGCGATGTCATCCAGTGGTGTCAGGGGACAGCCCACAATGTCTTGTGCTGTGCTCACTACCCTCTGTAATACTTTCCTATCCGCAGCTGTCAGACCAGCATACCAAACCACAATACCATATGAGAGGACGCTCTCTATGGTAGACTGGTAAAAGAGGGTCATTAGCTGTTGTTCTACCCTGTTCTTCCGCAAGACCCTAAGAAAGTGAAGCCTCTGAGTCTGTGCTCTTTACCACAATGCAAGGAATCTAAGCTCAGCCCTCTCTTAACACCTCCCTCCCATGTAGCTGGAGAATCCATCACAACGGTCACCAGTGATACCTACAACACAATGAGACTGAGCTTCATTTTACTGACTTTGAGTCAATTCAGGAGGTAGAGAAACAATAATGCTCTGATTGAACCCATCATACTCACATTTGACAGAGCAATTTAATACTAATTGTCCAGAAGTAGAGACCAAGGTAAGGTTCATTATGAATGGCCACATTTCCTGACAAAACATAAATACTTCACACACACACACACACACACACATCATTTAAACTTCAGTGCCAGTGACATTGTCAAAAATCACTATTCAACAATTGGAAAAAGCAGCTTTATTTAACAGCTTACATCCTGAGACAATATCTTCAACAGCATCAAACAACATTTGTCTACTCCAAGTCCTTGGGAAGGAGTTGCTAAATGGCTAAAAATGCCAAATCCCGTCTAAATTTCTAGCTGACTGTCATGGATATTATTATTATTGTTGTTGTTGTTGTTGTTGTTGTTGTTGTTATTTTGGTGTGAAATAAAGATTAATTCTCATGATGTGATTTTCAACCATTGAGCTAACAGTGTTTATAGATGAATGAATGCACATGCTACAAATTCAGTTGAACTGAATGAGAAAAGAATAGAAAATTGGAAATGCATTTTTCTTTACCTTCCCCTCCCCCTTTTAATTTGGGACTTTTTGATTATGGGGAATCATGTTTCAAGAGCATGAGCAGTATGCAATGTGTATGAAAATAATTAAGGCTCCATTTATTGGGAGTGAAGTAGCTTAGCTGTTTAGCAAAGAATGGAAGACACTCTTACTGTTTTGCTTTCTCTCCCCCCCCCTTCTTCTTCTTCTAGGCAGTAAGACATACATTATTTCTACACAGTCCAACAGATCATAGCCACAAATATTTTATTGGCATGCACAGAGACAGTGATCACTGGGCTCTTAGCCAAAGCAATGCAGAAGAGCTCTGAACAAAGCAAGGTTACAGGTTACATACTGTATATCTTTTGACTTGTTATACAGGAAGATAAAGAAAATATTGTAAATCATGCCGTGAGCTCTACAGCAGGAATGTCTCTGATAATACTTAGAGGACAATATTACTGCAGTGCTTTTTGGTTCCTCTAAACTAGCAGGACTGTTGCCCTGCCTTAGATACTAAGACTGTGTACTGTAAACAATGGGATTGTCCCATATACTGTGTTCTCTGAATCCATGGAAAAGGCAATAGGCTAATTTCTGCTCTATCTGTCTCCCATTGAGAACTGGAGTTTCAGATTCCTATGTTTTATGATTGTGCAGATGCTTAAACCACCTTCACATTTTTACATATCAATAAACCTTCACAATGTATCGGACCTTGCTACACAAATTTCATGTCCACATGTTCAAAAGCATGGAGCTTTCACTGTGACTTCAGAATGCATTGTTTTGGCAGCTTGACATCACGAGTTAAAGATAGACTGATCTTGTCCCTAATATACAAATTGGTCTAAATATATAAAAACAATTATACAATCCAGCATGTATAGGAACACATTTTGACCAGTTGTTGATCGATTCTGTTTCTCTCATCTATTTTCCAAAATTGTCCTTATGGAGAGATCATCCCTACATGTAATAATGGAAAACATAGAATTTTAGTTATAATTATTGGGATAATAATTTCTGGACAGATATGGCTTTATTTTATCAATATAGTAGATGGCTATATATGAATGGATGTGTGTGTGTGTGTGGGTGTGTACACACACACACACATACATACATACATACATCAAATTGATGCTGGAATATTATAGTATTATGAATCTGTTGTGAAAAATTCTGTTATATTGAAACACTGGATAATTAATAGGACTGTTGTTTTGTTTTATGTTCTCAGCACTGAAATATAGTTATTTTTATAATTGTGACAAGAATGGCTCACATCAGAAACTCATACATACACCTGGACATATTTCCTAGCCTTTAATCTTCTTCCTATGCTGTTTTTGCTTATGCATTTTTATTAATGGTTTTGTTACTTTGTTCTCTTTGTCAAAGCTTTTAACATATTACAATAAATGGGGAAAATAATAAAAAAAAACTTGATACCGGTTGGCAAGGAAATGTAGACAGTGCAGATTCTAAAGTACTTTCCTACTGTTCAAAAAATATCCCTAATGAGACGTAGGAGTTCAAAACTTTACACGTTTGCCGATTGTTCAGGTTACACATCATATAAAATAAGCAACAGCCACCAGATAAAGCAGTTTGAGAGTGAAGGAGAGATCTTGAATGCGTTCATTACCTTCGGAGCTATGAGTTAATGCCATGGTAAAATAGTTTCCAGTCTCTAACAAGAGACATCCACCTCTTCTCTGCCTCCAACCTTAGGGCATCATTTGCAGCATAGCAGGAGACAGGCAGGAGCGTACCTAAGATGTATAGTAGGAAATGAAGTTCAGCACCTAGAAGGAGTGTGCAATGACATCGGCTATGTTTCGTGCTGTAATTCTATTCACTAAAGGTTGCATTCACATGTGGATTTGTTAAAAGCACATAAACTACATTAGCCGTGAAGTTTAACATTACATTGTCCATTACAGCCACATTTGCTTTAATCATCACATGTGTCTTTTCTTTTCCTTGCCTTCCCACTCTGTGTTTAATGTTGCTTCTAGCAGAAGTTATCACACTTTTTTGCTTTGGGGTAAATGTCCAGATGTTGCATCCTTCAGAGGCATTTTACTGTGGAGCAGATAGAAGCTGCCCAGAGATTAGGCAACCTTTTCTGTTGTTATACAATATAGATTTCCCATTTGTCAATGGGTTATGTAAATTAGGTAGCCATCTCTAGCTTTTTTGTATGGTAACAATATAGCCTTTGATCTTGCTTTCTATGTTATCACTCATGCTGTAATTAAATTGCAATATTGCCATGCTATATTAATCTTACTTTTGTACTTTTTTGCCTTATGTGTATTAAGATTTACAGAAGGCTACGGTGAAGTTTCTCTTCCAATGTAGCTTTCTGAGGAGGAGGAGGAGGAGGAGGAGGAGGAGGAGAGGAGGAGGAGGAGGAGGAGGAGGAGGAACCAAATTAATTCAGGAAAATAATTATTGCAACCCAATTTTGTATGTTATTATCCGCTCACCTCTTCCTGCATTTTTTTAATGGAATGCAGCTGCTTGCTGTGAGTCACACCAATAATTCTTCATCCAAAGGAGAGCTGGAAATGGAATATTGATCCCTGGAAGTAGTAGTGGACTCAAAGCTTCCATACTAAGAAGACGCTTGGTGTATTAAAATTGTAGGAAATTAAATAATCCAATTACAGTTCTGAGCCCGCCTCTAGATCCAACACACCTCTTATTTTTCCCACAATGAGTTGGGCTGAGAGAGACTGACTGGACCAAAATCATCCACCCATGCCTAAGGTAGGACTGGAACTCAGTGTCTGTACTTATTACTGTTGTAGGAGAAAACTGGAAGTCACTCCTTTATACCCCTTTTCCTCTCTGCACTTCTGAGTTATTTCTTTACATTTTTTTTAAAAAAAATATTATCTTAATTGTTTATATTAAGTTTTTTTTAGAGTAAATTATAAACTTAGTTGTTGGCTTATATTGGTGACTAAGCCTTATGACACCTTTTAATACCCACGTTTTCTGTTTGAATGCAGTATGAAGATCTTGTTCAGCTTCTCCCATTTTAAAATGATACCTGATGGACAGTGAGGCAAGTGTGAGAAAAGAAAAAGACAATAAAATAAGGAACAGAAAAGGAAAAAGAAGTAATTTTGCAGTCTTCAATACTTAGAAAAAATTATCTGAAGCTTTGCGGGCTCAAAAAAGGTTAATAATCCTGTTCCATCATGTTCTAGTGATGCCACTCAAAGAGCAAGGAGTTAAGAATTAGTCTGAAAATTATCTTTTTCATATAGATGACGGTTATTGCATGATGCTTGCGGTTATAACTTTCCTGCTTTCATCTTTATCCTTTGTCTTACATTTTAACTTCTTTTTTCCCTGTGAAATACAAGGGATCAAGTCCCAAAACACGAATAATCTAGTAATTAGAAACTTATGATACAACCCTTTTGATAGGGGTTGGCTCTGATTTCAGTCATATATCTGCAATATTTCCTGAATTTAATGTCGAAAGGCTTATTTGGAAATGTTGGTTCTTTTTTTTTTAATTTTGATTGTAGAAAGATATAAATGTGGGATAACTCTAATTTGAAAGGGGAAAAAACTAGCTAAAGATTTATGAGATAGTAAGGACACTCATGAAGTTTTAATAATTGAAATTAAATAATTTTTACAATAGTCATTTGGGTTGTTTAAAGCTGCAGACTATGGAGTGATTGCAGTATTTGGTCTGTAAGCATTAACAACTTCTACAATTAACGAATTACTATCAACATTGAAACATGTTCTGGGTTATACAAAATCTATAGTACTGTTAAGATGGATACAGTTATTTACAGGAATGTCTCATATCAACAAAAAGCATTAAAAAGTATTAAAATGAAATATCTATACATACAATGGTGACTAGTTCAGAGTTCAATAACAAGAATAATACAACAAGTTCCTTTTTTGCTATGACAAAATGCTCTCAGCCCCAGCAAAAGGACTTTGACTACTAAATAGTGTGAAGCTAGTGTAAGAAAACAATAAAAGACAGCTTTGATGAGTCCATTTGATTTGTGTTGACTTTGGAAATCAAACCAAGGGATTTCTCAGACTATGAAAGCTATCAAAGAACTGGAGAAGTGAAACAAAGATTTTTAGAGTAAAGTGTCTATAATTTAAAATCTACTCAAGATTATTTAGCAGTACAGCCACAATCATGTTGAAATGTCAGCAGTATAACCTAATGGTTTCCAAGTTAATAACTAGTAAAGGAAACTTTCTATGTTTAACAAATTATTTAAACAAAAAAGGGAAAAAAATATTTGTAGCCTAATTGAATGACTTTTGTCCAGATTTTTTTTTTTCCTTTTTAAACACCGGATCCTCAAATTATTTATTAAATGCTATTGTTATTTCTATTTTAATATTTTTATTGTTTTATATTTTCTCTGTTTTATTGTAATCATTATAATGGTTTAAGTAAATGACTCTGAAATATGTAAATAGATGCTAAATAAATAAATATCAATATCTTACTTTTCAGGAATTGTGTTAGTTTTCAGCCAGTTATTCTGTATGACAGTTCTCCCATTATTTTAAGTTTTACATGCATTCTTCCATTTTTGTTGAAGGACACAGGGCTGCCACAAACATAGGAAAAAGTAGAAAAAGGAGAAGGTAACCCTGTGATGTTAAAATGGCCAAAATAGATTAGTTCAATGGCTTCAGCTAATCACACCAACAGGCATCCATCCACACCAACATAAAGAGAGATTACAAATATCTTTCTCTATGTGTAGCTTCAAAATATGATAGAGACTCACAGAAAGATTAAAGGGTAGCCAAGTGTCCAGTATGACAGACATAAATATATTAATTCAGAATTTGACAGGTATTATATTCCTCTGTCACAAGTAAGGGAAGGAATTCCAAATTGTTCAAGATGTCCTTTAGCTGCCTCTGACTTCAGGTGATCTCTATCAGCATCCTTTGAACTCAATATTATTTTGAATCTGTTGCTGAGGCTACTGTCAAAACTCTCAGTGATTTTATGTTATGCCTGAAAGGAAAGTTCCTCTTCTATCTTCTGACTCTAGGCATTTAAAGCAATCCCAAAATATAAAACCCACGAGGGATCAGCTTTGCCAGTGTAACTACGAAATATTAATTCAGATGCTGTCAGTAAATGCCAGGATAGATAATCACCTGACGGTTTTGTAAATGCTTCTTGCACTTTCATTGAAGAGTCTATTTTGCCATTTATTTATTTTTTTATAACAGATTGCATAGCATTTTCTCCCTTCCTGGGTTATCTGAGAAAGGAATGCAGATTGCAGTTGAGACTGCAGACTTCGTGGAAAGGAATTATAGACATCATTGCATATTAATGTATTTAATGCAGGTGGACTAAGGCAGTTATAGAATGGGTTCCACTTAATAAAAAGCGTCCACACAAGAGACCTAAAATAAGATGGATCGACAAAATCAGCTTCCATCGTGGGCCCAACTGGCAAAAGAGATTGGTTAAAAACAAGGCTTCTGTTTTCCTACTTCATTTTCACATTTCATTTTCACTACTTATGTACAAGTGGAAGTGATTCAGTCCCAAGGACATTTTGTTTAAGACTTTACACTACGGCCATGAGTGATGAATACAACTTCTGTTTTATTTTATTTTTCTTTATGCTACATAGTTTTCTATTACTGTGTAAATTCTCTGGAGATCCAGGGTTTCTTGACCTGAAAACATGCACATAGGTATGCATGTGTCCTGATGTCTTCCTTAGAAGTTTTGATATATATGAGAAGTCAGAAGGCTACAGATCACAGGAGAGATAAATGCATCACAAAAGGTAAGAAACACATACACACCTCTCAGACAACTTGCAAATATAAGAGTTTCACTTCTACCCATGAGAATTCCACAGTAAAATTCTTTTAACCAAGATTAACAGAGCTTTAAAGGTAGTTTATATTGAATAAGAGTCTGAAATAATGCAGAATAAATGTTACTTACTCCTAATTTAAGAAAATGAAATAACAGATTAACAGAATAACAGAGTTGGAAGGGATCTTGGAGATCTTCTAGTTCAACCCTCTGTACAAGCAGAAGGTCCTATATCATGCTGGACAAATATTGCTAAGCACATTGGTTTGTGCTTAGATTGTAAGCCGCCCTGAGTCTTCGGAGAAGGGCGGGATATAAATGGGATTAAAAAAAATAACTGTCCAATCTCTTCTTAAAAACCTCCAGTGATGGAGCACCCAGAACTTCTCATGGCAACTTGTTCCACTGGTTAATTGTCCTCACTGTCAGGAAATTTCTCCTTAGTTCTAGGTGGCTTTTCTCCTTGATTGGTTTCCATTCATTGTTTCTTGGAGGATTAATATTAATTGGCATAGTTTAGATTACAATGAGCATATATTATATATGTCAAAGGCTATGAGGAACTTGCTCTTCCAGATCAAAATCAACATCGCTGATTATGTAGTCAATTAACATCTGGAAAACCAGTGGAACTGTTCTATAACTGCAATCATAGTCTTGAGAGAAGAATTGTTATAAGAAAGGACAAGAGAGCAAGGCAAGACGCTGGACAGACAATAATGCATTATCGACACATTTAATTCTACTTATGAATAGAATTAGGCCCTATTTTTTCTGGTGATTCTTTATTGAGTCACAACTATTCTTTTGAAAGGAAAAGCACTATTTTTTAGAATGGTAATGGCTAACCACACATATTGGTAAGAATCTTTAAGGCTACAGGGATTCAGAGTTTTCCCTAACCAGGCTTCTTCAACTGACTACCAATCTTAGACAATACTAATTTTGGCATTCAGGTGAAAATGTTGGTTCCATACCAAATTTAGTTATTTGAAATAATTAGAACAGCAATTTAGTTGCAGGCAGTACGTGTACAAATTCTATAACTAACAACAATAGCAATTATTATTGTGAAAACCATTATTTGCAGAAGTGTATACAAAAGCAGAGGATCAGAGGTGATTACAAACTCAATATGCATTAGTAGTCTAAAATGGCTATAAAGAGTGTTGATCCTATGTTTAATCCTGAACCCGGATCTTGAAATACATACTAGCTAATGAGACAAACTGGAATAGGGACCAGGAAGGGCAACAAGGATGATTAAAGACTAGGAATTAAGGAGGAATTAATCATTAATGGGAAATTTATAAAAAGGAAATTGAACATGTTTGAGGAGGTAAACTGGGTCAATTTTAATATTTTGTGTTTCCACTCCTAGTTTTTTTTTTCTGTCTGATTTTGGTGGACAAGAAACTATGGAGAGGAAAAGAATATACAGATGATAGAACAGAACCTTTCAAGAGCTCAACTGCATATTTTGTCTTAAAAAAAAAATCAAAAGTCGCGGAGTCAATATTCAGTAAATAGTTATTGAAATCTGAGATCTAAAACAGGGGTGTCAAACTCTCAATGTCACGTGACGTGTCGCGACATATCGTAACTTTTTTTCCCCATTGCCAGAAATGGGGTGGGCATGGTTTCAGCATGACGCATCCAGCACGCGGGCCGGCAGTTTGACACCCCTGATTTAAAAGATGCAAAATGGTGAAGGCTATGTTTACATGGATGCCATTAACTAATTCTTAAAATTTCCATTCTTTTTTTTTGTTCTAGATAATATTTGAAATGAAGTTATAGCTGAAGTGAAAGGGCATTAATTTTGACTGGAGGCATGTGGGTGGGCAGACATTTTGGGCCCATATTTATTCTGCTGCATCCTGTTGACCTAATCAGAAAGTTGTCTGGGACTTTAATAATATTTATTCCAGCTAGGAGCAAGAAAGAAATCAATCCTATTCACTTGCTGAAAAGACCTTTCTGTTGAAAACCGCTATTCAGCCAGCCTAGCCTGGTTATTGTTTGTTTCTACAATAACCACCATCACCACAAAGAGTCCATCTCCTCTTTTAGAGATGTCTCATGGGATCTGGGTGTGAATTCATTCATAAAATCTGCAGATTTTCTAAATCACAAAGAAAATAATGAGGCAACTCTGAAAGCCTTCCAGGACCCTTCCAATAATGCAGCCTCTCACAATTGCTAGCGCAGCTGCTTGAGAAACTTGCCAAGGAGAGCTAGAAAAAAATGATAAAGCTGCTACTGCATATTTATTTATAATTTATTTATTTATTTATTTATACACACACACACACACACACACTCACACTCACAACCGTATAGTACACAAATAATTTTTTTTCACGTGTTTTGTTTCATGTACTGTACCTTCGTACATTTAATCTTGTGTTCAAAGACAAAGGAAAGAACGCCAAGCTTCTCTGCTTTTATTTTAGAAGCATTAATGCATGCAAATTAAAACAGAGTTGCTTTAGGAAAACAATAACCAAAAGGTTTATTCAGCCTAAGCTTTGTCTCAATAAATTAAGTGTGAGTGAGTCATTGATTTCAATCAAACACCTATTAATTTATAGCTAAGCCAAATTCTCTCTGAAAATGAGTCAGGCTGTGTGAGCAAAGATAAAAGAGAATTTGTGAAAAATAAAAATCTCTTTAAATGTTTATCCCAACCTTTTTTCCCCCTAGAGACCAAGTAATGTGGGGAAGATCTTTTAAATGTGTATGCTGTGTATTATGCAGTAATTTTTAAAGATGCTTCAATAAAATTCAGATTTCTTAAATAATCTAAAACTCAAATGTTGTGTGTGCTTAGAATTGCTTTGAAGAAAGCACATTTCCATAATTTAAATTCTTCTTGTTTTTTTTAAAAAAGAAAATTTTCCATTGATATGGAAAGCTCCTATGCAAAACTGATTTGGTTTGACCATTCATTTATCCCTCTTCACATGAATAAAATATGATTTGCCAGCAGAAGCAGAAGGAGTGTGCAAAATGTGACGAGCTCAAAAGCAGCCATTTGGCATGTTCGACTTTAAAACAAATGTCCGGAGTTCTGCTGTGGTACAAAACACATTGCTTCTATCTGTTGTTGGTCATTTTGACTATGGTGTGTTTGTCGGCCTTTTCATTACATGGGTAAGGTTTGTCCTTCTTGAAATTATGACTCCCTGTGAGGGCTAAAGGGTTTCTGTGTGTGACAGACAATCTCCTGTGATACAAAAACTGATCAAACCTGTCCACTTCAATCAATGTCTCAGTTTGCCAAGTTGAGACTCTGCCTCAAGGCTGATTACTCTGATGGTCTAGCTTGAAGTGAGGGCTTGATGTTATTTAGTTCAATTATACAAATGACCAAAGATATAGGAACGGTTGTGTTGATGTCCAATATAAGGAACAGTTTCTGGAATTGGGTATGTCTAGTTTAATGAAGAGAAGGACTAGGGGGTGACATGATGATAGCAGTCTTCCAATATCTCAGGGGTTGCCTCAAAGAAGAGGGAGTCAAGCCAGTGGTGGGATTCAAATATGTGAACAACTGGTTCTCTGTGTGATTGCCGCTTCTGGAAATCCATTCTGCGCCTGGGCAACAAAAAAAAATAATTATCAGTTCTGCTGCACTGGGGTGAACTGAATGAATCCCACCACTGAGTCAAGCTATTCTCCAAAGCCCCTGAAGGCAGGACAAGAAGCAACGGATGGAAACTCATCAAGGAGAGAAGCAGTCTAGAACTAAGGAGAAACTTCCTGACAGTCAAAACAATTAATCAGTGGAACAACCTGCCTCCAGAAGTGGTGAATGCTCCAACACTGGAAGTTTTTAAGAAGAGACTGGACAGCCATTTGTCCGAAATAGTATAGGGTGTCCTGCCTGAGCAGGGGGTTGGACTAGATGGCCTCCAAGGTCCCTTCCAACTTTGTTATTATTATTAAAGAGCAGCAACATGAAATAGTCCCTCATGCTATCTGAAAGGCTGATAATACAGAAGGTGGCTGAAACCTCTTATCCCATAATTCAAGATATGGCATAATGGTCTTAAATTGCAGGAAATAGGATCTCATTTCCATTTTATGCAAAACTTCAGAACAAAATAAGCCATGGAGGGAAACCCTTATCTCCCCTACATTTGCATCACAGATTTGAAATGTAAGACTCTTTTGCCTTGGAGTTGATGAACAGAATTCATTTGTCTTCTCATTTATAATCCATTCATGTCTCCTTATGATCTCCTCTTTTTAATGTAGATGTAATTTAGATGTTTATAATGTCAAGTAGCTTAATTGAAGTTTTATTCTGAGCGTTTTCTTGACACATTCCTTTCATTTTCATTTCTTTAACTGCTACATGGGGGGGGGGGCTGAAAATATGCTGAGTTTTATAAAGTCATTATATATATATATACACAAATATAAGCTGTCACTGTTGTGACTACTGCCTGTGGATGGCCTTCGGTTAGGCCGAAACAGGAAATAAAGATTTGTCCCATGTTTGTTTGTTTGTTTATGTTTTATGTTTTATTGTATTTGTATACCACCCTTCTCCCGAAGGACTCAGGGCGGTGAACAGGGCATACATAAAAAATACAAGATACAAAAATTAAAAAGAATTAAATAGTAGCCCAGCTAAAACAATCGATAACAATATAAAAATCCCCATTAAAACCCCAACATATGGGGCCTAGCAAGGTAATCTAAATAGTTAATAAGCATTTCACACACACACACACACACACACACACACACACACATACACATTTATACCTCCCTTGTTTTAGGAGGGGCAACAGATTCATGTTCTTGCTTCAGCTACCTGTGTAAGACAAGTTAGGCTGAGAGCTAATCTCCTGTGTAAATAGCCATTCTCCTTGGAATGAAGAGTTGAGGATTGTCTGGAGAAGTTAACTTCTGGGAAGAGTGTGCACCCTTACTTTGGCACTCCATTTTTATCAGGGCAATTTCCATCCTCTTCTTTATTTTATGTATTTATTTATTTAGCATATGGCATCTACAGAAGTCACAAAATCATTGATATACGACATTAATGGATACCAAGTGTAGACTACCTCCATGATGGTATGCCCTAGGGAAAGTTCTGTTCTTACACACATGGGGACTGAAATAGATATTACATTTCTCATGGTCAAAAAGTGACAGAGGCGGCCATTTTAACCTCCGAAAAAGAGAGGTGTCAAGACACAGAAAAGGCAGCCTACCCTGCCCTTTAGGGAAGATGGTGGAGAATAGAATCTCCTCTGATTTAAAAAAAAGAAAAGAAAATAACTATAATGCAGAGTTTGGTGAGACTTCATTGTGTATCTACCTCTTGTCATCCATTAGTAAAGCCTTTCCAATTTTCTCAGGATGCTTAAGACTGAAAATGGTGTCTTCTGCATGTAAGACTGATGGTGCACCATTGAGCTACAAGAATACTTCCTCATCGTGAATTATTATCATTTTCCACCATTCAAGTGGAACCCCAATCATTTACTGGCAGGCAGAGGTGCTGATTTATCTGGGGCTATATGCTATATCTTATACAGCACGATGTTTAATCAGCACCTGTGCCATAATTTATACAGCTCTACTCTGATTTCTTCTCCAGCATGATCTGATGAATTAACAATTCCATTTTTTTAAAGAAATGCTTTTAAAATATTAAGCCCTCATACAACCACATGAATCTATATAAAATCCACTTTTTAAAAGTTGGTTTCATTAAAGTATTTATTGCTATAGTCATTTGCAGTGGGTAATAAAATGTAATAAAATAATGCATATACTTGGTGTATTTGGAACTGTCACTGTTTCATTGTTAGTTTCTCTAAAAAACAAGTAGTGAATAAAAATATAAAGAACAGACAAAAATGGGCAATGGTGTTGTAGCACAATTAATTTAATATGGTTTGTAGAAGAAGCTTCTGAGATGGCGTTATGAAAACTATTAACTCTACATGGTGAATATTGGGATTAGAATGTCCCATAGCATTAGGGGCAAATACAAATCCAGATATAAATTGGCTAACAATGCTGGGATATATATATATATACTATATATATATAGTACTTTCCAGATATATTCATATATTCTAGTCATTGTCTTGCATTCTTCATGTCTTGGTGCTCCATGAGGAACAACTTTATGGATATGACCAGAACAGGAAAGATATGATCTGTTGTTGTTTTCTGCCACCAGTGAAATTTCATCTGTAAATGCTCATCTGATATTGATGGTCCTTTCTGTATTCCTACATTTCTACAAGAGCTTAAGTCTCCCAGATATTTTTCAAACCTATTTTTGCATTCTGCTGCTTTAAATTATCTCCTGAGACATTAATGCAGGAGAAATCCCTGATTCCTAAATCAGACTTCATTCCCAAGGAGCACAGCTTTGGAATCCTGTAGTTACAGAGTCGTAGTATTTATCTGACATCAGTCTGAATGACTTGGAGCCTGTCATATCTTAAAAACAGATGTGCAAGTCTTGAAGAGGTGAAAGATATTTCCTGGGTCTCTGAGAATCCAGATGGTTTTCAGACCTGAAAGAAAAGGTCCTTCTCCGGATGTAGAAACGACTCCATGTATTTTCCTCTTATTTTCTTCACAAAAAAAATTGTTCAAGGGGTCATGATAATCCCAAACTAATAACAACACAACAAACAATTGTTTGCAAATGTACTATGGGGAAGAGATGTTTGCCAGTTTAACAATTGTCAGGATTTGGTTGCTTTTCTTCTGATGACTAATTAATCTTGGAGCATTCACTGCTCTCTCTGAAGGAGGGTGTCTATTGCAAATTTAAAAACAGTGGTCCATTTCTCACTAACTGAAACAGAAGTGAAGAATTGTCACTGACTCCCCTTTCTCATATCATGATAAAGTAAAAACAGTGTAATCCTTGGAAACATGTATCACAGAGGAAAACAAATCTTAGCGTCTAGTGACATGCTCTCTTGTTTGTTCACGGTGGCCTCGACTGTATGGTTAATATGTACTGAAATGGAAAATGAAATATTTAGTAAAGATCAGTATAAAAAATGATTGAACTCTCTTTCCCTTCATATTCTGAGCTGGCTATATAAAATGGCTACCTAGGACTGAAAGTTTGGATGTCACAAAGAACGCAAAATTAACTGTCATACTATTCTTGCATTTTGGAGAGAGAGGGGTATTTAGGATCTTATCACTGTATCTTGATGCCAAATCCCATCTCACTGGCAAGACCAAGGAAAAAGAATGACAAAGATGACAGGAATGTTTAGTTAATATAAATTTTCCTCCTATTTAATTTTAATCATGTCCAGTTCTCCTATGGACCAACTCTCTTCACATTTTCTGATCTTTCCTAATCCATCACCTTATCCAAACCACAGACATTGGCTCTTTAATAAAACATTTCAACTTTTTTAAAAAAATACCTTTGACTGGTCATTGTACTAACCTATATCCTAATTACACACCTCTACATCTGTCTGTCTGTCTGCCTTGCTTATTTTACTGACCAAATGGATAAATGTGTTTGTAGACATTTGGAATTGCATTAAGTTAGCTCAACTAGGAATAAAAATAATGGGGCTAAGAAGTCAAAGAGTAGAACTTGTTAAGAATTGAACTTATTAAAACAATGGCAACAGGGATAAACCTAGTGGAAACGTAGAATGTACCATAGAATGCTGTCATATTTTTCCTTAGAAAATTGATATTATTTTTAATGCATTGTTAACAATATAATTTCAAAACAAATTCCATAGTCCAGTTTTCTTGAACCTAGTTTGCCTGGCTTATAGTGTTTCAAAACTGCATGGCCCCATGTAGAGATTCTCTATTATCTAACTTTGACCAAGATCTTTTAAAATGATTTTACATGCCATCTGACACAATAATTCTTCTGGAAAGTAAGAAAAGTCTTTGAGAACAATATTATCTGCAGCGGAGAATTAAGAAGATATAGGGAATCAGGAAAATGTGCAGTGCAAAAAATATAATTAGCTGAAAGGGAATAAACTCATCATAAAGTTAAGACAGAACATTTTCATTACAGGCTTAGAGAAATATAAAAAGATGCATGGAAGAAGTCAAATATAGGTTATGTTCTTGAGATTGCCATAATAGCTCTTTATGTGCTCACGTTAATTAGAAGAGGCTAAAAGAATGGTAGAAAAGATTATAATATGACTAGAGGACAAATTGTTTGTTGCACTTTCTATAGTGATGAATGGAAGTTGCCATGATAATTGAAAAATAGTCTCAAATGGCAATGCTACTTCAAGGTTCAATAGAAACTGTATTTATTAAGTGCAAAATCTAATTAGATCCACACCATATTCCAATATAGTAATCAAGCAGGGAGGAAAAACCACATACAATTAACTGTGTATCTTATTAGAGGTGAATCAAAGTACAATTACAAATTGTACTTTGGCAAATTCACAAATTGTGGTTAGCAGAGAGTCTAACAATAATATAATATGACTTCAAATAAAGGGACAACTTTATTCACTGGATAATAAAGGAAACAAAGGGAGGAAAGAAAGAAATTATAAGACTTTAAGGTCAACATTTCTACTTTATCTGTTATTGAATTCAGTAAAATTTAATTTTGAACAGATGTATTCATGTCAACACCCAATTTCCAGTCTTGGGAAATATTTTTATGTATTTAGGCTTAAGGCAAGTCACCTTTCACAATGTTTTACTTGTCAAAGGCTCTTATTAGCAATACCTTGAGTGTTTTATATCAAGTACCTAAATTTAATTTAATTTAATTTAATTTAATAACATTTATATACCGCCCTTCTCCCTGAGGACTCAGGGCGGTTCACAGGGCAGAATAAAATAGCCAATACAAACATTAAAAGGTGATTAAACAATTGCCCTAATTAAAAACAATAGAAGTACAGTTCTAAAAAACCCCGAGATAAAATTAAAAGACCAAAAATAAAACAACCCCACCGATCCCCATCAGGCTAGGCCAGCTTGTACAAACAAAAATGTCTTGAGATCGCGACGAAAGGAGCGAAGATCGGGCGCCATCCGGAGCTCTACCGGTAGCTGATTCCACAGCTCCGGAGCGCCCACAGAGAAGGATCTCCCCCTGGGGGCCACCAATCGACATTCTCTGATCGGTGGCACCCTGAGGAGGCCCTCTCTGTGGGAACGCACAGGGCGCAGGGAGCTTGATGCCGGCAGCAGATGTTCCCTGAGGTACTCCGGCCCCATGCCATGGAGGGCTTTAAACACCGTTACCAGTACCTTGAATCTCACCCGGAAGACAACTGGCAACCAATGCAGCTCACGGAGCAGAGGTGTAACGTGGGAGTATCGGGAAACTCCCAACACCACTCTCGCGGCTGCATTCTGTACCAGTTGGAGCTTCCGGGTGGTCCTCAAGGGCAGCCCCATGTAGAGAGCGTTGCAGTAGTCCAGACGAGAGGACACGAGCGCATGAGTGACCGTGCACAAATCATCCCGGCTAAGATAGGGCCGCAACTGGCGCACCAGGCGAACCTGGGCGAAGGCCCCCCTAGTCACAGCTCCTATGTGGTCTTCTAAGGTGAGCCGTGAATCTAGGAGGACTCCCAAGTTGCGAGCCCTATCTACAGGGGGTAATAGTTCACCCCCCATAGCCAGAGGTGGAATGTCCGAATAAACCCGGGATGAAGGTATGCAAAGCCACTCAGTCTTGTCGGGGTTGAGTTGAAGTCTGTTTAAATTAACATTTAAAACATATTTCCCCCCTCCCCAAGGGAAAAAAAATGAGCTAAGTCCCGTTAGCTATCATGTCATTTAAGACAGCGTGCAACTTATGTGGCATTGCAGAAATATCCATTCATAAAATAGATTGAAATAAAGTTATATTTAGGGGCTGTGTAAAAGAAAACAGAATGGATGTGAAACCAATTATGGCCAACCACCCACAGAACTTAGGACTGCCTCCGACCTTCGCTTATTTTGCCGGGACCTGAAAACTTCGATCTGTTTGGTCCAGACTGTGGGGTTGTTAATTTAACTGGGTTTTAGATTTACTCTTGGGGCTTGAATTTAATTTAATTGTTTTAATTGTTTTTTTTTATTTTTTTGTATTCATGGTTTTAACTGCCCTGTAAACTGCCCTGAGTCCTACGGGAATAGGGCGGTATACAAATCCAATAAAATAAAGAAAGAAAGCCACTAGGAAAAGGTTCCTGAATACTAACATTTAGCAAGACTGGTGTAAATGCTTGGACTTTCTTTGCACGTAGACCGTTCTTTAAGAAATTTAAGAAATTTAGTTCAAAGTTGCCTAGGTTTTTTTTTTGTCCACATCCTGGCCCTGGCCCTCTTTCAAGGTGCCTGCCCTTGACCATGATGCTTGTTATGGGTTAACACTGTTTCCCGACAAGAGGCTCTTTTCCAACAACGGACCAGTTTGCTAGAGTGAACGGTGTCAAGCTGTGATCAAAAGAGGCATCCAATTCCTTCTCCATTGAGTGCAGTTGCCTTGATTGAACAACATTTTGTGCAACACGTATGCGTTTAAAAAAGAAAAGAAAGGGGGAAAAAAATAAATAATTGGTCTATTATAATTATTTAGAAATTAGTTCCTTTAGTTACGAAAGGATAAGTTAGGAAGGGTTTTTTTCGATTTTAGCCAATGAAAGCCGTTGTCACATTAATTGTTGAGGAATTTGCTCATAGAATCAGCTCTTTCAAGATTCATTTTTGGGGAAATGATCTTTTTTTTAGAGGGATGCAAATGGGCTGGGCAAAGAGCACTGATTATTTAACAGTCACTGCTTCACCCCTAATAGATAGGAAATGGAAATTTTCAAAATGAAAAAAAAAATGGAAAACCTGAATACTGGCAGATTAGTATTCTATCAAGATGTTACTGCTATGGATAGAAATAAAATAAAACCTTGCAAGTTGCAAAGGAAGAAAATATTGTGATTCAGGTACTACTACTACTACTACTACTACTAATAAGTTGGAAGGGACCTTGGAGGTCATCTAGTCCAACCCCCTGCTCAGGCAGGAAACCCTATACCATTTCAGGCAAATGGCTGTCCAGTCTCTTCTTAAAAACCTCCAGTGTTGGAGCAATTCACCACTTCTGGAGGCAGGTTGTTCCACCGGTTAATTGTTCTAACTGTCAGGAAGTTTCTCCTTAGTTCTAGGTTGCTTCTCTCCTTGACTAGTTTCCATCCGTTGCTTCTTGTCCTGCTTTCAGGTGCTTTGGAGAATAGTTTGACTCCCTCTTCTTTGTGGCAGCCCCTGAGATATTGGAACACTGCTATCAAGTCACCCCTCACCCTTCTCTTCATACATACCCAATTCCAGCAACCGTTCCCTATATGTTTTAGCCTCCAGTCCCCCAATCATCTTTGTTGCTCTTCTCTGTACCCTTTCTAGAGTCTCGACATCTTTTTTACATTGTGGTGACCAAAACTGGATGCAGTATTCCAGGTGTAGCCTTACCAAAGCATTGTAAAGTGGTATTAGTACTTCACTTGATCTTGATTCTATCCCTCTGTTAATGCAGCCTAGCACTGTGTTGGCTTTTTTGGCAGCTGCAGCACATTGCTGGCTCATATTGAAGTGATTGTCTACTAGGACTCTGAGATCCCTCTCACAGTTACTACTATCGAGCAAGGTACCACCTATACTATACCTGTGCATTTGATTTTTCCTGCCTAAATGTAGAACCTTACTTTTTTCACCATTGAATTTCATTTTGTTAGATAGTGCCCAGTGTTCAAGTCTGTCCAGATCCTCCTGTATTTTAAGCCTATCATCTGGAGTATTGGCTATTCCTGCCAGCTTGGTGTTGTCTGCAAATTTGATGAGTTCCCCATCTATCCCCTCATCCAAATTGTTAATGAAGATATTGAAGAGCACTGGGCCCAGAACAGAGCCTTGGGGCACCCCACTAAACACTTCCTTCCATGTACATGCAGTTCCATTGAGGACCACATGCTGAGTATGGCCTGTCAGCCAGCTACGAATCCATCTGGTGGTGATGCTATCTAACCCACATTTTTCTCTTATCAAGTAGTAGGTTGTGATCTACGGTACTTTATCAAATGCCTTACTGAAGTCCAAGTAAATTATATCTACAGCATTCCTCTGGTCC
This sequence comes from Vipera ursinii, assembly GCF_947247035.1. NCBI lineage: Eukaryota > Metazoa > Chordata > Lepidosauria > Squamata > Viperidae > Vipera > Vipera ursinii. Next base: position 11,006,901 of record NC_139520.1, read on the forward strand.
ACTAATTTTGTCACTTGGTCAAAGAATGTAATAAGATTTGTCTGGCATGATCTGTTTTTGACAAACCCATGTTGACTTTTAGTGATGACTTTGTTTGCATCAAGGTGTTCACTGATTTGTTGTTTGATTATCTTTTCCAGAATCTTCCCAGGTATTGAGGTCAGGCTGATAGGTCTGTAGTTTCCTGGATCTACTTTTTTCCCTTTTTTGAAGATGGGAACTACATCAGCTCTCTTCCAGTCCTCTGGTAGTTCCCCAGTGCTCCAGGATCTTTGAAAAATATAGTTCAGTGGTTCTGAGATCACGTCTGCCAGTTCCTTGAGAACTTTGGGGTGTAATCCGTCTGGTCCTGGTGATTTGAACTCATCTAGGCTGGACAGGTGTTCACTTACCATTTTTTTGTCTATCTTAACTTGCGTTTCTATTCTGTTTTTTATGGCACTGGTTTTGGTAGTTTGGACTGGTTTTTTTCCCTTTGTGTAAAGGCAGATGCAAAAAACAAGTTAAATAGTTCTGCTTTCTCCCTATTGCTTGTCACCTTCTTGCTACTTTCCCCCACTAATGGACCAATCATTTCCTTAACTTTTTTCTTGTTTTTTATATGTTGAAAGAAGCATTTTTTGTTATTTTTGACTTTGGTCGCAAGCCTTAGTTCATTTTGAGCCTTAGCTTTCTTCACTTCATCTTTGCAGGCACGGGCTATTTGCTGATATTCTGACTTAGTTATATGCCCCTCTTTCCAATTCTTATACTTGTCCTTTTTATCTTTCAATTTATCAGAGAGTTCTTTATGCAGCCATGCTGGTTTCTTTTGAGAGCTGTTATTTTTCTTCTTTGTTGGTATTGTACTACACTGGGCCTTTATTATCTCACTTTTCAAAATTTCCCAAGCTTCTTGAGTTGTTTTCCCCTTTAGGATTCTCATCCATGGAATTCTTCCCGTGGTCTCTCTAAGTTTATTGAAATTAGCTCTTTTAAAGTCCAAGACTCTAGTTTGGCTGTGTTCTATTGCTTGTGCTTCCAGAATGTTGAATTCCAATATTTTATGATCACTTTCCCCCAAGGTTCCTGTGGCTTCGACACCTTCTATCATTTCATCTCTGTTAGTGAGAATTAAATCCAATATGGCTAATCCCCTAGTTCCCTTCTCTACTTTTTAGGAGAGAAAGTTGTCTGCTAGGTTTGTCAGGAATTTGTTTGATCTTCCACTTGGTGCAGAGTTTGTCTCCCAGTTGATATCAGGGTAATTAAAGTCCCCCATTACTATTGTGATGTGCTTCTTACATACCTTAGTTAGCTGACTAGCAAAAAGTCCATCTATTTCCTCTGCTTGGTTGGGTGGCCTATAGTATACACCTATGGCAATGTCATATTCCCCCCTTTTATATTGACTGTCATTCAATAGTCAGTAATGGCATCCCTGGAAATTATGGAAGTATTCCACACATGGCTTTCTTTGCTATTAACCAATCATATTTTTTATCTCCAGGGCAAAGTATTTGGTTCTTATTTTTTTGGACCCAACTGGCTTTCATGGCTAAGGTAGGACTAGAACTCACAATCTCCCACTTTTCAGTCTGATGCCTTAATCACTAGACCAAACTGGTATTCAAAATTATTGTTAGCTTTTTCATTTTTTTTTCACTACAGCTAATTTTAAAACACCACAACCCTTATGGTGCACAAATGCAGCCATCAGAACTAAAGGACATAGTGTAAGAAAAGATTCTAAGAAAATTAGTGGCAGAAGAGTGTATTATAGTAATGTACTTAAATCATCAGGAAACCTTTAGTTTTGCAGAATATGGCATTTCATGTTACAGAAATTCTGGATTCAGTGTTTTCACTTGGGTAATAAGAGTTCATATTAAGAGCTCATTTGGTGTGCATGCTTTTTTTTTTTCCAAGCAGCCAGGTGTATCCAAATTTTCATGGCTCACATCACACTTATTAGGAAAGCCAATTCAATATGTGACTAATCTTGAATGGGGGAAATATTAGCAGTTACAGTGTGAATAGCACAATTAAAAAGAAATAATCCTATCCTACTTATGTACTTAGGAAACAATTACAAAGTTGCAACAGCTGTTGCATATTAATCCATCATTATATTAAACAATGCACCAAAAGTTACACAATAAAATGGAAATCTCTCCAATGCCAATGAGAAGATCTATTTGAAATAACTTTAACTTCGCATTCCCTTTACAATATGTGTTTGCTTATCCCTCCATTAATTCAGTGCACCTGCCAAATCTAAAATGGAAATGCATAAAATTGAATTGGAGTTGTGTTTTTCTCCTCTTTTCAGAGTCCATGTGAATGGATCTGAAGGGCTTCTTTACCATGTGTTAGACAAAACGTTAGGGAAAAAAAATCCCTAACAGAGCATTACCACCTTGAAACCAATTAGACTAAGAGGTAAATGGAGAAAAGAGACACATCTAAGATACTTTCAACTGTATACTTGAACTTCAATTGTATGGCTCTCTACTGAGATATGCACACAAGACTTTTGAACTGAAGCATTTAAATAGGTGTTCAGTTCTGTTTGTGTGTGTGTGTGTTTGTGCGTGCACACACACACATGCATGCCTACATGTGTCTGCATGTGTACTCTTAGTGGCTTTCACTGAAGCATAAGGAACAGGAAGACTACGGATTGTTAGAGAGATTTTTATACAGCGAAATAAGGGGACATCCACATCTTTGATCACCTTATGAGTATATAAGCAAAAGAATACCACACTGTAGAATGTAGTGAGCATATCTTGAGAATATAATCACATCTTTTCTCACCTTCATTTCAAAAGCATTTTGTCTTTCATCAGAGAACTGGTAAAAAAACGCAAAAGGCTAGGACCCTCCCCTCCTCCCCCCTTGCAGTATTTAATTTTAAGAGGTTTATCTCTTTTCTGGAGGTCTACGTATCTCTCTTCTCATCTTTTCATTTCACTGAGGCAGTTTTCAAGGCCAGATCGCCTAACATAGAAACGATATTTTGTCTGTATAATTTACACATTTCCAACCACTTTTAGCACCGAATGGCCTTTTTTAAAAACAAATCACCAACTTTGAAGTTCCTTTTGAAATCCGTATAGCATTTAGAATTGACTGCATATCATACTTTAGCTAGAGCTATCTGTATAAACATAATGTCTACAGAAACACATGCATTCATTTATTAATATATTTACAAAAGTCAATATGGATGGAGGGGGACACTCCCTCATGTAATTTCACAGCACTCTTGTGAAAGAAACTGCACTAAGAGATTTTAAGCCACCCAGAGTCAGGGGAGGTTATGTAAATTTTCTAAATAAATAAAATAGTGACTAAGAACATGCTTCACACGATTTTATTCATTGCTCTTGCTTTTCCACCATTGTTATTTATTGAAAAAGAAACATCTAATAATTTTAATTGCCAATTAACAGAGATACCTAGGCTAAATTTTCAGATGTAGGAATGCTCCTGGTGAATTTATGAATACATATATTTAATTCTATAGATAATAATGCACAAATGTTTTGCTACTGCATTCTCTTCTGATTTATTTTTGAAGTGTTTCAGTCTAGCCCATTATTCTTTTTCTTTCTTTTTTTTCATATCTGACTGTTTGTGATCCAGAGGACAAAATTTCAGCAGAATTATCCACTCATAATTGGTTATCTGACTCTCCATTGGTTTTCTTTGGAGAATTCTGAAATGGGTCCTTCTCAGTGGAATATATTTATTTTAAACCATATGATCTGCCCATCCTAGGTGTAACTTATGAAGAACAAAAACCAGTTATAGATCATAATAAAATTTAGTACTACAACCCTGAAATTTCCAGATGCTCTCCTATCAAGTTATCTTACAATATAATGAAATATATTCAAGTTAGTCTTTGACCAGCCAACAGAAATAAAATGATAAAAAATAGAGACTATGAATATCAACGACTGTAACTTCACTGTCTAAATATTGTAAGGAAAATGACTATAGAATTAAACAAACATTTCCAATCTGTAGCAAAACCAAAATATATAAAAAGCTGTTAACTATGTTTTTTTTTCAATAATAATAATAATAATAACTCAAATTCTAATATTATTTATAATATTAGTAATGTAATATGTTCAGCTATATGAAAAGCTAAAAGACTAAGTTGCAGCATAGAGGCAGTAAAAATTAATAACTGGAGGTTGAAAACCACAATAAAATACCTAGGCATAATCTGTGTGTAGCTGTTACTCAGTGCTGAGAAGTTGGCAGTGTTATCTGTTGTATCGGATTGGCGTCAGCATGTTTAGGAAGAATAAAATTGATCTGTGGGTTTTTGTAACCCTGGTAAATAGCAAGTGAATAAGAATATGGCAGATGCATCTGTAAAATGAGGATGAGGGGAGGACATTTTATTGAGCATCTCAGGAATATTGATATTCAGGGTAGGATTGGAATATGTAAAGAACATTATCAGATGGTTGCATTTGTGTTGGTGAGCACTCTTCCACCTTTTATGTTTCTGGTTAATTTGCTTTTTTAATGTCTTAATTTGTACTTATACGAGTTTTGTTCTAGCAAAAACCTTCTAACACAACTAAAAAGACGGAATTGTGGTGAACTGGGATATCTAAACGCTATATTTCATCCAGCTATGTACCTTAGGCTTTCAAAAATGCAGAAGTATGGGATATTGACTAGTATGCATTTATTATTGGTATGTATTTACTTAATTGAGAGGGCATCTGGCCCTCTCAATTCCTGGCAAATAGATGGGGAAGAAATGGAGGTAGTGACAGATTTTATTTTCCTGGGCTCCAAGATCACTGCAGATGGGGACTGTAGCCAAGAAATTAAAAGATGCTTGCTCCTAGGGAGGAAAGCCATGGCAAATCTAGACAGCACACTAAAAAGCAGAGACATCACCCTGTCAACAAAAGTGTGTATAGTCAAGGCTATGGTCTTCCCAGTTGCAATGTATGGCAGTGAAAGCTGGACCATAAGAAAGGCTGAGCGCCAAAGAATTGAAGCCTTTGAACTCTGGTGCTGGAGAAGACTCCTGCGAGTTCCTTGGACTGCAAGGCGATCAAACCGGTCAGTTCTAGAGGAGATCAAGCCTGACTGCTCTTTAGAAGGCCAGATCCTGAAGCTAAATCTCAAATACTTTGGCCACCTAATGAGAAGGAAGGACTCACTGGAGAAGAGCCTAATGCTGGGAAAGGTTGAGGGCAAGAGAAGAAGGGGACGAAGGAGGTGGCTGGATGGAGTCACTGAAGCAGCAGGCGTGAGCTTAAATGGACTCCAGAAGATGGTAGAGGACAGGAAGGCCTGGAGGAACGTTGTCCATAGGGTCGCGATGGGTCGGACACGACTTCGAAACTAACAACAACAACATTTACTTAATTTAAAACCAACAATATTGGTTTGCCATCCATTTAGCATTTCTTTTAATTACTTGCATTATTTCAGTATTATACTTTACGGTATTAGTTTCTAAGTCCAAGAAAGGTGACCAGCTGTTATGATTTGTTCATACAGGATGCAGGAAGTCAGCTATAGAAATGGGAGAAATATTCATCTGTGTTAAACTTGTAAAACAGGAGAAAAAAGTCTTTAAAAAACCCTATATGTAGTTATCTATATGAACAAAATATGTTATTTGCTTAAATACATTTAGAAAAGGAGGGCAGAATTATGCAAATGAATTCAAAATAATTAGTCAGAGCTCTGCAATTTAATTTTGAAGGACTTCACTAGATGCATTTCATATTATGAACCGGAATAAACTAATACAACCACAGTACGTTAGTTTAGCAAAACCTGGTGTTTATTCAGCTACTAAGCCCACCAGCTTCATTCTTATTAAAAAATAAACAATATTTCATGTTCACAGACTCTAACACATTATCCCATGTTAATAAAAACAAATTGCAACCCAAACACATCCACTGAAGATACGTTGATTACTCCGCTATACTTTTATGGATGAAATAACTATCTTGTAACAGCTCGAAGGTGATCCGGCGGCACAAATTTTGGAATAACATCAGGTAATTCAAACCCTGTGTATGCTGTTAAAACTCATCAAATTAATCTACTGCAGAAATTCCTTTAAATTGGCATAAAATACTGCACAGCCTCTTCTTGGGAGGTAAAATCTATTTCACTTCAGTCTGTTTATTGCAACCACTTTTATGGTTTGGAATAGAGTTTTCCAAATTGAAATGGAAATTTTATTGCATTGGACCCAAATAGAAGAATAACTATTCAACAATGGTCAGATCTAATGTTCACTTACAAAGGACATCAGCAGTCCTCTGTTAATATGATATTGTCTAGGGTAATAAGTCATGTGGAGAGCTTCTACGCTTTTCCAGCTCTATTGAACATATTTTCCAGTTATGCTCCCATTCATAGCCCTGTTCCTGCTATAGAATTTTAAAAGCAAGAGTGAGCGCTCTTCCTTTGTAATATTAATATTAAGAAATATTAATATTGGTTATATTAAATGGTTAATACCTCTTCTTTTGTCTCTTGATGGTAAATGATAATAACTAAATCAAAATTGAATAAAGCACATGATTTCTCACAGTGTGTGTGCTTATCTCAATGCAATATGTTATGGCTTGGGTGCTATGAAATCCATTTTGGAAATTTCAGCAACAATTGAGTAATTCTTCATTTGATTTTATCATTATTTACGAGAACCTTATTGGATCGAACAGAACTCAAATGTGTGTGTGTGTGTGTGTGTGTATTCATTCTATAAAGCATAGACCATTTAGAGACCAAATGGTGAATTTTTAAGTTTCACAAAGCTTGTTGACAGCTTTTGAACTTGTGTGTTTTTCTGACACAGAATTATTAATTACACCATTGGTAATTTTGTTGTTGTTTTTGTTTCATTTTACCCAGTGAACAAATTAGCTTAAAAGCATCATGAGCACCTATGTTGCTTCACTATCCCCCCACATTTATACTGTATATATGGATGGGGTTTAAAAGAACAAATAGAAGAATGAAACAAAACGGCTGCCATTGACGAGGGGGAAAAATACATGGCTGGCCAGGGAATTGGCAAAAAAGAAAATATGGAGCTGTGAATCAATGTAGCAAATCAGAGAAACCACAAGGAGCCTCCAAAATTATTGTGATAAGTGTGTTTCAGAACAAGAACATGCTTCCTCTTGGGTCTCATTGGAACACTGTTACATAGCTCTTAGTCATCATGAGAAGATACAACTCTGAGAAGTGAGAATAACATTCCCCCAAGCTTGACTCTGGTAGGCTGGAGGTCTCACCAATTTGACAGACCTAAGCACCGTTAAAACCAGCAGAGAGGAAAACAAATTTCACATAATTGGGCCTGGGATGAAATTTACACTGGAGAACTTAACCAGGAAATGTTTGTACTTTAGGAAATGAAATCCCTTTAATGCAATGTTTCTGGTTGGTTTATTTATTTAATACATTTATACATTGCCCATATTACTGTTAAAAGCTTTTTTTTTTACTACAGAAGGATAAATATAAAAAACAGTTAAAATTAGTAAGAATTAAATAGGAAAAAAAGGTAAAAGTTTCCCGTCGTATCCAATTCTAGGGCACGGTGCATATCTCTGTTTCCTGACTGAGGAGCCAGTGTTGTCTGAAGACTATTTCCCTGGTCATATGGCCAGGATGGCTATATGCCAAAGACACATGGAATGCTGTGACCTATTTATCCTATGATGTAGCACCTATTTATCCACTTGCATTTGCATGCTTTCAAACTGCTAAGTGCGCAGAATAGAATAGAATAACAGAGTTGGGATCTTGAACCCAGGCTGTCAACTCTCAGCTGACAAGCTCAGCATCTTTAACTGTGGAACCATTGTGCCCCCTAAGAATTAAACAATAAATTAAATAGAGACTGATAATCAAGGGGAGGGACACCACAGGTGTGGGGTTTTCTCTTTTATTCCATCAACCACCTCCAGTGTAGAGGGTCCCCATTGGGCCCCCAAGTCAGCTCCTGAAGACCAAGAAGATGTTTGGGGGGGGAACTCACCTCTTATGGCAGAATGTTCCAAAGAACCAATTCAGAAAATCATTCTCATTTTATTCAGGTGCCCAAATGAATTAACCGTTGGTTGGTTTGATTCAGATTTCTAAACACATATGCATGTACATAAAACACAATTATCAGTGCACGTACCAAAGTGTCCCAATCCATAAAACTGACCCAAGGCATTTCATTCAATTTGACTTCCTGATTCAGAAAGCCATTTTCATACAGAAATATGGCTGCATTGCCTCGGTATTGTCTCAGTAGAGAGTGTAGTGATTTTATAATCATCTTAAACCCGATCAAGTTTGTCCACAAAATAAAAATGTAAACTCCAGCACGGATCTGTTTTGTCTATGCCTTCGCCTTTTCAGACACATTTCTGTTTTGTTGATTTGGATCACATTGCAGTTTTAAAAGTACCAATTTGCAAACTTACTTGCCAAATAAGAAAATAACAGATGGAAACAACAAATAGCAGCTTATTTTATAAATTAAATCAAGTGGCCGTGAAATTTGTTCCAGCTTTATTTGACATTTTTAAAGGTATGTTACAAACGTTTTTGGCTTCTATTGTACTGAATATATTATTTTACGGTCAGATGATCCTTCCAGGAAACCAGGAAAAACACACTTGTTTGGTGAAGGCTCATTTCTATAAGCAAGTCAGGCATTTTAAAAGTTCAAAATAAAATATTTGGCCATATCATTCATATACTGTATCATTCATATATTTATCACATACAATGATAAATCTACATATTTGAAATAAGCACAAGCACTGCCTGCCCTCATATTGCTGGGGAAGCATAAATTGAAACTATATTTACTCATACTGAAATGGATCCACGAGGAACAAAGCATTATTTTTTGCAGTTATCTCTTCATTTAATGTATGTGTGTGAGTGTATGCCTCTTCATTTGTGCTTAATTGGTGAAACCTATATTGTATATGATTTTCTTTTCCTTCCTTCCTTCCTTCCTTCCTTCCTTCCTTCCTTCCTTCCTTCCTTCCTTCCTTCCTTCCTTCCTTCCTTCCTTCCTTCCATATAGGAAGTAAAAGTGTGTACTCAGCAAAGCTTTGGTTGGCTATGAAGATCTGCCACAGAAAATAGTAAAATCAGGACTAACACCTTCCATTGTCTGCAAAAATATTTTTAAAAATATGGCCTAAAGATATGTAAAAGAAAATCTCTGAAAAACAGGAGTGTCTTTCGCAGGATTAAAAAACATTTGAGAAATTTCAAGGGAGCTTTCTGCACAGTGTGATTTGTAGGATTATTCTGCTATTATTGGTTCTATTTCTTCCCCTCTGCTTTCTTCATTGCAGCAATCCCAAGTTTATTCTTTCAATAACCTTTGTTCATTCTGCTTGGCAGCTCCAGGAAGGGACACTTACATCTGAGGGAAAATAGATGATGATAAAGGAGGAGGAGACCATTTCCTTTTTCTATTTTCCCGCTTTTTACGGCGTTTTAGCTGAATACTATTTATGCTGGTGACTGATTTCTGTTCTCTTTCCCAGTTTAATGTCAACCCAAAGATGTACAACGCTCGTATAATAAATATAAACTGACTTTATGATACTGTATGAATTCTCATACAGAAGCCTTTTTACATGAGTTAAAGTGACAGGTATGTAACACGTCCCATAAAATAAAGTCACAACATGACATAATATTTCATGGCACCCTGGAAATGACAAGGAGTACAATAATTACTGTCTGCGCTCAAACTGTAAATACCAGTTTCATGTATAGATTTCACTAAACATTTTTGATCTAATGATGTGCCTTTTGAGAGAAGTGTGGCTACAGAATTAGGAGGCAACACAATGATTGATTTATTCATCTTCTATAAGTACTGAATAATATCAATAACTAATGAGCTGAATTTAAAAAGCTGATGGCTCTTCAAAATCTGTTATATAACTTGGCTGCAATCCAAAGGCTCCAGCTGTGATCACAGAGCCATTGCACATGAAAGTGGTTCTCTTCATGTGCAATGGGAAATCCTTGTGCCCAGTTTCAGCATGTCCGCACAATGGGAGAAAAGGAAAATTGTGCCTCATATAGGAAACTTATGCTAAAAAAAATGAATGGGGCCTTCAAACTCTCAACATTCATCTTTCAAATGATATTCCGTGTAGAAAATAAGACAGAAACATAAATTGTGTAATTTGCATATTTATTTATATTTATAGGGACGCGGTGGCTCAGTGGGTAAGGACACTGAGCTTGTCGATCAGAAGGTCAGCAGTTTGGCGGATCGAATCCCGAGTGCCGCGTAGCAGAGTGAGCGCCTGTTACTCGTCCCAGCTTCTGCCAACCTAGCAGTTCGAAAGCACGTAAAAATGCAAGTAGAAAAATAGGGACCACTACAGTGGGAAGGTAACAGCGTTCTGTGTGCCTTTGGCGTCTAGTCATGCCGGCCACATGACCACAGATACGTCCTCAGAAAAGCGCTGGCTCTTCAGCTTTGGAAATGACTAGCACGCATTGCAGGGGAAACTTTACCTTTATTTATATTTATATGTTGTACAAGTGGGAAGGAGAATGGGTGGTGATCCCATATTTCTTTTTAAAGAAGTCACTGGTTACTTGAAGAGAACTTTGGTAAGAAGTCATGAAAGCTAGAACTGTTAGAGTTCACCCAATCAAGCAGATTTGAATTGGGAGAAGGGATATTCATAAGAAGTCCAAAACTTCTGATAAGTAAATGACATAGAAAAACCTGTATAATGTGGTCATCACAAAGGTGTTTTTTTCAAAAAGCAATTGGACTTCCCTGTTTTGGAGGGGGTTTTTGAAAATATTTCCCTTCTTATCCAAGAAACTTCTTCAGATCTTTAATTCTTCAGTTTAATTCTTCTTAGATGAGAAGCAAAACTTTTTCAAGGGAAAAAGAAACACAAGAAAGTCCAGTTATCTTTTGAAAAGCATCTTTGGGATGACCCTATTATACAGGCTTTCTCCAGGATGATCTGTCATTCACTTATCAGAACTCAAGTTGCCTTTTGAAAAGCATCATTGGAACAGCACCTTTGGGCTCTTATTTCTCAACTCAATGTCATGAACAGAGAAGAATATGGCAATTTTTTTATGGATTATGTGGTCACTCATGAGTCATCTCCAATACACAGGGATAGACAGTAGCATAAGTTAATCGTTTCGTTTCTATAACAGTGAAAGACTAAGTTCAAGATAAAAGCAAATCTGATCCCTGCAAAAACAAAAGACAGAAATAAACCACCCCATTCAAAAGAGAGGAAGAAATAGACTGTTCTGTGTGATAGGAAGGGAAAGGAAATGGAAGAAGATTTGAACCTTTTATGTCTTTGTGAGAAGTGTGTAGATGGGTGGATAAAATGAGCCAAAAAGTCAATATCAACTGGTATCAGCCACATATACCAGGATCACCATATGGAGATTCTTAAATTGTTTGGGTAAGTCTCCTCACCTGTGCATCCTCCTCTCTATGCTCATGCTATGCCAGCCACTTGGGAACCTCATGCACCCTCCCCAACCCTTGCCTCACCTCTGTCACACATTCTCTTGCATACCTCTTCAACCCTTCTGCATTCCTCATGCATCCACTCATCCCCTCACAAACCTCTTCATTCCCTCACCCATCTTGAAACAGTTACTTATTTACCTGCCAGCCCAGGTTTTGCAACTTCTGGCCAGCCTCCCCACTGACTTTGGTTATGGGAAGCCGGCAGAAAGTTTCTCACTTAACAAGTATGGGATTTGATTAATGTGGTGTTACAGTGGTTAGAATGCAGTATTGCAGGCTAACTCACTGCTCACTGCCAGGGGTTCGATCCTGATGGGGCTTAAGGTTGATTCAGCCTGCCATCCTTCCGCCGTCAGTAAAATGAGGACCAGGATTGTTGGGAGCAAAATGCTGACTCTGTAGACCACTTAGAGAGGGCTGTAAAGCACAGTGAAGTGGTATATAAGTCTAAGTGATATTGCTACTGCTATTAACAACAACTCCTGAGACTTAGTGACAGACATTCCACTCTCAATTGCCATCTAAATTGGTGGCTACCTGAATAGGACATGGAAATTTGGACCATCAAGTCTATTTGGTTGAACCCCTGTGATTTTTCTTTGTTATGCTACATCTTGTTCCTCTTCCTTTACTTCTTTAACGTTGTGGCCTGAAAAATATACAATCCTGCATCTGTATATGAAAAGACAATTATATTTATTTATTTATTTTTGCTTATTAGGCCGAAGTCTTTCTGAAAGAAGCCTTATGGTCTGCAGTCACCAGTTCTATGATAATGGGAATTCACAGGGGAATAGAAACAAGCATCAATTAACTTTTTTTCCCTTAGAACATTAATTGGAAGAATAGTTTTATGGTGCATAAAAACTGTGTGTCTGAAATGTTAGATATACGCTCCATTTCCTCTTTTAAATAGAGAGCATACATTTTCATGTCTGCTGTATGGAAATCTGTGAAACAGCCCAATTTATTAACATTTCAGCTATTTGCAGGAACAAGTATTTATACTTACATTAAAAGTAGGGTTCTCAGCCATTTCAATTTTTAATTTTAGGCAATTAATCAACAATGTCTTAATGGAATGATTAAAATCAAGCGCATTTGCATATTATCAAACTTCCTCTTACAAACAATTTATGGATGAATATTTGGAAAAATGAATGGGCTCTAAGGAGAGATTGATTTGTCTGATGTTACAAATAGAGGCTGGGTGTAGAAAATATAATTGAGGAGTAATAGAGGGAAAAGAAAAGGAAATTTCCACTGCAATGTAAAGCAGAGTTAGAATCAATGTCCGAAGTCCTTGGCAAAGGTTGGTACCACCATGAGGAATATACTCTGAACCACAGAGTCTCTTGGAATTGGTGCTTTCTTTGCTGATAAACCTTTTTATTTGCATCCTCTAAATCAGGGGTGTCAAACTCAATTTCATTGAGGGCCGCATCAGCATTGCAGTTGCCCTCAAAGGGCCGGGTGGGTGTGGCCAGGGTGGGCGTGGCCTATTGGGTGGGTGTGGCTAGAGTGCGTATGGCCTACTGGGTGGGCGTGGCCAGCTCTACATCATTGGCATCAAGGGTGCCTATGGGGGCCTGGGTAGGAGTGGGACAGATCTGAGGGTCTCTGGCAGAAGGAGGGTCTCTGGGCCAAGCCAGTGGAGGCCGTTCCCTCACTGTTTCCAGTATGGCTTCGCGGGCTGCATGAAACCACTTCACGGGCTGGATCCGGCCCCCGGGCCTTGTGTTTGACATGTCTGCTCTAAATAAGTGAAGCAACAAAGCAAACTTCATATTGTTTTTTCTTGGATGTTGATGTGGATTGTAAGAAATGGAGATGACTAGGAGATTCTCCGTCATCCAGGTCATGGTTGTTCCAGAAGTTCTTTTTAAAGAGGCAACTGGACTTTTTTTGTTTTTCTTTGAAGACATTTCGCTTCTTATCCAAGAAACTTCTTCAGAAGAAAACATCTTCCCCCCCCAAAAAAAGGAAATCAAGTTGCCTCTTGAAAAAGCACCTTTGGGACAAGAAATGGGGATGACACATAAAGGAGAGGGCGAAGGTGCATGGGTGGAGAGACTTACAAACAACTTGCAATCTTCCTTGCTGGCTTCCTTGTTGACTTTCTATGGAAGCCAGAAGAGAAGGTTGAGAATGGCAATCACATGAGTGTGGGGTGATGCAGCCAGTTGGAATTGCAAATTAGTCGCCAGATGCTCTTGGGTTATTCTTTTATTCATCACTTGTGGTGAGAATGTTCATACTTGCAAGTTAGCCATTACTGGCCACATTGTTCAATTTTCCTCTTGTAGGTACTTTAAAATATAATTTCCCAATGTCATTGTGTATTATTATTTCTGGTAATGACAATGGAAATTATTTATACATTTTGCCAAAATTCTTCATAAGGAGCTTATTTTTAACTTACTAATAGATGTCTTCCTCAATTGCAAAAAATCTCTGAGGAACTAAAAAGGAATACCCAGGGCTACTTAATTCTTTCTTATACAAACATATAAGAATGCAGATCCCTCAAAGCAATTGTGAAGTATCAACCTGCTTTTAAATGTTTAGTGCTTCAATTTAAAAATGATAACACTTAGGTCCATGGAGAGAGCATTGAGTAAGTGTTTATTGTAGTCATAGACCAGGATGAGTAAAATAATTGTATCCCTACTGCTACGTGTTTACCAGGAAATGCAATAGTGTTCAACACACACAAGCAAATTAAAGATGATGACAGGCAACTTTAACTCATTTCTCTATTCAGAAATGATGTTCAGAAAAATGACTCATCTGGTGCACAATACATTTACAAACCATATTGTCATTCAATGCTAGGCCTGGGGAAAAAAATTCAGTAATAAACTCCAATCAGATGCAGACAATGGGATTTCTGTATGTCTTGTGTAACTTAGCTCCCCTTTCCTCAAATTCCATAATTATGGCTTTGTCCTCAATCCGAGGAGTATATAGGTATTTTTGTGAGAATATGCTACCTTATTTATAAGTGAGCCAGGTTTTTATGGACCTATCAAGTGGAATTGCATCCATCAATATCTGTCCTTTGTATGCTAGAAATTGAATTTTTCCAGTGTGATCATGTGCAGGGGTGAATTCACTATATTCTAAAAAGAAAAGTGCTTTATAGACCGTCTGTATTTGCTTGTGATGGTGATAACCTATATTACATTTGATGTCAACATCCCCAGAGAAAGTGGTGAACTTATTCCTTAATAACATTTGAGCTGTAGTAGGCAATTAGGAATAGAAATCCACGTTTCAATTCTTATCTCACTTTCAAAGAAGTGGAAGTCCAAAATGTAATACTGTATAGAATGTCATCTACCCAGTTGAATATTTGTGCTAAAACCTTGCAAAGAGATCTAAAAATGTGGGTGGGGAAATTGCAGGATATATAATTTGATTCTATGAGCTAAAAGGAAGAGAAATCCAAGCTACATCTTCTATTGTTCTATCATGACTCATTTTGAAGACCATCTAAGGATCCATCTCACCCTTTTGTCATCTAGCCAGTACAGAAGGGATTGAAGTTTGTCAGATCTGAACACAGCTTTTAAAAACTGAAAGTCTCTTGTTTTGTTGGTTGGCATTCATCAAGTTTATTCTGATGCTCTACAAAAGACTACAAATTGAACAGAAGAGGGCAACTTCTTCTATATCAAGTTCTGTGTGATATACATTTAATATACTGTGTAGTTTATTTGTAAGTGAAATGAGTAAGTTCTGGTTTTAATATTGCAGAAAGGCAGAAAGGCACTTGATTGAGAGAGACTGTCCTGAAATTAGAAGTTTTTCAAACCATGAGTAGAATTTCCTGACCATGAAACCAAATTCGAGAATTCAAAACTGCTCATTTTAATTTCCATCTTCTTTATGTGTAATTGATCATCTCTAAACTAAATAATAGGGACGTGGTGGCTCAGTGGGTTAGGATGCTGAGCTTGTTGATCAGATGGTCGGCAGTTTGGCAGGTCGAATCCCGAGTGCCACATAACAGACTGAGCACCTGTTACTCATCCCAGCTTCTGCCAACCTAGCAGTTCGAAAGCATGTAAAAATGCAAGTAGAAAAACAGGGACCACTATGGTGGGAAGGTAACAGCATTCCGTGCGCCTTTGGCATCTAGTCGTGCCAGCCTCATGACCACGGAGATGTCCGCGGACTAAGCGCTGGCTCTTCGGCTTTGAAACGGAGATGAGCACCGGCCCCTAGAGTCGGAAACGACTAGCACGCATGTGCGTGGGAACTTTTACCTTTACCTTACATCCAGTTTATGATAATAAAGAGTCTAGTCCACATTAACAAGTCTAAATATTTAGGATTTAGGGTCCTAGAGAAAAAAATCCTGGATACTCTGTGGTATAATTTGTTTTTCTATAAGGAGCAAAGTCCTAAAATAAGCTAGCAAGACCAGCTGCTTAAAAAAATAGCATTGTCTTATTTATTTAAGATGAAGATTAAACATTGCTATAAATTGATCAGATTGATTGGATCAAGCAATGCTTATGCATCAATCGTTATTCATACATTCCATTAAGACAAGTCATGGCTTGCATGCCACCAATAAGGTTTCCAGCATGCTGAGTGACACTCAAAACAAGCCACATTAATAAATAATGATCTATCTACATTATTAGTCTTGTTTCTTTTTGTCCTTCCACAATCCTATTACTTTGTTATTTTGGTTTTTTTTATTGCATTATGCCACAAAGTGAGAACCTTTGACATATGTTACATCTATTCCATCACTAAGCAATTGCTTTTCCCTGTGTGGGTTGCTTAAATTTAGGTTCTTATGGAATTGCCAGTTGGAATGATTAAGCTAATATAAGTGATAAATCACTACTTATGTGGCAAATATAACTAAGGCAGATGGTTAAAATTTGCTGCACCGTTCTAAATTGACATCTTTTTGATATGATGAATAAAACAGTTGCATGTGATCTATAATTTAATCACTGACATCCCTGCAGCATAACAGCTTTAAAATGGTCCCTAACAAAATCAGAAGGAGAAAAAAAAAAGAATAACAAGAAAGATACATTTCATAAACACTTGCCGAGAAGTCAGAAAACATAAAGGGAGATGAAAGACTTGCTTTTTTAAAAAAAGGAAAAGTGGATTAAAAACAATCTTTCAGAATTTAAAATATGAAAGCATAAACCTATATAAATGTGCAACTTTCTGCTTGTATTCGAGAAACCGTAAAATGATTCATCTGTTTAATGATATTATCCATTTCCTAACTCTCTTAGACTAGGTGTATTAGTTTCTTTCTGAAATATGCAACTCTGGAAGTAAGGATTATTTTTTTATGGAGTGTTTATGCACATGGGCCTAGACAGAGAGATTCTCTAACCATTTACTTTTCCATGAGTCAGCTATCACTTAAAGACTAGAGTAAAATGGTCAAGAAGGCTATACTGACCAGTGTCAGTCATGATATATCTTGCTACTTTTGCTTTAGAGCAGGTGCCAGTATAATGTTTCATAATCTAAAGCAGGCAATAAAACACTTTAAATAAATGGTTTGATTCAGATGCAACACATACACGTGTACATACATACACCCTGTACACTCATACACACACACATACACAATACGTATATAAGGAGCCCTGGTGGTGCAGTGGTTAAAGTGCAGTATTGTAAGCTAACTCTGTCCACAGCCTGGAGTTCAATCCTGAAAGGGCTCAAGGTTCACTCCATCCTTCTGAGGTCAGTAAAATGAGGACCCAAATTGTTGAGAGCAATACACAAATAGTGCTCTCTGTTGTAAACTGCCTGCAGAGAGTGCTGTAAAGTACTAGGGGGGTGGTATACAAGCCCCATATAATGCTATTGCTACGTACTAAAGTTGTTGTTGTCCCACCCACTAACAGCTTATGAATCTACAAGAGAAATCTTAACCCTACGGTCCTCTGTTGCAAA
The DNA here is from genome assembly GCF_947247035.1 of Vipera ursinii. Lineage (NCBI taxonomy): Eukaryota > Metazoa > Chordata > Lepidosauria > Squamata > Viperidae > Vipera > Vipera ursinii. The sequence goes on from NC_139520.1 coordinate 11,024,401, forward strand.
TAGATAATGTGGCCCATTTTTCTTTTAAAGAAGGGGATCATCCTGTCCTTGTAGGATATCTTCAGTATTGCTTGGCTTGGCTATCTGTCCCATTAGAAATTGTACATTTGCATGGGCTTCTTCTGATTGTATTTCTCTTTTGGAATGCTTATACAGTTTGTTTTCATTATTTGGGATCTTTTGGCTTGTGGCCTCTGGATCTCAGTCTTTACCTCCATTGCTAAGCATACCTCTGTGAACGGTGAGCACTAGTTAAAGGCAGTTCCATAGGTGGCAAAATATACTCATATTTTCGTTGAGCATGATGCTCAAAGCCTCCCCTTTTGTTCAGGTGAAATATATTTTCTCCTTTCCTCACATTATTTTTAGCATTGTGTAGAATCCTCTGATTTTAAGTATGCTGAAGTATGTTGTAATTTTTTTTGCAGCATACAGAGATGTATATTACATAAAACATCAGTGCCCAATCTTCTCAATCCCTGAGGCTGCACCTGATTTTGTGATAACTTTTTTTATGCTTTGAAACAAATCAAAATACAGGAAATACAGAGAGGAAGAAAAGATACCAGAAGAATAAAGATGTCATAAGCAATTCAAAATCATAACCGTAATGTATGGAAATAAAAGGATTTATGGTTGGATCACAAGCCAAAATTCATTACTCCTGAAGTATATAATGAATGAGTATACACATTTCTTAAAAAAAAAATGGAGACAGTTCTTATCCCATGTTTCTTATGCTTTGCTAAGGGCCTCAGTTCTTAAAGTAATATTGCCATCAATGTAAATTAAAAACTTGTATAATATTTTCCCAAGACTACATGACTAGAATTTTATGATAAACACAAGTATTATGAAATATACTTCCTTCCTTCCTCCCTCCCTCCTCCATTCCTTCCTTCCTTCCTTCCTTCCTTCCTTCCTTCCTTCCTTCCTTCCTTCCTTCCTTCCTTCCTTCCTTCCTTCCTTCCTTCCTTCTACAGTTTGACTTTTAAAAGCTACAGTTTTATTTGCATAAACACAGGGTGTACACTTTTTTAAACAACTACATTTACAAAATCAAACAGGGCAGCTCTTACTAACTACTTGTGAAAATTAGAATTGTCAAAAAACACCAGTCATTAGGATATTAATGATTAGTTTCCTTTTGGTAAAGTCACATCAGTTTTTTGTTTTTTTTTTTTAGAAAAATGCATATTTTCCTTTCTTGGTTTTCTATAGTTATTTCCAGGTGAAGGCATATCAGTCATAAAAGAAAATTTGATTTTGTTTACCATGAATTTTTAATCTGCTTTTAGAGGTGTCTGCTAGTAGCTACCATAATTCACTATGCGGGCTGCAAAGCTTACCTCCCTTAGTATTCAGCACTGACATTGTTGTTCACATTTGGCAGCAATTCCTGAGAGTCATACCTTTTATACGTTTCTTCCCTTTATTTTTGATTTGAACAGTGTCATACATCAGGCCAAGTTCTATACACTATTGACAAAATGAAGGGCTCTATAGACCCACATGAAAGAAAAGGCTTATGCTTAAATTCATTTGAAGTCGGCTTATTCCTTTGCTTTGTTAAAAGCACAACTTGAATTGGAATGAAAAGTACGTTTCCTCTTTAGGTACAATTACAAGGTCGGCTATCTTACTACACTTTGGAGAACAAAAACAAAACAGATTTTAGATTGGAGCTCTATTAATTATTGTGTGTTTTCTTTAAAGACATATTTTGTTAAGATAAATAGGCCCAATTTTTCGGCGGGATGATTTTTGCCTCTTGGCCGTTTCCCAGAGAATACAGGAATGAAAGCTTCACAGTGTTGAAATTAAACATGATCTTGGAAAATCTTCAAAATATAAACAAGGATGGACCAGGTTGGAGATTTGATCAGGGATGGGAAGTGTACAGGTTGTACAATTGTACAATAAAGAGTGTCTTTGTTCCTGGAACTACTGAGCACTAGGTCCTGGCAGCTGCTAACAGTAATGTACATAGTCATCAAAGGGCAAAGTTCATTTCCCAGTAGAAGGTTTGAATAATATTCCCTTAGAATAACACAGGACTAGCAACATCTGACAAGTCCCAAGTGGGATGGAACCAGTCATACAGTCTCCTCCTCATGGGGGTCAGTGCAAATGAAAATACCCATGCAGGCTACACTGTGTAAAGTAGGTTCAGGGTGATATGAATCCCAATATTTACAGCAGGATGCAGGATGACATGCACAAAACATTATACCCATCAGAAATAGTTTCTTCTATTAGAGTCACACGTTTAAAAAATATAGTGTAGCAGTATGAAGATGTTGGTGCAAAAGAAGATGAAGATGTGCTGGCAAGTCACCAGCATTAATGGAATAACAGTGTTAGAAGGGATCTTGGAGGTCTTCTAGTCCAACTCTCTACTCAAGCAAGAGACCCTATACCCTTCCAGACATATGGCTGTCCAGTCTCTTCTTAAAAGACTCCAGTGATGAAGCACCCAAAACTTCTGAAGGCAAGCCATTCCACTGGTTAATTGTTCTCATTGTTAGAAAATTTCTCTTTAATTCTAGGTTGCTTCCATGACTGATTAGTTCCCATCCATTGTTTCTTGACTTGTCTTCAGGTACTTCGGAAAATAGTTTGACCCACTTTTCTTTGTGGCAACTCCTTAAATATTGGAACACTGCTCTAATGTCATGCCTAGCCCTTCTTTTCACTAGACTAGATATAACCAATTCCTGCAACTGTTCTCCAGAATCATCTTTGTTGCACTTTTCTGAAGTCTTTCTAGAGTCTATATTCTTTTTATATTATGGTGACCAAAATTGGATGCAGAATTCCAAGTGTGGTCTGACTAAGGCTTTATACATCTTGACTAATGTCTCTTTGAGTGTCTGTGCAAGTGTATGTGCTTGTGTGCACGCACAGAACATTACAAAAGTATGGGATCGATTGACAGAGAAAAGCTGCAAGTTAAACTGTTTCTTGTGTCATAGCCTAATTACTACTATACCAAGCTCAAAGGTATTGTCTTGGTACAGATGCACTGTATTACTACTTAAAAAAAAATGCTATTGAAGCTTTCCAACAGTCTTTCAAGCAGCAAAAGTAAAAAAAAAAAGAACGATGCAATTTTGTGTTGTTATTAGTCTTCACACAAGACACTGAACAAGAGCTCTTATCCAGAAATTACTTTGGAGAGTGTGTATTTCCTGAAAGGAAAATGAAGAATTCAGACTGTGCTTCAGAGGCTAAATGGAATAAAATGAATATCCCCGTTATCTAATCCCACTGAACTGTCTATAAAACAGCACTATACTGTAGTGTTTTCAGGATGTTACCTAGAAATGAATCTTTAACTTTATCACATGTGCAAACACCCCTATACACAGAACTTGGTGACATGCCAGATATGCCAGATACTAGATGCTCAATTTTACCTCAGAAGAATCACAGAAATGCTACCATTATAACATTTCTAATATCAGCAAGCTAGTTTAAAAGAGATTAACTCATTGGCGGGATTCAAATATGTGAACAACTGGTTCTCTGTGTGGATGCTGCTTCCAGAAGTCCATTCTGGGCTTGGGCAACAAAAGATTAGCCTGCGGTTCTGCCGATCTGGTGGAAATGGGCTGAATCCCACCATTGGTTTTAGGAAATCTGCTATGGATGGAGAGTTATTTGTGTGCTATTCAGGAAAAGCAAGCAATGCTTCAACTTGATAGGTAGTAATAACCCCAACAATTAATCAAAAGACAGTTAATCAAAATTCCAATCCTGCTTGGGCAACGTAATCCTCTACATGATAAAAAAAAAAGCAAATCAGGGGAACTTGAAAAATAATTGAGTGGAACATTCCAGATGTCTTAAATTGACTTCACAGTTGTCCTCCTTAAGTCAAAGGTGAACACTTCCTAGCAGCAGTGTCTAAGGGACAGGAGAATGACTGGGCAGTGCCTGCGGATTTGAGACTGTTTGATCTTTTCTTCTGCTGGTAGAATCCCCTGATTCCTAGGTTTCAAAATCAAGTAGAGACTTATCAAGGATAGAAGTCTTCTTCATTTGGAAGGACAAAAAAGATCAAGCCTTTTTTGGAAATATTTTGGAACATATTCTATTAGAAAATATAAATCTGTGGTCCTCTCTTGAGCCTGATATTCTGTTTCTCCTTTTTGGAAGAAACAGTATTGCGATTGCAAATATCTGTAAATACCCACCCCTATTTTCCATTGCTTAGATGATCAGGATGATTTTTTTTTTCTTTCAAGCTGAAGTTTAATCCTTCTTCCAATCTACTTTGCCACCTGAGTTTCACTATTCTCGGAAGAACTCAAGCTAGAGATGTCAACGGAGAGAAACAGCTTGGCAAACCAAAGCTATTTGAGGGTTGATGGCTTATCTTTGCTTTGCTGACTCAACACATTGTTGCAGTCTATTTCTTAGGGGAACAAAAGGACTTCTTTCTCACTATTATTGAGGCAGAGCATCTATTAAGTATGTTACTCAAGATTAGAAGATTATTGTCTTTGCTTTTAATAATTTGGTAAGTCGTTGCAAAACTTTAGAAAAAGAAAAGGTGGTTTCCATTATGAGAAGGTAATAAAATGACATCAAAGCCTTTTGAAAAGGATAACTCAGAAATAGAACAGAACAGAACTGAATAGAATAGAATAGAATAGAATAGAATAGAATAGAATAGAATAGAATAGAATAGAATAATAATTAATAGACAAGATTAGAATAGAATAGAATAATGAATAGAATAGAATAGAATAGAATAGAATAGAATAGAACAATTAGAATAGAATAATAATTAGAATAGAATAGAATAGAATAGAATAGAATAGAATAGAATAGAATAGAATAGAATAGAATAGAATAATAGAATAGATTAGAATAGAATCTGGAAGGGACCTTGAAGATCTTCTAGTCCAGCCCCCTGCTCAAGCAGGAGAACCTACCATTTTAGACAAGTGGCTGTCCAGCCTCTTCTTCAAAACCCTCAGTGATGAAGCATCCACAATGTCTGAAGGCAAGCCATTCCACCGATTGATCGTTCTCACAGTTAGGAAGTTTTTCCTTAATTCCAGGTTACTTTTCTCGTTAATTAATTTCCATTCATTGTTTCTTTTCCTGCCCTCATTATTGGAAATGTTGATTGGACAGACTTTTAGAATTTGGAAGGGTACGTTAAGTCCAACACAAAACTATAGACCTTTGTGTCTTCCCAAGAAGCAAACATAGACTTTGCTGTTTAAATAACAGTCATTAAAGATGGATAAACTGAAAAACCATAATAGTTTGGGGGAAAGGATCCTGTGTATGGTCTACTTACAACTAAATGAAGAAAGGGGGGAATTTTCCTTGCATATTACAGACATGCATAATTAATTTTGGTATTAATGCTTTAAACCTTAAGAATGTTGAGACCTGTAATTGACACAAATCGTTTAGATATGTGTAATATTTGTTTAGCAAGCAATCTATACCAAGTTAATTAGATAGTATGCTTAATATCTAATTTCCTTTAGTTGTGTGGCTAAATGGTAATTAAATTGCTAAACATTCCTCACAAGTGCAGTGAAATAATAGGAACTGAGTTGCACACTCATTTGGTTCTGCAAATTTGAATTAATTACATGGCAAGTAGATTTATCTTTTATAACTTATACCTCAATAGGTGCTCCTCCAATGATCAATTGGGATTTAATTTCCCTTCAACTGCTTTATTAATTCTCAATTAAATATGGTTGGTACTGTAACAGTTCATACTAGCAGTTTCTTTAATTAAAGATAGATTTTTTGCAAAATTAAGTACTTGGCTGAAGGACATCCTGGCTAGACTTCCTTTATACTAAAGGTTCAATAGGATGATTCAGTTTGATGGGATTCAAGTCAAATCACCACTCAGGAAGAGATTTCAAAAGCAATTTCCCCTTTCTAAAAGGTAAGAAAAATTGCCCCGTTCCTTTGTTTTCCTTCACTTCCAAAGCAAGTAAAACTCATCTGAGTAATTTTGTACTGGTCCATTTGTGCTAAAATATCATCCAGAGAAAGGTGATACAAATGTGAATTATTTAACTAGTTTCCTTCTTCCCATGCACTAATCTTAAAAGTTCTGATCAAATAATCTGTTAAAATACTGCATCCAGTTTTGGTCACCACAATGCAAAAAAGATGTCGAGACTCTAGAAAGAGTGCAGAGAAGAGCAACAAAGATGATTAGGGGACCGGAGGCTAAAACATATAGGGAACGGTTGCTGGAACTGGGTATGTGTAGTTTAACGAAGAGAAGGGTGAGGGGTGACATAATAGCAGAGTTCCAATATCTCAGGGGCTGCCCCAAAGAAGAGGGAGTCAAGCTATTCTCCAAAGCACCTGAAAGCAGGACAAGAAGCAACGGATGGAAACTACTCAAGGAGAGAAGCAACCTAGAACTAAGGAGAAACTTCCTGACAGTTAGAACAACTAACCAGTGGAACAACCTGCCTCCAGAAGTGGTGAATGAAATGGTATAGGGTTTCCTGCCTGAGCAGGGGGTTGGACTAGATGACCTCCAAGGTCCCTTTCTTCTTCTTCTTCTTCTTCTTCTTCTTCTTCTTCTTCTTCTTCTTCTTCTTCTTCTTCTTCTTCTTCTTCTTCTTCTTCTTTATTATTATTATTATTATTATTATTATTATTATTATTATTATTATTATTATTATTATTATTATTATTATTATTATTATACCAGATCAAATGAAATATAAAATCCAATATTAACAGACTTGCAAAGAGAAAAAGGACCACTATCAGCATTCACTTTGAGCTTGACTCAAAGCCTTTTGCTCATGCATGCTGGCTGTGCGATTGCCCAGGCAAAGGGCTCCTATTTCAAGTAACCCGTGGTGGTGCAGTAGTTAGAATGCAGTGTTGCAGGCTACTTCTGCTAACCTCCAGCTGCTAGCAGTTCTGCAGCTCAATCCTGACTGGCTCAAGGTTGACTCAGCTTTCTTTCCATCCTTCTGAGGTTGGTAAAATGAGGACCCAGATTGTTGGGGGCAAATATGCTGATTCTGTAAACTGCTTGGAGAGGGCTGTAAAGCACTGTGAAGCGGTATATAAGTCTAAGTGCTCTTGCTAATTATTATTCAGACAAAGATGGACCAATGTTCAAAACTGCTCTGGGATTTTCTGCTTGATTTGTCTTTGATTATCAGCAGAGTACAGTTGTGGTATTACATAGTTCAAGGTCTTAGTGATATACTGGTTGCTCATTAACTTATTAAAAATAAATGGTAAATTTCTTAACACAATCCTAATCCCAATGGAACTGATCAGAATACATTTTCTACAGAATAAAAGATTTGGAAAGGACCTTGGAGGTTGCCTGGTCTCCAACCCCCAATCCATGGACCAGTACCGGTCCGTGGCATGCCAGCAACCGGTCCACACAAACAAGGAAAGCCCCCTCCACAGAATGCAGGCAGCACACAATAACCTCCAGTCCACCAAAAAACCCTCTCTCCATGAACTGGTCCCTGGTGCCCAAAAAGTTGGGGACCTGTGGTCTAGTCCAACACCCTGCTCAAGCAAAGAACCCTACATCATTTCAGACAAGTGGTTGGCCAATCTCTTCTTTAAAAAATCCTCCAGTGTTGGAGCACCCACAACTTCTGGAGGCAAGTTGTTCCATTGATTAATTGCTCTAACTGTCAGGAAACTTTTCCTTAATTCTTGGACCTCTCCTTGATTAGTGTCCCTGGTCATTCGAGAAGAGCCTGAAGACTTAGCTTTGCCATCTACCTGGGGTTCAGACAGTGGTATAAAGTCCACAAAATGGTTCTACACAATGGATGTACTCTCATAATGACTATATTGTACACTATATTGTTCAATCATTTTAACATATTGCATTGTTTGAAGGCTACTTTATTTTGCTTGGTATCTTTTAATTGTAAGCCACCAGAGTCACAAATGCGAGATATACAAATATTAATATATACAAATGTGCTAATGAACCTTATTATTATTATTATTATTATTATTATTATTATTATTATTATTATTATTATTATTATTATTATTATTATTATTATTACAATCAGCATTATTATAATGTAACATCACATGCATCACACAAATCCTATCATTTATATTTTGGTCTTGCATGTTAAAATATTTATGTTCTGCTCGTATTAAACTCATCAAGACGTTGCTTCAGAGTACAAGAGTAAACCCCCTTCCACACTAACAGTTAATCTGTGATTATCTAAATAACAATAGAGTTCCTCCTTATAGCTGTAAGCAATGTTTATACCCTTTAATAAGCATTCAGCTAGACTGAACAAGCTGAGGTATCAAATTAATGCAATGTGCTTGATTGCACGGCTGAAGTTGTTCCAATTTAATAAAGTCTTCAGCAACAGATGTTTATTTTACCGTTGCTTTCTCCTTGCAATTAATAATTACTACATTCTTTTGTTTGATTTTGATAGATGACTGTCTGATTCTAGTCATTTACTTGTGTGGTGATAGGGGAAAAAAGTCATCTTCTCATCTTAATATTAAAGAGGTGTTTTTTTAAAAAAAAAAGAAAATTGTGTGCCTATGGTTAACAGCACTTGTTCTGATTATTATTGTATTTTCTATATCTCCATTCCTTTTTAACATTTAGATGAAGCATTGGAGATCATCTCAAAGCCCATCTTCTTGAACTGTTAATGATACCCAGCTGCGTTTGTCATTAATGAGCCAAGACGTTATGCAGTGGCAAGGGGTGGCCCAAGAGGTGGCCCTGAAAAGGTAGGAATAGTCTTTGACTAATAGCAATAGCATTGGGACGCGGTGGCTCAGTGGGTTAGGACGCTGAGCTTGTCGATCAGAAGGTTGGCAGTTTGGCGGGTCGAATCCTGAGTGCCGCGTAGCAGAGTGAGCTCCTGTTACTCGTCCCAGCTTCTGCCAACCTAGCAGTTCGAAAGCACATAAAAAGGCAAGTAGAAAAATAGGGACCACTATGGTGGGAAGGTAACAGCATTCCGTGCGCCTTTGGCATCTAGTCATGCCGGCCACATGACCACGGAGACGTCCTCGGACAAGCGCTGGCTCTTCGGCTTTGAAACAGAGATGAGCACCAGCCCCTAGAGTCAGAAACGACTAGCATGCATGTGCGGGGGAACTTTTACCTTTACCTTAATAGCAATAGCAATAGCACTTAGACTTATATACCACTTCACAGTGTTTGACAGTCCTATCTAAGCAGTTTACAGAGTCCGCCTATTGCCCCCAACAATCTGGGTCCTCATTTGACCCATCTTGGAAGGATGGAAGGCTGAGTCAACCAATGAGCTGGTGCGACTCAAACTGCCAAACTGCTGGTAGCCAGCAATCAGCAGATGTACTGCATTCTAACCACTGCACTACCTCACCACCTAATCTCTCCAAAATGGAATGTTTGGGAATTGTGGCTTAACATTTCTAGATCAATTCCATCTTTGACTCTGAACAAGGTCTTACTCCCTTGCTGAGAGGTGACCTGGAATTGGAAGTTGTCCTAGATTCCTAACTGTTTCAAAGAAATTGCAAAATACAGTCATTTCCCCATTGTGAGTCCTGATGTGTTATCCCATTCTACAGGTGGTTAGGAGACTAGGGAGCAAAGGGAATATTAAGGAGAGATTCTCAAGGAGAGAAGCACCCTAGAACTAAGGAGAATTTTCCTGACAGTTAGAACAATTAATCAGTGGAACAATTTGCCTTCAGAAGTTGTGGATGCTCCAACACTGGAGATTTTTAAGAAGAGATTGGACCACCATTTGTCTGAAATGGTATAGGGTTATTATTATTATTATACATTAAAAATGCAATTTATAAATTAGAAAAACTTTTTACACACATCTTTTGGAAAAAAGAGGTAATGCAAAAATGCTAGTTGATAGTTTTGCCTTTGATGGAGAAGAGGAAGAACGGACTAATTGATAGTTCCTGGCATACAATCCTAAACATAGTTTTGGTCACCATGATATAAATCTAGAAAGAGTGCAAAGAAGAGCAACAAAAATGATCAGGGGACTGAAGGCTAAAATATATAAAGAACAGTTTCTGGAATTGGGTATGTCTAGTTTAATGAAAAGAAGGGTGACATCACAGCAGTGTTCTGATATCTCAGGGGCTGCCACAAAGAAGAAGGAGTTTAGATATTCCCCAAAGCACCTGAAGGCAGGGCAAGAAGCAACGGATGGAAACTAACCCAAGAGAGAAGCAAGTGAGAACTTTCCTGACAGTTAGAACAATTAACCAATGGAACAACATGCCTTCAGAAATTGTGGATGCTCCAACGCTGGAGGTTTTTAAGAAGAGATTGGACCACCATTTGTCTGAAATGGTATAGGGTTTCCTGCTTGAGCAGGGGGATAGAAGGCCTCCAATATCCTTCCAACTCTGTTATTCTGTTCTGTTCTACAGTAGATAAAGTTCCCACCTCTATCCTGTTTACTCATCAATCCTTTTATCCAGTTTGTTGTTAATGTTTTAATTTTTAATATTTCTAACTCTTTAATTGTCTATATTATTTATGACTCAACAAACTTCCCAGACATGTTTGATAGTGAAATATAAATATAAATTTAATAATAAATTAATAATGTGAACATCTGAATGGAAAATGACTGTCTTTATTGGCTCTAACTTCCAACTTGCAAGCAAGAGACTGCACAGTGGTGTTTAATGAGCTTTCCCACTTGGCCTTTGTTTTGAAAGAAAAGAAAAGGTATGTTTTGCAAACTCAAAGATGATTTTGAAAATCTGACAGCTATTTTTCAGGGAGATATGTGCAAATATTGCAATATTGCAATTGCAATATTGTATTTACATTTATTGTAAATACATACGCACAAAGGCACACTATGTATACAGGTATATATGTAAATTCTTGAACCTGGCTTTTGCAATGATTAATATTTGCAGTAAACATTGTCAAGCAGCATAGATAGTTTAATCACAATAACAATGATACTCTCCTTTGTTCCAATAAAATCTGCTCTGCTCAAAAAGAAATAAAGAATGCAAATAGCATTATTACAGTCATGCCTACTTAGTTAGCTTTCCATAATCTCTTAAGAACTGAATTGTTCTGGAGAACCCATGAAAGATGAAATGACACCTTCAATTGTTATCGGTTAATTGTTACTTGATAATATATATATATATATATATATATATATATATATATATATATATATATATATATATATATATATATATATATGTATATATGTATATATGTATATATGTATATATGTATATATGTATATATGTATATATGTATATATGTATATATGTATATATGTATATATGTATATATGTATATATGTATATATGTATATATGTATATATGTATATATGTATATATATGTATATGTATATGTATATGTATATGTATATATATATATATATATATATGTATATATGTATATATATATATATATATATATATATATAGTATATATATATATATATATATATATATACACACTTTTAATTTTATATAATGGATGCTTAATTGAATTTTATTGAAATTGTTTGTACGGTTGATTGCTATATGACTATTGCTATCTATCAAGTGTCTGTTAACAGAAGTAGGTATCAATCTACGTAAATAAATGAAAGACGATCATGACAATGTCATTTTATTTTAAATCTACACTTGCAAATTACAAATTCTATGTGATTATAGACTTTACAAATTCAGCAGAGACATCTTTATAACATTTATAGATTTCCCTACATCCTTTATCTAATTTTTACATTTTCTGCAATTATTTTCCATTAAAAATAGATGGTTGTGCATGCTTTTTTCCTCCCCGCCCCTCTCTCTCTCACACACACACACTAAGTATATACTGCATTGCTTGTATCTTTCTTTAAAATATGCACTGCTCTCTACTTTATCATTTGTTTTCATTGTTAAGGGTTTTACTTTAAAAAGAGTATATTTCTTTTTGTGTGTAATTGTAATGGATTCTCCTTTACATTCAACAAATCCAAAATTGGCAATTGTATATATATCCTGATCAATTGGATTCTATGGATTAACACTCTGATATATTATTACCCTGATAGGATAGAAAGAATGTTTATATATTTTATATATTTTATGGATGAACCACAAAAGAAATGTAGTAGAATGTCTCCTCTGGTTGATAAGAAGCCTTTGAATCAAGAAAACTTTTAAATTAAGGCTAATTCATGCACTGTTCCAATGCTTTGCCTTCTCTTCCATGTTTCTGTAAGTTTATCTGGCATAAATCTCTGCTCCCTTCCAAACAGAATGTCTTCTAATCATCCTTGGTGAAATTAAACAGCCCTGAAGCTGTAAATGTTAAAATGGACAGAGTAACTCTGTATGTGTTTATGGTTTGCATTGTTTATAAAATAAATCCTTATTGATTGAGTGCACAAAATTAATAAACTAGGAATAGAAACATATCGGGAAGACCAGGACTTTCCTTAACACTTTTGAGATCTTAATGTGTGTAGTCTACATCAACAAAAGAGATGGATAGTTGGTGGGGGCTAGTGAAGGATGGTGAGATTGATCATTCATGATGTGCCTGTTGTAATATACCTTTCAGTGGTCATGGTAGAATCTCCAAGGGCTAATAAAAAGCATTTGCGGATTTGATGGTTGCATATGCTTCTGAAACACCATCATAAACATGGATGACAAATCACAAGGGCAAAAATCATGCTAAGTCAGAGGCAGACTTCCTGGTAGATTATACTGAACTGTAAATAAGGCCTTTGTAGGACTAAAGCTAATGAACACTTTGATGTACATATACATGCACAAATGTGCATATACAGAGAAAGTGACAGGTTTGGAAAGCAGTTTGAGAGATGAGCAGGTTAAAAAAGCCAATTCAAATGATTAGTTGTAAAATTTAGAACAGTAAGTAAAAACCTTACTTTTGGCCATGCTCTGCAAAAGGAACAAGTACACCTTCGACCCATATACATTTAGTTAAAAATCAAATTACAGGACTTATGGATTTTCATATTTCCTTACACTATATCCTGTGCAACCTTTTTGTAATTTCTTATGTGTCTTAATACAGTATTAAATATGGATTTACCATTTGAAATTCAGATGATTAGGGCTACACAAACATGCTGATTCATAACAATGCAAAAAATATGGAAAAAGCCAATATCTTGATTCAGTTCATGATTTACTAGGTTTTTATGATAATTTGTAAGGAGGAAAATTGAATTAACTATACTGTGGAAGTATAGTTGGAGGGACTTTTTTTCTGCTAGATTAAACAGTGAACAGTACATTTAAAGTTTTGCCCTACTTTACAATAGAATATTGCATTTAACCATGAGCATGTACCTGAAGATAGCAAAGCTTTTAGAATAATAAATATTTTAAGATATGCTTGAAAGGCTATACTTGATGGAATCATTTTCAAATTCACATCCAAGAGAATATATAAGAACTAAACTACTGAAATGGCCCCAAGACCATCACTAGAGAAGTTTAAAGCTTCAGACTCAGCCTTTCAACACTCAATATCTAGCTGATTATCTTTAGTGCAACCAACACGCTAGTTGCTACTCAAGAAGAACAAGAAAACTAGGCAAGCTTCTGGAGAAGACATTCTGAATGTATGTTATCTTAAAAGTTAATGTTTTGCCTAGCATTACATTTTCCACATGTCTACATAACTAAGTTTGAAAGATTAGGAGGAAAAGAAATACATGAAGGGCCTACAGAAAAAAAATGCAAATATATTGTAAAGTGTCTCTGCGGTTTATGTGTGTTTGTGTGTGCAAGATTCCCACACAGTCTCTATCTAATGACATTTTATCCCATTTTTTTTCACTTCTTACATACTCTTCTTGACTAGTTTCCATCTGTTGCTTCTTGTCCTGCCTTTAGGTGCTTTGGAGAATAGCTTGACTCCCTCTTCTTTGTGGCAGCCCTTTAGATATTGGATCACTGCTATCATGTCACCCCTCACCCTTCTCTTCATTAAACTACATATACCCAATTCCAGCAACCGTTCCCTATATGTTTTAGCCTCCAGTCCCCCAATCATCTTTGTTGCTCTTCTCTGTACTGTTTCCAGAATCTCAACATCTTTTTTACATCGTGGTGGCCAAAACTGGATGCAGTATTCCAAGTGTGGCCTTACCAAGGCATTGTAAAGTGGAATTAGTACTTCATGTGATCTTGATTCTATCCCTCTGTTAATGCAGCCTAGCACTGTGTTGGCTTTTTTGGCAGCTGCAGCACACTGCTGGCTCTAGGTTGGATCTAGGTTGGATCTCTCTTTAATGGTCTTCCACCCATTACTTCTTGTCCTGCCCTCAAGTGCTTTGGAGAATAGGTTGACTCCCTCTTTTCTGTGATAGCTACTCAAGTACTGGAAGACAACTATGATATCACCTCTATTCCTTCTGTTCATTAAACTAAACATGCCTAGTTTCCTTAACCTTTTATCATACAATTTAACCTCCAGGCTCCTTATCATCTTTGTTACTCTTCTCTGCACTCTTTCTAGGGTCTCAACATCTTTTTTTTATCATGGTGACCAGGACTGGATGCAGTATTCCAAGTGTGGTCTCACCAAGGCAGTATAAAGTCATATTGTCACTTCTTGTGATCTTGATGCTATCCCTCTGTTGATGCAACCTGAGTCAGTTCTCCTCCTCTGAACCCTTTTCATCAGTGACAGACCAGAAATATTCAGATGTATACAGATGAAAATATGTCCACATTAATCCTCTCAACATGGCATGGGTCCGGATTACTTACGGGAGCACCTGCCGCCGGCATCAACGTCCAGTGCGCTCCCACAGAGAGGGCCTCCTCAAGGTGCCGTCGGTCAGAGAGTGTCGACTGGCGACCCCCAGGGGGAGGGCGTTCTCTGTGGGCGCGCCGGACCTTTGGAACCGTTTACTGGTAGAGCTCCGGATGGCTCCTAACCTTCGCTCCTTCCGCCGTGACCTGAAAACTTATTTATTTGAACAAGCCGGCCTGGTCTGATGGGTTTGGGGTATTTTAATATTAATTTTAATCAATTTTTATTGTAACTTGGGCTTTTTATTTAATTCTTATCTTAGCTTTTGTAAATTGTATTTTTATTGTATTTATTGCCCTGTACACCGCCCTGAGTCCTTCGGGAGAAGGGCGGTATAGAAATTAAATAAATAAATAAATAAATAATTTTCTCCTCTTTGTTTTTGTGCCCTCTCTTTCTCTATCTCTTTTTCAAAAGGTTACCTCTGAAACAAAACAATGAGGACAAATAAACCACAAAAGTGTAATTGGATGTCTCTCTGTCTCTCTCTTTCAAAAAGTTATCCCTGAAACAAAACAATGAAGGCAAATAACCCGCAAAAGAGTAATTGGATCTCTTTCCTTCTCTTCAAAAACAATGAGGGCAAATAAACCACAAAAAGAGCAATTGGAGATCTCTCTCTCTCTCTCTCTCTCTCTCTCTCTCTCTCTCTCTCTCTCACACACACACACACACACACACACAGAGAGAGAGAGAGAGAGAGAGAGAGAGAGAGAGAGAGAGAGAGACACGCACACACATCTTAATCTTCCTACTAGAAATGCAATCTGGTTGTACATTAAATACTTGTCAATTTGCATGTGTCTGCAAACCACACACTTGGCAACTAACATTAGATGGTGAATTCTGACACTTAAATGATCTTCCAGACATCTAATATTTCACAGTGGCATTTGCTGTCTGAGCTACTTAGGCACGCAATATTACTTGTTCATATCAGAATGAAGAGGAAAGGGGAGATCATTTCTAATACAGTTGAAATTTGAGTATATCAAGTGTTTTTTACAGGAGCCAGAGTGGACAGCTAGGTTATAAGTATCTTGAATGCTTGAGCCTCTCCTGACAACAATCACTCTATCATTGATATGCAAACGGCAAATAACTTGTCAAAATTCATGCTAATCACTGCATGCTGAGAAATTCAGTTTTTCTGAGCTGTGGCTCAAAGCAGCAGATAACAAGAGCTGATGATTAGAACTTGGATTTATCTAGTCTAAGAATCTCTCTGCAAAGAAAGGAATTGATGGGAAAAAGGGACTTACATGTCCAAACAAACAAATAAAAACACAGGTCAAGGACACAGATTGCAGGAAAAAAAATACTCTAGGGCAGACATGTCAAACACAAGGCCCGGGGGCCGGATCTGGCCCACGAAGTGGTTTCATGCGGCCCAAGAAGCCATCCTGGAAACAGTGAGGGAACGGCCCCCACTGCCTTGGCCCTGACCCAGAGACCCTTCTTCTGCCAGAGACCCTCAGATCTGTCCCACTCCTGCCCAGGCCCCCATAGGCACCCTTGATGCGAACGATGTAGAGCTGGCCATGCCCACCCAGTAGGCCACACGCACTCTAGCCACGCCCACCCAGTAGGCCACATCCACCCTGGCCACACCCACCCGGCCCCCCAATGGCAATCGCAATGCTGATGCGGCCCTCAATGAAATTGAGTTTGACACCCCTGCTCTAGGGATTATGAGAAACCATTGCATCCTTTAAATTAGACCTGGATAAAATGATCTCAACCATATTATTTTTGATTTCCCAGAAATGCGTGCTTGCTTGCTGTATTTTAAGCAGCCGCCTGCATCTTTTAGATATAAAAACATGTTAAATCAATTAAACTGATTTAATTGCATTTTTAAAATAACTCCCTCGGGGAACATAGGCTAATAACTTGTAATGGGTTCCATTTGCATTTAATCTGTAGATATTCTAGCACAGGAACCTATTTTATTTTATTTTTTTCCAGTTCACCATAATGCTTTTACATACTTTGATTAAATTTGTTTAAGTTTGCTGAATAAGCCCCAGAATATAGCATGCTAAGCCACAAGCTACAGTTCACTGAACACAATGCCTACCTTCATACAGTATGCTAAGCCAAATTCAAATAAGACATATTATAGCTTATACAAGTTATGATTCCAGACAGTGAACAAGAGTCTTACTTTCTCAAGCTTAGTGTTATCTATGTGAGAAAAGTCAAGTCAAGGTTTGATTCAACTGTGCAATATTATTCAAAAAAATCTGACTCAGATTTGCTATTCAACTTTGCTATTTAAATTAAGGTGATTCAGAAGTTCAGTTTGATACAACATATGTCTGCTACTTGCCTACAGAAAATCTGTTGAAAATTTACATTGATAAATATGGCTTCTCAGTTTAGTGTAAGCCAGATAAATTAATGGATGGTTGGATGGATGGATGGATGGATGGATGGATGGATGGATGGATAGATAGATATAGATAGGTAGATAGATAGATAGATAGATAGATAGATAGATAGATAGATAGATAGATAGATAGATACAAGCAAACAGAAAATAACTAATGATGCATTTGCTCTGCTGCATATATTTATTTAATGAATATCTATTCATTAAATAATCTTCCTTCTCCTCTTTTCCCCACAACAATCCTGTGAGGTGAGCTTGGCTGACAGAGAGTGACTGGCCCAAAGTCACTCACAATCTCCTAGTAATTGGCCCCAATTCACCCAGCCAGTTTTACATATATAAGGCAGGACTGGAACCCACAGTTCCTTGATTTCCAGGTCAGTACCTTTACCTGGCTTTGAGTTTTTATTGTTCTTCTTGTTGTTTGGCTGCTCTTGATGTGTGCTTTTTGAACAAATTTGAACAAAAGGACAAATTGGTGGCTCTTAATGTTCCTCCTTACTGTATAAAATTAAAGAAAAAAATATTTTCCCTCCCCAAGGAAATAATGAAATACTATCTTCCATTTCTCCACTTAGAAAAATGCACACACCAAACCACTAGCCATTAGCATAAACGGACCTAAATCATTTTTTAAATTTATTTATTTATTTATTTTTGAAAAGCACGGTGGAGCCTGCAATATTTCTTGTGATCACCAAGAAGATGATGGAGCTAACCCCAAAGGTTATATTTTGAGTTTCTGCTTTGAGCTGTTCATTATTTTAGCATTTCCTGACCTTTGTCCAATAGGTCTCCATACCAAATTGCAAAATGAGATTTGTGGAGATGATTGGGCAATCAAACACCAGGTGCATTTTCTCAAACACAACCTTACTTAAAATGTGAACTCTAAGGGTTAAGTCTGCTGCTGGAGCACTGGCGACATATGTGCTTTCCAGGAACACTCAGCCATACCTTGAGGCATGTTTAGTATTAAAGGCTGATGCTTTAAGCAACAGGAAAGATTACTTTTAAATGGTCTCTTACTCCAGCTGACATTTAATTCACAGTGTGCTTATTAATTTTGGATAACAAATAGTTTCTTTGGGATTGTTATTTGGACAGGGCGCATTTGAGAATGACTTTAAATATAATTAAATTGTGACCATAGACCTCTGACAACCTTGAAAAGAAAGTCTGATATATTGAGTGATCTCTTCCTGGAAGAGATGCAACTTTGTGGGGGGGGGATTATTTTCAGATTTCCTGTTTCTTAAAACAGATTTGCTCTGCTTTTAAAGTTTTAAATTTAAATGTGTCATGTCATGTAATGTAGTGAAGACTATGGATGCAGTTGCAGGTTTGGTTCTGTTCTGTAGAATACCTGACTATGGAGATTCTCAATCATCCAGCTCATAGTTGGATGATTGAGAATCATCTCATAGGTGCTTTTTAAAAAAGGCAACTGGACTGTATTTTTTTTTCTTCCCAAGGAAGAAGAAGATAGCTGGCTTCTCATCCAAGAAGCTTCATCAGTTGCGATGGTGGTGGGGGTTGATGGAAGGATAGGTTGCGACTGTCATGGTGGGGGCATGGCGGAGGGATGGAAGGATTGTATTTCTTTGCAATCCTCTGGTTGATAGCACTCTGAGAGCCTAGAACTAAGGAGAAATTTCCTGACAGTTAGAACGATTATTCAGTGGAATGACTTGTATTCAGAAGTGCTCCAACATGGGAGATTTTCAAGAAAAGATTGGACAAT
The DNA here is from genome assembly GCF_947247035.1 of Vipera ursinii. NCBI lineage: Eukaryota > Metazoa > Chordata > Lepidosauria > Squamata > Viperidae > Vipera > Vipera ursinii. Next base: position 11,043,368 of record NC_139520.1, read on the forward strand.
CATTTGTCTGAAATGGTATAAGTTTCCCTCCTTGAGCAGAGGATTGGATTAGGAGACCTCCCAGGTCCCTTCAAACACTTTTAGTCTGCTATTTTAAACAAGTTAATAGTCGGCTAGAGGAACACATTTATTTCCTTATTTATTTATTTATCAAATTTAAAGAACACTCTTCTCACTGACAGAGTGATTCAGGGTGGTGCACAATATTTTAATTTGGTATAAAATAGACTTAACTTCTAAGTATTAACTTCTAAGTACGTTCTCCAGGGAATCTTATGTTCAGAATATTCATTCTGCTCCCAAAACTAATACTGCATTCTCAACATTATTTTCGCACAATTTATTTTCCTTTTTCCTTCCACATCTGGAATTCTCTAAAATGTCTCTTATAATGGTTTTCTGGTTTTACATTAGGTCTCTTGATTCTCATCAATTTTGCATGAGAATATGATTTAACGCTTTTTCTTAAATAATGTTGTGGGAATCTTATTTACTATATTAAATAATGTGGGAATCTATATTTACTATATTAAAATGGACTATATATATATATATATATATATATATATATATATATATATATATATATATATATATATATATATATATATATATATATATATATATATATATATATATATATATATATGAAAGAGTTAATTAGCAAGGTCCATTCAAAAAGCCTTGACAAATACTTAAACATACATTTGCCTTGCCTTCCAGCTAATATAAGAGAGAAAGAACCCCGTGGCTCAGGAGGTTAAAACACTGCCTGATATACAATCAGCCCGGGTTCGAATCTCAGATAAAGGGTATGACTAACTGATGAGAACATAAATGAGTTCGAAATGATCATCTTAGCCTCCCAAATTCTTTATTAGCAATTTGAACAGTAGTGTGTGAGTTAATGCAAGGTTACTTGGTGACATTGAGTCAAGTTTTATTCCCTGATGAATAAAACAAATGTTCACGGACTTGATCTGTCTTTGGTGATAATTTGTAGTATTTCCAAGGGCACACTACAAATTAACCACAATCATTTCCTCCTCCTCCTCCTCCTCCTCCTCCTCCTCCTCCTCCTCCTCCTCCTCCTCCTCCTCCTCCTCCTCCTCCTCCAACTTGTCATTTTTTTAAAACTCACCAAACACAAACATTACATTTCCGAAGTATCTGAATTTCTGCTTACTACTTACAGTCTTATGAGAACAGTAAACCATGGCTCAGGTTTTTATTAGTCTAGGATCTTCTAGCAATCTCTGGTAGTCTTGGTAACCATCTCCAAATCTATAATTTGGGGGGAAAAAATCTTTTTCTCCATTTCCCCCCTTACTGTCAGCTTTCACAGGTGCAGTTTATTGCTGAAAGGATCAATGTTTTAACTGTCTTGCTTTTTGTTCTCCCTGGAATATCCTTACCCTTCATGACCTCAAATAACATGGTTATTGCCTCTCTTCCTAGGACTGGATTCCTTTTTATTTCTCATTTCTCATGGTAGTAGCTTAAGCCAAAACCAAACCAGCCACATTATGCTTTAGCACAGTGTTTGAACTGAGCCCTGTAATCTGATTAAGAATGGATTCGGATTAAGCGATCTCCAAAGTCATTCCAACTCTTAAATTTTATGATTCTATGAATTATCCCTATAAATCCTCTTTTTCTAGAGGGATTTGATGGCTGTGCTATATTGACAGTTGTGTGTCTTGGGGAGAATAAGGCTTTTCTCTTTTCTATTATCTGTCTGATATATTTCAGATCCAGTTGGAATGATCTGGTGCTTCAGTCCGTTCTTCCACTAAAAATGTTCTTATTTGGAAAAAAAGAAACCTATTTGTTGTTTATTTGTTATCTATTCTCATTCCATCTGAGTAAACTCTATTGAAACTTAAGAGGTCTTCATAAAGATCATGATGTTGACCCACCAGCAAATATGATATTTGAAAATCTCTTGTCCTCATGCAATGTCCTTTTTATTTATTTCCCTCTTCATTTCCAAATATGAGGGCCACACTGATAAATTTTACATTGATTATTTTTAAGGGATACTAACCCCATACTCACACATTAGGTGACTAAATATCTTTGGCGAGATATACAGTTGTACAAAACTTTTCATTAGATATGCCATTTTATTGTCCTTTTTTGTTATTCCCCAAGACCAATTTGTTGCATCAAACTATTTCTCTCTTTTTTTTTTTTTTACTTTAGAGACCAAATAGAATAAAATAACAGAGTTGGAAGGGACCATGAGGGTCATCTAGTTCAACCCTCTACTCAGCCAGGAGACCCTATACAATTCCAGAAAAAAATGGCTGTCCAGTCTTTTCTTGAGAGCCTCCAGGGATGGGGCACCCAGAAATCTAGGAGACAAGCCATTCCATTGGTTGAAATTTCCCCTTAGGTCTAGGTTGCTTCTCTCCTTGATTAGTTTCCATCCATCACTTCTTGTCTTGCCTTCTGGTGCTTTGGAAAATAGGTGGTCCCCTCCCCTTCCTTATGGCAGCTCCTTAGATATTGGACACTGCTATCCTGTCTCCCCTAGTCCTTTTTTTCATTAGAGTAGACATACTCAATTCCTGCAACTGTTCTTCAATTATCCTTGTTGCTCATCTCTGGCTGGTCGAACGCCATAATAAAGATATCTGATTTGATATTTGAAAATGGGAAGCAAAATCCATATAGGAAGAAGGACATTTAAAAGTTTTATCCATCTAGATCAGGCATGTCAAACTGCCGGCCCATGGGCTGGATGTGTCATGCCAAAACCGCGCCCACCCCATTGCCAGCAATGGGGAAAAAGTCACAATACGTTGTGCGACATCACATGACGTTGCGAGTTTGACATGCCTGATCTAGATAGATAGAGAGTATGAAACATTTCGCTCTTAGATGTCTGCCTCTCAGTCCCTGTGTTTGCCACATTGCCTTGTGTGTGAAATGTTCTGTCTAGAACAGCTGCAGTACCTGGTAGGCAGGTAGGACTAAATATAACACAATTTTATTCTTGGTGGAAATAGGTGCATCTGTTGAGTTGAGCTGCTGCAGATGGATGAGAAAACATTTCCACTCCTTCTTGGAGACATGACTATTAAAACGCACCCACTTCTTTTGAAGTGAAGTTTTTATTTACATAAGTACTCCATGTGAGAAGAAGAAGAAGAAAAAAAGATCTCTTCATAGAGTATTATTCCTCATTCATGTAAGTCAAGGGTGTCTTTTGATAGACAAGTGTTTTCCATCAGAAAAGTAATTATTTTAACAAAATCAGTAAAGAGAACACTGGGAATATTATTTTGTCTGAAAGACTCTTTTTGCCTCCTTCTACGCAACTGAGCCTTCATGGAATAAAGAACACTCTTCTGCCATATGAACATATTGTATTGTAGCAATGAGTGATGAGTTGGCCTTGCCAGCTACTTAAGCAGCAAACTACTTGCAGACCATTTGCAAACCACTATGAACTACTGACAAAAGAAAGAGGATTAAAAGAATAATAAATAAAAAGACACACTCTCTTAAATGTGAAAGGGAATGCTCTTAAACCAATAGTGGATCATATATTTTTTTTTCACAGGGACTACAAAAACAATCTTCCCACTCTGAAATCTCCAGAGCTGCCTTTCGTAGGCAAATCTTTGCATACAGTTAATCCTATCCTACCATTTCAATTTGCTATAAAAATATGGTTATTTTCACTTAGAAAATATCTTAAGAAATTTTTTTCTTAAGACTTTCTAAGAAAAGACAAGTAGGGGAAATGTCTACATCTTAAGATAATTGACTTCAAACTTTCCAGTTCTCATTCAATTAACTCTACGGCTCTATATTGTGGCAAGCAGCTAAATCATAGTCATAAAGCTAAATCTGTAGGAAATTGTGTTTTTCCCTCTCCATCTGTTTAGGCCTTGACATATGCAAGATACACAAGAATCACTAAGTTAGGCCATTATATGCTATTTTCTATGCAACAGTCAAGAAAGTAAACACATTGTGGCATTTTCCATAAGTCATAGAAATCAGTACACTTTGATATATTGTAGAGGGGGGAAAAACAGTTTTGTTGAAACTTTAGCAGTTCTTTCCATGACTCTTAGTTAATGTTCCAATCCAAAGGTAATCATTTTATTTATTTATTTATTTTGCTTTCTTTCAGCTAAAGTGTTTATTTTTTCCCCAAATTGCCCTTTTGAATTTTTTTTTGTGGGGTAGAGAATATACATTTGCGCTGATTTAAAGAAATAGTATTAAAAACCCTACTAGACAGTTGGCAGACAACTCTAAAAAACTGAATGTATACATGCACGCACATACACACCCACCCACACACACACATATACACACACGAACAAATATGTACACCTTTCAGAAGCCTATAGCAATCACACTCAAAAGCCAAGGAGAGCAGTGTTGAACTGAGGAATATTCACAAAATTCTCCTTAACCAATTAAAAAAATGCTACTTTTTCTTAGCACCAGCCTGATAAAAAGGGTTTTCTGTTGGAAATTAGATAAGCTTATTTTGGGTCAAGCTTTGTAATACTATAGAATGTTTAAATCTGTGTACCTATTAAACTGCCAAGAGTTCTCTGAGGTCATATGGAAATCAATGAATACATAACTTTTCAAACTGCGGTTGATAGTCAAAACTTCATTCAAAGATTTTAAAAACCATTATGCACTTTTTTAAAAAAACATTATCCAATAAACTATATTACAGATAATGAATGCTTGGATTTACCCAGTACCTTACACACACACACACACACACAAAGAGAGAGAGAGAGAGAGAGAGAGAGAGAGAGGAGAGAGAGAGAGAGCGCCAAGAAATTAGCTTTTAGCCTTGCATTAGTATCATACATTCTGAATTGTGCTGTGAACCTTACTTTCTAGAATCAGAGCTGTTTAAGACATCAAGGGTGCTCGTTTCCTTTTGACTTTGTCTTGTATTGAAAATACAAATTGGCAGAGTAAGTTGCCAGCAAACAGAATAAATAACAGAGATAATTTTAGACTGTGCAGAATCACCTCCTGGAATTCATTTCTGCAACAAGCTATTGAATCAAGGAGTGCAGACAGATTTTAGAAACATCTGGATAATTTCCAGCTCATTAACAATATTTGTGCCTCTGCAAAATGTAGGTTTAGCACAAATCTCATGATTCAGTATGTTAAATATTTGTCTCCTGTTCTATCATATTGATTCCTTCACTGAGCTCATAACACATTTTACAAATGCCTGGGAACTTTTGACAACTTATGTCTGTGTGTGGTAAAAAAATTTGTTATTATTTTGTACTTGTTTGGGTTCACTTCACCCCCCAAGGTATATTTCAGAAATATATTATAATCAGGAGAAGAGAAAGATTTCTTAATAGTTTTGTTGCAAGGGCATGCATCTCTCTGTGTATGCTTGTATGTATGAAGATGAAGCACAGACACCAAATTCTTGAGCAGTTGTGTTCTCATTTGTGCAAATTAAATCCTTTTCTTCTGTATTCCATATTTCCTGTTGGATCCATGTGTGACTGTTCATCAGAAAAAGACTACAAAATGGGCTCCAGCACCCACCAAGATGAGAAATAAAAAGGCTCCCTGGCATACACCATGAGGCAATTGGACAACAGAGCTTTACAACCAATGTACTGATTACTAAGATTTTAACGAGAGCGAGTTGTTGTAATGGTTGGCCAGAAACCAAAAGAATGTGAGTTCTAGTCCTGACTTAGACACAAAGTCAGTTGGAAAACCTTGGGACAGTCCCTTTTTCTCAGCCCTAGGAAGGAGGAAATAGCAAAGTACTTCCATTAACTTAGCAAAAAAACTGGGGGGGGGGGAAGAAGTCCAGGAAGCAACAAAGATGATCAGGGGACTGGAGGCTAAAACATATAAAGAATGATTGGGTATGTCTAGTTTAATGAAAAGAAGTACTAGGGGTGACATGATAGCATTATTCCAATATCTCAGGGGTTGCCAGAAAAAAGAGGGAGTCAAGCTATTCTCCAAAGCACCTGAAAGCAGGAGAAGCAGCAATGGATGGAAAGTAATCAAGGACACAAGCAACCTAGATCTAGGAAGAAATTTCCTGACACTTAGAACAATTAATCAGTGGAACAACTTGCCTCAAGAAGTTGTGAATGCTCCAACACTGGAAGTTTTTAAGAAGAGATTAGATAACCATTTGTATGAAAAGGTATAGGGCAGAGATACCCAATCTTTTGGGCACCAGGGGCTGGTTCTGTGGAGAGAGGTTTTTCCACAGACTGGAGAGTGTGTGGTTTTGTGTGCTGCCTGCATCTTGTGGATGGGTCTTTGCTTGTTTGTGCGACCTGGTTGCTGGCATGCCGCAACCTGGTACTGGTCCACAGACCAGGGGTTGGGGACTCCTGGTATAGGGTTTCCTGCCTGAGCGGGGAGTTGGACTAGAAGACCTCCAAGGGCCCTTCCAACTCTGTAATTCTACTCTACTCTACTCTACTCTATTCTAAAGTCACTAGGCATTAACACTGATTCAAAGGCACACACAGCACATCATAGCACATTAGAATTATTCAGTCATAAGATTATGCAATCATAGCATTTCGGAAGAAAAATACATGAGAGTCAAAGTACAAGTTCATTTTATTTAAAAGTAAAGACTTCAAGTCAAGCTCCAGTCCTCTCAACTCAGTTGACATGTCCCTTGTGGGCTTTTTAGCAGCCATAGAAAAGTGTTATCATTGGCACTGAAAGTGATGTGTAATGTGCAACTGCCTTCTTCCAGCATTATTTTATTTTATTTTGGGATTTTTTAAAATATAATGCAAGTTGACAGGTAGGCTCAGCTTGATAGCCTTTCACTAGTCCACCCTTAACTTTAACTGGAGATTGGCTTAATTGAACATGACACTGCATAGATGTTTTTTCAACAAAATGATAGTTCCAATGTTTTATACATGTGACTTATTTGAAGTATTTTGCTTTTCCAGGTTGACTCACAATCTACTTAAAATGCAATAAGGTAGATAAAGAATCATTAAAGGATCCCTTTAGGCATTCCTCTAACTAGTTCTCCAAGCTATCATTATGTTTCTTTAAGTCACACAAGATTCCATAGGAAAACCTTAAAGTTCTAAATAGCTATTGGAGCAACTGCCTAAAGTCTTAGTGGAGTACACCTTTTAATAGCTATGGATTCTAGTTCTTCTTCTGTTCCCATGCTACTAGTCCCTGGGCAGCAAAGATGTTTCCATGAATTTTGCTGACTTGCACTTGCTGGGGACTAGGATGAGTGTCCAGTCATAAATCTATTGGTGTATAAATCTCCCCTCCCTCTTTCTAAAGACACAGGATGCTTTAAAAGAGAAACAAGGCTACCATGTTCTGTTTTTGGAAAGATGCTTCCATTAGTAATTTTATTGCAGGGATGGTTCACCGCTCAGCCATCCATTCTGAGAGTGAGGGCTTCAGTCCTCCGAAAGGCCTTAATAATACAGTATATGTAAGAGCATTTTACTTGTAATAGTCATATTATTGATTTAACACCATTAAGGTTTTACAGGATATATTTCTTTAAAATACATACACATTGCAAAGCTACTAATACTAATGTATAAACAGAGGCATAGAATCAAGATCATGTGAAGTATCATGTGAAGCTTTATGAAACCCTAGTAAGACCACACCTGGAATACCTCAGCCAATTTTAGTCACCATATCAAAAAAAAAAAGATGTTGAGAGTCTGGAAAAAAATTCAGAGAAGAGCAACTAAGATGATCAAAGGCCTGGAGACTGAAATATATGAAGAACGGCTATGGGTTTGGCTAGTCTAAAGAAAAGAAGAAATAGGGGAGACATGATAGCAGTGTTCCAGTATCTGAGGGGCTGCCACAAAGAAGACGGGGTCATGTTGTTCTCCAAAGCACCAGAGGGCAGGACAAGAAACAATGGCTGGAAGCTGATCAAAGAGAGAAACAACCTGAAATTAAGGAGAAACTTCCTGAGAGTGAGGACAATTAACCAGTGGAACAGTTTACCCTCAGAAATCGTGGGTGCTCCATCACTGGAGATTTATAGTATAGGTCAGGGGTAGGCAACCTCGGCTCTTTTAGGACTCATGGACTTCAACTCCCAGAATTCCTGAGTCAGCTATGCTATGCTGACTCAGCTATGCTGACTCAGGAATTCTGGGAGTTGAAGTCCATGAGTCCTAAAAGAGCCGAGATTGCCTACCTCTGGTATAGGTTCTCCTGCTTGAGCAGGGGGTGGACTAGATGAACTCCAAGCTGCCTTCCAGCTCTGTTCTATTCTAATTGTTTCTCATTAACCATATATATAAAAGAAAAAAGTGTGGCAAGGAAGATGCTTAATATATTTTCAGTTGGTTTGGGTATTAACAGGTACCTAGGCAGGTGGTCCTGTACAAACGGAATTGAACCTAAAATTTATGTTGCAGAGACATTGGCCAAGTGAGTTTTGTGTCATTTTGTTATGTTTCTTCTCGTGGTTGTTAAGTGAATCACTGCAGTTGTTAAGTTAGTAACACGGTTGTTAAGTGAATCTGGCTTCCCCCTTGTCTTTGCCTGTCAGAAGGATGTGAAAAAGTGACCGTATGGCCCTGGGATACTGCAACCGCCACAAATGTGAGTCAGTTGCCAAGCATCTGAATTTGGATCATGTGACCACACTGCAACAGTCGTTAAGTGTGAAAAACGATCATACGTCACTGAATGAATTGCTGTAAGTTGAGGACCGACCTGTACATGGGACTGTATGTGCCTGAAAATTTGATGATAACGATAGTTGAATTTAATTCCTTGGGCAAAAGAAAATGTCTGTTACTAATTGAGACATTATGTAATAAATAGGAAATTCCCAAAAATGAAATCCCTCCGATGATATTTTAGTACTTAGGAAAAAAAAATAGGTGAGCAGGCTGGGTGTTTACTTATTAATACACTTTAACCAAGAAGATGTTGGGTTTTTTTTGTTTTGTTTTGTGTTTGAAAAATTGTGGCAGGTGCTGGGTTTCTGCAAACTAGCATGAAAAATCAGTAAAATCATAGATCTAAAAATAAGCCTCAGGGCAAGGTCTGGAAGAGGAAAATAAACTTTGCTAAAAGCGCATTTAGATCCATTTATGAAATGCTAGAGAGATGTCCCCTTATCTTTTTCTCTTTCACCTTTCATCTTTTATTCACCAATAGACAAATCTGCAGTTGGCTTTGGAATTTTACTCCCAGACGGTCTGATTTAAAACATAACTTGATTTTGTTCTGAAAGAAAAGTTACATAATTTTCTAAGGCATTTTTAATCTGCTCTAAGAGTATCATACTCCAATAAAATATTTTAGTATTATTTTCCTTATTATTATTTAATATTATGCATTGGTAAACATAGGGTTAATTTGTACATAAAAATCTGCATAAAAATAATTTAAATACAAAAGTATAGAATAATCTCATGATTTATAAGTTAACCTGGGAAGTTTCTAATGGGTTGTTCCTCTAGAACAGGGATCTTCAAACTTGGCCCTTTTATGACTTGTGGACGTCAACTCCCAGAATTCCTCAGCCAGCGTGCCTGGCTGAGGAATTCTGGGAGTTGACGTCCACAAGTCATAAAAGGGCCAGGTTTGAAGACCCCAGCTCTAGAACAACTTTACATTTAAAAAAAACCATTTTTCTCTCAATTATTTACAAATATATTTATGGACTGAGATGGAAAGAAGCTTTTCCTATTCAAAATTTCAAACCTAGCTAAAGACTAGGAATGTTGAATTTGCCAATAAACCAGGCAGATGGTTGGCAAACAAGTTGCAAAGTGAAAAAGAAGAGAAAAGAAAGTAGTATTAAAATTGCAAGAAGGAAATGCCATAATAAGAGATAATGTAAATAGTGAAAAGTGTTTTATCAGTATTATGCATCCGTATTATATTACTTTATATAAAGGTCATTTTTTTTTAAAAAAGCGATGAATATATATAGGTATCATATATAGTGGCGGGATTAAAATACCTGAACTTCTGGTTCTCTGCATGGATGCCAGCCTGGGCCTCCAAGGCCTAGAATGGACTTCCGGAAGTGACATCCATGCTCTCCCTGTGGGCAGTCCTAAGCCTGGGAGGCCTCCTGCAGGCCTCTGAGGCCTGGAACGGACTTCCAGAGGTGACATTAATGTACTTTTGGCGGGCCGTTCTAGAACGGACTTTCAGAAGCAAAATGGGTTCAGCCGGTTCTCCAAACTCAACAAAATTTAGCGACTGGTTCTACTGAACCAGTGCGAACAGGCTGAACCCCACCACTGATCATATATATGTAATTTATTGAAGATCACACAGAATTAGAGACATTTTTTTCAATGGATTTATAGCAATAAGTCAAGTTCATGAAATTAAGGGCCTTTTCTGATGATTTGCTCTTAGTTTTAAAAGATCCAATAGAGAGAACAGAACTTGGCATGTTCTCATGTTTTAAGACTAATACTAAGAAGACAATATTAACAAAAATATGAAATTATAAGATCAAATGGAACTGACAGAGAAAGCCAGTTTGAAGATGGAGGGGAAAAAATAATGCTTGGGTGTTGTTGTGACAAATATAAATTGTAAGCTACTTCAAAATAATCATTAATGAAAGCTGCTCCACCCCTCACTCTGCCCATCTTACAAATCCAAAACAATTACAGCTGAAATTGCAAACTTTCAAAGAGAAGAAGGATAAATCCTTTATCCTGCCTTGCTACTTTTATATAACATGACTAGACTGTGTAACCCAGAAGCACAGAGCATCCTCCCCCATAAGTACCAATCTACAAATTGGAGCTTCCCCATAATGCACATTCTAGCCCATTAAAGATGAAATGGTGCACTATATTGTCTGAATGATAGAATATGCCATCTAGCATCCATTAGCACATTAATACTACATGAAGCCATTATGCTGTTTCCACCTCACTCTTAACATAATGGGTGATAATATGGGGGAAAGAAATTCAATAGTTTGGATCTCCAAAGGTGGGGAGAAGATTTTGCATATCTCTGAATGTTTTCTACTGTGATAGGACTGGATCATTCCTAGTGTTGTAGCATGTAGAATACAGTAAGAGGAAAGGATGATTCTTTCTATGGACATTAAGAGTCCATGTGGAAGCTTTGATTCAAGCATGGTGTCAAGTTTCTGACTAACAATCCAAACAAGTAAGCACCGACAAACAATCCAATCCCTTTATGCAAAACTTTACTGAGTATATCATTTTGGCATGATTGAAAGCAAAACCAGATCTGGTTATTTCCTGTGCAAGCTGCTATAATTAAAACACACAATTCTCCCTCCCCCTATTAGTGCATGTCACATTGTCCAATCAAGTGTCAAAGGTTTGTTATGAGAAAGTGTCTTTGTGGGTTGGTAATCACCTGCTGAAATGTCCTTGGTTCACACAATCAGATTTCTTGTTGTCTGGAGCCTGCGTTCCATTTCCCCCCTCATCTTCCCCCTAGTGCCTTGGCAAGCTAAGTAGTAGTAAGGATGGCACAAAGCACTTCAAGCTTGACGCATGGCTTAATCTGTGTGCTTTGTACTTCTGAAATTCACTCAGTAGCTATTATATTCCTAAACCTTATAAATCAGAAGTTTCCAACAACAGTAATGTGTAATAGTTCCAATCTTTTAAACCTGTGGGCATATTTTGACCACAGCCTTCTAATTCAAGAGGGTGAATTACCAATTCCTCCAGAGAAAATGAAGAGTTTGCATTATTATGTTTGGTTGCACAGTTAGTCAGATGTCTAGACTGGATTTCACTTTTTTGTCCACCTATTGAGTCCTTCCCAGGGACCTGAGATAGGCAGATTTTTTTAAAAATAGTATTAAAGCTATTATTGCAGGATGTAAGCTGTTCCAAATGAAGCTGCTTCTTACAATTGACTGGCAGTGATTTGCCACTGATGATGATGTTCAAGTTGTGCTCCAGATGTTTTGGGACTACATCCAATACATCTATTAATATAAATACTCACTTTGCTTTCTTTTACCTCCATTAATAACAGATCATTATTTCTAGGTTTTCAGTCTTTGTATATTTTCATTGGGTATTTTCTGGTAGTCCTGCAACTGCTCTCCCTAGTTGCTCAGCCACCAGGAATCATCTGATTGCTTTAACTCATTTGTCCAGGATGAGGTCCGTATTGACCCAGGTGATGGCCAATAATGCATTGGGGTTCTGTAAATTAAATCTCACCATATTATTTATGGGAGAGATCTTCTTCATTTCACTGCTCAGGTGAGACATGTCCAGGATGGTTAAATGTTTGAGCATAGCTTTCATCTTCCTCAGAGTACACAGCCCTCACAACCACATCAAGGTAGTGCCACAATTAGATTCACAGTCTAAAACTAGTGGAAACTTAATTTACCTCTTAACCAAGGACCTAAGAAAGATTAAGGAAACATACGTATTCAAGATGGACAGCAATTAATATTTATATGTTACTTTTATGTAAGGGTGTAGGTCTATACATATGTTGTACATAGTATGTTTAAGTGTGTGTTATGTATGTGTACCCTTTGAGAACAAGCAAATAAATTTCATTTTTAATGTGTGCCGTTGTGCCCACGGTAAGAAATGACAATAAAGGTTATCTATCTATCTATCTATCTATCTATCTATCTATCTATCTATCTATCTATCTATCTATCTATCTATCCATCCATCCATCCATCTATCTATCTATCTATCTATCTATCTATCTATCTATCTATCTATCTATCTATCTATCTATTGATCTATCGATCTATAAAAAAATAGTATCCTTTCTTAATTTAGAAGCTCTAGATCTTATCTAAAATATGTTTAGCATGACCAAGAGACGTTGGGGGTGATGAGAAGACTTTTCTAGAATCTCTGGAAAGCCTCTTGTCCATCAGCACAGACTGTTCTGGCATCTGCTGGGGCTGGAGAAAAGCAGGTAACTTAAAAAAAGAAATTAATGGAAGCCCTGGATTGTTCATGACTATTTTTGAATTTGACCAATTGTTTCGAAAAGCTCCAGCTTGTTTCATCAATGACAGTTTCATTGAGAGTAAAGACTTAAAACAATCAGTTTCTCGGCACTGGCTTTGAGTGCTTAGTCGGATGAGCAAAGCTCAAGCAAGCAATAAATCAGCCTAACCCCCCCAGCTCCTAATGACCTAATTTGGCATGCCAGACAGAAGAAGAATTTATAAGGTCTGGGAACTCGTGTCTTCCCCCACCAATTTCTCTTACTTGGGTATTGCAAGCAGGAGAGTCTGGCCTGCCGGAGTAATTTTGCCTCTTCCCACCTGACTTTTTGCAGCAGCATTTATTCCTAGTGGTGATATCTTTTTCATTTCTTTTTTTTCCCCCATATTTATTTATTTATTTATTTTTGGGACTTATATGCCGCCCTATCTCAGGGGGGCTAACAACAATAAAAGACAATAATACAAATGTTTAAAAAAATGTTTAAAAAAAGTCTTGACATTATTCATTATCTTCTTTAATTTTTCATTTCATTTTTTTCTGGGATGCATTGGAAATTCCAAACAGATTTGTTTTGTTTTATTGTTGTTGTTTTCTTTTCCTCTAGAAGGGAGTGATGATCCTGAAGACTTTAAAAAAAAAAACATCACAGGGTGAGTTCTAGGACAGTTCTCATCAACATCTGGTGTGATCTTCTAAATGAGAATCTAGGTGCTGCAATAATTTGCAGCTGAGAAGCATTTGAAGATGTACACTGATCACCACCGCTGTTCTGTTAGCAATGAATTTTCCAAATGCAGATTTTCCTCCAGTCCCAGGACTGTGAATCAGAGCCTACAACGATGTTGTATGGCTAGAAGCGATTTTGTTAATTGCAGAAAATATGTACGGAACATTTGCTGCAAGTGTTCTACCCACATATTTGTATGTACAGTTTTCAACAGCTGGAGTGCTAATTAAATCAGCAAGCATTTCTGTTCATGTCTGCAAGTCGTCATATTCTGTTCTGAATTGCTTAACCCGTGGAAAAATTCATTAGTAGGAAAAGGAATCTCTGTTACTGCATTTTTTTTTTCATTTTTTTTTCTTGAAAAGGCCAAATGAGGCCATCTGGAGAACCACGGAGGTCAAATAGAAAGATATTTTGCCAGCCCTCTCAATTTGTCCCAATCTTCACATCATGTACAAACTAAAAATGTGCCATAAACAGCAGGTTCCACTTTTCCTTTCGTTTTTAAAAGTACAAATTGCTAAAATGACAGCTCTCATTTTATGTGTTCTATGTGACATTTTTCCCAAGATTTTAAAGAGCTAATCTTTCCTTATTAAAAAAAAACATTTTCCCCAAAGTGTGAAAATGAGAAAATAATTAACCTTAATAAGGTGTATAAGTTGTAATTAAGGATCAGAGAAAATTAATCTGGTTCACATTTTAATGCAATTTTTTCCTGCAGATCAAATGTTTAGTCAAATATATTAAGCAAACCATAAGACGATGTTAAAATACATATTTTTCCCTAAATTTCATAGCACACTTTAGCAGTTTAATTAAAACATTTAAGAATGTGTAAAATAAGGAAATGTGTAGAAGAGACTGGACAGCCATTTGTCTGAAATGGTATAGACTCTCCTGCTTGAGCAGGGAGTTGGACTAGATGATCTCCAAGGTCCCTTGCAACTCTGCTATTCTATGCTTATGTTCTATAGTTATGTAAGGACATTCCATATGTCTCAAATAATTCTCAGATATTGATAACTTTTATTTTTAAAGCTATGTAAATTTGTTGCTGGCATCCCTTCTGTTGGTAATTATTTCCATAAATTAACTATTGAAATTATTAAATAACTTTAGGCCCAATATCCTAGCAAGAGATTTCTTTCCAGGAAATATACAGAAGTATCTTAAAAAGCAAAGCTTGAATGACTTGCTCCACAGTGAAACTGAATGTCAAAGTTCAAAAATAAGTTTGTAAAATTCCCATTTTCCACTGGGGTTCAAAATAGTCTTAGAAATGCAGTTAGGACTGGAGGTAGAACTTCACAACATGTTGCATTCACTAACTTTCTTTTAAAATTGATTTTTAAAAAGTCTGGAGAGGCAGGAAGCAGGCACGAAGACAGCTGGGTGTCAATGCTAAGGCTTATGCTATGACACTGTTTATGTTACACCAACCATAAAGTCCAAGGACAAGCTCTTTTTTTCAATCACTGAACAGTTTTCTTCCAGCCCCACCTAAGGAATCTTGGAAATGCATCATTTATGACTTTGTCAATGAAGAGGAAGGTACTGCTCTATTAGTTCACATGTTACTTCCTTACTCTTCAACACTATGAAATCCTCAGAGCACAGCAACTGTTTGGGGTTTAATGCATGCTCTGAAATTTGTGTACTTAGAAAATCCATAATCGGGAAGACCACGGGCACTTTATTCTTGATGATGAATATGTCCAGCTACAGATGGACTATCAAGGTGGGCTTTTTTCCCCCCCTTCTGTTTTAAATGGCGCTTTTAATGCCCCAAGAAATATGTACTTTACCACCCCTGCAAAGAACAACTTGGTAAATAATTAATTAGAAACATGCCAGGGAATGTTTGCCTGTTCAGACAGACATAAGTCATTGTTGTAATCAATTGCAAAGTTGCCTTCCATCCCTTTCCACTTTCCTGTCCCCCTCCCCTACCTCACTCAAACTCAGCAGCCTATCCAGAAGATAAGCAGTCTTCTTAGACCAGCAGTGGACAACTAACAGGAACACGATAACAGGTTTTTAATTCCTTCAATCTCCCTAAACGTTATTCATATTGCATTAGGATTTTCCCCAGGAAAAAAAAGAAGAAAGGGCTGAAAAGCAATTGCTTTCAAAAGTATGTACATAAGAGATTGTATGATGTGTTTAACACTTATTTAGATTTTATATGATTGACATGCTGGCTTTGACACGGATGTAATAAAATCTGATCATTTATGAAAGGACAGGGCTCTATATTAAGTGATTAAATAATCAATGTATAGAAACTAGCTATTCATTAGAACAGTACATTTAGAAAATTTGATTTAAAAAGGAGATTCAATTGGCTTTTAAAAATTGAACTGAATTGCCACATCACCTTGATGAGATGAATCAAAGAGTTTCACATCAATTCAGTGATTCAATGTATCTGTCATGGTTCCGACGAATAAGACAAATCAAAAAAATTGCAGGCATATTATTTATCTAAAAAGTCTTAGTAATGAAATGAAACATCGGCACTCATGGAGGGATGCCAGAATCTGAAATCTCCTCCCCCCAAACCCATCATAACACACACACAATCCCCACCCTTATCTACACGTCATAAATCACATTATCCAATTAGTTTTACATTTGAGGTTTCACTTCCCATTCTGTAGGTGGCTTTTTGCAATTTTATCACAACTTCCGGGTGATTCCTCCATCCCAAATGAAGCAATTAAAATAACAGGCCTTCTCTTATATTGTCAGTGCAAAACATGTCAATGTTTGCAGCATTGACAGTATCTTTGGGTACTTTCAAACTGGTGATCCAGCATGACTTGAATCGATAGTTCAATTCCAATTGGTTTGACTTGTCAAATTGAATTAGCAATTGAAATCAAACGCAAATCAAATTTGAAATTCAAAATGGACCTTCGGTGGTTTCTACTCTCCTACTATTTAGGAAGCTATTTGCATACAGGCTTGTGGAAATCAAACTAGACAAGAATGCTTCTAACAATAATATAAAGAGAAATGATTGGATATCATGGTGCATCTGTAGATAGATAGAGTATCATAAGTAAAATGGTATTTAAGAAACTAAGAAGCCCTGTCTCATTGTAATTTATTGAGGCTCTTATTTCATTTCTTTTCTGAAAAAAAATACTCTAAATATATTCCTTTACAGAAAAAAAAATGTTTCACATAGGAAGGGAAGGCTGCCTGCATTTAAAGCCCCAAGACTTCAAGGAGCTCATCTGGCAGTATCTTACAGACACATTAAAGGAATTTGTCAAGAAACACAACATTGTGGTTTCCTTTGCATATCTGGCTCATTATATGTGTGTGTTGGGGAGGTTCTTCTATCAGTTGTATGTGGTTAAACAACATATTAATAAAGAATATGTCATCTATCTATCTATCTATCTATATCTATCTATCTATCTATCTATCTATCTATCTATCTATCTATCTATCTATCTACCTACCTATCATCTATCTATCATCATCTATCATTTCTCTATTACTCATCCATCTATTAATCTTCTCTCATATCTTTCTCTATATCTTTCTGTCTGTCTATCTCTACTTTAATTATTTCTTTTTAAGTGGAAATGTTTTTGCTGGTATCTTACCCTGAGCAACTAAAACTTGCTGTGGTCTTTGTTGAATCAGTGCTTCATAAAATAATATCTGGAGGGTTTGACAACATTGTTTTCAAACCTTGAGAGATCCTGTATAGCCAGATTTTATTTTGTTTTTCAGTGCTGGAGAATACGTTGCCTTCCAAAACTACAAACATCCATACAACTTGTAATTCAAGTTATAAGTAAGGATGTGGTGTCAGACTCCCCGGACTCGGTGATAAATCTCTATCTGACAATTTTACACAACTGAACTTGACCGCTAGGCTTGAACACTCTCAAACACACAATTTGGTGGCACTAGATAAGAATCTTTATTGTAAATTAGAACGAAGCCACAAGTTAGTTGTCCTGTGTCAGCATGAGGGTGCAGTTCTCTCTTATTTCTTTATGTCAGTTTAAACCTTTTGCTTCTTCTTCCCACCTTTCAACAACTCTTTGCCCTCTGCTGCTTCATGGCTTTGAACCTGAATGGTTGTTAACATAACTGACATCTTTGTCTTAGAGAATCATTAGTTTCTGGGCTTACCTCCCAGAGTTGGCATGCAGGTGGGATACAAGGGATAATATGTATGATGGGGAAACATAACCAACTCATTTTAAACTAGCCACATTGACTTCAGCAAGTCTACTTTGTACTTGCCTTCCCACCATTTTTTGAGCTTGGCTACTAAATATACATATTTTGAGATTCCAGCCTAAATAATGTAATCAGGTTCATATAAGATGCCCATCTCCAAAAAAAAAGCCAAGGCTTAAGCTAACCAAACTCAGTTTATTAAATCTTGAAACTAGATTATTTTTCTCGTACAACCCAACTTATAAGTGACTGGATCTAAATTCAGAGCAGAACAGCTGAACCCAAAATCTCTCAGGGCATTCAGAGATTCCTGATTAAGGCAGTATCTCAGGAATTTCAAAGAAAGAAAAGCAGCATTAAAACCTGTAATATTTTAAGGATCTAAACAGCCTTTTCATTATTATTGTCGGGAATTGGAACTCTTCTCAAACAAACACATTTGCGCTGAACTCCAGCTAGGCACAATGAGTATTTGATGTGCGGAGAAGCTGCTTATTATGTCACTAGTACACCAGCTTACTCTGTCTATTTAATGTTTTTATGGGGATTTGTATTTCTTCTGTCAGTTTTCCGCTAGTCTGACATTTTCAAGGAAATATCCTGCAACTAAACAGCTGTCTGCTTGAGCTTGTAAGTAATTGCAGAGGGAGGGGAAAAAAGTCATTTATGGCTGTCTCTGTCATTTCTTGCTTTAATGAGGACTAAATTGATAGATTAAACAGATCAGCCTGAGAACTAGTTTGAAAGCTATCTCAGAATGCTGCAATGGCCACTACAGGTGGCTTTTGGGAGAGGATTAGCTAAAATCACTAAGTGATGGATCTATCTGTAGCTCTTGGCTATGGTGGTGAAGAACTGAGAATACACATTCAAAAGCACTACCATTTGTCTACTCAATGAAGGTGCAAGCAACTGATATTAGTCTTCTGCACTGTATGCTGCATTTAAACTTCCCAGGAGGTTCAATTAAATGTTGAAATTAAAAGTGCTGAGCTGGAAAGATTATTAGTTTGATCTAGGGAAGCATCCCCTCCAATCAGCATCTGATTTTCCTCCTTTATTCTCAGGGTGCTTAACAATGACACACTGGTAAGAGTATAGAGAAGAACAAGGAGGATTAGGGGGCTAGAGGCTAAAAGGTATGAAGAACAACTGTAAGAATTGGGTGTGTCTAGACTAGTGAAAAGAAGGATTAGGGATGACATGATCGTAGTATTCCAATATTCAAGGGGCTGCCACAAAGTAGAGGGGTCAACCTATTTGTCAAAGCACCAGAAGGCAAGACAAGAAACAGTGGATGGAAACTCATCAAGGAGAGGAGCAGCCTATAGCTAAGGATAAATTTTATAATGGTGAGAACAATTAACTAGTGGAACGAGTTGCCTTCAGAAGTTGTGGGTGCCCCATTGCTGGAGGCTTTTAAGAAGATTCTGGAGAGCCACTTGTCTCAAATGGTATAGGGTCTCCTGTCCTTGCAGAGGTTTGGACTAGAAGACCTGCAAGGTCCCTTCCAACTCTGTTATTCTATGTTCTAATGTCTTTTGAAATACCTTGATGATACATTGAAGCATAGTATATTTTTAGATGTAGAAAACAATACTCATGCTGGACCTGTTTTCTCTCACCCACTGCCCTTGACTTTCTACACTTTCCAATCTGTAAAAGCCTTAATTGGAGGAGTTTCTTAATGATGTTTCCTTTTAATTGAAGTGTGAGAAATTATTGAGACTGGAGACTGTTGCAGACGTAATCATATATTGAAGTAAAAAGCATTCCTGCACACCAAGATGTTGGTGATCTCCTTACAAGTAAATCGTTGTAAAAACACCAACTAGGTTCAAGAAAGAAAAAAAAAATCCTTTTAACTAATCATCAAAAGCCAATTATCTTTTATCAAATACAATGAAATCTGCTAGGAACAATATAGAATTTTCCTGCAAAGCATGTGCATGGTGTATTTTCCCCCTCCTAAGTCAGCCAAATGGGAGCTTTTGTTTAAATAAGACAATGACCTGCCAAGTTAGAACAATGCATAAAACTGGGCATAATATCTGCATGTTCTATCCTTGATTAAATAACCAGCAACTCTCTCCAAACTTCACATGCAAAAGGCAACGGATGAGGTCACAAGTCAAAGGCCAAACAGAAATGGGAAGATACCACCAGGGTGCCATAAAATAATAATAATAATAATAATAATAATAATAATAATAATAATAATAATAATAATAATAATAATAATAATAATAATAATAATAATAATGTTGGAAGGGACCTTGGAGGTCATCTAGTCGAACCCCCTGCTCAGGCAGGAAACCCTATACCATTTCAGACAAATGGCTGTCCAGTCTCTTCTTAAAAACTTCCAGTGTTGGAGCATTCACTGCTTCTGGAGGCAGGTTGTTCCACTGGTTAATTGTTCTGTCAGGAAGTTTCTCCTTAGTTCTAGGTTGCTTCTCTCCTTGACTAGTTTCCATCCGTTGCTTCTTGTCCTGCTTTCAGGTGCTTTGGAGAATAGCTTGACTCCCTCTTCTTTGGGGCAGCCCCTGAGATATTGGAACACTGCTATCATGTCACCCCTCACCCTTCTCTTCATTAAACTAGACATACCCAATTCCAGCAACCGTTCCTTATATGTTTTAGTCTCCAGTCCCCTAATCATCTTTGTTGCTCTTCTCTGTACCCTTTCTAGAGTCTCAACATCTTTTTTACATCGTGGTGACCAAAACTGGATGCAATATTCCAAGTGTGGCCTTACCAAGGTATTATCCCTGTTTCCTTTACATATTCAAACTTGAGTTGCATATATATTATGTTGTAGCAGCTTTTCAGAAAGAAAGAAAGAAACCCTGATGATTGGTTATCTGGTAGTACAGTGATTAGAATGCAGTATTTCAGGCTAACTCTGCCCATAGCCTAGAGTTCGATTGTGACCAGGCTCAAGGTTAACTCAGCCTCATATCCTTCCAAGTTCAGTAAAATGAGGACCCAGATTGTTGGGGGCAGTATGCTGACTCTGTAAACTACTTAAAGAGGTCTGTATAGCACTACAGTATGAAGCACTATATGTCTACATATTATCGTTATTTATCTATAAAAATGGAGCTCCCCCTTCAATCATTACTGATAGTTCAACAGCTCAGAAAGCCATGAATATTCCCCACTTTGTGCATTGCACTGTTTTAGGTTCATCATACTTTTAAAAACATAATAGGAATGATTCAATTCCTATTGAAGCATTATATATACCTACATAGTATTTATGAGTATGCACACGGTGTGACTATCTAAGAGATCACAGAAAGACTAAGTCTGTGAATTGAAAATAATGACACAAACACCAAGCACATCTGAAGTGGATCCTCCTCTTGGAAAGTGAAAGTATCATATGCTTGAGTATTAATTAACATGAGAAAATAAACAAATGGCTGTAAATTGCTTTTCTGAACAGCACCAAAGGCAATTTGTAATTTCTAAATACAAATTTAGAACCATCGGGGTTTTTTTTTGCTCTAGGTGCTTATTTAAAGTTTTGCTTAAGAAGAAGAAGAAGCTTACAACCACATTTACATCTTGGCAGGACAGAATGAAATTTGCAAAGTTGTTCCCAGAAGAAGGCAATGACGAACACTTCCGTACTATTGACAAGAAGAAGGGGGGGGGAAATGCACGGTTGTGTTTGTGTAGTTAACAGGAGCTGAGCTTACCTTGAAGGTACTTTTACTCCTCTAATGAAGCTTAGTAAAAATGGTTTGTATGTACAACAAACAAGGGAGGGTTTTTTCTTTTTTCTTTTTTTTTAAAAACCACTTTATGAGACATCTTTTTTTTAAAAAAATGGGATTTGAGTTTTCCGTGTATGATTCTGCAGAGAAGATAAATTTTTTTACGAAAATGGGATGCATCACAGGGATGCCTGTAAGAAAGAAATCTGTACTTTTTTGAGAAAGACAGATGCTCAGGGAACTATATATGTAGAGAGAAACTGTTCAAACCTGTCTTCGTTTGCTTTCTGCTCCTTAGACATCTAACTCAAAGTGCCAATCTTTGATGGCACGGATGAGTAGCACTTTCCTGGGGGGTGGGGGGGAAGGAGAGAGAAAAATATATAGTGTAGAAGCACGATATACCAAGTATAAAATACTGCAGGGGAAATCTTTACAGTCAGAGCTATTTAAATAATGAATACCCTTGTCATCATATTCCCTCTTGGGTTTCTGATTTTGTTTTCAACAGTGGGTGTCCAATATATACATGCTTGCAAAAGAACCACTGATATTTTTCCCCTAAAGATTCCCCTAAATGAAGGACAGAGCAGGCAATTCCTGCTCCCTACTTCCTAATATAGTCTTTTAAAGGAGATTTTGGAGAGGAATAACACCTGTCTAGGGACCTCCTACCCCTTTGACTTTTGAAGTTGGTCAGAATCTGTGGGTGCAGTCGGTTTTACCTTTAGACTGTTTGGGGTCAAAGCACCACTTTCCACTGATGGAGCTGAAGTTTTATTTATTTTATTTTTATTTTATTACATTTATATACCGCCCATTCCCGAAGGACTCAGGGCGGTTTACAGGGTGATAAAAAAACCAAGATACAAAAGTTAAAAACAAATTTTAAAAAGTTCTCAGAAGATTCTCAGAATCCTTCGGATGCTGATGCTTTCCCTGGTGTAAGGTTCTGTGAAATTTAATAAATGTAGATGAGAAATGCACAACTTTCACGTGTATGCTGTGTCTGACCCCCCCCCCCCCACTCCTCTATAGCTCTCAAACCCTCTGGAAACTGAGCGGAGGATTTTTAGTGACAAACTGTCGAGAAACCATAGTGCATATCCCTGCCCACACTTGAATATCCACAAAACACCCTCAAAGTCTTGCCCACCAAAAAAAAAAGAGAAAAAAAATGCTTGTAGAAGTTTCCATTATCATCTTTCAGGAGATCTCAAGCATCATTTTTTTTGGCTTGGTTGTCAATTTTGGCCATCAGAAAATGAGTGAGACTGACTGGGCTGCCTTTAAAGGAAAATCATCTGAAGAAGATGTCAGATGATTATTTATTTATGTATTTATTAAACAAATTTATATAGCCACCCTTCTCAGCAAAAGTGACTCTGGGCTGCTCACAACGGTCAGATAATACACAACAATAAAAACGTCAAATATATATATATATATATATATATATATATATATATATATATATATATATATATATACATATATATAAAATCCATATTAATAAATTTCATACGAGTGAAAGATACAATCCCGAAAGAGGGAAATAAAAACGGCTATCTCAGCAATGGAGCCTTTTAAGCAAATCTCCTAGTTGCACAGTGCAAGTGTAACATGTGCTGTTCTAGGAGTGTGTATAACTGAACCCATTGCTGCATTCTGTACCAATTGTAGTTTCAGGATATTCTTCAAGTATGGCCCTTTGTAGAGTGCACTGCATAGTCCAATCTGGAGGTGACCAGAGAATAAAAGCAGGGCTTGCTGATCCCAAAACCTCCAAAACTGGAGCACAAGACAAAGCTGTGCAAAGGTCCTCCTAGTCATGACTGCCACCTGCTCCTTGACAGGAGTTGTGAGTCTAGGAGGACCTCCAGATTGCAACGCCGCATCTATTTGGGCTTGTGCAACTCTGTACGCCTCCAACCCAAAGCCACTCAGTCTTGCCAGCATTCAGATGGATCCTGTTTTTTCCCCCCCATCCAGACCCTCACAGTTTCCAGACACCAGGATAAGATATCCATAGTATCACTTAAATTGCCAGGAGTGGAAATATATAATTGGGTATCATCATCAGCACACTAATGATACCTCATCCCTTGGTGATGGGTGATTCAACCAGTGGCCTCATGTCCTACCAATGAGGACAATTAACCAGTGGAACAGCTTGCTGTGAGAAGTTGTAGGTGCTTCATCACTAGAGGTTTTTAAGAAGAGACTGGACAGTCACTTGTCTGAAATGGTATAAGGTTGAGCAAGATCCAAGGTCCCTCCTAGCTCTATTCTGATTGATTGAGTGAGTGATGTTAAAAAGGATTGTAATCAACAGTCCAGCATCCAATGTGGGGGATGGAGGTCATATCCACCAATGCATCCAGTATTTCTCTTTACAGCCATCTGACTTTATCAAAAAGCTTTCCTATAGAGAATACCCTGTCATGTACTATAATGTAAATAACAGAGAGATGGCACAGGTTTTCATTTTTCTGAATATACTGAGTTGTCAGGTATGCTGAATACACAGCAAACGACCTATCTGAAGTCAGAATTAAGTTGGTTGATATTCATTTATGACTGCATGATGCAATTACTGGGAATATCTACAGTGCAAGATGGCCTAGCAAAGACTGTTTGTCATCAGATTTGACTGAAAAACAGATCAGATAATATATTTTCCCTTAGCTCTCTGAGGGATTCTCACAGCTCTGTCTTCAGCCTGAAAAGCCTGACACCATCAAGTTTTGTTTTTATAGAGAATGCCAATCATCCACATTTCAGCAATCTTTTTACTTCCCCCTTTTTTTTCCTCACTAAGAGTTGAATGTTTCTTAAAGTTGACTTTGATATCAAGAGGGAAAACAGTAATTTAAACAATCCATTTCTTACAAAAGAGGAAATTTCCTTTTTTATACACACGCATATGTGTTTTACAAGCTATTTTAATATACATTAGTCAACTGATGTTTCAAAAGGGGAAATGGAAAAAGTTTGTGAAGTGTTACTGCATGCCTTTCATGATAAATTTCACAGTATTTAATATATCTAATCTACAGTATTGCTATGACACTCATCTGTGGGAGAAGAAGAGACAAAGTGTGGGGGTAGAGCCAAGACAGGAATTAGCCTGGAATCATTAAGTTCCCACAAGTCCAGCCTCTCCCCCTGAATTCTATTAATGCTGAACAGTGGTTGACTACTGTAGTTTCTTGTGTATAGGCATAAGCAATAAATCAGCTTAATTGCAATTTAATGAACAGTTTTGATTCTTTGCACCTGACATGCCCTATAGAGCATTCTCCCCTTGCCAAAAAAAAAAAAAAAGAGGTTAGCTCTGTCCCTACTATATTTCTGGATGTCATGAGTGGAATCACAGAGAACCAGAATTATACTTAGATAGATCCGTTATCCTCTTTATCTGGTTTTCCATTTTTTATTATTATTATTATTATTATTATTATTATTATTATTATTATTAATAATAATAATAATAATAATAATAATAATAATAATAATAATAATAATAATAATAATAATAATAATAATAATAATAATAATAATAAAATAATAATTTAATTTTTATACCGCCCTTCTCCCGAAGGACTCAGGGCGGTGTACAGGGCAATACAATAAAATACAATATATAAAAGTTAAAAAATATTAAATACTACAGCCCAATTCAATAAGTTAATACAATAGCGTTAAAATACCCCTAAACCCATCAGACCAGGCCGGCTTGTTCAAATAAATATGTTTTTAGGTCACGTCGGAAGGAGCGAAGGTCGGGAGCCATCCGGAGCTCCACCGGTAAACGGTTCCAAAGGTCTGGCGCGCCCACAGGTTCTGCCCATGTTTATTAGTAAAGTAATAATTGATTCCTATGTTAATGTATTTATATGTAGCTGTAGCTTTTTAATTGTATGTCACCCAGACTCATAGAATTAAAGATGGGCAGCCGTATAATATGGTCAATAATGATATCATCATCTGCTAAAAGAAAACATGACCAGAAAGAGCCATTATCTTAGTGCTCTGTGAATGGCCAATCTAGGACTTATAGAGAGTCAACTAGGGGATGCCTAGCTGTCAGAAGTGAGCAGAATTGCTCAATAAGACTGGATCCTTCCTTCCTTCCTTCTTCCTCCCTCCCTCCCTCCCTCCCTCCCTCCCTTCCTTCCTTCCCAATCTCATCTTTCTTTCTTTCTTTCTTTCTTTCTTTCTTTCTTTCTTTCTTTCTTTCTTTCTTTCCCTTTCTCTCTCTCTCTCTCTCTCTTTCTTCACTCACTCGCTTACTCACTCACTCACTGACCTTCTGAGTTTTCCTTTTTATCATTTTTGTACATGTACTTAAAGCTATTTAGGGTCAGGTTTCAACAAGAATGGTTTAAGCTGCTTTGGAGCTAAGGAAAATAGACTTTAGGCCCATATGTAGTTCAGGGACTAGGTATTGGGAGATAAAGCTCAGAGTGGGAAGCCGAAAGAACCTCAAAATAAGACAGTTACAAATCAGTTGCATATTATTGCCAAGAAAGCAAGAATCAACATGAACTCAGAGGAGTCTTTCCTCCACCACCACCCCTTACCTAATCTGGCATTACCGTGTTTTAAGAAACAGGGTTAGACTGAGTCATTAGGAGCTCTTGATTATTGTACTTTGTACTTAAAGCCAGCTTAATAGAGCAGCGGTTGAATGATTAAATATAACGATTGATGTTTGTCATTGTTTGTCTTTTGTCACACTTAGATGTGCAGATGCATTATATCTTAATACCTGATAAATGACTAGCTGCCTTTAATTGTTTATGGAAATAATTAAGGTGTTTCAAGAACAAAAGTGGTATTTATGTTTAAGCTTCTTATTGCTTAAACTACCCCTTTCCGTTGAAAACTTCCTTGCAATTAAATGGCAGAGAAAGACAGGGGGAGGTGGGTTTGTTTATTTATTTATTTATTTATTATTTATTTCAAACTGATATAGCAGCTTGAATCTTATTTCATTCTGTGCTGTTTCATTGTTTGAGCTTCTAAAGAACAAATTACCAACCAGGATCCTAAATCTGAATCGGATGTCAGGCTCATTCCATCTTTGCCAAAGAAAATTATCAACAGAAAGTAATCCCTCAAGAAGCATTGTGGAATAATGATTTTTTTTTTTTGCATAATGCTTAAATCCTATTTCCTTCCCTCCTCCAGGGATCTTAAGAATGATACAGAGAGTCCATCTTCTCAATTCTATAACAATTAAATAGCAAAAAGGAATGGAAATGTGATGAAAAATCATACATTGGGCTTCGTGACTAAATTGGAATAAGAAGCGGAGTCTCCTGTATCCTCCATGGGCACTAAAGCTCTTACATTTTGTGACTAGTCGCATAAAGTTGGAAAATAAGTTCTATGAAGGATTCCAAAACTTCTCTTGAAAGGTAGTAAGATGGGATCCCAAAGGTGCATTTTTCAATGCAACTGGACTTTCTTGTGTTTCTTTTGAAGACATTTCACTTCTCATCCAAGAAGCTTCTTCAGCTCTGACTGGATGGTGGGGAGTGGAAGTTCATCTAGTCAGAGCTGAAGAAGCTTCTTGGATGAGAAGTGAAACGTCTTCAAAAGAAACACAAGAAAGTCCAGGTGCCTCTTGAAAAAAGCAACTTTGGGAGAACCATACCTGGACAACTGAGAATCTCCATAGACAGTAGGATGGGATGTTTTCTAGAGACGAGATGTTCATATTTGCAGGACCGTCTGCTGCCAGGAACGACTGCCCATCGCCCTGTGTGCTCACACAGGGAGGGCCTCCTCAGGGTGCCGTCGGCCAGACAATGTCGACTGGCGACCCCCAGGGGGAGGGCCTTCTCTGTGGGGGCACCTGCCCTTTGGAATCAACTCCCCTTGGAGCTCCGGATGGCCCCGGATCTCTGTTCCTTTCATCGTGAACTTAAAACATGGCTTTTTCAACAGGCCGACCTGGACTGATGGAAGGGAGGTTTTCTTAATTTTATTTTATTGTGTTTTTAATTGGACTATTTATGGGATAATTTGATTTAATACCTTTTAATGTCTGTATGTTTAATGTTTAATGTTCTGCCAACCTAGCACATCTGCCAACCTAGCAGTTCGAAAGCACATAAAAATGCAAGTAGAAAAATAGGGACCACTACAGTGGGAAGGTAACAGCGTTCTGTGCTAGTCATGCCGGCCACATGACCACGGAGACGTCCTCGGACAAGCGCTGGCTCTTCGGCTTTGAAACGGAGATGAGCACTGGCCCCTAGAGTCAGAAACGACTAGCACGCATGTGCGTGGGAAACTTTACCTTTACCTAATGTTTTTATTTTGTGTTTTTATCGTTGTTAGCTGCCCTGAGTCCTTTGGGAGATAGGGCGGCATACAAATCCCATAAAAAAAAAATATCAGAGGAACATATAACTCGAATACAAGTTATACCACCGGTCAGCCTCCTCCCTGATCTTTTAGGCTTCAGATCAATCCCAAGGGAAAATATTACGGGATATCTCATAATCAGGAAAGAAGAGAAGCTGGGAAAGCTGGAGTAGGATGGGGAAAATATGTGAAATTGTACTATCCATAGTACATGACAGACATAAAATCAGCTCAAAAACACATAACAAACTCTTAAGGAATGAGGTAGAGACACTGAAAGCCACTGGGAAATTGGAGCACAGATTTTTGCCACAGTTTTATTTTCTGCATACGGCATCAGGGTGTCGTATAAGAAATAATGAATGGAGGTGGGAGAATTCTCCAAGTGACTGAGCCAGCTGCAGAAACTCTGATAAGGACAGTCAGGCTCTCACAGGGAAAGTCTGCAGGGACAGCCAAATGTGTGATTAGTCCTTCAGTTCCCACTGCAAAGAAGCCACCACTTCCATTCCAGGAGAACCTAATGAAGTTTTATGATTATTACTTTTTTGCTTGACCTATCCTGGACAACTTGTGCTAACTCAGTCAGACCACCATAAATCACTGCAAGACTGCAGTTCTATCTATGTTGGTTCAAAAATAGGTTTCAAAGTGAAGGTGGCTTGCTTACAGGATTTCAGGAATGGGGAACATCTGACCCCTTTGAAGGACATCAGAAGCAACCAGAAATGAGAAATTCACTTGTAAATGGCTGAACCATGGAGGCACAATTTCTCACTGATATTCAACAAGATACGAAACAAAATTGTACAATAGTAATTGAATAAATGGAGAACATATTAAACAAATAAAGCAAAACAATCTGACTGGAGACATATAATTTTCCTCCAGTTTCATGTTCAGTACACTACAACTATTGAATCCAGAAGATGTCAAATGCCAGGGTAATCAGGAGATGCAGGCAGTTCAGATGGGTATAAACATTTATTGCAAGCTTGTATGAGAATATGAACTACTAACAGCCTAAGGAAATTGGAAGTAGATAAGAATAAAGGGATGCGGTGGCTCAGTGGGTTAGGATGCTGAGCTTGTCGATCAGAAGGTCGGCAGTTTGGCGGGTCGAATCCCAAGTGCCGTGTAACAGAGTGAGCACCTGTTACTCGTCCCAGCTTCTGCCAACCTAGCAGTTCAAAAGCACGTAAAAATGCAAGTAGAAAAATAGGGACCACTACGGTGGGAAGGTAACAGCGTTCTGTGCGCCTTTGGCATCTAGTCATGCCGGCCACATGACCACGGAGACATCCTCGGACAAGCGCTGGCTCTTCGGCTTTGAAATGGAGATGAGCACCGGCCCCTAGAGTCGGAAACGACTAGCACGCATGTGCGGGGGAACCTTTACCTTTACCTTTAAGAATACAAGGAATTCAAGGTTGTTTGGACTTAGTTCTCTTGTGGGCGCAAAGGGACTCATGACTGTTGATGTGTTTGACCCTTTCCTTGGGCTCATCATGGTCATCTCCTATGGATGGATTATACACTCCCAGATCTCCCTCCATAAGTTTTCAATGTCAGCTTCTATCATCTCTCTCTCTCTCCCTCTCTCTCTCATCTAACAATCTCTCTATATCATCATCTTTTTCTTTTAGAGAACTCCTATTATCTATCTATCTATCTATCTATCTATCTATCTATCTATCTATCTATCTATCTATCATTTAACCATTTTATATATCATCTCTTTCTTTTAGAGAACTTCTATTATCTATCTATCTATCTATCTATCTATCTATCTATCTATCTATCTATCTATCTATCTATCATCTAGCCATCTCTATATATCATCATCTTTCTTTTAGAGAACTCCTATTATCTGTCTGTCTGTCTGTCTGTCTGTCTATCTATCTGTCATCTAACCATCTCTATATATCATCCTTTCTTTTAGAGAACTCCTATTATCCATCTAAAATGCCTAAAACTGGATTACTAATATTGACAGTTAAAGAGATTAGATTTATATTGACCCACATGTTCTTAATAGTGACATGCAAAAAATAAATGTAGTTAATACACAGCCAATTTGATTCTGCTAAGAAGTTGAAAAGTTAACATGAATTGGGCCTGCTTCATCCATCCATTCAATGTTTACTTCCAAAACTAATGTTTCTTTTTTTATAAGACCAATAATCTTGTGCTGCTTTGATATCACATTTTATCACAGAAGTTAGCTTTCATTTTAAATAATTTCTCATAGGCTGCTGTATTGGCTTCTGAGTCTAACAATGTTGATTAGCATCATAATTCCATCCATTGCTTCATCCACACCTCCTCCTTAATATATGCTTTTCCACTAGTGATCAATGATGAGTGTAAGCAGTAATTTTAGCAAACAAGATAGGGGTTTTTTATTGTAAGGATCTGACTTTGGCTCACTGTAATTAAATTTATATCTGTTTGCTATATCTAAATATCTGATTGATCACATATCATGAACTCTCAACAAATATGTTTATAGATTTTCTCCATGACAATCTCTCTTTGTATTGGTTCTTCAGATCTTCCAGTCGTGCACCCATTACCATTATTACTGAATTTATCCACCTTGCTGCTGGTCAACCTCCTCTCTTTCCACACACACACACACACACACACACACACACACACACACACACACACACACACACAAAGACACACACACATTCTCTTCTAAGAGATACATTTTAGGAAGAAATAATAAAGGATCCATGGTGGCACAGTGTTTAGAATGCAGTATTGCAGGCTAACTTTGCATTTCCATGCCAGGAGTTCAATCCTGACAAGCTTATGGTTGACTCAGCCTTCCATCCTTCTGAGGTTAGTAAAATGAAGACCCAGATTGTTGGGACAATGTGCTGGGGTTTCTAAACCACTCAGATCAATCTAAAGCACTATGGAGTGGTATATAAGTGCTATTGCTATAGTAAATACTTTACTGTCTTTAAATGTTGCTAAAAGTTACTAAAGCACCTTTAAAAAAATGCCTACTTTAGCCTGAACTGCAGAACAGGTTGCAAGTCGAACAGAGGAAGCCAAGGCATTCATAATTGACTTGTGGATAAAATAGCAGTCTCTTATTGGGAACCGTTATTGCATCTAGAATGGATACTCCTTTTTGTATTCAAAAACAAAAGCAAAAATAGACAAACGGCAGTGTAAAGTAATGATCCATAAGGATCAACTTGTCAAAAGAAAAGCTAATAGTAAGATCCAGTGTATAATGTTTGAGCTGCCTTACTGTCCCGCTGGGGATAATTAGTTCAGCAAGAGCAATAAACTACCACAAGACAACAGTGTCCTTCCTATCTTACCCTAATGGCAGTTTCTTGAGATCAGGATTTTTTTTCCCTGTAGCATCTGAAGAATGGGACAATTTAATGCTAGTAATAAATTAATCTAAAGACAGAAACAAATGCATCATGCTGGGTTATTTGATACCAGAAGCTTATTGATATCGATGTGCATAGGGATTCCCAAGTTTAAGCTGTCGGATCTCCCCTGGAATTCTATTTTTCTAATTTAAACCAATAAAAGGAAAACTGAAATACTGATTTTTTTTTCTTTATTTCCAAGTCATGAGCCTTGGTGGAGCAGTGGGCTAATGCCTCCTTAAGTAACACCAGCTGCCTGCAATTAGTGCAGGTTCGCATCCCACCAGGCTCAAGGTTGACTCAGCCTTCCATCCTTCCGAGGTAGGTAAAATGAGGACCCAGATTGTTGGGGGCAATAAGCTGACTTTGTAATAATGCCACTTGGCAGGGGCCGAAAGCTCTAATAAGCAGGCATATGCATAGAATGAAGGCTATTGCTAAGCACATTGATTTGTGCTTTAAATTGTAAGCCGCCCTGAGTCTTTGGAGAAGGGCGGGATATAAATGGGATTAAAATAAAAAATAAATAAATAAATCTGTTTGCTACATTCAGAAGGTTCCACAGGCAGGCTTAGAAATAAATTTAGAATCAACTCCCTGAGTTGAAAGTGGCCGTTTAAGCCATCAGATGCTCAGCATAAGTAGCCAAATGAAAACATTTCATACAGTTGGCTGACCAGCCTCAGTATGAATACATTTAAAGAAGGAAGCTCACTATACTTCTGAGTAATCCACCACTAAATTGCTGTTACTGTTAGGAAGTAATACCTGCATATAATAGGAATCTACCTTCCTATAACTTAAATATATCCGTTGATTCTGAACACTCTGGAATTCAATAAACAGACAAACAAGCAAAAAAAAAACACAAAACAGATCTTGCTCTCTTCTATGTGTCACACTTTGGGATATATGGAGAATGGCCAGTGGTTGCTAGGAGTCGGAAATGACTGGTGAGCAACTAATCAATGCTGCATCTCAAAGTTAGGAGCAGAGAGGTGTTTGAGACAAACAAATAATAATAAAAAACCATCCTACTCTGCTTTTACAGTTTACATCTCACGTTAATGAAAAACAAAATCCCAATATTCAGTGAAAAGCAAAACTTTCCTTGTTCTGCCTTCTCACCTTCTGATGTGAACTCTAGTAAACAAACATGCTTCTCTTTGCAGCTCAACACCTCGGCCACCTCTTGGAGCAGTCTATCAGCTGCTCCAAGCCTGATCATAAAGTGATATTCTTCCACCCACAATCTGAGGAAAGGAGCGGGTTAGCCAGGAAAGTGAGAGAGAAACTGCCAATTTAAATGGTGGCTCTAGTTTTATTTTTTGTTGTTGTTTTTTTAAAGAGATTTTGACAAAAAGGAACAGAGCAGTGGGAGGAAGAGGTGATGAGAAAGTGAACCAGTGCAAAAGTCTGGGCCAAAGAGAGAATTACATTTGGAATCATAATACATGTATAGAGAGCCATGAAATAAATTTACAGAAATAAGATGGTATCCGTTTGACTGTGAGTCAGTCTGGTGTGGTGGTTAAGGCATCAGGCAGGAAACCAGCAGACCGTGAGTTTTAATCCTATCTTAGGCATGAGGCCAACAGGGTGACCTTGGGCCAGTCACTCTCTGCTAGCCCTGGAAGATGGCAGTTCAAACTATTTCTGATAAAGCTACCAAGGGTCTAGCAAGAATAACAGAGTGGAAAGGGACCTTGGAGGTCTTATAGTCCAAACTCCTGTCCAAGCAGGAAACCCTATGCCATTTCAGACAAATGGCTGTCCAATCTCTTCTTAAAAACCTCCAGTGTTGGAGCATCCATAACTTCTGAAGGCAAGCCATTCCATTGATTAATTGTTCTGTCAGGAAATGTCTCCTTAGTTCTAGGTTGCTTCTCTCCTTGATTAGTTTCTCGTCCTGCCTTGGAGAATAGGTTGACCCCTTCTTCTTTGTGGCAGCCTCTTAGATATTGGAACACTGCTATCACGTCATGTCCTAGTCGTTCTTTTCATTAAACTAGACATACCTAATTCCTTCAATCATTCATTGTATGTTTTAGTCCAGGCAGCTGCTAAGAGTTAACACTCTGTTTGCATTTCTGAGCATCCATCTAGGTGAAATCTCAAAGAGCCTTGGTGGAGCAATGGGCTAATGCCTTCTTAAGTAACACCAGCTGCCTGCAATTATTGCAGGTTCGCATCCCACCAGGCTCAAGGTTGACTCAGCCTTCCATCCTTCCGAGGTAGGTAAAATGAGGACCCAGATTGTTGGGGGCAATTAAGCTGACTTTGTAATAATGCCGCTTGGGGTGTGTGAAAGCCCTAATAAGCAGGCATATACATAGAATGAAGGCTACTGCTAAGCTTGTAAGCCGCCCTGAGTCTTCGGAGAAGGGCGGGATATAAATGTAATAAAAATAAAAATAAATAAAATAACATAAAATAAAGGAAGCAATTCATAGCTTCTATCTGCCGGTCTATAAAAAGCTGTTCCTAAAAGACTTTGCTTTTCAGTACAATTTAACTATGACTTAACACCACCATTTTATCTTTTCCTTGTGTGGAAAACTAACAGAAACCACCTTGAAAATCTGCAGTATTCCCCTGAATTTTAGCTATGAAAACTTGGGGCTCCTCTGGGGTTTGCATAAATAGGGTTGTCTATCTGTGAAATAATTAGTGTTTGGTGACCCATGTTTAAGTTCTCTTGTAACTCCAGGATTCAATTGATTAGATGGAGGAAGGTTTGAAGGCATATGCATTTGATAATTGTTTCCCCTATGTGTACACATACAAGAAGGGCAGTTTGGTCTAGTGGTTAAGGTGCCATCCTAGAAACTGGGAGAGCATGGGATCTACCCTCATATTGGGGGACCTTGGAGACTTTGGGGCCAGTTTCTCTTTCTCAAGTCTAGGAAGAAGGCAATGAAAACCACTTCAGAAATTGTGTCATGAAAACTGCAGGGAGTCATTCAGGCAGTTTAATAGGAGTTAAAAATGAGGACCTAGATTGTTGGGGGCAATATGCTGACATTGTAAACTACTCAGAGAGTGCTGTACAACCCTGTGGGGCAGTATATAAGTCTAAGTAGCATTTCTATTGCTATTATGAATCAGTGAAGTGTGACAGAAACCAGGAGACCATGAGTTGTAGTCTTGCCTAGAAAGCTAGGCAACGGGGTGATCTTGGCTCAATCTCTCTCTCTCTCTCTCTCTCGGCCCTAGAAATGAGGAAGTGGCAAACCACTTCTGAAATCTTGCTAAGGAAGCTGAAAGGACTTGTTCAAGCAATCACAAGGAGTCAAAAATTCAAGCTGAGTTTGATTATACTGCAAAGGAGAGGTAGACATTTTAGTCGAGCAAAGAAGATGCTTTTCTTGAGGGCCCATTGGGTAGAAGGTCGGGATATGAATCCGCAATCAGATTTATAATCTGATGAAATATAGTTTACATAACATTTACCTGACCTTGCTGGATAAAGTTGTCTCAGATTGCAATTGGATTTCGATAAGGACTGGAAAACACATCTTGCAGGCCAATCAGAACTTCAAATGAGAAGTTTGTAACGTATTGATAGCAAAGAAGGTCAGCCTGAAGAAAATTAAGACACATACCACAACCAAGAAAAACTAATAAAAAAAAGAGAAAATTTTTGGAAACTTGGGGATGTACCACTAACTCTAAATTACATCACCCCAGTTTGGTAGTCACTTGGCAGCAACTAATAATTGACGTGGTTTCAGTGGATCACAGAACAGCATCTTGGAGTCTCTTTGATTGTATACATTGCCCATTACAGAGCTTCAAAATGAAACTGCAAAGAACCCCTTTTAAAAAAATGTATCAGAGTATAATATCAAAGCCAGGTGAAGAGGAACCTGAGATTTAAGATAAAGGCAAAGACAGCATTCTCCTTGTGATTCTACGTGGGCATTTCCCTCTGCATGATTAGAGAAAATGTGTTAGAGATAAGCAAGCAATGCATGCTTGCCAACAGTCCTTGAAACTCAACATCATTTCAAATGCTCACTTACTTGTGCAAAGGAACTATGTTTTCAAATCAGAAGCCTATTTTATATTATGAAAGGATATAACTCTGTGAGACTATTAAAGGGCAGGGTCAGCCAATATTATCCTTAGGGAAATGAAAGCTAAATCAACATGTCTATCAAACTGTTGGATGAGTTTACATTTTTGTTTTAATTGTGTTCGCAGAATGCACTGAGCTACAAACTTATCAACTCATTAGTGTTAATGTAATAAATCATGGCTAAAAGGAATAAGCATTTCATGCAAGCACAGATTTTGCCTGTGAAAGGTGTTCCAAAAAGACATCTGAAGCGCTGGAGTAAGGCTTTATGATTTCCATCTGTTGAATGCAAAAAGTCCCAAGTATCTGTAAAGGTAAAGGTAAAGTTTCCCCCACACATGCGTGCTAGTCGTTTCCGATTCTAGGGGCCGGTGCTCATCTCCGTTTCAAAGCTGAAGAGCCAGCGCTTCTCCGAGGACGTCTCCGTGGTCATGTGGCCGGCATGACTAGACGCCAAAGGCACATGGAACGCTGTTACCTTCCCACCGTAGTGGTCCCTATTTTTCTACTTGCATTTTTTATGTGCTTTCGAACTGCTAGGTTGGCAGAAGCTGGGACGAGTAACAGGCGCTCACTCTGCTACGCAGCACTCGGGATTCGACCCGCCAAACTGCCGACTATCTGATCGACAAGCTCAGCATCCTAACCCACTGAGCCACCATGTCCCTTCAAGTATCTGTAGTATGGCTTAAAAAAACCTTATGGTTAGCAATCTCACAAAGTTGCTGCATATCATTATAAACAAATGTGAAGCATTACATAAGGCAGCTTCCTATATTCTTCTGTAGACCTAAATGGTTATAAAGACTGTCTTCACCATGAAGTTCATTCAGCATACTCAGCAGCTCTAATGAACTTACTGCAAAAATTCAAAAGCCCCCCCCCCCATCCTTTCCAGCTTCCACTACTCCTACAACCAAGAACAGGATTACAATGAGGGAGTCTTGGCAAAGAATATGGATCATGATTATGGAAGTGATATCTCTCTCTTGAGTGGTAAATTCAAAACTTCATTAACTTTCAATGGTCCCTCAAAGTTCTCTTAAAACTATAAAGCTTAGCAGCAAATTATGATAGTGCTAATCAAATCAAGGCAATAATAAGGAGAACAACAATAATGTTGTCACTTTGGTCTAATCCAGTGCCCCGTCCAACCTTTTGGACACCAAGGATGATTCCGGATGGCCCGGAGGGGGCGTGGTTTCATGTGCTGCCTGCATCCCATGGACGGGGCTTTGCTTCTTTGTATGGCCCAGTTTCTGGCATGCCATGGACTGGTGCCAGTCCACAGATCAGGGATTGGGGATCTCTGGTCTAATTGATAATCTAATTTATTTATTAATCTAATTTATTTATTAATCTAATTTATTTTACTATCAAAATATGGACATCCATCTCAGGAAAAGTGATTTGGGACAGTGTACAAGAATCAGATTAAAAACAAGACACCTGTAAAACACACCTGTAAAACACACATAAAAATACAAACATCGCATTACAAATTAAATACCATTAAAAGCAAAATACATAAATCCCAGGCAAAGAGGCAGTGATTTTTCCCATCTCTGTATTGCAGCTGTCTAAATATGTCCCTGATTCTCTGGGACCCCTCCAGGCCAGGTGACATAACTAGGTCTTAAGGGACTTCCAGATGCTACTGGATTATTTCTTATTAAAGAAAAAAAGATACTTTTGATTACTAGCTGAGAGTGGAAGAAAGCCAACACAACATAAGGACATATTTGAAATGCCACAATGGAATTTGCAAGCTATTGATTTGCTTTTTTTTCTTTTTGCTCTGACCTCTCTCGATCTATGATTTTATCAGTTTGACCTGCTTTAAATTAATCTGGCAGGCTAGCAGAGGGGAAAAAAGTGATGGAAAGTGGTAAGACTTTGCCCTCATAAATTTGAAATGAAGACCAGAGGCCACTTTGCTGAGTTGAGCCAATTGTGGAAATACTTGCGGGCAAGAATTGAAAGCTGGTATTCTTTATCCGAGGCAATGTCACAAAGCTTTTGAGTCTGATAAGGCTTCCCTAGACAACCAAACAGCTGGAGTAAAAGAAATATAGAGGGATGTAGAAAATAGGTGGACTGTAGTAAGGTAGGACTCAACCATGCTGTTTTTGTCAAGGAAACTGATGGGACGAAGTTTGAAATAAATCAGAAAAAAAAAACCTTATCTGTTCCTCAAGCATATCCGGAGGACAGATTTTGACAGATTTGAAGAATAACTAAAAATTTAGAATTGGCATGTCCAACCATGGTCCTCAGGCATATGTGACTGTGGACAGCTAGTAATCAGGCTCTATAAGATAATAAAACTATATTTAAAAATAAAGAAAGCTTGTCATTTGTAAACAACTATATTAAATATTTTATATGAGGCCCAAGACAATTCCTCTTCACTAAATGTGGCCCAGGCCCAGACAACCATGACCTAGAAGTACCCTTGAGTTCAGGTAGATGTTGTTGCCTAAGTAAGGCCCAGATGAAACAAGAAACAATACTTACTATACTCTTTCGGTCCAGGAGAATCAACTATCTCCTTTGATTATTCCATCTGTTCATTCCCTTTTTCTCCAAAGACGATTTTTCAGAACAAGGTATTGTGGGGCCAATAGGGTTGATCAAAGGTATTCAAGGCCTCTGGAGGAGATATTTTCAATTCAACAGAAAGAAAGCTGAGATCTCAACAAATTCTGGGTTTTGTGAAGTTCAGAGGTTTTGTGCACAGTCATTTAGTAAGTCTGTCAAGAGACTTCTTGTTTGCAGAAACATATTCACACAAGAGTAACATTGTCCATATGACTAGAAACTCTGCAAAATATTTTCTTACAAATTTTTGATCTTGAGCCCTGGTCTCCTAATTGGTGAATTGATGTCTCTTACTTTTTAGATGTTGGCTATGTCCATTCAGCTGCTTCTGAAAGAGATCATTGGTCTATCTGTCTCATTTTTAGCTACATTTGCTTTCTGTAGCTTCCCATGTGAGATGGTATCATAGCTACACTTGTAGACCAGATGTTTACTTATTGTATGAAAGATCAACATTAAATTCCTCCTGCAGTAGACTACCTGTTGTTCCAAATCCTTATATTTGTTGTTCATGCTAATATTAATTTTAATATACAGAGAAATTATTGATGATACAAGTTCCTAAATAAATATATCAAGAGGTTAATTGGCAGGTTAACAATGTAAAAATGCTCTGATGATTTGCAGTTGGGAGAATTTAGGTTACCCGTCAAATCAGCAGTTCACTTCCATAAAAAGCAATTCATGAATTTTAGCGACTTTTTGTTAAATACTTTTTTTTTGTTCGTTGGAACAACAAGGACAACAACAAAGAACTAGATTGAACTGGGGGAAAAAACCAATATGAAATATGGGTTAGTTATATAAGGACATCTTTCAAAACTGTGCAATATAAGAGCAGCATCTGTATACAATGATTTTAATCATAAGCAATGCTGGGAAAAATTGAGGGCAATAGAAGAAGGGGACGACAGAGAATGAGGAGGCTGGATGGAGTCACTGAAGCAGTAGGCGTGAGCTTAAATGGACTCCAAAAGATGGTAGAGGACAGGAAGGCCTGGAGGAACGTTGTCCATGGGGTCGCGATGGGTCGGACACAACTTCACAACTAACAACAACAAAATACGTCAGGACTTGAGTCACAAAAATGCAAATAATCTCTAGAGGTCAGCAAAGAAATACACAAAACTCTTCTTTGTTGGCATCTTAGTGGCCATGAAAATCACTTTCCTGTAATGATTAACATGCTGTACTAGAAGCCACTGAGTTCTAGTCCTGCCCAGCTGAGTGATTTTGGAACAGTCCCTCTCAGCCCTAGGAAGAAGCATGCCAGGACAAACCACTCTGAACATCTTGCGAAGAAAAAAAATACCAACTCATATGAGGCAAGTTAAATGAATCTTACTTCTTTTCTTTTTCTTTGCTGTGTTCCAACTTTTTCTTTCTTTTCTATTTTTCTCTTTGTATTAGTTTCCATTTTTCCCCTCCCACCACTGCAATTTCTGTTTATAAAACAGAAATCTAAGTCCAGGGCAGAAACATAATTTGAGAAGATGTCTCAGACTTGGCTCTCCCTGGTTTTCTTGCGGATAAAAGTAGAGAGAGGGAAGACTTGCAAGTTTCTGTTTCTGTAACTCTATAATAAAAGCAATTTTACTATTCGTAACTTTGTTTTCTTAGTCTAGTCTCCTTTGAAGAGCTGACAGATACCAAACAGGTGTAACAGTCTGTGAGAAAGGGGAGAGGAGGAGAAGGAGGAGGAGTCTAGACCAGGGGTAGGTAACCTGGTCTTTTATGACCCGTGGACTTCAACTCCCAGAATTCCTGAGCCAGCATGGCTCAGGCTGGCTCAGGAATTCTGGGAGTTGAAGTCCACGAGTCATAAAAGAGCCACGGTTACCTACCCCTGGTCTAGACAATAATCAGATAAGAGGCAGCACTCGCAGGAGAAATTGGAAGTGGCATTTTTTTCAGAAGAAATTCTACCTAGTTCCTTGGATTGTAAAGGTGAAGAGGAGAAGCAACAACTACGAATATCAACACTACCTCTGGTGTAAGTTTACAGTAACAGGGTCTTGTGAGTCTGAAAGTATTTATCTACCCCAAAGTCTCCTAATGAGTGAACCAGGGTTTCCTGAATCTTTGTCCAATGACTATTATTACACCATAATGGCTCTTGTGTATTCATATAGTGTTCCTGTCAGTATAGGTTATTAGTGTTGGGGGTTAACAGTTTCCTGTAAGGCCACTTCTCTGGATAAATTCAACATTGCTCCCTCTTATGGCTGTTATTAAGTCTACAAGACAATGCTATTGGGCCCTGGGTGTTTTCATTCACATCTCTTGATCTTCGCAATTATTTCTTAATTGTCTTTGGCACCCTACGCAAGGTCTTAACATCCATCTTACATATTTCCACGGAACAAGTAGTCGTAATTATAGCTAGCGTGATTTATAATTCAGTGTGGAGTAGAAATATATACAAAATAGCGATCATTTTCTGAGAGACCCTGAATTGTTTTCTATGTAATAAAAGAAGTTTTATAATGGAGAAACTGAGTGAACTATAGAGCCCCCTTCCATTTGCGATCTTTTAAAATCCAAATGAAACAATTAGCGGAGATAAAGATAATGTATTTGAACATTCATTAGAAGTGAAGCTAGCACAATGTGACTGCTTGGATTTTTGCTTTTTGTCTGGAGCTGCATAACCAATGAATCTTCTTTATAATAAGATTTTTTTTCCCCGTATAAGAACGTAACAAGAAAAAAATAATGCAAGAGAATATAATAAATCCCCTGGAGATTTGCCAGATTATAGGTTATTATGGTCCTTTAATAGACTATTATAGGAGATAGGACTTCATTGCTTTTCTCAACACAAAGCAAGAAGTTATCCAGTCTCTATCCATCAGATGGCAAGACACATTCTCAACTGCTATCAAAGTTTCCTGTGATCTCATCCAGAATCACATCCACCTCAGCCCGACCCTCAGCCATGCTGCCACATAGGGGCACTAGAACAATGGAAAACCCCTACTGGCTAACCACCTTCAAAGTGACCTCTATAGCTCTCCCACCACAGCTGGGAATTCATGGGAATCCTCCCTTATAGCCAACAATCTGAAAGGAATTCAAAACATGCACTTCAGATGATCCAGCCTGTGGTCCAGTCCTGAGCAACCCACTCCTCTACCAAATGAAACAACACACAACATAGCACCAACGTACAAAATTATCCCCAAACCACTGAACCAATGCTCCATGGTTCCCCAAATTTCATGACAAATGAAAGGATTGTGTTTTAAGATTTGGCAGGTAGAATATGTATTGATTGATGGGAGACACAGAGGGAGAGAGATTCTTAGTGATGCCTCACCCAAGACCAGAGATGGGACAGTGAGATTCAATGAGTTCAATCTTTTATTTGCTTTCATCTAATGGACAGAATCTTGCCAGGCTAAAGTTATAATCTTCTAAATTAGTGGTACAATCTGAGAGATTTTAGAGTGTGGTTACCTGCAACCCCCACCCCCACCCCCACGCCAATCCAGCTCAGGACTGCACAATTGTTGGTCCAGGTCTTTTTTCTGTGTTGTCAGAAACCTGTGCCACTGCTCCTGCATGTGAACATTCCTTCATAGTGTACTGAGCATATTAAAATTGATATTGTCTGCTGGTTCTTCCCATATCCTTCTTTTTGCATCTTTATCCATCTAAACAGGCTGTGTCAGATTCATAGAATAGTATCTTTTGTTTTTCCACTCAATCAGACTCCTCTCTTTCAAAAATTTTGGAGAATCTGCTGGTTGGCGTAAGACTTTGGGCTACAGTACATAGCATTCACTGTTCATCTTCTCTCTCTCTCTCTCTCTCTCTCTCTCTCTCTCTCTCTCTCTCTCTCTCTCTCTCTCTCTCTCTCTCTTCATCCTAAAAGCAGCCAGGTAGGCAAAAATAGCGTCCTATGAATGTTGATATTCCAAAAAATATGTCTGCATATTTTCAGCAAAGAGGAAAATAAAGCAGATTGGATTTTCACCAATCTGCATATTGCTAAACATGAGTAGGAAAACATCAATGTAGATATGCATAAATAGGAATAACAACATCTGTATATAAATGCAGGAGGAAAAACAAGTTTATAAAGGAAAAATGTATTTCTTATTCATTTCTGAGAAGTAAGACAGTAGTAACTGAGCAGCACATTTAAGTAGGAATGCTTTCAAGATAGCAATATGTATTATTTTGCTTAAGTTCAACATGTGGCAGCTCTATTTTTGAGAAGAATAGAGATTGCTTAGGTTAAAGAACAGAACAGAATAACAGAGTTGGAAGGGACTGTGGAGGTCTTCTAGTCCATCTTCTTGTTCAAGCAAGAGACATTATACTATTTATTTTATTTATTATTTTAATTCCATTTATATCCCGCCCTTCTCTGAAGACTCCGGGCGGCTTACAAGCTTAGCAGTAGCCTTCATTCTATATATATGCCTGCTTATTAGGGCTTTCACACACACCCCAAGCGGCATTATTACAAAGTCAGCTTAATTGCCCCCAACAATCTGGGTCCTCATTTTACCTACGTCGGAAGGATGGAAGGCTGAGTCAACCTTGAGCCTGGTGGGATGCGAACCTGCACTAATTGCAGGCAGCTGATGTTACTTAAGGAGGCATTAGCCCACTGCTCCACCAAGGCTTTCAGACAAATGGACTTCCAATCTCTTCTTATCAACCTCCCATGACGGAGCAGCTACACCTTCTGGAGGACAGCCATTCCACTGATTAATTGTTCTTGCAATCAGGAAATTTCTTGTTAGTTCTACATTGGATCTCTCTTTGATGAGTTTCAAAATGTTACTTCTTGTCCTGCCTTCAGGAGCTTTGGAGAATAGGTTGACCCCCTCTTCTTTATGGCAGTTCCCTCACATATTTTGCAAACTAGGTTACTAGATCTCTTCCCTCAAATCACGTCTCAATTTTCCATTGCTTCTGCCTTCCCTATGTAATTCTGGATGATCTTTAAAAGTTAAGCAGACCTGGATGGGGAATACCAAGAAATTTCAGACCTGCAAGCCAGACTGATTTA
Source organism: Vipera ursinii (assembly GCF_947247035.1). Lineage (NCBI taxonomy): Eukaryota > Metazoa > Chordata > Lepidosauria > Squamata > Viperidae > Vipera > Vipera ursinii. The sequence goes on from NC_139520.1 coordinate 11,086,502, forward strand.
AAAAAAAAAGTTCCAAAAGACAGCATTAACAACTGCTATAGCTATGAAGTCATGAAGGTCCAGTCAAGGTCAGCCTTAGCTATTAAGCAGAAGTAGATTTTGCCTGCCAATTTTCCTGGACAAAAAGTTGAAAGAACAGCCACTTTTCACATATTCAGAGTACTTTGTCTTCATGATTTTCCATCAACATACGTAATAAGCAGCCCCCTAGGGGCTCATTTTCATCTGCTCGTGACCAGTTGGGAAAATAATGTTTACTCCATTAAAACCAATACGCCTTACATTTATGCACACGCTCACACCTGTGGTCCACGTTTGGTTGCAGACTAGAGCAAATATATTATTGGAGCAATTGTTCATCAAGAATATTCAGACTGGGGTAGTTTAAGAAATGATGGAAGGAGGGGATGGTGAAGCATACAGAATTATGCGTGATATGGAAAATGTGGACACGGAAGATTGTTCTTTCTTTCTCCAAATAGCAGATTCCAGTAAAGGTAACTGGTCATAAAGAAGGAGATGAAAGGGAGGATTATGACAGAATACAAAATTTAATCTGTCTAGTTGATTAGGGCAATTCATGTTGGTTAAAACTATGTTGATAGAGAGATGGAGATGATGGAGGTACACACACAAATACACACTCAGGAAGAAGGAGAATATGGTTGTCAATAGCTGGATAACATGGCCATTATACCAATAGTATGCTTGAGAATGTCTCATAGGAAACTTGTTGACCTTGGGAGAATAGTACTCTGAATTCATTGTATCTTCAGTCTGATCTAACCTAGCTTATTGGTTTCATCAACTGAAGAGCTTTGGTCAGGCAGGGTGGTGGGTAAGATTTGCTTCCAGTGGAAGACAGTTGAGCTCTGTTCTTGATGACAAAAGCAAAGAGACTTTGCCCCATAACTTTATATACATAATTTTCTCCTGCATAAAAACACCTCAGGATCACAAAGTGGATCCTGAAAACCTGAAGCCTTCCATTGCAGGCAATAAAAATGGCTCTCTCTCCTTTGTGTTTTTAAGAGCAACATTAAGTATAGGAAGGTGAGGTAGGGAAGGATATCTGAAACATGTAAAATACACATTGTGGTAACTTAGTGATAATCAGCTCATGCTAAACATAGGAGGAAATGCTTGCAACTTAACATAAATCTGTTGCTGGAACAATTATAGAATGTGGGTGGATGCCTCAATAATAACTGCACAATCCTAATCAGATGGATATTCTTTGATTGGTGAAAATAGCTGTTCCCTTTAAGCTGTAATGGGGGAAAAATGAAGAGGGAAGAGAGGAATGCAAAGTATACATTTCTATTTACATTTTACATGCACAAAATCTTCAAGGAGAAGTTTATGCTATTCATTCTTTCAGATTGACAGCCAGATAATCTTCACACCGTTTTTTGACATGTGATAATCTACAGAAATATTCTGTTTTGTATTCTGTTAGCCATAACTCTATAACCTTATACATCTCCGCTTGTATTATGGGGCATGAGATCAAGTTCTGAGCAACCAGGGCCAAGTATACCTATTAGCCAAAAATTTGTTTGTTTTTAATGGTTAATAAAATCAGTCTTACAACATAGAATTATATTGTATATGTGGTATGCTAAAGGCATAGGGTGCACCAGAGGATAAATATTGTATAAGTAGAGACATAGAGGTAGCAGCATTAAACCATTACCACCACTGTCAACAGATATGTTTATCCAAAATAAAATGTTGTATGCAAAATGAAAGGAAATTGCATTTTGCTTGTGGCATACTTTTAAAATAAGCCTTATAAGCTTTTTCCATGTTTAGGAATAGTTATCCTATTTTATTAGTGCCTATGAAATTTTTGTCTTCTGCTTTCAAGATAAATCCACATAGCATAGCTTCTACAATTGGCAATATACTGAGTTGCAGGACAGATCATTTAAGGGGAAATTTAAAGTTTTTGCAAGGTCGCAGATTTAGCAGAGGGAGTTACTGAAAACTTATATCACCTGACAATCTCTCTCTCTGAAATGTCAAATATATATGTCAAATGCTTGTTAACTATTTTTAGATTACCTTGCTAGGCCCCAAACATGGGACAAATCTTTATTTCCTGTGTCAGCCTAACCTTAAGGCCATCGACAGGCAGTAGTCACACCGGTGACAGCTCATATTTGTGTAAATTTTAAATTGTTGACAAAGAATTAAGGGAGACTGATATGCATTTCAAACTTATTAGTTTTCATCGGTCAGCCATTCGAATCTCAGAAGGGTATGGCTGACCGATGAAAACTAATAAGTTTGAAATGCATATCAGTCTCCCTTAATTCTTTGTTAACAATTTAAAATTTACACACACACACACACACACATACATATATATATATATATATATATATATATATATATATATATATATATATATATATATATATATATATATATATATATATGTGCTGATGTATCACATCTTATGCACAGTTGGAAGATTTGTGCTGTGAATCCAAATGAATGTAACCAGTTGCTGGGTCAGGTATTTCTGTCCTTTAAATAGGAGCATTAATTATATCTTTTTACAGCTCATTGTTCTGTAAGTTGGCTTCATATATGCATGCACATGAAGCAATGAAGTCAGATTAAAGAAGCATTTCTAGTAGCAGTTCCAGTAATAGTTAAAAGTGATAGAGACAGCCTGTTTGAAGAACACAAGCTGGAACACTATTTGTACTACTATTACTTCTATTACTACTATTGCTGCTTTTCCATGTTGGCCTCCTATAGTACTAAAGAGGGGGAATCATAGTCTCTCTCTCTTTCAATCAATTTTATTTTAAGTGTTTCAGTAAAATTTGGCTACTTTTGCTATGAAATTCATATCCTTGCTTTAAAAAGGTAAAGGTTCCTCTGCACATGCGTGCTAGTCGTTTCTGACTCTAGGGGCCAGTGCTCATCTCCGTTTCAAAGCCGAAGAGCCAGCGCTTGTCCGAGGACGTCTCTGTGGTCATGTGGCTGGCATGACTGGACACCAAAGGCTCACGGAACGCTGTTACCTTCCCACCGTAATGGTCCCTATTTTTCTACTTGCATTTTTACGTGCTTTTGAACTGGTAGGTTGGCAGAAGCTGGGACGAGTAACAGGCGCTCACTCTGCTACGTGGCACTCGGGATTCGACCCACCAAACTGCCAAGTATCTGATCGACAAGCTCAGCATCCTAACCCACTGAGCCACCGCGTCCTTGCTTTAGTTAGGTTTAATTCTATTTTAGGGTGCATTATTTCTCCCTATTTTTTTAGAGTATGACTAGAACATTACAGAAGACAAATACATGTACAACTTGATTTTGGGTAGAGTTGGGACAACTGGATAGAGCTGGGCATTTACTGGCTGGATGCCCTTCCTTGACAAAACGTGGAGTTCACAGCAGATATTTTTTTTCTTTGTGTCCTAAGCCACCATACCCCTCAAGTAAACATATACACACAATCCACATATTTATAAATATACAATAAAAATACAATACTTCTATGGGGGAAGGCAGTGGCCTTATACCTGAAGGATGAAGACCATACAGGACAGCAAGAGTCACCTGCGTCTGTAGCATTCCTTAAGCTGGGCAGTGCTAGATGGGTGATGAGGACTTACTGTCCTCTTAGGCCTCATGTCATGACAAACAGAAATGTATAAAATCTTTGTCTAGTAACTGTCTTTTAATACTTTTTTTTATGTAGGGAGTTGAGGGAAAAGTTACCTGGGAGATTTTTTTTGTACATCTCTTTGGCAATTTTGATGAGAGCAGGAGACTTGAAAGATAGCCAGCAGGGGCTGATAAACAGAGGAGGGAAATCTGTTCAGCTTATCCTCACTTTCTCACAATTTTACCAAAATTACACAAGGGCACAAAGACCCAAAGTCAAGTGGCACAGCTGATCACTTTGCTTCACAGATCAGTTTCCAAAGGGTAATTCAATGAATTCCTTTCAATCAAATCACTCCATGCTTTCACTGAGCAAGGATCTCAGTTTGATGATCTTGGACACCCCTTCCAACTTTGATTCTATTCCATATAGGCCAATTAGCCTCATGAATTTGATACAGTTAATGGGAAAATCTGCCTACATTCAATCATGTCCCTATTCGGTTATACTCTGAATTACAAGTTGGTGGCAACTTCTGTAAACATTCTGGGGGCTACAGTTAAAACTTTGGGAGGTTGAAAGGGCCCTAGGGACAAAGACTGGGCACCTATATCTTAAAGAATCTTGATTATAATCTGCCATCCTTTCCCCCTGCCTCTTCAATCAGGACAATAGCAATTCTAGGAAGAATAGATCTGGGATTTGTCACTTGCCTCCATACAGATGGAGATGACCCATCTATCATTCCTTTAGCTCTGTCAAAAGTGTAATTTCACTTAGTTCCTCCATTTCTTCCTAGGCTGACCCCCCTCTCTGTGAGGTTTCCAATTTCCACTTGTGGCTCTCCTTTTCTGACATCCCTGAAAATCTTTACCGAGATGCCTTGGCTGATGGCAAACCAATTACATTAAAAGCAATTTCCAGGTCATCTTTGCTATTTTCTTCTTAGCATGCCAGTGAAATGCATAGTTTAGGTCAGCCAAGAGCTCTTTGCTATTAAAGAAGTGTGTTCTTCCCATTACCAAGCTTCATGGTTTACACTAATGCTATTCTGAAAATTCCCAAATGTTCATCTCTCTCTCTCTCTCTCTCTCTCTCTCTCTCTCTCTCTCTCTCTCTCTCTCTCTCTCTCTCTCTCTCTCTCTCTCTCTCTCTCTCTCTCTCTCCCCCCCCCATTAATCTATCAAAAGACTCAGAACCATGCAAATTTTGCTCAGGAAACAAACATCCTAATTGTCTGTTTTGTCCATAGCAGATCATTGCAGAAAGACTCTAAATATTGTTAATTCTGAAGAGAGAATGAGCTTTTGACCAGTTGTATTTTAGTACAGCTCTGGCAACACATGCTGTCTGAAAGCATTGTGCTGAAAGTGTTTATTGGGCCCATCTTGATCTCTGGTGAGCTAACTTAATTACAAATCTGCCATGGAAACATCAGCATGGTTCCAAGTGATAGATAGCCATTGTTATCTCCTAAAACACCTCAAAGGAGGCAGATGGAGTATTTAGGTAAATGAACAGAGCAGATGCTGGCAGAAGATGGGTGGGCAGGAACAATGGCCATAAAGTGAGGTTTTAAGAACATTAGGCTTATTGTAAACTATATTTTTTTTCATTCTGGGATCTGTTTATTTTATCTAACGGAACTCAGGAATATACCCCAATAGAAAATAAACTAACTCACTTTTTAATGGAGAACTAAAGGAATATTTTCTTAGGATAAATGCAATTCTTGGAAAATCATTGATCTCAGTGATTCATATTTCAAGATAATCCTGTTACGTGCAGGTGAGGGAGGAAGGAAGGAAGGAATTTTTATATATATACAAGGGAGTTTCTGGGTGCTGAAAATGAGATGCTAGAGGAAGCAGTGGCTACCAAGCGCTGATTTATGAAACAAAAACTAAAAATAGTTTCACATATTTTCACATTCAGTCTTGCATTTTGTGTCTTCCAGCCTACGAAACACAAACATAAAACCTACTTTACTTATTTTCCACATCAACAGAATTTTATCTGCAAGGAAGACTTACTTCTTAAAATGCAGTAGTTTCCTCTTTCATTTCTTTTAAATATGTGGGAGGTTATGATGCCATAAAGGCAACAATGCTTCACACATTCTATTATTGATGAAACAGGAGCCAGATATTAATTGACCTGAATGTTCTGTTTTAATTTGAAACACAATTGTCTTTGGTTGAATAGATAAAGATTCACATGCATATGGCACCAATACTTTAAAAAGGCTATAATCTAGGCAGATAAAGTTTCTTGTAGAAAAGAATTAATTTTCTTTTTAGCAATCACCTCTCTCTCTTTATTCCAAGGTCACACTAATGTTGAAAACAAGTTAAAACAAGGTCTGATGTAGTGCATTAAATAATCTAAAGAAATGACATTTCTTTTCAAATTACGGTATTACATTCGTACAGCTTCAGATTTTGCATCTCTCTAAATCTCTTGCCTCTTTTAAATGTTTGGTATCTTTGATACAAGGTCAGTTAAGAGGATGCTAGAATTATGTTTCAATGACCTCTCAAAACCAAGAAATGTTTATATATCCTAGGTAATTTATAATCAGATTGTCTAAAGATGATGAAGTGTGTGTGTAATCAGTTGGGTTTCCTGTATGGAAATATTGTGTCTTGTCGAGAAATTCCTATTATCCATCTATCCGTCTGTCCATCTGTCTGTTTGTCTGTCTTTCTATCTTTCTATCTACTATATCTATCATTTCTATCATCTCTCTACTTCTCTCATCTCTCTCTATTTATCTAATCTTCATGTATAATCTGCATACACACACACACACAAACAAACACAATCTGATGTAGATTATACATAAACTATCCTCTTCATAACTTTTTTCTTCCAATAAATGAAATTTATTTTTTTTAAAAAAAATATATAGCTTTTAAGAAGGATAAATCAAATTGCCTACCAAATCTTCCTCTACACAAACTGATAGGAAATAGTAAAGTGAAAGAAAGTTTTCTTCCCCTCCTTTCTCTTTCTCTCCTGTTACCAGTAAGCATTTTTTAAAGGTTATTGTTTAATGATCCTTGAAGTGCCTGCTTGAAAGAGTGAGGGGTGCTTTGCTCTCTCTTTTTTTTTAAGCCTTGATTTATCCTGTTGTTTAAGCCAGGGGTCCCCAACCCCCAGTTCATGGACTGGTACCGGGCCACGGCATGCCAGCAACTGGTGATGATGATGATAACTTTATTGTCACTTTGAATGTACACCAATCGGCATACATCAAAATGAAATTTCGTTGCATACAGCTCTCAAAGGGTCACCACCTCCGATATATACTCCTTGTTCGTGGCCCGCTCAAATTTCACATTGTCCATTTTAGTCTCTAGGGAGTGAACGATGGCAAACAGGACAGATGGAAATGGGGCTCCATGTGGATTAGCCCTCAAGTTAGCTTGTATTCTGACAACCTCGCCTTCTTTCCTTTTTCTGATCCTGACTCTTCCACCTTTTCCTTAAAGAGGCCTTGCTTCTTTTCACCCCTGGAGCACGCTGCTGCCGCCACCAACTCCTCCAAAAGCCTCTCTCTCTTCCTCTGGGCCTGCCGACAGCCTCATCAAGTTCCTTCGCTCCATAAGCTCCAGGTCCTCTCCTCCTCTGCCTCCTCTGGAAACAGCCCTGATTTGCAATACAATCCATCACTAGGCCAGCAGTCAGATCTTGCTGCTGGTAGAACAAATTCAAACAGCACCAACGACTTTTAACGGTCTCACCAACAGTTCCAAAACAACTAGAAACTTGCCATGCCAGCAAAGATTGTCGGTCGTATGTCGTATGTTACCTTAGTTCCACCATGTTGCTCAAACACATTAAAATCTTCCTGATCATGTGGCCTATAGCCCTTACTATCCCTCCCAAAACTATTTGCCTTCAAGAGCCAATGCAGCTGCAGCCATTCCAGGCGCCGCCATCTTAGAACATATAAGAACTGGTCCACACAAACAAGCAAAGCCCCATCCGTGAGATGCAGGCAGCACACAAAACACACACTCTCCAGTCTGTGGAAAAACCTCCCTCCATGGAACAGGTCCTGGTGCCCAACTTCTGGTTTAAACTATTATTAAGCTCATGTGATTCCACATTTTATTATACAAAGCAGCTTTGGAATCTCTTTGGTACTATTTATCAAACATAGTATACGTGGGGTTATGAATCGATTCATATACAGTATTGCCTGTTGGAATCAAGAAGCTTTTCTTGGCCAATTGGTTTGGCTTCGAGGTAGCTGTACAGAACGCTTTGAAACTACTTTAGGTGGGTGGCACAACCGGCAAACAAACAAATAAATCTCAAGTTCTCTGAAACCATGAACGGCTTCTACATGACTGATCAGGCTAATACAACCCTAGAAGAATAATGACTGCTAATCTTACATTCACATGAGGCGTATAGAAAGATTTGCATTAAAATAATGCCACTGTTTTTTGTTAAAAAAACAAAAACAAAAAAAAAAACAAGCAAACATAGTTAGTCGTTTTTATTCTATTTCTGCATTGATTTATTTCCAGGTATTTTCAGCCCACCCCTCAAACAGTTATCATTCTAGTGGCTGAAATAAAGTGACAGGTACAAGGAAAAATCTTAACATTAACATTTATGCTGAGCTTGTCGATCAGAAAGTCGGCAGTTTGGCGGGTCAAATCCCGAGTGCCGCGTAACAGAGTGAGCGCCTTTACCTTTAATGCAATACAGAAAACATATTCTATATATCTTGTACCTGTTTTTTCCTTCCTTCCTTCCTTCCTTCCTTCCTTCCTTCCTTCCTTCCTTCCTTCCTTCCTTCCCTGCAATTCTCCTGAATGAAGTACAAATTCTTCTGCTTTCTGTCCCCCCCCCTTTTCCAGATTAGGAAGTTTGCTTTCCTTACTTTCAAAGAAAAATAAATGGATATATTAAATTGGGGGAGGGGGGGACAGGTATTGCTCAGCTATAAACTCTGGCTTGTGAAGCTAGATAAACACGACTAAGCCCAACCGAAAGAAATGTCTAATTGTGGTCCTTCCTTGTGGATGCAGCCTGAAATCTTCTGCGGAACTGATTTTATGAATTGATTTTTAAGGTGAACAATAGCTCTTAATCAGACATGTCAAACACAAGGCCCGGGGGCCGGATCTGGCCCACAAAGTGGTTTCATGTGGCCCACGAAGCCATCCTGGAAACAGTGAGGGAACGGCCCCCGCTGCCTTGGCCCTGGCCCAGAGACCCTCCTTCTGTCCCACTCCTGCCCAGGCCCCCATAGGCACCCTTGATGCGAACGACGTAGAGCTGGCCACGCCCACCCAGTAGGCCATATGCACTCTAGCCACGCCCACCCAGTAGGCCACGCCCACCCTGGCCACACCCACCCGGCCCCCTGAGGGCAACTGCAATGCTGATGCGGCCCTCAATGAAATTGAGTTTGACACCCCTGCTCTTAACCTTCAGTTAGCCATCATTCTGGGGGTGGAAATTAAAAAGTTTGTAATTGAATTGCATTCCTAGTTGGATTTGTTGGTCACTCCCCAAAGGGATTTCCTACAAATGGAACGAAACAATATCTTGAAGACCCCAAAGTCTTCAGGCATTTAGTGTGATGCTCTGCAATATTAATGAGCACGTTACCCAGCTATTGCCACACATCACATTTATTAAGGCAGTGAACATGCCTAATACTCCTTCCTCCTATTTCTCTGCAACAACAACCCTGTGGGCTGGAGTGGACTGAAAGAAAAGGATTGATACAAAGTCACCCAGCCAGCTTTCATGCTTTAGGTGGGACTAAAACCCACCATCTCCTGATGATTAGGCCAAAGTCAACTAACTGACTTTCATGCCTAAGGCATGACTAGAACTCACAGTCTCCTTGTTTCTAGCTGGTGCATTAAACACTAGACCCAACTAGACCACAATGACTTAAGTTTTCCTTTATGAAGACATTCAGAAAATATCTTTGTTGCAGGGTGACAAAAAGAACAGCCAAAGTTTTTTTTTTATAAATTTTCATAGTTAAACGTGTGATGGGTTTTGGAGTAGCATTAAACACAACACACACACACACATACACACACACACATGGCATTGCAACCTCTTTCAGCATCCTATAACAGAACAGCTTCTCTCATTTTACAATGTGATTACAAACTCCATCATAGTGAATTATATGGTGGACTAAATTGGCTTCCACTTTCCACAAAGCCAGAATATTATCATTCACAAAAAGTGTACACATGTAGAAATAATGTACAGCACATCCAGCTTATCAGTCATAACTATGGAAATCCATTCTGTAGTCTCTGGTGTTTCATCACTAGCAGGCTGGCTGCTCGTGACATCTGCTCTCATATGGAAATAAGCTCTTAATGTGGTGAATGGCTTCCTTTTCTTTTTCCAACCTTTGAAGGCATTCTCAACATTATGGACTGCTCTTCAAAAGAATGATGAATATTTCTTGGAAGACATTCATCTTTTTCAGGCTGCCGGAGTTCCTGGAAATGCTTCTTGGCAGGCTGTCTAAGCACCATATATATAACTCTTGTGAAATTTATGCTAATCATTCTTATTTGTACCAAGAAATCCTGGCTATAATCCAACACAGTTATGGTTAATCCCCATTACCCATTAGTGTCAGTGGTTTCAATCCACTGCCTATTTGAGTTGTTACTCAGGAGAATATTGGAAATGCTGTAACTGCTACCCTTTTCCTAAAGATATCTCTCTTTTTCCTTCTCCTTTTACAGAGAAAGGAAGCAAGGGTGATACCTGGCAGGCAACAGATTCCTACAATGCTTTCCTATTCAATATAAAAATAAGTATAAAAATAACTTGTATTTTATGGCAATTTTAATGTGATGTTACACATTTATTTGTATGTTTATGATTTCACTTTAATTTTGTAAGTTGCCCAGAGTCACCTTGTGGCAAGCTGGGTGGCAGATTTAGTGAACGAACGAACGAATGAATGATGAATCAATCAATCCAATCAATCCATCAATAATTAATCAATCATTTTGTTATTAATGTCAAACTGTTGGATCAGGATTCTGAAAACTTTGCTCACATGGTCAAAATGATGGAAATGAAGGGAAGGAAGACCAGTGCTTAAAAGGAAATGGAAATGCCGATAAGAAATTACCAGCAAGGCTAAAAAGTAAAAATAAAAAAATAAAAAAATGGGAGTGTGTGAAAATATTTTTGTAACTGCAGAACTGTAACTGTATCTTAAATAGTATGTCCATATTCCTGTTTACGTAACTGCAAAAATGTATATAGACTTGATTGAAATTGCATTCAGGGTTCTTCCAGCTTCCGGGGAGAGGCCCCCTTTGTCCAGTGCTGAATAAATGAGTTATCTAGAGAGAGAGTATTGAGTCCGTCTCTTTCTTCGCACTGAGCCACGACGAGTTACCTGCTTGACAAAACCTTGCCTTTGCCCTTTTCTCCAACCGTCTCACAGCATCTTACAAACTTCATCCATTGTCAGTTTTGAAAGCGTTGGCATACAAAGGAAAAAAGACTGTGGAGAAAAGGAGGGATAAAGATCACAATGAAGAAAAGTGGCCGAAAAAAGGTGGAAAATGGATACAAATTATGGGTCTTCCATCTTTTTCATTTTCTTGGTGCCACTTCTGCTCAGTAGATGACAGTCTCTGGACAATCTGAGCAAAATAGTTAATGATTGGTGAGAACGTGGACCAGTGATTTATTGTTAATAGCGTACTAGAAGTCAGGAGGGAAACAATAAACAACAACACATCCAGACAGACTGCCAAAGGCCACACCGTTTCTTAAGAAACTACCGTGTTTTCCCAAAAGTAAGACCCCCCCCCCAAAAAAGCCCTAATTTGATTTTTTTTGGTGGGATGGGCCTAATAAGAGCCTTGGTGGAGCAGTGGGCTAATGCCTCCTTAAGTAACACCAGCTGCCTGCAATTAGTGCAGGTTCGAGTCCCACCAGGCTCAAGGTTGACTCAGCCTTCCATCCTTCCGAGGTAGGTAAAATGAGGACCCAGATTGTTGGGGGCAATTAAGCTGACTTTGTAATAATGCCGCTTGTGTGTGTGTGTGAAAGCCCTAATAAGCAGGCATATACATAGAATGAAGGCTACTGCTAAGCTCGTAAGCCGCCCTGAGTCTTCGGAGAAGGGCGGGATATAAATGGAATTAAAATAAATAAAAAAAATAAAATAAATATAAGCCCTACCCCCAAAATAACCCCTCATTTTGGGGTGAGGCACACACCTAAAAATCAAGCTAGGAAGGGGGTGGGGGTGTGGTGCTGCCCCCATGCCTCCCACCCACTTATTCAGTGAGGCCTGTTTCTTGCCGGTCCACTTCTTCTGCAGTGTCCCAGGTCTGCATTTTCCCACCAGAGGCCTTTCTGGAAGGCCTCTGCAGCCGAGAATCGAGCCGGAGAATGAAGCTGCTCCTTTGGCCGCAGAAAAAGTAGGCCAGCTGTCGGGGCTGTCGGTGCCGGTGGGTGGAAAAGACACCTCCCTCCTCTAAAAGAAGACCTGGTGCCTCTTTTGGAGGCAAAAAAAAAAAAAGAGAAGAAGACCTGGTCTTATTTTCGGGGAAACATGGGTACATGGATGTAAATAGGTATTGAGCTTGAATTGACTGCATCTTCTGAGCTGTGTAAAGAGCACTTTTCAGTCTCTGAATTGGAAAAAGAAAAATCTTTGTGGTTGGCTGTGAGTAGTTTTTTTTTTTTTTTTTTTAAATTAAATCCCATTTATATCCCACCCTTCTCCGAAGACTCAGGGTGGCTTACAATCTAAAAATCTGGTTCATTTGATCAGTCAAACCATATCACCAAATCTTATCTTCACCTTCCTGATAGCCCACCTTGGGAATGGGAGAAGAAAACCTGGGGAAGGGGAAGTTAAGACCCATCTCTTCGTTAATACCACATGCATTTCATATCTATTTTTATTTATTTTTATTTTAATTCCATTTATATCCCGCCCTTCTCTGAAGACTCAGAGCGGCTTACAAGCTTAGCAATAGCCTTCATTCTATGTATATGCCTGCTTATTAGGGCTTTCACCCCCCCCCAAGCGGCATTATTACAAAGTCAGCTTATTGCCCCCAACAATCTGGGTCCTCATTTTACCTACCTCGGAAGGATGGAAGGCTGAGTCAACCTTGAGCCTGGTGGGACTCGAACCTGCACTAATTGCAATAATAGACAATAATAATAATAACAATAATAATAATAATAATAATAATAATAATAATAATAATAATAATAGACAATAAAAATAACTCAATAAAGAAGCCACTGTCATTCCAACAACCTGGAGCCTGCAATGTGAAATTCCAAAGCTTTACAGTTTCTTTCTCCCCTCCCCTCCCATTCCTCTCCACCTCTCCTCTCCTCATTAGGAAAATACTAAGTGTTTAAGGGATAGATGAGGTCTAGAGGGGAAAAAAGGGAAATAGTTGAGCATTTTCAAGGAATTTGAAATAGCATTCTCCATTAAACAATTCTGTAAATATTGATATATGGGCATCAGGGATTTTTTTTGTTTTTGTTGTTGCTAAGGAGAAAGGAGAGGTGAGGGAGGAAAAGGGAGAAGAGGACCAAGAAATTTGGAATTTCACATGGCGTGCCTGGCTGAGGAATTCTGGGAGTTGAAGTTCACAAGTCACAAAAAGGCCAAGTTTGAAGACCCCTAATCTAAGTTGTAGGAATGATGTGGCTCCTTTATATAAAAAGAACGACAACAACAAAAATGGCCCAGCTTAAATTATGATGGTATCTCTTTGTGAATCCTGAGGATTCCTGAGATTTTAACAATACTGAGATTTGAGAATGTCAAATGTTTCTTAGATCTCTCTCAAATATCCCAGAATGTCCAGACTTTCAAAAAAAAATGCAGAGGTTTTGTGACCACTTATGAATTCTCTGGAGCATTTGGTGCTTCTGCATGGAAGATTAGCAAAGGTAATTTGGAGGATATTGTGCAAAGGTATCTAGCTCTGAAATGGTTACTGATCCTTGAAATGTGGAATAGCTAAATAATAAAAAAAAGTATTCACTTTGAACCCTTTCCATTCCACAGCAGAATTTCTGTTGATTTCATCCACTAAACGCTGTTAGGTGAGACCGTTTTCACAGGCACCTTAACAATGTCCAAAGATAGAACTGTGATAAGTTCCCATCTTTCTTCAGATTCATTTTGTGCTTTAAAACTGCACAGACACATAATTTAAAGTAACACCCCATGATATAGCTTATGGGTCCCTTTTTGACTGATGCCAATGAGTTTTGTGACATGCTTTGATTCTCCTACAGAGGAGACAATAGCATTTTAGGAAAGTAAGGAAGGAGGGAATCTTATTACTGCTATGGTCTCTGTTGCAGTTTCAATCAAAAAAGGCAATTGTAAGGTCATATATTTGAGAGTTTCTCTGCAAAGAAACCCAATAGGCATTACATGAAGGAATGTAATCACATGGAGGTACTACTTGACTTAAATTTCTGGGCGACTTAGAAAGGTAATTTGATCCACATATTGGAGTACTTGTATTTTGGATTGGAACATTGACATAACCCCCAAATTTCATCTATAAAAGCACAGCATAACTAAGAGCGTGAGTGTGCGCGTGTGTGCATAAAAATTAAAATGCAAATCATAGTTCCATTAGTCAGCTGAAGCTCAAATTATCTCTGCATCACCCAGATTTTCCATCGGGCACAACTGTTTTATTCACTCATTAAAATATTTTATTCTTATTTACTATTAAATCCATCCTGTGTCTTTTAGCTTATTGAAGTACCCAACATGGCTTGCAATATTAAACCATTTATAGCCTGCCACCTGCCCTAAGAATCTCAGGGCCAATTACAAGCCATAAAATCCACAGGATAACATCCTGACATGAAATAAAAAGAAACCATATTTCAGGACCCATGGTAGTAAAGAAGTAAAGTTTTTTTAGAAAGGAAAAATAACAGGTGGCCAGGTTTATAGTTGTTATGTCCAAATGCAAGAGAGGACAGTCTGAACATCCAGAGGATGAGATTCCAAAGAAATGAAAGGAAGTTTGACTATACATAGTAGGAGAGGACTTCTTCAATAACCAAGTCCTAAATATACAAGGATACAATGCAGTTCCTCTTGCTTTATGATCCTAAACATTATTCCACCCTACAGTCTTACTTCTACTACGTTCTGCCTTACTTTTAATTTTCCTTTGTTATCCATAGAAAGACCATTGCAATAGTCTACCTGGGAGATTACAAGAATACTACTGTGTCCCAGCTTCCCCATACAGACAATCTCCTAGGTCAGCGGTTCCCAACTTTTGTGGCTTGGTGGCCTGGCGTTGGGAGGAGATGGGAACTGGGCGATGTGAGTGGTGGGCTGGTGGCACGCCAGTTCAACTTGCTTGAGCAGTGAGTTGGTGTGTAGGTGCATGCAGCTCAACTTCTGCAAGTTGAGCTGTGCACATGTGTGCATGGGCAACGGCCCGCTGCTCACACAAGTTCATGCATGCACCAGCCCTTCAGCCCACCACTTGATGGCCCTGTGTGAATAAGCACAGCCTGGCAGTGGAATGCAGCTTGTCCTAGGTGATGGATAGTTGGACATTGAGCAATGGAGGCATTCAGGAATCATATTTGCTCTTTCAAGGATGTGAAACTCATCCATAGTTAAAACAAACCTATACTTTCTCTAAGCCAACTTACTAGCCATGCTTTGGAGGTAGCTTTATATTCATTTTGCATTTTTCAACTGTTCTTATTCATTTTCACAAAGTACAAAGATGTCACTTCCATTCTCTGTTGTTTTCCTGAGATAGGAGGTGACCAAGGTGGCTTCTGTATCTTTCATGGCAAAATTATTTCTCCAGTGGCCTGCCACCTCACAGGCCTATATTCAGTCTGTAGGGAAGAAACCAAGAAAATAGAACTCCTATCAGGCTTTCTCTACTTAGATAGGAAGTTACAGAGTCAAGGAAAGTTGAGTAACTGAAAAAAAACAAGCCAGTCAAAATGAATCTCTCCAGGATTCCTTGACAATTGATTAATTATCTTATTATTATAATTAACAATTAATGTTATTACTTGACATTGACAATAGTAAGGAATAAGTTCCAAATTATCACAACCCCCAAATACAGAAACAGAAGGAGATTTTTTTTAAAAAAAACCACTTTCTCACAGAAAGGAAATTTCTATGAATTTTTCCAGATTAAATATTTGCATATAGTTTATGGAGAACTATATTAAAAACATGTGCCGTTGTTTATTTACTTTTTTGTGGCAGAGGGGAAATGGGATTAACAATCACTTGTGTGGCTTCATATGTTTTTGAGATCCCGATCTGCTGAGAGAAAAACATGAGTGAAGATCACTTGCAAGAGCTTCCAAAATCCATACTCATATGACAATTATAGATACTAACACTAGATTCATTCTCCAGGTGCTATTTTTTTATGAAGTACAAATAATAATAATAATAATAATAATAATAATAATAATAATAATAATAATAATAATAATAATAATATCATCATCATCATCAAAGGAAGGATAGCAATAGCACTTAGACTTATATAACAATTCACAGTGGTGCTTTACAATACTCTCTGAGTGGTTCATAGAGTCACCACATTGCCACCAACAATTTGAGTCCTCGTTTTACCAACCTTGGAAGGATGGAACACTGAGTCAACCTTGAGCCGGTCAGGATTGAACTTGTGGCTGTGGGCAGAGTTAGTCTGAAGTACTGCAGTCTAACCACTGGGCTCTTGAAGGATGGAAAAAAGGAAAGAAGGAAAAGAAAAATTCTCTGAAGAAATGGGGTCTTTCAGAAAAAAGTAAATGTTGGAATGAATTTGTTCATTGAGCATTGAATGCTAATTTTAAGGAGCAGTAGGAGAAAATAGGACTTGTGGAAAAAAAATATAAGGTCCAAAAAGAGGGCATAGATGTGTGGTGGAATTTTCAAGATGAACACTTTATATTGCAACATTTTTGTTAGTTATCTAGGTGAGAGATTTTAACATAATGCCACCATATGAAACTTTCCACTCCATGAAATGATGACTGCTTGTTAAATAGCAAAACATTCTTCCTTGTTGAGATGGTTAATTTGACTAAACAGTTAAAAATGATCCTTATAGTCCACTTTTCAGTTTATTTATGTTCTTAGGAATGTGGGAGGGGAGTGTCATTTTTAAATAAATTTTAACATCACTGTTATTGTTCGTATCACATAGACATTTGCTCACTCACACTGATACTCTATAGCAATGTATTCTCATTTTAATACATAGAACAGAATGTTTTGAGAGGAATAATTCAACTTTATTTAGTGGCCTTCAAAGATATCAGAGAAATGAACCTTAAGGAAAACCTCCTTCCCACATTTACTTTGTGAGTAGTAATGCTTAGCAAATTACAGATCAGATTATTAGACACAGAAGGAATTTGTCTCTGGTGCAAAAGCTCTTGGTTTGGCATGATCTGTCTTTGTATTTTATGCACATGTGTATGCTTGTGAACTGGACTTAGAAAAGGTAAGATAGAAAGAGTATTAATGCTTTTGAACTTTGGTGTTGAAGATGATTCCTGAGGTTAACATGGACACTGAAGAAAACAAACCAGTGAATCATTAAACAAGTCAACCCAGAGTTCTCACTCAAGGCACAGATGACCAGTCTCAAATTATCCTACTTCGGACACATTATGTGAAGTCCCAACTCTCTGAAGAAGGCTGTAATGCTGGGAAAAGTAGAAGGAAAGAGAATAAGAGGATGACCAGCTGGAGGTTGCATGGAGTCAGTTACAGTAGCGATGGGTTCACTGTTGGAAGACGAGAAAGACTAGGTTAGGGATAAATCATCATGAAGAAAAACTATCTATGTGGTTGTTAAAAGTTGAAAATGACTTGATGGCACATAATCAAACAAAAAAACCAAGTGTGTGTGTGTGTGTGTAAATTGGGCCATTGTGTCAAATCATATTACCGTTTAATTGTTTTGGCATTGCATCAACATAGCAATTCTAGACATGGTGAATTTGGAACATGTACCAGTCTTCATAAAATCTAATTCATCTCTGCATCTTTTATTATTATGGTTGATCACACAGTCAATCAGCGGTTTAGACTGGGTTTGCCATTTGTCCACCTATTGAATCCTTCTCAAGGACTTGGGATAAGCAGATGCTGTTGTGTAATAATCTTAAAGGTATTGACACAAGATGTAAGGTATTCCAAGTAAAGCTGCCTTTTGCAATTGACTGCGATTTTGTCAATGCGGATGGTATTCAAATTCTCCCTTTGGTTTCTTTTGTCACAGTCATTCTACTTCTATTTGCAGGTCAGGATATTCATGTATTGGCTGACATCCACATAATGTAATTGATTACTTAAAAGACTTCAAAAGAAATTACAACTCTCTGCAAGATGCAGGTAACACCAAAAGAAACCGTGATCACAAAGAAGATATTTATAAAAATATATATATATTTCCACAAAGTAGGAAACAATACAGGTATTTTGCTTTGTTTTTTTCCCCTTTCTTTTTTTCTGAATACAATACATTGAGAATTTTTTTTTAAAAAAGAAAGCTTCCAAACAGAAATAGGGGAAAAAAGTAAAATGATTTTTATATACCATTTAATTTTATTATACAGACGCTACTTCTAAATGATAAGTTTCCATTACAAATTGAGGATGCTGACAGCTTCCATTGGTGGTTGTCTCTGAACAAGATTTCCATACAGAACTATGAATATTCTAAGGAAGAAAAGAAATAAAAGCTAAGAACATTAGCAATATATATATATATATATATATATATATATATATATATATATATATATATATATATATATATATATATATATATATATGTACACACTGGAACCTTTTCTAGCACAGCAGAAAAACCTTATGGTATTTTGTGTGGAATTTTTAAAATGTAGAAACTTTTGTTGTTGTTGTTGTTGTTCTTTTAATATTCACATGAACTGGTTTACTTGCAGCAGTTTGTGCTTGTACTGAACATAGTTAGTAGGTTAATGGTATAAATAGAAAAACATCCAAAGTTAATTTCCTCTAGGGACATTTTTTTTCACTCGCTAGCACTCATTTTTTACTCCTCTACAGCTAACAATCCTTGTGTGTTTTTTTTTTTGAAAAAAACATGTTTCAATTAACATTCACTATATATAGAAGAAACCATTCTAAAACTTTTATCAGTGGACTGAATACAATACTTTAGATGGTTCTTTTTTTCCCCTTATACACTTCCAAAACCCAACCTTAATAAATAAAAGCAGTAATGGACATCAATAAAATATTTATTTCAAGGATTAAACAAATAAATGCATTCTTTAGCAATAAAACCAGCTTCAGTTTCATATATGTGAGTCCATCCTCCTTCATTGATTCTTCTCCTTTTTTTTTCCTTATGAAAGTCAAAGAAGAATCAATCCTTCTAGAAAATAATCCATATTGTCAGATTTGCTCCCCACAACTGTGGATTTTGAATCCTGTCCCTGGAATGGATTAAGAACATGTGAATATTTTAAGGCTTGACACAAATATTTAAAGATGTTATTGTTCGGTCTGTGGTGGTTTTTTTTTTTGCAGCCAACAATTATCCTATGTACAACTTTGAGTCACTGCACAGTTGAGGCCAAGAGGGGTTTTTTAAGAAAAGAAAAGAAAAATCAGCATTGGAAAGACGACAGATATTGCTTTAAATTTTTATGTTTTGTTTTTCTTTGTCCCTTGTGGAATCTTGGTGGGCAGTGGGGAGATAAATCCTTTGTTCTTAATGGACTCTCAGAAGATAATCTTCTTTACCAAAAAAAAAAAAAAGTCCTACAGAAGTCCATTAGGAAGGCAAAGACCTTCTCCATTGCATTACTGGTTCCCGTTGCCAAAGACGATCAAGCTCTAAACCCCATCTTCAGAGTGGTCATGTGAATATAGAATATCCAAAGACTTCTAGACACTCTACATACTTAACGCCACACTCCACGAGACTCAGACCTCCTAACATATATATTTTTTTTGATTTATGTACTTTTTTTTGGTTCAACATTACGATGTAGTTGATTTTAAAAGATGACTGGTGCTAAAGTTGCCCCTAAACAAAAAGCCACATTAGTCATAATGAACTGTGGTGGCCCTAGAATATTACACGAGAGTTTTAAGTCAAGACTGGGAAAAAAAAGTGAGCATTTGTAATCCACTGTCAAGTTTCTTTGTCACTTTCCCCCACTGAATATAATTCCCCAAGTCTTTTAAAACGGGGTCCCCATTCACTGAGGTAGTCAAAATTCTGATCTGAGTCTGAAGTTGACGACTCTAAAGAACTTAAGGAACCAGCCACTGATCCTCTTCCCTCATAACCATATATCTGAATTGAGTCATACGGAGGAGCTGTGGGGTCATTATCAGCCTCGTGGAGTCTAACATTGATAAATTCATCAACATCAACCCCATTAGGGACTGGTGCCAGGCCCTGCCTGGGCATAAATTGAAGATCAGGTTTAATATCCTTACGGGGTAAAAATCCATTTATTCCGTCTGGGTTCTGCAGCGTCGCGATGTCGAACGCTTCGGTGTCTTCTTCGCCACCTCCTTCGTCATCGTATCGGATGATGTTTTCTCTCACGTCTTCGTCATCTTTGATAATCAGAGGCTCATTCTTATGTCTCCGTAACGTTACAAAAAGCACCACAATGACTGCAAAGGAAATATCACAAAATGGTGAGCCCGGATGACAGCTCCTAAATACAAGGTCTGGAATCATTAATAACAGAAGCGAGAAGAAATTAACACATCCCAAGCATAGAACTATCGACCCTCCATTTGAATCCATCAAGTGAAAATGAGCTTTTTCCGCTCTAAATAATTGTTTCCTCTGTAAATACCTCTTACTCCTTCCTCCTAACCTTTGGCTTCCTCTGGATCAGCCTACATTCTATATTCTGGAAAGGGCTGAAAGTTCTTCAGGATTCCCCTTTAACTTCTCTTCATTGGTTTATACGTGATCCTCTGGAATTTGCCTCTGATCACTCTACATCCTATATTCTGGAGAGGATGATAATTCTTCAGGTTTTCACTTCCCTTCATAGGATTTATGTTTTTACTTGCACTTCTTTAAAACTTATTATAGCCATTCAACCACAAATGCTGAAATCAGTGGCCCAATCTGAAGCTATTTTCTCTATTACCACATAGAATTTGTGATGCAATACTTACTAGAAATGTTAATATAGGTACAAGAACACCCAGAGGAATAAATCCCATACTCTTTACAAACTCCAAGAAATTGTAGCCCAACTCGTAAGCTTTAACACGGGAAGGCAGCTATATCCATTTTATGTCATGATTCTATTCCACTGTTTCAAGAGTGGCCTTTGGCCATCACGAAGTTCTGATTTAATTATTATTAGTTCTAATTATTTTAATTATAGGTTCTAATTATTTCTATGCCACTTGCAGCTTTTGAGAGTTGGTGCTTAAAATACCTGGAGGACACTAACACTTTTTACCTGGGTTCTGTTAGCGTAGATTTATTTCCATCAGGATTTAATTCCAAGTTGAATTATTTGGAGCCAAGTGAGGATATTTCTTTTCCCTCAGAAAAAGTAAGAATTTTAGAATACCAAATGATTTTCTTTAAAATACATCTGCACACTCGAAGGGTGTTTATGTGTACTATGGAACCAACAGTTTCCCTTTTTTAAAAAAAAATGATTGGAGAAAGATTTATGCTTGGATGAAATTTCTCAAAAACTTTATTCCCTCAAAAAGATAGTACTTGGCAACTGTTTTATCGCTCTTTTGTTTTAAGTTTATTGGTATCAGAAAAGGGATGATACCTTTGTAGAGTAGGTTTGTTGTTGTTACACATTTTTGTATAAATCTGTATAAATTATATAGGCCAATCAATCTGAAACAAAGAAGCAAAACAGCACAACAAAACACTCAAGGCAGTTTCTTTCTGTGGCCCGTGGCTTGACTATTAAGTATGAAAAGTCTGAAGAAGCTTCTTGAGTGAGAAATGAAACATCTTCAAAGAAAAATAAGAAAGTCCAGTTGCCTCGTAAAAAAAGCATCTTTGGGATAATTATGACCTGGATGACTGAGAATCTCCATAGGCATTCTATTTATGAAAATTTTACTGAAATTCTCTTGTCTTTTGGAAAACAGAAACAAATTTCTTTCCTAAAATGCATGAGAACGGCTGGATTAAAATACAGAGTATTTTCTTTTAGTTTGATATAATCTCATATATCATTATACCAGGGCAGTTTGGAAAAGAAAATTGAAAACTAGCGAAGACGTCTGCAGATGTTGACAAAATAAATTTCAGGTGTTTCTGCTTCATTTCATTTATTACTAAGAATGTTTTTTCAATATATTTCATTCATATTTTTATTCAAATTTATTTCTGAGCTTCTGTTGGTTCCTACAAGTCCTGCTCTGCAGAAGTCTACTTGAAATCTGAGAGCCAGGGAACTTATAAACTACAAGATGTGTGTTTTTATTTTTTAAAAAAAATCATATATGGAGGGTAAAGACCAAAGTTCACCTATCTGCTAAATGAATGAAAAAGACCAAAGTTCACCTATCTGCTAAATCAGCTTTCTCCAACTTGGATTCTCTCCAGATGTATGAACACAGAGTTCTTAGCAATGGCCTCCTGCTGACTGGGGCATTCTAGGATTTTAACTTTATGGTATCATTACTTTAGTTCTGTTTTTAAGCTTTATACCTACAGACTCAGATCTTCTTCTTCTTTACTTCATTTATACTGAAGATGTTTTGAAACTAGACAGAGACGAGTATTTAAGCCCAAGAGTTTGTCCGGTAAATATATTTTAATGGAATGTTGACTCATTTTCAAGAATCTTTCACTTGCTTTTTATGTGACTATTTTATATCTTTGCATCTCTTGCATTGGGTTAAATTTGTATTAATGCTGTTAGGCATCTGGGTTGCCACTGATGGAAAAGTGGACATAATTGGAAGAAATTAAATAAATGAATGACTTGAATTGGCATATAAAAAACAGCAGGGGTTAGGTTGAATCAATCTATACTCAGATTTCTTTCCTAGATGTTCTTCCTGAGAAGTGCATTTTTTTATTCATGAGATTTGTATCTCTTTGATCCAGATAATCAAGGCAGCATACATTCCTTTTTTCTTCTTCTATCATAATTAGCCTTTGGTATGGTAAGAATCTGAATATGATTTTGAGGAAATACTTTGAATCTCACATAAGTCTAACCACAGCATCCCTCTGCTTTCATTGAAAGAGATACATATTTCCTTCAGCTTGAGAGCTTGAAGGAAAGATGTGGGTGCTTTAAGAGTCTCACTTCAAGGATTCGGTTAATGAGTTCGGACACATTTTTTAAAGCTCACACAGAAACCTGAAAAAGATGTGCATGGTTTAGGGAACATAATAGAGATGTCTTTCTTCTAAATCATTTTTGAAGTGGGAACACCCAAAGAGAGGCCAGACCCAAGTCACCATATGAACTTCTATGTCCAAAAATGGATTTCAATGCAGATCCCCGTCATCCCAGTTGAACAACCTAATCACTGTGTCTTTCCCAGCAATATATTCATACGTACCTAAAAGCAAAATGATGCAGGCCAGAATTGCTATTAAAGCACCCATGCTGAGACCAATAGGAAGAACATAAGCTTCAGCATTGCAGGACTGGGCAATGCCATCATTGCTGCAGCCACAGACCTTAATGGTAAGAGTACTAGTGCTACTCATTGGAGGATTCCCACTGTCACTGATGATGATGGGTAAAAAATAGACTTCTTGTTTCTGCCGGCTGAATCCGTTGCGTTTGGTCAAAATGTTGAATGTGTTATCTGGAAGGCAGAAGTCAAAGAGAGAGAATAGAGTTTTCAGTTTTCCGAAAAGTATTAGCTTTGTGGTACCTTCCTGGTTTTATTTCTCTGAAACATTCTGAATATTTATTATTAACAAAACGGCCAAAATGGTAGTGCTATAATACATGTTGCCTATTTCTTTTTTATGTTCATTTACCCAATATATGGTTTTACTTACCTTGCTTGATCTCCCTTGTCCTGGGAGACATTTGCATGTGTAAGAGTTAGTTCCCCCTTTAAAATCAAGTTATTTACTCTTCCGGTAATGTAATGTAAGTTTTGGATGCTCTTTATTTATTCCATGATTTGATCATGGGTTACATTACTTGGGTAATGTAATGTAATCCTGAACCTCTAGCTTCAATTTATAGCTTCACAGTAGCAGCATGAAAATTCATTCATTCAAACTGCAGTCCGCTTTTCAACAAACTTTCAATAGGAGACATCTCTTAATTGAAAAGTGAAATAATTAAACACCAGTATTCATGTTTATTATTTATTTTAGTTCAGTGGTCCCCAACCTTTGTAGTTCGGCATCCTGATGGAGGGGGAGAGAGGTGAACTGGGCTGTATGAGTGGCGGGCCATCGTGCACGCTTGTAGCTCGACTTGCGTGAGCAGCAGGCTGGCACGCATGCGTGCACAGCTCAACTTGCACAAATTCAGCTGCACACATGCGTGCACACATGCCGGCCCACCGCTCATGCAAGTCAAGTGTGTGCGTGCACACTGGCTCACTGCTTGTGGGGCCTGGTTGCGAATCGCCATGGCCCGGGAGTGGGTTGCAGCCCAGGGATTGGGGATCCCTGTTTTAGTCTATGGACAATATGTCTCATATAGGTCCTGGTGATGAGATAAACAGAGAAAAGGCACACAAGGAAGAAAGGCAAATATTGACCATGGACCCAGAATATTCACTGCATTCCGATAGAGGAGAATATTTGTTGCTCAGAGCTGAAATGAGTGTTTCTTGGTGCTGTTTAAGCTTGGCTGTTTTCTTGCAGAAAACATTACCCAAACCAAGTAGCATCATCAATTATAGTGCCTAGATGGGTAATAAAACATCTACAAAAAAACCGAACCAAACTCAGAGAGCACCAAGGACCCCTTACGCATTGTATTCATTTGGATAAATGAGACAAGACATCACCTTAGTACAACTCATTCTGTTTTCCCAAATGATATTACTTTTATTTTTCACAGCTGTGGCTTAGTTGTCATCAATAAAGCAATGGTCATTTAACTCAGGGCTTTTCAACCTTTTCACCCATTGTACCACTTTTAGGATATGGCAACATCCGAGTACCACCAGCCACCTAGCAAGGTGTCAAAAACTTGATGATCCCCCCCAAAAAAGGAAAAAAAAAGTGATGAAGTACAGGTAGTCCTTGACTTACAACAGTTAGTGACTGTTCAAAGTTACAATGGCACTGAAAAAAGTGCCCCCCCAAGCCACAGCTGAGCAAGACACCTGCCTGCCTGCCCAGCGGTATTCTTCCTCCTGTCCGAGGTTTTCATTGTTGTGAGCATTTCTGTTGAGGATTGGCAGCAGGGGTGGGTGGGGGGGTGTATGGTTTTTACCTCCCTCCCTCTGCTGGGTGGTTGCAGCAGGTTTTGGTCACTTCACATGACCCTGGGACACTGTGACCATCATAAATATGAATCAGTTGCCAAGCATCTGAATGTAAATCACAAGACCCTGGAGATGCTGCAACATTCCAGCTGACCAGCGCTTCTTCTGGGCTCAGCAAAAGCACCAGGATCAGTGCTGAGGTCCAGTTGAAGCCTGGCACTGATCCTGGCACATCCACTGAGCCCTGACAGCCCTGAAGAAGCACTGATCCTGGCACTTTTGCTGAGCCTTGACAGCCCTGGAGCTCCAGCCATCTCTCGCTCAGGCTTGTGCGGTGCTGCCACCAGTTCAGCTCATTCCCCTCCCCTGCTACCACTCCTCTGGGAGGTTGCGTACCACCGGCCAGTTGCCAAAGTACCACAGGTGGTACCCGTACCACTGGTTGAAAAGCCCTGATTTAACTTGTATATTTGTTGAATTTAGTCCTCTCTTTCATTTAACATGTAAAATATAGTCCATGCTCAGGTGAAGTAATTGGTGGCTTTATTTAGCAGCAGGTATTATGAGTATATTAAATCAAATAGCTAAGGATCCCTTAAGTAATTATTGAATTCATTTTACTCCTGAAAGCATGAGATTTTTCTATTACATTAGGGAATCCTACATTATTGGCAGGCAACAGCTTGCCCACTATTTCCCACCTATTAGCATCTCTGGGAGAGGCAGAAAACATTTCAAAAATGTAACATTATTTGATGTATTTCACATTAGCTCTTTATTGCTTTCAGTTGCAGAATCATAAATAGCACAATAATAAATGTTGGAATATTCCTATTCAGAGGTCCACAGGCTTCATTTTGGTTCCCTCCCCCCACTCAACACAATTTTTCATTTATTTTTTTTTCAGAATTTGCACGTACTGTCCAACTAAGTTTGTTTAGTAACTTTTTTCCCCCTCAATAGACACTACAGGTTTTGTCTAGATTTTCTTTAATTTCAGGAAATCCCAAGTTATCCCCAAGTTTCTCCATTAAGCCATACACGTGGATAAAGCCATGTGGGTGATATTCTATTCTCTTTATTATCCAGCATCAATGGTTCTTAGGTTGTGGGTCAGTGGTCACCAAGTCTACCAGAGGTACAAGTAGTCCTCTATTTACAACCAGTTGTTTAGTGACTGCTTAAAGTTACAATGGCACTGAAAAGCTGACTTATAACTGGTTTTCACACTTATGACCATTGCAAGATCCAAGTGCCCACGTAATCAAAAGTTGAATGCTTGACAACTGGTTCATATTTATGATAGTTGCAGTGTCCTGGGCTCCAATGATCCATCTTTGGCAAATTTCTAACAAGTAAGTCAGTGGGGAAATCAGATTCATTTAACAACCTAACAACTGCACTGATTCACTTAACAACTGTGGCAAGAAAAATCATAAAATGAAGCAAAGCTCACACAAATGTCTCACTTAGCAACAGAAATGTTGGGCTCAATTGTGGCCATAAGTCAAGGACTAAAACCATTTGTTTAGTGACAGTTCAAAGTTACAACAGCGTGGAAAAAGTAGGTTACATATCTGATCCTCATACTTTACAACTATCACAACAACTTCACAGTCATGGGATCAAAGTTTGAGCACTTGGTAACTGGCAGATATTTATGATGGTTGCAGCATCCTGGAGTTACTTGATCAACATTTGTGATATTCTCAACCACCTTCTGGCAAGCGAAGTCAACCAGGGAAACCTTAGTTCGAAGTGCTTAATGAATTCTGATTCACTTAACAATTGTGGGAAAAGAGGCAGTAACATTGGATGTGACTCACTAACAACCATCTTGCTTAACAACAGAAATTCTGATCCAAGTTGTAGTCGAAAGTTGAGGACTGCCTGCATAAAAAGTCTTTGGGGTGGATTTCTCTCTTGCTGTCTCTCATCAGGCTTGTCAGATGTTATATATATATTTTCTATCCTGCTCCATGGAGTAGAGAGTTGGTCTCTGACAGAAGGCCACCTGAAGAGATTAGAAGCATTTGAAATGTGGATATACAGGCGGCTGTTACGTAGAAGCTGGGTTGACAATATCAGAAATGAGGTGGTGATAAGCCGCCTGGGAAAGCCAAGGGAAATCATCAAAACAATTAAAAAATGAAAGTTAGAATATTTCGGACACGTGATGTGACATCCAGAAAAATACGGCATACTCCATTTAATCCTCCAGGGAAAGATTGAAGGCAAATGAGGTCCAGGCAGAAGAAGAATGTCATGGCTTCAAAATCTAAGGGACTGGTTTGGACAAAACTCAACAGGACTTTTTCGTGTGGCTGCTGATAAAAACAGGATCACCAACGTCTGATAATGAATATGGCACAAGAAGAAGAAGAAGTCTCTCATCCAATCTCATAAGATTTAATATTCTTGCATGATACTAATAGATTCCGGTTGTTGTTTTTTTAAAAAAAAATAAGGACAATTATTTATTGGACACCATCTGGGTGGTTGTCACTTGTTTATTAGTCCCAACTGGCAATTTTCAGACTGGCAACTTTTGACCTTCTTAGTGACTTTCAAATCTTTTTAGAATTAATATAACAGTCTGTGTAAAGAAAAAAATGTAACTACAATAATAGATCTGTCCCTCTTGCTTGCTTGCTTGCGTGCCTTCTGCAGATTCAAATTCTTTTTGATTTTTTTTAGTAAAAAGAAAGACAGAAGAAAACAAATAATTGGCCAGATCTATAGCAGCTCATAGATTTCTGAAGATTAAAAAATAAAAAAAAATCTGGTGGACACCGAAACGGTTTGACATAAAGCAGACCCATTGCAATCTTAAACCCATTGAGACTTCTATGGAATCTTCTATTTGATGGTAATTTTTTTTCAGGTTGAGTCCTTCAATTTTTTTTTTTATTATAGTCATACACCAGATCCACTCTCTCACTAATCTTGAATTCCATGAGATCTCAAGGCAAGCTAAACCATTAATTAAGCACAGAGAATGGGTTGATATAACATTCTAAAATATGTTAAGTTGTAGTTCAAAGTATCATATAAAAATTGCCTGTGGTTGGGTTTTTAAATCCTTCTCTACCATATCTTTTGTGCAATATTCGCATGTTAATAAGCATATTAATAGAAGAGACTATTTATAGGTTAGGTTTGAACTGTAGAGTCATTGGGGCTCTTGGAGTTTGGTTATTTTCTTGAAAATATTTTATTACCTAACTATGTAATATCTTCAGCAAATAGTGAAGGTGCTTCTTCAGACTAAGCTGAGAGAGTACCAATCATTGATCCACACATGTTTTACTTGGTTATTTAAAATATAGATTTAGAAACAAATTTAAACTTCATTCACAAATGGAATATAAATAATGACAGAATTGGCAAAAAGTATTGAAGGGAGTAGAGACTGACAGATTGATCCAGAAAGGCAACCGTTTCCAGTATTCAGTTCCTATGCTCTAGTTCTGAATCTACCTCTATGTTCAACAGTGATTGGAAATCCTTGGTGATTACAACAATGATTATTTTCGTCGGGGATAGTTTTATTTATTAAAACTGGACCAGTGCAAGTAGGTAAGAATTCAGAGGAGTTTAATGGTCAAAATTAACAAATGTTTTCATAAAATAGATTTAAAACATCATCATGAAGAAAGACCAAATAAAAGGAGAAAGCAGAATTGACAGATTCATCTATCCTTTGCTTGACATGTTGCCTTGAGAGTGCTACCAAGGGATTTAGACACTTTTCTTGAGTTTCTCCATCTTGAAATTTACAGGCCACCTGTCTTCCTGACTAGTAATAAAATCACTTTATCTGACTGACTTTCCCTTCCTGGCAAACACTTTAAAAATAGCACTTGAAAGCCGAGAAAACAGCAGGTGGCTTTTTGAATTGTAGACACCAAGGCTACTGCATGAATTAGCCTGGAAACAGATGTTCAAGAGGATAGTGGGTGTCTTGATCTCCACTCATCTTTCCAATTAACCTCCTCATCCTTCATTATCTTGCTTTTCAGATATTTTATTTACCCATGCCTTCCTTAACAAAGTGAAGTACTTTCCATGTGGAAATAAGTCAGCAATTATTACTGGTTCTATGTATTGCTATGTTCTTCAATAATAGAGGAGCCGACATTACTGGGAGGAGAGAAATACTTGTATCCTTACTTTTTTTCTTTTCTTTCTCTAGCATTCTGAAAAGGGGTTTTCTTTTCCCCTAGACCAAGAGCTACATCTGCCTTTAAGGGATATGGCAAAAGCCACACTGTAAAAAAATAAAAAAATAGATCGGGTCAGGACAAAAATGAAATTGGATTTAATCCCAATTGAATCAAACAATCAGATGCAAGTTAATACTATTTATTTCCCATGCACCCAATAATTTCTTCTCCAGGTACATTAAAAACTTATAATTTGGAAAGATAATTTGAAGGCCTTCATAGCTTGGTATTGTATATATGAGTCTCCATTTGCAACACTTCATTTAGGGGCCATGGAAAGTTACAATGGCACTGGGAAACGTGTCTCATGGCCATTTTTCACACTTATGACCATTGCAGAATCCCTGTGGTTATGTGGTCAAAATTCAGACGCTTGGCAAGTGGCTCGTATTTATGGTTGCAGTGCCCCGGGGTCATGTGATCCCTTTTTGTGACCTTCTGACAAGCAAAGTCAATGAGGGAGCCAAATTCACTTAACAACCATGTTACTAAATTAACAATGGCAGTGATTGTGGTAAGAACAGTTGTTAAATGAGACAAAACTCACTTAACAAATGCCTCACTTGGCAACAGAAATTTGGGGCTCAATTGTGATCGTAAGTCAAGGACTACCTGTATTTAGACTTGGATTTTGTAGTTTCAGGGAAATGTTTAAAGAAAGATAATGTGTTCACTGATGAAGGACTTCCAATATTCTCCTTTCTTCTGAGTTGGTTACACCATCCTTAGATATATGTAAAAAAATATCTTTTCTTAGTTAAGTCTTCTAGAAAAGAAGCTGGAAGGGATGTTGTAGGTCTTCTAGTCCAGCCGTAGAACCTATACCATCTCAGACAAGTGACTTTCCAGTCTCTTCTTAAAAACCTCCAGTGATGGAGCACCCACTTCTGGTGGCAAGCTGTTCCACTGGTTAATTGTCCTCACTATTAGGAAGTTTCTCCTTAATTCCAGGTTGCTTCTGTTTAATGTAATGTAATGGACGAAGCAAAGTGGACAGAGCTAAATCATATTTTTGTGGAAATCAGGTCTTTTGGAGACAGATCATTATTCCTTCTTCAAAACTTGTTTATTTCAGAACTCCCGTGGAAGGTCTGATTCTCCTGCCTCAACAAAAAACAACAACAAAAAAAAAACACCCCACAAAAACCTTCTTACTTCTAATTTTCAGCAGTGTGAGAAGTTGTCCAAAAGCTTATGAACCATCCTTGATTGAGACTGGTGATTTTTTTCTTCTTCTTCAAAAACGATATTCACAAATCATGGAAATGATCTTTCATCTCTTTGTTAGGTGACCAGCCGTGAGATCTCTTGGTTATTGAGTAGCGTATAATTTTGAAAACAAAGAAGTTGGTTTTTGTGGCATATGAAGGGAAGGAAGATTTTATATAGACTTGAGCCTCTATTTAAAAAAAAAAGTACAAAAAAGTACCTTAACGTCAGGTTACATTTCTAGCTTGATTTAAAAAATGAGGAAGAGGACAAACAGCTACGTCTTAAATGTCTCTAAGCCAGGCTTTTATGAAAGCAGCTGATGTTCCTCTACTTCAGGAAACTTTCTTTAGTAAGTAGACATCTGTAAGTTTTCCTGCTATTCAACTTTCCAGCTAGCCAGCTCCTTCTCTCTTTTTCTTCTCTCCATTTTTTAAAAAAATAACTGTTTAGAAATATCAAATCATTAACAGCATGAAAGACTGTATTATAAGTTATCTGTGCTGTGGATATGTTGCCTTTGAAGGGAAAGAAAAGAATTTTTAATTGGGAACTTTTTACAGCTGGAGACTTGAGAAGCTTTGGCAAAAGCACATTTCTTTATGTTCAGATAAAAGTTAGCCAGCCTGAAATGAAAATTGTGATGTTCAGAGTCCTTCTGTGTACTTGGTGAGGAATTACAATATGCTATTACTAAAAGGGGCATTAAATGGAATTTGAAGCAGGAGGGTTTTTTTCTTTTGGAATGCCATAGTAATAGACAGCAGATGAAATATCTTAGATCTTCAGATTAATTTGGGGCACATTTAACTATGCCGTACTGTTTCTCAATTTTATCATTTATCATTCCATACATTTTTTTTCCTTGTCCCTCATCATTAAAGCTAAAGGATCCTGAGAGTTACAGCCTAGCATTTTCTCTAGGTTTTTCATAGGTTGCATTCCACCTTCTTAGAATCATTGCCAGTTTTTTCCAACAAAATTTGGAATTATTGGCAAGGCTTCGGCCTATACTATCCAGATTTAGCCACAAAGATAATGTAAGGCTTCTAAATCAAGATACGTTGACTGGCTGAAGCATTTCCTAAATAATGTGTAACTAGAGAATTGGTCAGGTAATAGAGGCAGCCAAATAGTTAACCAAGCCAAAAAGATTCCACCAGAAAGTATGAGAAAACACTAAGACAAAGTACAAACCAATTCAGATTCCAATAATAATAATAATAATAATAATAATAATAATAATAATAATAATAATAATAATAATAATAATAATAATAATAATAATACCAGGACTGTAGGGTAGAATTCAAGATATCTTGCTATTCTAACAACAGCATATGAATTTCATTTTCAGCACTTGCTTCCAGATAACATGCATATAACCCACAAAGTACACAATGACTCAAAAGTAAATTATAGCTCCAGGGGACTCTTTCTTGCAATCTCATAGTTAAACACCTTTGAGCCTTTTTACTGGATGTCTACCTGCCCTCACGTTTCTTTTTAGGAGTTTGGATATAGTTTCAAGGAATTTGAAGCAACTAACAACAGAAGCAGAGAGGGGAAAAACAAACTTAGTTTGACCAAATAGCTTAGAAAGAATTACATGTTTTAAAGAATACAATGCAGCAGGTCACAGAAACCATGCACAATACACTCTTTTTATGAGAAAGACTCTTTATATGAGCTTGACAATAAAAACAGAATTGTCCTATTTAGCCAGAAGGCTGATTAAAATAAATTATACTGCTTGTTGTTATCACTTTTATAGGCTGTTTTAAAGGGTAATGATATGGTAACCAAGCTCTATACAGGTAGACATATTCATTAATATAAAATGATATATTTTCAGTAAACATCAAAAAATTTACAATGTACGTTGTGGGAAAATCAAATTGATGGCAGCCATAACAGTTTATATTAGAAATTTTATAGAACTACAACACAGGTGTAGAAACTGTTTTATAATTCCAGTTTACTCATTTCGTTGCATCTTATAACATCATCTGCCACGAAGGAAACAAATATTACTACAAAGTATCCTGAACTCAGTCAAAGAATCACCTTGACCTGGTTCATTGGAACCATTTGATCTGAAATGATGATGACACTGATGATTTAATAGTAGAAACATTTAAGAATCTACAATTTCCACATATAATTTTCTGTTGAGAAGCTGGATTCTGGAATTTGATCCTGACAGTCTCAAGGTTGAGTCAGCCTTCTGTCCTTTTGGGGTGGTAAAATTATGACCCAGATTGTTGGAGGCTGACATTGTAAACTGCCCAGAGAATGCTGTAAAATATCAGTCTAAGTGCAATTGCTATTCTGATGGAGAATGTAATAGTTTGCTTTTTAACTTTATTTTTTTGATGTTGGCATAGTTTGTGATCCATTCTGGGTTGGAGTTCATAATTTCAGCAGCTATGTAAGTCTAAAATAATGTTGAAAGAAAAAAAAAAATCTTCATCAGGGTTCAGTCCAAGCCGGGAATAAACAAAATGGAGATGGCTTTAGAAAGAAGGTTACAATTTATTGAAGTGGAGAGCCAGACAGAAAGATGGCTTTGGGAAAAACTGACTACATGTAGTAGGGAGTGGGTTTTTATACGTTCTTGGGCTTTTGTTTGGAGTTGTTCCTGTGGCATGAACTTTGACCTGAGTCTGAGTGTGCCCTTCTGGTATTCTGATGGTGGTGGGTTAATTCTATTATGTCCCAAAGTTCGTATCCTGCTTCCCTGGGGTTGTGGCTGATGAGTGTTGGATTTTTTTTGATGTGAGGGATTGTTGATTCTAGGGTTCTTTGTCTTTCTGATACTAGCTTCCTGGCTCCAATCTTTCTGACAAGATGATGATATCTGCATTTCTGCAGAGCTGGTTTCTGCTTGGGGGAGGGAGACTTGGGGCTATTAAGAAAAACTGGGCATGCTTTTTTGCCTTTTTAAGATCCTTTGGGGAAATATAATATTCAGCCTTTTAATATTCCCAAAAATATTTCTTTCTCTGGGGGGGGAGGTTGACTTCCCACAATAAGATAACGTAAAATTAGCTTTCAGGGACAATTAGTCAATGTCTTAGCCACCTTGAATGCCAAACCTCAACATTCCTCCCCTAGAAATATTATTTTTTAAAAAGTGTTCTTCTTGTCTTGTAATAATTCAAAGTCCATACAATACTATTCAACAATATTGGAGTTATTTGTGAATGAAACAACAGAAAGCCTACTATACACATATTACATTTATTGTTAAGTGGTAGCATACAGGAAAAAAATAAGCTTGCCCCTTCAAATCTTAGACATCAAAACTTTTTTAAGAACTCATGGCTCACATTTTGGTATAGATAAATATATAATAGGCTAATGGGCTTAGAATCATGTTCAAAGAACAAATAATAATATTCACATAAAAGGTGAAAACAGGTAGAGAAGAACAACAATGAGCTTTTGGCCTATCAAATGACACTGCTATTCTCCATAATGAAAAATGACATGGAGATAGTCAAATATTTTAAATCTTTGACACTGGATATCTGTTCCTAAACAGATAGAAAAGAATGACATGCTGTTTTTCCCCCCCGTCCTTCCCTCTTTAATCATCACCTTTAGAAAAAAATGAACTTTAAATAATTATCTGTTTAATTTCTAATTCTGTTCCTTTCAAAATGACTGAACTTTAGATTCATGTAGATAATCGTCTCTAAAGCATGCCAAAACTTTTCTCTGACATTTACTGCAAGAGAATAATATCCTTATAGGATCAGTTCTAGGCTGTATTCCTAGTACTTTTAATTTTTTTTTCTTCTGGCTTTGACTTTTTTCTAGGAAATTTCTCAAAAGTTAAGAACCGTAACCCCAACCTGTTCCTTCATTATTCTTTTTTCTTTCTTTCTAAATTTCTCCTTTCTTTTTAAAATATTTTATCTTATGCATAAATTTAATAAAGTACGTATATTTAGAAAAATCACAAAAACGTGTCTCACTTATTCTGACCACGTCATTCAATGGGATACACTAGAGAAAGCAATTATGTTTGGAAGAGTTAGCAGTAAAAGGAAACCAGGCCATCAAAGAATATGGTAGCTGGACATGCAGGTTTCTTTCATGCTCCAAGTCCACCAGGTATACAACTTGGGGCTCTAAGGCCAATCATGGTCTTCCCAAGCCTTAACCATGAACCCCTTCAAATGATTAAAGGTAAAGGTGAAGGTTCCTCCGCACATGCGTGCTAGTCGTTTCCGACTCTAGGAGCCAGTGCTCATCTCCGTTTCAAAGCTGAAGAGCCAGCGCTTGTCTGAGGACATCTCCGTGGTCATGTGGCCGGCATGACTAGACGCCAAAGGTGCACGGAATGCTGTTACCTTCCCACCGTAGTGGTCCCTATTTTTCTACTTGCATTTTTACGTGCTTTCGAACTGCTAGGTTGGCAGAAGCTGGGACGAGTAACAGGCGCTCACTCTGCTACATGGCACTCGGGATTCGACCCGCCAAAATGCCAACCTTCTGATTGGCAAGCTCAGTGTCCTAACCCACTGAGCCACCGCGTCCCTCAAATGATTATGAAGTCATAATTTTTATTATGAACTTCATGGAAAGCAGTTAATATTTGCCCTGGTTTTCTAACACATGCTGTAATGTAGTCCATTTCACACAACCCAGAAGCCATCATCCAATGGCCATAAAATCGAAAAAAGGCTGTACGCTCCTATAAATGCTATTTTAATGGAACTCGATATAGTGTTCTCTAGAGGTTTTATATTTCAAAGCATGTTAACTTTTAGCAGCATAGCTGATGACAAAAGATCGCCCTCTTTAATAAAATACATGAAAGGGAGAAAGTTGCCTAGGCTATCCTTTGTCCCTTTCCTACATCAGAACCAAAATATTCCCTTTATTTTTATTTACATTTCTCTAAGGAACTCAAGGAAAAACATAGATATTTCCCTTTATTTTATACTAAGAACACTGAAACTTTCAATTTGAAGGACCCAAGAGATAATAACAGATTCAAAGTCAATTACTGAGTTCCCTGATCAATTGAAAGTCTGAAGTAAGTTTTCCTAGACCAAGACTGATAATTGGAGCAGAAAAGAACCAACCATTTAAATTTGACACATTGCCAGGTATTGTCCATGGTAAATGCTGTTCAGTTGTTTCCAACCCTTTGTGATCCTAATCCTCCCCCATAAATAAAAACAAAACAGTTTTATGACATGGTCTGCAGCTTTGATTTCTTGTAACTCATCAGAAGACACTAAAGCTTTGCAAAATTTTGTTTTGGCAGTTTGATTCAAAGATCATTCAACCGAATCTTCAAATGAAATTGACCTCCTGAACTGGATCAATAATTCAGATAAAATTATCAAATGAAGTAAAATTGAAAGCCTTTGAAATAGTTCAATCTATAGCAACAATTTTTATGAAAAGGTGATTAATTAAAGGAAATGACTATTACTCATGTTTTTTTATAGAATCACATAATAGAGATAGTATGTTAATAAATAATAAGTGTTTCTGATGATATAACAAATAGAACATTTATTTGATTTTGTGACCTTTCTAGAGACACTTGGTCAACTGATATTCTGGATTTTTAGATGAAGTGATAGAAAGAGATAAGCATCCACATTATGGTTTTGGAAACTGAGTTAAAACTACCTTATACTGAGAGGAAGCAAAACCTGATGTGTTTTGTTCATATGATGTAAATAGAAAATGGGCTAGAAATGATTAAGCTTTGTGAATTGAGGCAAGTAGAAGGAGAAAACAATGAATAAAATGGATGTATAGGATTAAAGAGATTACTGGAATGTCCTTATAAAAAGTACGAGTAACAATTAAATGTAGGTTAATCCTCAATCCATAGGACCACTAGGAACTGGATTCAAAGGCATCAGAATAACTGGATCTTCTCATTTACTTGTACTTTTCATGCTGTAAGGTGAGAGCTATACTTAATGATTATGGAAAGGAGAAGGAAAATATCTAGAACCATAGAAATGAATTTTCCCTTCCCTGAAGAAAAGTTATTTCTGAGTTCAATACCGGAAAAGTGTGCTTGAAACAGAAAATTATTTCCAACTAAAGTCCTTAGTAAAGCTTGAATTTAGTATTCTTGAGACATTTGCATTTATTTAATTTGCCATTCAGATATTGAATAAAATCTGTCAAAGTCCACTCCACATAATGACCAGCTTCCTCGACAATTCTATCTTCAGGGCTGCAAGCATCCATCTCTTCATAAAAGCCAGGAGAAACGGATTAAATAATTCACCAAAGAACTTCACTGTGGAGGGGGATTTTTAATGGCTCATAGGTGACAAGGCAGGTGACCAATTTAAATGTCTTTAGATCACACGTTCCTCCTCTTAGGTTGGATAATAGTTATATCAAAAAAATGTTTGCCAGCTTTCCATGGCTTCAAATGAAGGCTTATCTACAGGAATATCCATTGATTTATCATCTACCGGACCCCAATGGTTAATAATAAAAAAGAAGAAGTACAGCAGGATAGGTTGAGGAGAAATTAATTCATCTTCTCACCAGCAACCCACAGTTGGAGAATATTAAATACAGCAATACTCCAGAGGAAGAACAAATGATTGGCACATAGATACGAATGATATAAAACTGGCACATTTAATAGTTTTTTTTCTTTCCCCCTCTCTCTTTCTCTGTGTAGCACATGCTTTTTCCAAGCAAAAGGTTTGTTTTCTTAGTAAAATCCTTTTTTTAAAAAAAAAAGCAAATTCAAATGCATATCATGTGTGTTGTCTTGTGAGTAAATATTTGCCTATGTTTTGCAACCACTATTACCTAATGCAATTTTTATTCCTAAAATGTATTCTTCTGTGTAATTGTGTATTTTTTAAATACATTGTTGACTAAATTTAGGGAATTATGTTGTGGAATATCAATGTGGTTGATGATGAAGGTAATATTTTTTTTCCTATTGAAATTTAACATGAATTTATGCAGTTTACACCACTATTGCTAAAGTATATCCAGAGTGAGGCTTGAGATGTTTTTCAAGCCAAAATCCAAACATGCCCAAATGTTTCTGTACCAATAAAATATGAATGCTGAGAAAAATGAACATAAAATCCTGGAAAGCATAAGCTCCATTAAAATGTTCATACTTAATACAACAAAAAAATGAAATGAATAAACCATGCAAATATGGGCCACAATAATCTTGTGGTTACCAAAACAAAAAATAAAATAAAAATGAAGACAATCATGCAGAACACAGTGGGAGAATTGGGTGAACTCCAAGAACAAATAGTTTTCCAACAGGATGGGCACATCGTGAAGTGGGTCTTATTCCAATGAAAAACATGTTTTCCCCTATTTTACTTAGAAAAATAAATAAAGATATGGCCCAAATTCACCCAGCCAGCTTTCATGTCTAAGGCAAGACTAGATCTCACAGTCTCCTGGTTTCTAGGCTGGTGCCTTAATTACTTGACCAAAATGACTCTCAGGTAGACCAAACTGGTCATACAAATAACAAACAACAAAATAGATTAGTAAACAGTTTTCTACAAAGTGTTGGAAAGAATATATCAAAAATGTAGTTGTGGTTATGTGACAACCCCCCCCACCCCACCCCCACCAGTGCACTATGCCCTAAGATTAACTTGCTGGATTAAGCTCAGAACAGTTAAATTTTGAGCCTTTCTGGTGTTGACATATTGATTATGAAACTCCTTTAGGCAAATCTACTTTTTAGAGAACCTTTTTTGAAACAACCAGACACAAAGATAGCAAGGGGTATGGGGGGGCAGTCAAATTATGAAAGCAGTACCACAATGATATGATGCTGGTACTGTTTTTTTTTTAACTATGTGGATCACTTAAGCATGGGTAAAGGAGTGTATTTGTGTTGCAACAGCACAGTATTGCTTTTGTCAGTTTGATCCTGCCCTGTTTTCCAGATGAATGTTCTACAGCAAATAACTTTTATTTTTCAGACTGCCTTTTCAAATGAACTTAAGTTTGGCACTTTCAGAATGTTGTTCTGATTTGTTTTTACTTCATGGGTGATTGCTTTATTACCGTTTTATTTTTTGCAGCAGGCTTTTTTTAACTGTTCCTTTTGCCTTGTATACTATTCAGGGTTTCTTTGAGCAGAACAGCAAAATCGCCATCATCATCAATCTTTTTAGGGTATTAAGAGCAGGAAAATAAATGTTAATGGCTGTGCCTTTCACAATTGGAACAATATTACAAAGCAATGTAAGGAAGGCCTTTCTATGATCACTAGACTTTAGCTCTGTAATTAACTGGACCCTTTATAAGATCTCGTATCACTAAACTTGAACAAATGGTTAGCTTGCTGTTGACTGTGCTCACCAATAACTTACTATTTACTTGAAGTGAAAAGATTCTATAATAAGTCAGCTATCAGGGTGCTGATTTAAGGAATAAGTTTGAATGTATGTATTTCGAAATCTATTAGATAGGAGATAATGATTACTTAAAAATTGCAAACAAGTCTTGGCATTGCTTCCCCAGAAAAAAGGTTACTTACTTAATGCAACGTCATCATGTCATAGAAAAATAGCATCATATCTATTTGAGGATAAAGTGTTCCTATGCCATTCAGCAAGTGAATTTAAAGGGGCAGAAAGAAACTGATTGGAGTAGAGAGTTGAGGATTATTTAGCATGCCTAAGCTTTAAAAATGCAAAGCCATGTTGCTTTCACACAGTTATGAGTTATTATTGCCATTTTTAACGGCACTTTAAATAATTAAAGGGAGGAGGAGTCTGATCCATGTTTGATGCAAGAAAGTCAGAAGTAAAGCATGAATAAGAACAGCTGTCCTATCCCATTTTTTGCTAAGATCTTTCATGTCTCCAGATAATTGATTGTGTCACTGAGTTGGCCTTACCGTAAGTTTCTTCTAAAGTCTAAATGAAATCTATGCCCCCTCTAACATACAATTACTAGATATAAGCCCATTTATTGGGAACATAAAAAAACAAGATCTTTCTTTTACATGTAGCATTGATTCACAATCAGTGAAAATTTCTCTTATGTCTCTCATCAGTCTGGTTTTCTCCTGCATCAATATACTAAATTCTTTATTTTTTTTCCTTTGTAGGTTGTTTCCTTAGTAGATCCTTTCTCAAACTGCACTGATTTGTTACTAAAGCATAGAATCTAAAATTATCCACAACATTCTAGATGTTCCCAAGTATTCCCAAGAATCCCCAGTGTTCTAAGGACTTCAAAAAGGATTGTTCTGCAGGCTAAAACTATGTTACTCTTTTTTCTAGAGAATAAATGTATCATTATGGGACAGTCAAGCCACTAGACAGGTAAGCCACTGATAAACTGAGAGCAAACAGAACTCCTTGCTAGCACTGATGATGTTTCCCAGTTTGGGTAATGAAACGTCTGCAAGAAAACAAGCAAGCTCAGAGAGCACCAAGGGCCCCTCATGTCAACCCTGAGCTACAAATGTTCTCCTTTATTATTAGGGGACATTTTTAATGTCCTTTTAAATCTTGAATAAATTATAGTTTCAAAAAGGCTTTTCAGTTTTGTCTGCTCTGCAATTTTATCTGGCCATTTCCATTTTTTTCCCCAAACTATTTTGCAAATAGTGTTATTTCCAGAAGTATACAAAAACGAATCTAAGAAAAAAGAATCTATCCAGAAACTTTATCTTAGCTCCGGTTTCATTTCTTTAAACATATGTAGTAATCTATTGAAGGTTAGAAGAGGCAAATAAATCAAAACAGGAGCCACAGAAAACTGCTGTGATTCTGAAATTGATGTTTATCGTTGTTAAGTCAGAATTCAGAAAGAGTGACAAAGAAAACCTACACAGCAGTAAAATGTACAACTGGAAATAATTTCACTCCTTGTTAAATGTAAAGTCAATATTGCTTTGTCTATGAAGAAATATACCACTAATGTATACAAATAATCACTGTTACATCAAAAAGAGCAACAATGTAACTATGATATAAAAATCTGCTGAAATATTTTGCTAATAATCATTGTGTCTATATTTGCAGTAATCCAATGAATTGTATATATTTCTCTATATGTCTGTAATCGTCTCTCTTTCTCACATTATCTATCTATCTATCTATCTATCTATCTATCTATCTATCTATCTATCTATCTATCTATCTATCTATCTATCTATCTATCTTATATGGCACCAATATCAGATACCTTGAAAACAAACATTGACCATGTCATAAAAAATTGAAGGCAAATTCTCTGGTAAAAGAGAGAAGGACTTTAAGAACATTAGCAAAATGAAGCAATGAACACAGTAAAAACTACAACTTCTAACTTTACCCCACATTATTAATAATAATATTATTAAAGACGGGGTATAAGTAAATATATTTACCTTCATTTTCCTTAATTGTAAAATTAGGGTTGTTGGCCATTTCAGATGGAAGGTTATAAACAAAATAGTGTCCATTTTTGGGGTCATCTTTGTCAATTACTCTCATGGTATGAATGACCTAAAACAGAAAAAAACAAACATGTTTACATAAATCGGAAATGTTCAATATAATACTGGCTAGAAACCAAAATTTGTGTGAGAAGAGATATTGGTTTTCATTGTAGAGTAAATAAGTAAACACAAGGATCCAGTGTGGCTCTATTCCATGGTGCAGTAAAGTAATACAAGACAGATTATCACCTCTAATGTCAGAACTTTCTCTTATTAACATTCAAGGGTTATAACATTGTCCTAGGGATCAGGGGATTTTTTTTTCCTAAGAAAAAATGTGTTAAATGTTAATATGGGAGGGTCACAATAGTTCTTTCAGGGATTAAAATGAAATTACTTTCAGGTGTTATTTTCCCAAGCTTTGGAGAATGACAGGGAAATAGTGACACTAATTGGTCTTGATTTCAGAGGAGAAAGATATGCAGATGCTTAATTATCCTATAGAATTAAATGGTTCTCAGTTTCACTGTTTGACTTCAAAGTAATTCCTTTAGATATAAATAGAACTTTTAAAAAGTGTTTTTAAGACTATACTTTGTTGTTAGTTGCGAAGTCGTGTCCGATCCATCGCGACCCTATGGACAACGTTCATAAGACTATAAGACTATACTTAGGATGTATAATTTGAGCTATGTTACGTTGCATGTTAGAATACATTTAGTTAAGTTCCCCTAGCGCTCTCTTCCTGCTCAGAAACGAAGCACTTATCAAATTTTTGTCCATGCTAAATTAGTACTGAAAAGTGAGGAAGATGCTCTTCCCACCAATTATACCACTGTGAATATGTAAACTGCAGATTTTGTGTGTCTACAGAAACATCATAGATTAAGTTTCACTCTGGCAACACTTTAATCCCACTGTTTATAACACTTTGTATTGATCAGCAAAAACATAAAGAGCAAAGATGGTTGTGTGTTTTCCAGTATAGCTGAATTTCTCATGCTCACTTTGCAATAATGTACAATAATGTACGGAAAGGGAAAATAAAACGAACAAAAATAGCACAACGTGAGTTGGCTACACCAGTAAGTGGAATTTTGCTAGTTAAGCATAACGTTAGTTGATATGGGCCTATTCCAGAAATAGAAAAATTGAAATTATATAACATATTTTCATTGTTTAAAACTTATTTTAGCTGTCTTTACACAACTGGTTTTTAAATTGAATTTTATATTGGTTTTATTTTGATTTCTTAGGAGACATAGATGTCAAAATCTCACAAGATTACTAAATTGCAAGCTTTTATCATTCTTGTTTAAAGCCTTTTAATAATTTAGGTGAGAAACCCAAACACTGGTTGATTTCATTATTTTTGGACCATGTAAAGGCTTCTGTTTAATTATGGGGCATAGCACATGACATCTAGGAGGTTCACACTTGCATTAATACCCTAGATGCTGCATGACCAATATTTGGCTTATCTACAGGCCCTCAGATATCTTCTTAAAGAAAAAAAAAATGGGAATCAGTACATTGTTACTGTAATGCTAATTTGACTCATGGGCACATAAAATAATGACAGAGAATTTTTTTAAAAAAACAGAACAAAATTATTTTTAATAGCTTCATTAGAATATAAAATATAAATATATCCGAACCATCCTGGAATTGTTCTCAGATATAAATTTTGAAAGTGTGAGAAAATTGATTTCCCTCCAGATTGTCCACAACATGAACCTGAATATGTTTTCCCCCAACTTCAAGGAGATCTTATTTCTTTTTTTCAGCGTTCTCTAATGTTGTGAAGGACAGGAAAAATTTCATTTAGCTCTATATCAAGGTTGGTTTGAAATTTGTGTCACTGTGAGTTTATCTAGAGCAGACATGTCAAACACAAGGCCCGGGGGCCGGATCCGGCCCGCGAAGTGGTTTCATGTGGCCCGCGAAGCCATCCTGGAAACAGTGAGGGAACGGCCCCCACTGCCTTGGCCCTGGCCCAGAGACCCTCCTTCTGCCAGAGACCCTCAGATCTGTCCCACTCCTGCCCGGGCCCCCATAGGCACCCTTGATGCCAAGGATGTAGAGCTGCCCATGGCCACCCAGTAGGCCATAGGCACTCTAGCCACGCCTACCCAGTAGGCCACACCCACCCTGGCCATACCTACCTGGCTCCTTGAGGGCAACCACAATGCTGATGCGGCCCTCAATGAAATTGAGTTTGACACCCCTGATCTAGAGCCTGGACAGACTCACAATTCAACACATGATCTGCCTGTGGAATTCTTCAACCTGCCTTCTCTCCCACGTGCTTCTTCAAAAGGTAACTGGACTGCTTTTTCCTTGAAAAGGAAGAAGACTTTTTGTCGCTCATCCAGCAATATATAAGAAGCTTTGTCGGTTCTGGCAGGATGATGGGGCCAAGGAGGGATTAGTTCTGATTACTTCACAGCCGCCACCATCCTGTCAGAACCGATGAAGTTTCTTTGATGAGAAGCAAACCTTCTTCGTCCTCAAGGAAAACAAAACAAAACAAAACAGTCCAGTTGGCTTTTGAAAAGCACCTTGAAGACAGTTATGATCTGGATGACTGAGAATCTCCACAGACCTTCAACCTGCTTTTTTTTCCCATTTCCCACTCAGAATGATAGTGATGGATCTTTCTGTGAGACAAAGATTGTGATTGCATTTGAGGGTTTATATTGAAGCTCTGAAGCCATGAGGTGGAACTCTTCTTTTCACCTTTGGGAGAGATTTTTGTTTTATCCTTTATCCCTGAGATACAGCCATGGGCCAGAGCACTGCTGCCTTAATCTTTCTCAAATTAAAGCAGAAGTTTGGATGGGTGTTTTTTTTCCTCCATCTAGCTCCCATGTGTACTTCTACTGAACTTGCGCCATAAGATACTCACCTTCATCTTCACTGTTGCTTTCATTAATCCATTTTATCCTCTATAAACACCCTCATATTCTCAGTATACAAGAACATATCACTCCACTGTTTCACATAACTAAATCAATAAATTCAGAGTGTGGGTTCCCATAGCACCTGTCACCTCACTTGGGTCTTCGTACAAAGCATTACCATATGTAAAATCAGTAAACAACAGCAGCTGTTCGTATTTTGAACTTACAACTTCTTAATGATTTTTCATTGCCCAGTTCTCACTATGCTATCAAGTTCTCATTATCACAAGTTCCCTCTCACCTACCCCAGTATTGAGGGATTGCTTAATAACTGACCATAATTACAGTATAAAAATATACTCACTTCTTAACCTTTGAAATCACAACATTAGAAATAGGAGAGGTATTTTCTTGATAGATCTATTTTTCCCTGATATTTTTTCAATATTGCTTTTTGCTGTTTTAAACTGCCTCAAAGATCTGTAAAACTATGAAACTTTTTCGTGGCTTGAGAATTGTTCTAGCCATTCCCTATAAGGATGAAGTTGGTGGGAAGGGAAAACTCACATAATTTTATCCTAACAACATTCTGGTGAAGAGAGTTTAGGCTGAGAAAATGGGATGGCTGTCAACCAGCATTCTCTATGGCCAAATGTTGGTTTGAAGTTGGGTTTCCCTGATCCCAGCCTATCACTCTGTTTATAATAGCACATTCTAATGGCTGTATGAGCCTTGGAAAATTGCTTTGCTTTAATGAAGACATGAGCAAAATGTCTCTGGTGTTCCTTTACAAAGCCCTAAATTTTATCTCTTCTAATGAAGGAATCACATTGGCTGTGGATTGTTGTTTGATCAAAATGCCTAGTGAGACTTCCGGTTTTGCATGGTAGCAACTAGTCACTA
This sequence comes from Vipera ursinii, assembly GCF_947247035.1. NCBI lineage: Eukaryota > Metazoa > Chordata > Lepidosauria > Squamata > Viperidae > Vipera > Vipera ursinii. The sequence goes on from NC_139520.1 coordinate 11,131,275, forward strand.
GGTTGTGGATTCTCTTCACCCCCGCGGCTAATTTTGCCCTGCCTGGACATCCGAAATGCGTCTAACTTGCCCCAGTGAGGCGACAAAGAAAGAAGGGTGCTCCAGTGATTCTAGAACAGAGGCAGCCATTCTGTTCGACTTGTGGAAAGCCTTCTAACCCGACAGGAGAAAGGCTGGCCATATTGCATCAACCAGCCCAAGCTACTTGCAACTAAAGTCCAAAAGCACTAACCAGCACAGCTGTGAACAGTGTCCTTGAAACTGGGTGAGGAATTTGATCTTCTCTTTTGTGTTCTACATTTAATTTCCTGGAAAAGATCCCCAAGAAGCAAAATACCTCTGAAAGGGAAGGAAGGCGATTTCCGCCCCACCCTTATACTAACAGAAACGGCGAATTAATCTTTTTATGGAGGATCAAAATATATGGAAGTGAAAAACAAATAGTTACTGACACCTAGTGGTGGATGAAGACTATGACAGCTATGACTTTAATATAAGACTTGGTAAAACTTGGGAAAAGCTAACCTGTGTTTGTGACCTTCAAAGTTTTAACAAAGAACAGCTGTGACAAAAAAGAGAGAAGAATCTAGGCTGTAGACAAAGAGACAATTATAAATTTCAGGAAAAAATCTTTTTTTAACTATTTGGATTACAACTATCTATTTAATTGAGACTCTAAAGCTATTTGCGCAGAAAAGAAAGGAAGGGAAAATCTCAAATTCATGGCCATCATGGATCAGAGACATGTAGAAAGAACATACTAAGAAAACACAAATATTTCACAGGAGGAGATATATAGTATACTGCAACTAATTCAAACAACAATGACTTTAAAGCACAAAGAAATCCAAAATAACTTTGAAAATATAAATCAATCTATTTCTAAGTTAACTCTACAACAACAACAAAATCCCACAAAACAACAACAGAGAAGGAGCAGATAAAACAGATAAATGGATATAGAATTGAGAATAGATCTCGGCGTATTTGAAAGACCATTCGCAACAACGCTATATTACGGAGTGGAAAAAATGGATTGATTATATCCAGAATAAATATGGGACTAAAAAGTTTCATTTAGCATTTGAATAAGTATTGATGTGATATTTGTATTGCTTGTAGTCACTCTATAAGAGCTAAAGTGCGATAGATTTAATAGTTCATTGTTGTTAGCATATGGTTGTTTATGATTGTTTTTACTTTTATACCTTGTATTTAGCTCTGGGAAGTCGGGGACGGGGGGAAGGGGAGGGGGGAGGGTTGGGTAGGGCTGGGAAGGGGGTGGAAATGTTAATGAAATGTTTCAGATACTGAAATGTGATTGAATTTAAGAAAAATTTAATAGATAAAAAAGAATGTTTTGAATAAGAGTTAAAGGACTAGATGACTAGATGTATTAAATGGAATGTTTAAAGATTAAACATATTTTAAGTATGGTTAAAAAGAATAAGAAATTTAGGAAATAAATATATATTAGCTTAGGAGGGATATGTATTTTAAGTAGTATGTTATTTTTTATGCTTCTTTACTCTTGCTCTACTTTTTTCACTTTTTGTTCTATCAATTCCTTAAGAAATGTAAAAGTGTGAGATGGTTCATATGGAAAAAATAGTTAAATTTTTAAATGTAATTAATTTTTGAGAAAATCTTAACCAGTGAGAATACCTAGAATTTGGTGGGAGAAACAAATTAAAATAAGGACTGTAACAGGGTGTATGATAAGGCAACCAGAATGATTGAATAGAAAAGAAATGTTATATTGATGAGACTATTATTTTCAGGAATATTGGGGAAAAAATATATATTTAATTGTTATCTATCAAAACAATAAGAATTGTATTAACACAATGTTTGCAAAAGAGGATATTTTGGGAAAAGAGGAAATCAGCTATAACCATTATGGATTATAGAAATCAATTGTTAACGATTGTTTTACAAACGTAACGCAGGCAACACACTGTTCACCAATTATTGTGATTTATGTTTTTATTAAAAAAAATCAATAAAATATATTACAAAAAAAATTCCCAGTGAGTGCACCAACAGTACTTGGCCAATTAAAGCCCACTTGCTTTTATTGTACAGATATATCCATATATAAAAGAAATAGGACCAATACTGTACTTAAATAAATGCAAGAATATCCACTCTATCCTTGGGAATCTTCTCTCTTTTGCATAACATTTGAAAGAACAACTGGATGAACCTACAAAATGTCCTTCAAACGTTTGATTTTCAAAATGCAGTTGAGATGCTCATCCACCCACATTCATATGAACATTGCATCACTAAGTGTGGGCAAACACAGGTATCATAATGATGAAAACATATCTAACAGAAAAAAACAACACTGCAGTAGCATCTTTCCCAGTTCCAAGACATAAATAAGCTCTAAGCTTTGAATGAGAAATTAAAACAAAAAACAAAAACATTTTCAAGTAGTCTGAAAAGAAAGTACAAGTACTCAAGCCTCTTTCATGGGGTGAGGTGAGGACAATTTCTTTTCAGAAATTTCAAGGCAAATTCCAGCACTGAATTAATTTCTGTACTGACAATGCCTTTTTCTTTGTAGTATATTTTCCCTCACACAGGGAAATACTAAAGCATATCTTAAATTTTAATGGAGTTAACCAGTATCACATTGAGAGTGATATTTTCGTAAAAAACCAAAGCAAAACAAAACAACCCCTGTAGATAAATGTGCAACACAGCTTCTATTTCTGATTTTCAAAGAATAGGTTTACATTTTTTTCTGTCTTTAATTTATAGAGGTTTATATGCTGCTCTGATCTATGTGTCCTAAGATGGTAATTACAGCATTTTTTTAAACAACAACAACAGTGTAATTGTCTAGTGGCAATATGGTAGGTAATCTTCTTCTGCATTTGAATTAGATTACCAACAGAATTTGGGCATTCCCACCATTAACCAGCATATAGTGGCATAATCTAGAAGAGGATAGATGAGAAGAATCAATGTTAAGCTTGGGAAACTTGGGAAGAGGGGATAAAATGGGTGGAAGAATTGTTGGGCAAAGTGAAGAAGCCAGCAATTGATTCAAGGTCAAATAACGCATAGCCTATTTTTGAAGAGCTATACCGGGGTCTTCAAACTCAGCCCTTTTATGACTCATGGACTTCAACTCCCAGAATTCCTCAGCCAGGCACACTGGCTGAGGAATTCTGGGAGTTGAAGTCCATGAGTCATAAAAGGGCCAGGTTTGAAGACCTCTGAGCTATACTTTAGTGTAGAACTGAGGATCTGCTAGCCTGATCAGGAGAATTCACAAGTCCTCTTTTTGCAGCATTCAAAGCATCTCTTAATATTGCTTCCAAAATGAATAGCTTAGAATACATCAGAATAAATCAGAAATAATCATAGTTACTGCACGTAATGTAAACTGAAAGAAACTTAGTTTGGGCTTGAGTACAGCTCAATTCCTTGTTTCCTCTGCCACTCACTTTGGGGAGGTCAAACCCTCTTATGCTGCTTAATTAAAGGCAAAATGAGGCCTCAGGATTTTTGCTGTGTTGAAAGAATTTTTCTAGTCAAAATCTGATATGGCAACTAACAGAAAGGGACATTAAGAGGATCTGTCGTTGTCTTTCTGCCAAGACTTGCTACAACAGCAAGACGGGTGGTGTATAAATTTAATAAATAATCAATAAACCTGTACGGACCAGAATGAGCATGTGTAGAACCCATCTTCCTCTTTATTGTGAAATGAAAACATTTTATATCAAGCAGCTTCTTTCCCCTTTAAAGGAATGCTGCAATACATGCAATTTGACATCCTTTAAAAAAAAGAATTTAATTGGGATAGAGTACAATGCCCCAGGAGATAAGAAACAATATTTTATACAAGCGAGCATTCTTGAATAAAGGATATTTTTCGCTCAATCCAATTTCTCTCCATATTCAGACGATGGGTATGATAACTCTTCTGTAGGAGTTTTCTTTCCAAACTGGTGACTAATTAAAATAATTAATATTAGACTGATGAGAAGAAACACGGAGGGTGGTGGTGGTGTCTAAGTCAGCAAAGTTGTGTAAACAACACCCAATGTAATGCAATATGCTTTTTCAGCAGATTTTAAGTTTAGCAGTCTACTCTTACAGATTTGGAATAAAAGCATAAAGAATTTATCTTGCAACGTTGTATATCAACTGTTTTTAATGTATTCGTTCATATCACTGGCAGTTGCCAGTCTGTGTTATAGCAGGATCCAAAACAGAACACATGGGGAAACAAACTGCACCAGATAGTTTATTCTGTATATTTACAGACTGCAAATCAGGTTTTCTAAGAGGTTTAGATGTAATCAGCTCCCTTGAGGTGATTCAAACTCAATTTAACTTAACTGTAAGTTAACCTGCAAATGTGTAAATGTATTTGGTGAGTGCATTTGTCCTTTATGTTAGATGACAGAGATTTAATTCAAAGAACCTGGGGAATTCAGATTTAGATTAAAGGAAAGCCTCCTGTAATTAAATAAGTATTTTTTCCAAGGGTAATTTGTTATGTATATCTGCATATCAAATTGACATTTTTTATATAAAAGCCCTCAGAGACACATTCATCCTCCTGAAACACTCTTGTGATTCTGAATTATTCTTCACTATTGAATCTCAGATATGTATAGCTTGGGTTCATGATTCATGAGGCTGAAATGTAAATGGTCTCATCCTGGTTGCTGTTGTTGTTGTTGTTAGCTGCGAAGTCGTGTCCGACTCATCGCGACCCTATGGACAACATTCCTCCAGGCCTTCCTGTCTTCTACCATCTTCTGGAGTTCATTTAAGCTCACGCCTACTGCTTCAGTGACTCCATCCAGCCACCTCATTCTCTGTCGTCCCCTTCTTCTATTGCCCTCGATCTTTCCCAGCATTAGGCTCTTCTCCAGTGAGTCCTTCCTTCTCATTAGGTGGCCAAGGTATTTGAGTTTTAGCTTCAGGATCTGGCCTTCTAAAGAGCAGTCAGGATTGATCTCCTCTAGGACTGAGCGGTTTGATCGCCTTGCAGTCCAAGGGACTCGCAGGAGTCTTCTCCAGCACCATAGTTCAAAGGCCTCAATTCTTTGGCGCTCAGCCTTTCTTATGGTCCAACTTTCACTGCCATACATTGCAACTGGGAAGACCATAGCCTTGACTATACGCACTTTTGTTGACAGGGTGATGTCTCTGCTTTTTAGTGTGCTGTCTAGATTTGCCATGGCTTTCCTTCCCAGGAGCAAGCGTCTTTTAATTTCTTGGCTACAGTCCCCATCTGCAGTGATCTTGGAGCCCAGGAAAACAAAATCTGTCACTACCTCCATTTCTTCCCCATCTATTTGCCATGAATTGAGAGGGACAGATGCCATGATCTTGGTTTTCTTAATGTTAAGTTTCAACCCAAGTTTTGCACTCTCCTTCTTCACCCGCAACAACAGGCTCTTTAGTTCTTCTTCACTTTCTGCCATTAGAGTGGTATCATCTGCGTATCTTAGGTTGTTGATATTTCTTCCAGCAATCTTAATTCCAACTTTTGATTCATCTAGCCCTGCCTTTCTCATGATGTGCTCTGCATATAAGTTAAATAGGCAGGGCGACAGTATACAGCCTTGCCGGACTCCTTTCCCAATTTTGAACCAATCAGTGGTTCCGAGTCCAGTTCTCACTGTTGCTTCTTGACCCGCATATAAGTTTCTCAAGAGACAAATAAGATGGTCTGGTACTCCCATCTCTTTAAGAACTTGCCACAGTTTGTTATGATCCACACAATCAAAGGCTTTAGCATAGTCAATGAAGCAGAAGTAGATGTTTTTCTGGAACTCCCTAGCTTTCTCCATGATCCAGCGTATGTTAGCAATTTGATCTCTAGTTCCTCTGCCTCTTCGAAATCCTGCCTGTACTTCTGGTAGTTCTCGATCCACATACTGCTGAAGTCTAGCTTGTAGGATTTTAAGCATGACTTTACTAGCATGAGAAATGAGTGCAATGGTGCGATAGTTTGAACATTCTTTGGCACTGCCTTTCTTTGGAATTGGAATGTAAACTGATCTTTTCCAATCCTGTGGCCACTGCTGAGTTTTCCAAATTTGCTGGCAAATTGAATGTAGCACTTTTACTGCACTGTCTTTTAAGATTTTGAATAGCTCAGCTGGAATACTGTCACCTCCACTAGCTTTGTTGTTGCTCAGCTTTTCTAAGGCCCACTTCACTTCACATTCTAGGATGTCTGGCTCGAGGTCAGTGACCTCCTCATTGTGATTATCTGGGACGTTAAGCTCATTCTTGTATAGTTCTTCTGTGTAATTTTGCCACCTCTTCTTAATCTCTTCTGCCTCTGTTAGGTCCCTGCCATTTTGGTCCTTTATCATGCCCATTTTTGCATGGAATGTTCCCTTCATCTCTCCAATTTTCTTGAAAAGATCTCTGGTCCTCCATATTCTATTGTTTTCTTCTATTTCTTTGCACTGTTCATTTAAGAAGGCATTTTTATCTCTTCTAGCTATTCTCTGGAATTCTGCATTCAATTGGGCATATCTATGTTTTTCTCCCTTGCCTTTCGCTTTCCTCCTTTCCTCAGCTATTTGCAAAGCTTCCTCAGACAGCCATTTTGCTTTCTTGCATTTCTTTTTCTTTGGGATGGTTTTGGTTGCTACCTGTTGTACAATGTCGCGAACCTCTGTCCATAGTTCTTCAGGCACTCTGTCTATCAGATCTAATTCCTTAAATCTATTTGTCACCTCTACTGTATATTCAACAGGGATATGATTTAATTCATACCTGAGTGGCCTAGTGCTTTTCCCTACTTTCTTCAGTTTAAGCCTAAACTTTGCAAGGAGAAGCTCATGGTCTGAGCCACAGTCAGCTCCTGGTCTTGTTTTTACCGACTGTATAGAGCTTCTCCATCTTTGGCTGCAGAGCATATAGTCAATCTGATTTCTGTGTTGACCATCTGGTGATGTCCATGTGTAGAGCCGTCTCTTGGGTTGTTGGAAAAGAGTGTTTGCTATGACCATCGTATTCTCTTGACAAAATTCTATCAGCCTGTGCCCTGCTTCATTTTGTACTCCAAGGCCAAACTTGCCTGTTATTCCAGTTATCTTTTGGCTTCCTACTTTAGCATTCCAATCCCCCATGATGATAAGGACATCATTTTTTGGTGTTACTTCTATAAGGTGCTGTAGGGCTTCATAGAACCGGTCAATTTCATCCTCTTCAGCACTGGTGGTTGGGGCATAGACTTGGACTACTGTGATATTGAATGGTTTCCCTTGGATTCGAACTGAGATCATTCTGTCATTTTGAGGATTGTATCCCAGTATTGATTTTCCTACTCTTTTATTGACTATGAAGGCTACTCCATTTCTTCTGAGGGATTCTTGCCCGCAGTAGTATACCTGATGGTCATCTGAAATAAATTCACCCATTCCTGTCCATTTTAGTTCGCTGATACCTAAGATGTCGATGTTCAGTCTTGTCATCTCTTGTTTGACCACGTCCATAGAAAACCCTATGGACAGTATCCTGGTTGCTAGATTATAGTAATTGTGACCCAATTCTTTTTTTTTCTCCCCACAATCCAAAAGAGCAGCAGGAAAAACTGCAAAAGAGGGCAGGGTTAATTATAGTGAAGAAGAGATAGGTTAGGAAGTTCAATATTTTTAGTTCTTTTGCATGGAAGTTGATTTTTTTTAAATACTGAATTTAGATAATTTCAACTGCATTTTAGGTTGCTGGTTAGAGTTTATCAGTGTTGTGGTTTTAATTCATTGAGAGAGGTTTAGAAGGGATTCTTGCCTGGTAAAGCCAACATGGACGTTCTGAGATTTATTGAAATTGGCATGCATAATTAAATATTAAGTGGTTTACCGAGATATGTTCTATCCTAATATGTTGTGTGGTTTTCTTTTTAGTTTCCATCCACCTCCATCTGCTTTTTTCACCCATTCTTCTATGAGATTCACTTTTTCTTTTTAACCTAATGCAGTGCATCTCAAACCTGAATAGATTAACCCAAATTGGGTAAAAGTGTTTTTTCTTTGGGTATCGATAAACTTAACCCAAACCCAATCACAACACAGATGTTTAAATAAAAGTATTTTCTGATGTATGTAATGGATAATGAAGTAAAAGTTTTGGGAAGCCGTAGTATAGAATCTTATAGGGATGTGGTGGCTCAGTGGGTTAGGACGCTGAGCTTGTCGATCAGAAGGTTGGCAGTTTGGCGGGTCGAATCCCGAGTGCCGCGTTGCAGAGTGAGCGCCTGTTACTCGTCCCAGCTTCTGCCAACCTAGCAGTTCGAAAGCATGTAAAATGCAAGTAGAAAAATAGGGACCACTATGGTGGGAAGGTAACAGCGTTCCGTGCGCCTTTGGCGTCTAGTCATGCCGGCCACATGACCACGGAGACGTCCTTGGACAAGCGCTGGCTCTTCGGCTTTGAAACAGAGATGAGCACCGGCCCCTAGAGTCGGAAACGAATAGCACGCATATGCGGGGGAACCTTTACCTTTACCTTTTAGTATAGTATCTTAGTTATATAGCTGCCCTTTGTTCAGTAACTTTCTATCCATTCTCTGCCTTCTTGTCTTAGCTATGTTTTCCTTTCCTTTCATCATGTCACATAAAATAGTACACTGAAATTAATAATAATAATAATAATAATAATAATAATAATAATAATAAGAAGAAGAAGAAGAAGAAGAAGAAGAAGAAGAAGAAGAAGAAGAAGAAGAAGAAGAAGAAGAAGAAGTTGAAAGGAACCTTGGAGGTCATCTAGTCCAACCCCCTGCTCAGGCAGGAAATCCTATATCATTTCAGACAAATGGCTGTCCAGTATCTTCTCAAAAACTTCCAGTATTGGAGCATTCACCACTTCTGGAGGCAGGTTGTTCCACTGGTTAATTGTTCTAACTGTCAGGAAGTTTCTCCTTAGTTCTAGGTTGCTTCTCTCCTTGACTAGTTTCCATCTTTTGCTTCTTGTCCTGCTTTCAGGCGCTTTGGAGAATAGCTTGACTCCCTCTTCTTTGTGGCAGCCCCTGAGATATTGGAACACTGCTATCATGTCACCCCATTGTTGTCTCCCACACCAGTTACAGAAATTTTTCCATGTAGAATCATAAATTCTATTAGTTGCAGGTCGTCTTGAAGCCTGAATCATGGTAATCACATCTGATGAGTAGGTCTCTTTATTAGGAGTATCCTTTCAACTGGCAGGCGGTTAACTGGAGCCACTGAGGCTCTGGATGTTGTAGAACCCCCTGGCTGAGGGAGATTCAGTCTTGGGGTATCCACTAAAGAGGAGAGATTGATAGACCTACAAGGCATACCATGGCCATCATGGCCAGTGGGGAGCAATGAGTATCACCTCTGCCCATTCCTGCAGTATCTCCCGGATAACTGCCTGGATCAGAGGGAGAGAAGGGAATGCATACAGGAGCACTCTGGGCCATGGGCTGCAGAGGGCATCTACCCTTTCCACCCCTGGAGACAGGAACCGAGAGAAGAATCCCAGGAGCTGGGAATTCGCTGGGGTAGTGAACAAGTCCAGTGCTGGATGACCGAACCTCTCCTATATCTCCCTGAGGAGATTTGGGTGCAGGCGCCACTCGAAGTGGACCATTGATGCCATGCTCAAGAAATCTGCTTGCCCATTCATCTCCCCCGAGATGTGCTCTGCCTTGAGAGATGAGAGGTTGGTCTCTGCCCAGGTTCCTAATAATTGAGCCTCAGCCATGAGGGACCTGGAGTGGATACCCCCTTACCAATTGAAGTTATTTCCTTCCTTCCAAAACCATTACTTGTGGAGATCCTTGGTGCTGGCTGAACTAGGTTGTTTTCTTGCAGACATTTCATTACCCAACTAGGTATCATCATCTGTGCTAGAAGGGAATGGAGTTTGCTCTCTCCCCACTCCCTTCTAGTATTAATGATGTTACCTTGCTGGGTAATGAAAAGTCTGCAAGAAACCAACCAAGCACCCACAGTTCAACCCTGAGTTAGATAGATAGATAGATAGATAGATAGATAGATAGATAGATAGATAGATAGATAGATAGATCTTTGGTCATTCTGTTTTTTCCCCCACGTAGAATTGGAGGTATCAGGGCAACGTTTCAACGAAATCTCATCCGTCATCCTCAGGCTGGTGACTTCAGCTTCGTTCTTCTGGGAGAAGTGTGTGCTAACTCTTTAACTCTCAGTTAGAACCATCACAAATATTCCATCCTAAGGCAACTGAACAAGTATGTCCTTGGACAGAGTCTTTTAGCCATGTAACTGACAGAACATCACAATTTGTTGTAGGTTTCTGATCAGAAAGTGTAATCGGGGGGGGGGGCGATGACTGGAATGGGCCTGGCTGCTTGCCCTAATAGGGCAACTAACTGATTCTTCTCACACTATTTCTTCACATGCTAAAGATAATTCTTTGAAAAATCCGCATTTTGGGATCACTAGAAAGCTCAAAGAAGTTCAGAGTGAAATGAAAGATCAACCAATGATGATTTCTCCTAGATAATGCATGTTAAATAGGAATATTTTTTTTAAAAAAAGAAGTGTGCTAAATTATCCCAAAGGCATTTTTCAAAAAGCAACTGGGCTTTCTTGGTTTTTTTTTCCTTGAAAACATTTTGCTTCTCATCCAAGAAGCTTCTTCAGTTCTGAAGACAAGATTGTCTCCAAGCCTGTGTTTGAGGCCCAAGTGCTGCTGTGCGATGGGGTAAGCTCTCCTCATCTGCTCCAACTCCTACCAGCCTAGCTGTCTGAAAGCATGCAAGCGCGAGTAGATGAATAGGTACCACCTCCATGGACAAAATTAAAAGGGTCATGGAAGGAGCCCCCAATCAGGCATTCCCTGGGTAATGGTGATGTCCCTGGCGAATCCTTTCAACCCAGAAGTACCTTGGTATTTCTGACATGAATGCGAGTGCGGGTTCTTGGATGAGAAGCGAAATGCTTTCAGGGGAAAAACCCCAAAAAGTCTAGTTGCCTTTAAAAAAAATATATATTTGGGACCACTGTGACCTGGATGATTGAGAATTCCCATAGACAATTGTGCTAAATGTTAAATTCTAGTTGGAGGAAGTTTCTTGCTTTCTAAATACATGCAAGATAATTGGGAGGGGTAATCCCGTGTGTGTAAGAGGTTTTTTTAAAAATAGGAAATAACATTTTTTGTACGTTTCTAACTCAGTGTCAGGAGCAGTGTGAAATCGTAGTAAGGTTTCATTCCCTGCCTCCCTCGTCTCAAAAAATAGTATATTACCATCAGATACTATGGACTATGCTGATCATGACCAACTTTGAATTAAAGTGAGGGAGGAATGGTAGAACTAAGGAGACTGAGGTTTATTTTTTTCCAATCATATTTATATCAATAAGGGGATTTCCATCAACACGTTACACCACCATGTTACAAATAATTACACAATAGAGGGCTTATTTAATAATCATCACAGGCTGAAGGATGCTGTCTCACACACTTACTACTAGAAGGAAGGAAGGAAGGCAGGAAGAAGGAAGGAAGGAAGGAAGGAAGGAAGGAAGGAAGGAAGGAAGGAAGGAAGGAAGGAAGGAAGGAAGGAAGGAAGGAAGGAAGGAATGCAGGCAGGCACAGGGATAAAATCAAGTACCGCTCGTTATATAATTCAGACTACTCTGTAAGCCATATTTCACTACTCTTATTATTCAATGGAGTAGTTGTTTGTTTGTTTTAAATGCCTGGAAATTTAGACTATATTATCAAGCAAGCTGTTTTGGTAAATGGTGATTTTAATGTCAAACCCCACAAGGCGTAAAATTAGTTGGATTAACAACTTAAGTGACATGCTGTCAGTTGCTGTTTATTTAAATTAAAATGTCACTGCTCAAAAATAAAGCAGGTATATAGAAAGCTGTGGATTTCTATCACCCATTCTATCACCCATTTTATAATCACAAACTGCATTATAAAACTATTTGTCCTATAGATGTTACTTTCTAGAAGATAAGGATCTGCTTCATCATTCAACACACTCCAACATTCAATACACTCGAACCTCAATGATGGCCATTATAGACATTTGGTGAGACTTTGCATGGCCATCTGATCAACCAATTCATCTTGAAAGAACAATATTCTCCAACATGTAACACAACACTTATGCTGAACATGAACTTCCATAATTCCAAGGCAGTTACAAGCTGGGAAAACTGTTATATAGAGTTTATTTATTAATTTTATATCCTGGTTTTCCTCTAGGAGTATCAAGTGGCCTATAGAGCAATCACTTCTCCAAGTGTTTCACAAGTGTGGGGTGGGATAGAGAACTAAAGCCACCCTGTTCAGCTTTCCTGACTGAAGGATGAATCTTGGATCTCTCAGGTCCAAGATTATAACATTTTAAACACTATTCCATGTTGGCCCAAAGGTGCTTTTTTTTCAAAAGTCAACTGGACTTTGCTTTTCCTTGAAGAAGTTTTGCTTCTTGTCCAAGAAGCTTCTACAGTTCTGAAGTTCTTTGGGACCTTTGGGACAACCATGACCTGGACGACTGAGAATCTCCATAGATATTCCACATTGGCTCTTTATACCAGAATTCCCCAGTCTTTCTGGCTTTGCAGACTGGGCGGGGAAGAAAGGGCATGGTTCTGCAAGAGCAGTGGGCAAGTGCATGTACACAGCTCCATTTGCACAAGTGGCATACGTGCGTATCTGCCACTTGGGAGGATGCTCGTGCATGCATGTTTGCCTGCTGCTTTGGGTGGCCTGGTTTTGAACAGCTCATAACCCAACTAGTGGGCCATGGGGTTGGGGACCCCTGCTCTATACCACTGAGTGAGACAAATGGCCAGGACTTGCTGTTAGTAAATAGAGCACAACTTTGAACAGGGCCAGTTTCACATCAAATCAAATCAACAGACAGGCAATCAAGAGACTTGAGAGAGAGAGAGAGAGTGGGGGACTGCACAGGGTGGATAACCAAGACATATTTACTTTTCCAGTTTTTCCATTTTCGCATAAATAGGCTTCATTCCCGGATACAAGTTCAGGAGCGTTGTCATTTACATCCAGAACTTTGATAGCAACAGGCACTCGAGATATTTGACTGGGATTTCCTAAAAGAAGAAAAACACAGCAGAGGGGAAGATAAAAAGAAAAGAGACAGGTAAGCACACTTCATACCATACTAATGACATCCAGGGCCCAAGGTATATATACATTTTTTTTATTATTTTGAAAGCTCAATCAATCTTTTCCAGTTCTTATAATTGGGCTGATTGATTCCAAATTGGAAGGGGAAAGAAAGGAAGATAAAGCAAAGGGTAGTATTTAACAAAGAAGAGAAAGAGAGAGAGAGCAAATAAATTGCTACTGAAAACAGCTTTTGCTGGAGATTTAGGCTGATGAAGACCGTGGATTAAACTGGTAGATGCCTTCTTTCAGATAAAGTTTGCATTGTTTTATTGATAAAGGGCATTCTGCATGGGGGGGGAAGAGATGCTGTAAACAACCAAGATTTATTTTAATTCTTATCTTTCTCATTTTACTCTATTATTCACCCTGACTGCACATCTATTATTTCATGTTAGTTAAAACAAAAAAGGAAAAGGAAAAAAAGGGAATAGGGAGAGAGAGAGAGAGAGAGAGAGAGAAGGGTTAAAAAAATCCAACAGAAGGGTTCTAAAATATGGAAAGCATAAATTATAGAAGTTGAGGAGAATCGTTAAAAAATAAAAGGACAAAGAATATTTTCTACTTATTCAAGGTAGTCGGAATATTCTCAGGTTGATATGGGCTTTTGAAGTGATGAAAATTATGCACAGAGGGGGCAAAAGTCTGACCCACATTTATAGCTACAATTTATCATACTTCTCTTAATTCATTGCCTGGTTCCTAAGCGTGTTTGCTTATAGATCTCTTGTTTTGTTTCATACAGGTAATTTTCAAAACAGAGACCTAATCAGTTTATTTTAGTTTATAACTGTTGCTTATAAGTTTTGGGCTCTTGTCCTTGAAATATCAGATTTTGAAGGTGACATTTTGCTGAAGATAAAACAGAATGATATACATTTGCTCCATATATTTGGCTGTAAGTTAAGATTTTATTGTGAAATTCCATAAGAATAAACCAGCCAGCCTTTGTCAATATGTCAACTGCTTACTAGCTGCCAGAATTTACATAAAGAAGAACAGTGAGTATCACTTTGTCATTCACCAATGTAGGATATACATTGAACACGGGGGAAAAAGCAATGTAATTTCTTATCAGGGTGAGATTCAGTTACATGCAAGCTGAATATTCAGAACATCACAAATATGCACATACACAGAAAGACAGAAAGCATTGAATTTTCAATGTCAAGTGTCACATTTAAGCACTCAAGATTTCCTTTTATCTAAATTAACAGAACAATGGCAGTTCAAATTTTAGAGACGTTATACTGAAATGCAATTAATTAGATAAGCATCTGAAGAAATTATTTATGTCTCTTGTGGCTGATCCCAAATGTTTGTCTTTCATCTGAACCACAAACATGAAACCTACAGTTACTATTCTTAGAAACTGGAAAATCATTCATGAAACAATGTATATAATTTGCTAAACCCGCTAGAGAAAACCTTATTGAGTATAGAAATTGTCAAGAGGGACACAATGATTAGATGATTACTTAACACTGCCTTGGTGGAGCAGTGGGCTGATGCCTCCTTAAGTAACACCAGCTGCCTGCAATTAGTGCAGGTTCGCATCCCACCAGGCTCAAGGTTGACTCAGCCTTCCATCCTTCCCAGGTAGGTAAAATGAGGACCCAGATTGTTGGGGGCAATAAGCTGACTTTGTAATAATGCCGCTTGGGGTTTGTGTGTGAAAGCCCTAATAAGCAGGCATATACATACAGTAGAATGAAGGCTACTGCTAAGCTTGTAAGCCGCCCTGAGTCTTCGGAGAAGGGCGGGATATAAATGGAATTAAAATAAAATAAAATAAATTAAATAAATAAATAACACACAGCTAAAAATTGTTTTTTATTGGTTTGCTCCTTTTGCTCATGAAGGTTTGGTTCACAGCTACCTGATATGTTTCATAGCATGGGAGGATTTAAATCTAAGTTTTGTTCATGAAATGAAATTTCATACTGGCTATCTTCCCATGATGAGAAGTTGTAAGATGCTAACTAGAGCTAGTCCTTTCATTGATAGCCTTTTGATTTGTTAATGTCACCCCTGATATAGATTCAGAGTTGAGTTGGTTGTCTTTTTGGTGTCAGCCAAATTTATTTTATTTTCTCAGACAGTTTAATCAATACATGAGCTAATTTTAAGCATGCATACTATTTAGAAATTTCCGAGCTACTCTAGTTCTTGCTTGCAAAGGTTGTATCATGAATTTTAATTAGGATATTTAATCGTGCACTTATATTAGAATCATAGATAGATAGATAGATAGATAGATAGATAGATAGATAGATAGATAGATAGATATAGATATAGATAGATAGATATAGATATAGATATAGATAGATATAGATATATAGAGATAGATAGATATAGATAGATGACAGATAGATAGATAGATAAATAGATAGATAGATAGATAGATAGATAGATAGATAGATAGATAGATAGATAGATAGATAGATAGACAGACAGACAGACAGACAGACAGACAGACAGACAGACAGACAGATTATTGCATCATGAGCTACTCCTGGAAAATGAAAACATGGTTTTGAAGGAAGGAATATAGATTTTAAACATCAATAAATAATGTAAAAGAAGAAAAAGACCATGATAGATTAGTCCTACCTAAGCCTCCTTAATGCTAAACTGTCTTCTTGTGTCAGATCTGTTAGAATTTTGCATTTTACAGCCTGTGAACAAATGTGATACAGTGAGTGGGACTATGAGGTGAAAATTTGGTGCTGTGTTGCTGGCTCCTAAGAGTGGGCAATCTCTTGTGCCTATTTCATTTGGGCCCATCCTTGACAAGCAACTTCCTTTCCACTGATTTACACAAGCCTGCAGGGGATACTCTTATCGCAAGAGACAGAACAACTCCCCTTTACATTGCTTGGAGAACAGTGGGGATTACTTTCTGTTATTGTTCTGTTCTGGAATTTTAAAGGCAAATGCTACTATGCCACATTAAAACAATCAAGGCAGGATGACATGGGCAAAACCTGCTTTTATTAAACTGAAAGTATTGAAAGTAAACACAATGTAATTATATCCACTTATTTGGCTTCATATCATACTTCTCCCCCAACCCAAAGTCTGCAAAGCTAAAGCCTTTCACTTCTATATTCATGTGGCTCACACTGATTGTTAAGTATTGGGCTTGTGGTTTCACACCACGTGCGTTGCTGGAGAGCTAACGGCTCCCCAGCAACCCAGACAGGCCGTCTCCAGTCCTGCCATTGGTCAGCCCAGGCGGCAAGCACGGGTTCAATCCTATTGGCTGCTTCCATACGGCTAGGCTATATATATTGTGGCCGGGTGCGGCTCAAGCTCAAGTACAGTTCCAGCGAGAATAAAGAATGAGTTTATCTATACTCAGCCTTGTGTCTTCGTTCCTGCTCACCAGAGCCCATGACTTAACACTGATCAAAATTGTATCTAGCTGTATCAAGATAAGATGGCGGCGCCTGGAATGGCTGCGGCTGCATTGGCTCTTGAAGGCGAATAGTTTTGGGAGGGATAGTAAGGGCTATAGGCCACATGATCAGGAAGATTTTAACGTGTTTGAGCAACATGGTGGAACTAAGGTAACATACGACATGCGACCGACAATCTTTACTGGCCTGGCGAGTTTCTAGTTGTTTTGGAACTGTTGGTGAGACCATTAAAAGTCGTTGGCGCTGTTTGAATTTGTTCTGCCAGCAGCAAGATCTGACTGCTGGCCCAGTGATGGATTCTACTGCAAATCAGGGCTGTTTCCAGAGGAGGCAGAGGAGGAGAGGACCTGGAGCTTATGGAGCGAAGGAACTGGATGAGGCTGCTGGCAGGCCCAGAGGAAGAGAGAGAGGCTTTTGGAGGAGTTGGTGGCGGCGGCAGCAGCGTGCTCTAGGGGCGAAAAGAAGCAAGGCCTCTTTAAGGAAAGGGTGGAAGAGTCAGCATCAGAAAAAGGAAAGAAGGCGAGGTTGTCGGAATACAAGCGAATTTGTGGGCTAATCCACATGGAGCCCCATTTCCATCTGTCCTGTGTGCCATCGTTCACTCCCTAGAGACTAAAATGGACAATGTGAAATTTGAGCGGGCCACGAACAAGGAGTATATATCGGAGGTGGTGACCCTTTGAGAGCTGTATGCAATGAAATTTCATTTTGATGTATGCCGATTGGTGTACATTCAAAGTGACAATAAAGTTATCATCATAACCTCTTTCCCAATCACTTGTTTTTTTACTCCTTTTCTCCTCCTTCCTCTTGCTTCTCTCATTGTTATCTTTAATGTCCGACATAACACTGTGCAATGTAGAGGGAAGAAGAAAGGGGAAAGCTTGCACACTCCCAGTTTTGAATGCCAGTTTGGTGTAGTGGTTAAAGCACCAGGCAAGAAATGGGAGACTATGAGATATAGTCCTGCCTTAGGGTCAAAGCCAGCTTGGGGGGGGGCAATGGGCCAGTCACTTTCTCTGAGCCATAGAAGAAAGTAATGGCAAAGCACTTCTGAAAAACCTGCTAAGAAAACCACATGGCGTTGTTCAGGAAGTTGCCAGCATTCATCACCAACTCAGGTCAACACCACTACACACAAAGAGAGGTAAATATGAGCAATTGAGGAAAGCAGCTTTTCACCATAAGTTCGACGCCACCATCCACTATCACACACGCCCCTATAAAAGTGCTTGTACTGCAATCACACAATGCTGCTTTTGCCCTTTGAATAGAAGTTGCAATCTTGAGGACACCTCTGAAGTGGAACTGTACGAACTAGAACATGGGGTGGGTTTAAGACTGCTTGGCAATGTATCCTATATGGTATTTTAAGCAGTATCCTTGTTTGCCTGTTCATTTTTGTTCTCATTTTAAGGTAAAACAAAAGAAAACATAAACAGACAATGGCAAACAACTTCTGGAGTATTGTCACAAGTGGTCATGGTTGCTATTTTTGATTGTTTCAGGAGATATTTTTTCATTATAATATGTGGTTGTGGCAGAGTTTACTAACAATGAAAAACTGACTTTAGGGACAACATTATTTTCTTTAAAAAAACATATAAATATAGATAAATCATAATATATGTTCATGCCTTAGGAAAAGCAATCTTCATTCAGAATTTCCTACATTTATTTGCTTCGGTGAACTTAACACCCCTATTATCCTTCTTCTCATTTATACAAGAAAACAATACAAGGCTAGATATACTGACAGGTTTTTATCCATCAAACTCTCTTTCTTAAGCCGTTCTAACAATGCACAGAACTGCACTTGTATAGAGTGAAAAACTTGTATATTTTTTACAAATGTCTTTTGCACGAGGGCAGCCGTATTTAATGCCCCCCCTGGGCTTTGGTAATGCAAACAGTGATGGGAAAAGCAAATGAGTGCAAAGAGTTGAAAATTACAGAGCTGAAAACTAAAACTAAAAATCTAAAAATACTAAAAATCTAAAAATATGAAAAACGAGTATTCTAGAGATTATGCTATTGATCTTAAAATGCAGAATGAATGAGGTAGAGGTCACAGTGAAATTGTCAAACAGAGGGAAAGAGCAAAGTCAGTCTCTCACTCCTACACATTCCGGGGTCCACATAGATGTTTATAGCTAGCTACATGTGAAATCAATCCTATGCATATTCACCAAAAACTCAGTGCCTAATTGCATTTGTGGCCAAATTGTAACCTATCCGAATACTGAAATTGTATTTAAAATGCACTAATACAGACATCATTTGGGACCAGAATAGGTGGAATTTAAAAGAATGGTTATTGCATTTCTGACATTTAACACCTACTTCATTTAATAAGCGCTCAGTGGGCATACTGCCTCCGGTGTAAATGATTTTGGATAGCTTTCAAAGGACAAGCAGCTGAAAATCTATAAACAGTGGCAGCCGAGCAATCTACAAGTCTGATTAGTGACTCTCCGAGTTTTTCTTCAATCACCTTCATGAGGTGACATATATCTGCCAAGGTCGTTTACCATGTGAGGGATCAATAGGTGGTCTGGAGATGCACAGGCAAAGGTGAATTTTCATTCTTCATTTCCTGACTCACAAAGAATTTAAGATTTATAATCACATCAAAGCTGAGGCTTGATTAAAAAAAATCTGTCAGGTCCAGGCCGAAGATTTCCCCACCAGATATGAAGTCCAGAGCATGTAAGGCCTGCAAAGCAGTCATCCTTATGCAGCTTCCTGGAGACCCATCAAACCAAAGAAGCTGTTGCAAAGTTTAAGTAGTTCAGTCATGTGAAATGAGAGGCTTCTTAGTGTAGGTGATATTCCTGTTTTTATATATAAAAAATGCTAGATGACTGGAACTTTTCAATTCTCTGGGGAGTTAACATTCCTTAACTGATTTGATTGTTAGCATACAGCATAGATAGCGAGCTATCAAACGGGCACGGTTATGATGCACAAGAGAAGTGGAGATTTATATCACCAAAATCTAGGAGGACAAACTCTTCTTTCTCTACTGAGGGAATGAAGAAACTCCTTGGACGAGAAGCGAAACATTTTCCAAAGAAAACACCAAAAAGTCCATTTGCCTTTTGAAAAAGAAAAAAAAAACACTTTGGGACAATATTAGAAAGCAAAGCAGATTTTGAAATGATCTAAAGATGTAAAAATGTTGGATTTAAAAAATGCATTAAGGGTAAAAAAAAAATCCAAGATGTTAAAAAATCCAAGATGTTAAATCCAAAACAAAGGGTAAAGTGTTCCACAGACAAATTGATTGGAAAGTGAAGTACTATATCTGTTGAATGCATCCCTTTATTGGCTTTTCTGCATGGGCTTTAAGAACTGCAGGAAAAAACCAGCCAAACCTGAACATTTTTATATCTATTGATCTCAAAAGAAGAAAGGAGGAGAAACACCCAATTCTGCCACTGAAATCCATGGCATTTAGATGGTCTCACAGTTAAAAAGATCATACAATATACAGCTTTGCTTCCCTGAAATTTTTATTTTCAAATAATAATAATAATAATGGTTGCTTAATACACTACAAAATGTCAGAAAGCATGAGAATCATAGCTCAAACATATTGGCATTACCTCCTCTCCCTCACCCCCCTCAAATTTAGAAAATAGTGACAAGACAATGAAGCACTTATTTCTTTTTAATCTAATGATTTAGTCTGAAGGTAATAAAAGAACAATTACTTTGATTTGGAAAAAAATATCTTTGCTTTAATCAGAAATAGCCATCGCCCATGCCTATTACCTTAAATAACTGATGGATTTATAGCACAACCAGTTGTGTTTAGTAGATGTGTGTGTGTGTGTGTGTGTGTGTGTGTGTGTATCTATATCTATATCTATATCTATATCTATATCTATATCTATATCTATATCTATCTATATCCAATATCTAATTCTAATAATTCCAATATCTCCTGGTGAGGCTATTAGTGTTGTGTGATTTATTAAAAACAATAATTATAGAAGGTACAAGAGGTGTGGAACTAAGACACAAAGTTTATAAATATGTTTTGGTATGCCATTTCTAATCTTGTAGAGAAAGGCAGAAATTGAAAAACAATTGGAGAAAAACATGACCAAACTATTCATAACACTGCAATATGTATGAAATATACATATGTAAAAAAGATGTCGAGACTCTAGAAAGGGTACAGAGAAGAGCAACAAAGATGATTAGGGGGCTGGAGGCTAAAACATATAGGGAACGGTTGCTGGAATTGGGCATGTCTAGTTTAATGAAGAGAAGGACGAGGGGGGACATGATAGCAGTGTTCCAGTATCTCAGGGGCTGCCATAAAGAAGAGGGAGTCAAGCTATTCTCCAAAGCACATGAAGGCAGGACAAGAAACAATGGGTGGAAACTACTCAAGGAGAGAAGCAACCTAGAACTAAGAAGAAATTTCCTGACAGTTAGAACAATTAACCAGTGGAACAACCTGCCTCCAGAAGTTGTGAATGTTCCAACACTGGAGGTTTTTAAGAAGAGACTGGACAGCCATTTGCCTGAAATGATATAGGGTTTCCTGCCTGAGCAGGGGGTTGGACTAGATGACCTCCAAGGTCCCTTCCAACTTTATATTATTATTATTGTTGTTGTTATTATTATTATTATTATTATTATTATTATTATTATTATTATTATTATTATTATTATTATTATTATTATTATTATTACTTCTGCTTTTTCGTTTTGATAGGTTTTCACTTTTTTATCACATATTTAAATGTGTATTTATTACATGTGTGAGCATGAAGAGAGAAAGGAGAAATGACTGAAATAAATGTTGCATATCAATTACGGTATTATTATTCTTGATAAACCATCAAGAATAACTTTGGCGTGCTGACACAGAACACATTGGAACTTTCACTTTAGACAATACTGAAAGCAAAAGCAATTTCTGCCTGTTGCTCACAAAGAGACATTCATATATACTTCTGATACATTACACAGCTTCATCCTTGAGATTCTTACTTTTTTTTTCTTTTTACAATAACCATTTAGTGAAGCTAATTGCCAATATCAACACATGGACTCTTCCAATTTCTCCTGGAGTCATATTGGGTGCCTGGTGATAATTCCCATTTGTTTCTTTCTAGACTTTAAACAAAAGGTCACTTGAAGCCAACCACTTAATGAAATAGTATGGATATGCTGCAGCTACCAAAAAAGCCAATGCAGTCCTGGACTCCATTAACAAAGGGACAGAATCAAATCACGAGAAGTAATATTACCGTTTTAAATGCCTTGGGAAGACCACACTTGTAATATTAAATCCAATTTTGGTCAGTACAAAATATTTTTTTAAAAAATGTTGAGACTCTGGAAAGAGTGCAGAAAGAGTGACAAAGATGATTAGAAGGCTGAAGGCTAAAACATACAAAGAATAGTTGCAGAAATTGGTTATGTCTAATCTAGTTAAAAGAAGTAGGAGTGACATTATAGCAGTGTTCCAGTATTTGAGGGGCTGCCATAAAGAAGAGGGGGTCCACCTATTCTCCAAAGCACGAGAAGGCAAGGTAAGAAACAATGGATGGAAACTAATCAAGGAGAGAACCAACCTAGAACTAAGGAAAAAAAAAATCTTAACAAAGGGAACAATTAATGCAGGGGTCTTCAAACTTGGCCCTTTTATGACTTGTGGACTTCAACTCCCAGAATTCCTCAGCCAGCTTTGCTGGCTGAGGAATTCTGGGACTTGAAGTCCACAAGTCATAAAAGGGCCAAGTTTGAAGACCCCTGAATTAATGCATTGTTAATCCAGAATTAAACAGTGGAAGGCCTTGCCTTCAGAAGTTGTGGGTGCCCCATTGCTGGAGGTTTTTAAGAATGGATTGTACCATCATTTGTCTAAACTGGTATAGGGTCTTCTGCTTGAGCAGGGGGTTGGACTAGAAAATCTCCAAGGTCCCTTCCAACTTTGTTATTGTTTAAGTTCTGTATATTGTCATTTCTTGGGACTGACCAGAATGCTAAGCCAATTCCTCCATATGTCCTTTGTTGCCTATTTACTTCCTGAAATTGATGCCAAGAGACAGTGGGAAACAGTTGGATCGATGAATTATTAACATTGTCTGCCATTAGCTGTTTGCACTTTTTTTATAGAGGGATCCCCTGAATATTCTGATTCTTTCCTTGTTATTGCTAAAGTGACTGTCTGCAATCACAGAAAATAATAAAACAGGAGGGGTTTTGATTTTGGGTGCTGGAGTTCATTGAAATAAGACATTGGATTAGATTTTACAATTTGATTCCAGCATCCTAATTTCCGTTGTGATGAATTAGGGAAGTCCATAATTCAAAGGATAGGGGCAAATGTTTCCCCATCCTCTTTTCTCGACAGCTAGAAATACATAGTGGATTTATTCAGCAGGCCAGTAGCTGATTTATAAAGAGTGCTGGATCAAAAATTTCTTCTGCATTGTTTTTAACAATTTTTTTCTTATATTATTTCCTATTTTTTTCCCTGAAAGAGAAGAAAACTTTGTTCATATGGGTGTGGTGTTCTTGAAGTTATTTTATGGAGTAAGTTAAAAATGATAAAGAGGTATTTCATGGTACAATCTTTTCCCCACCTCCCTTTACTTCAATAAATTTTCAATATATATATATATATATATATATATATATATATATATATATATATATATATATATATATATATATATATATATATATATATATATGGATCCTTGGTTTTTCGGGTTTTTCCCCGCGTAGAACTAAAGGTGTAGGTGCAACGTTTCGACGGAATCCCATCCGTCATCATCAGGCTTTAGCTTCCTTCTTCTGGGAGAAGCATGTGGCTGTTCTACGTTCTACGTATATATATATATATATATATATATTCTGAGGTTTTCGCAGGTGTTCGTATGTGGATCTTTGGTTATTCGGGTTTTTCCCCACGTAGAACTAAGGGTGTAGGAGCGACGTTTCGACGGAATCCCATCCGTCATCATCAGGCTGGTGGCTTCTGCTTCCTTCTTCTGGGAGAAGCATGTGGCTGTTTGTTCCTCTTTTTTAAACTGCCAGAGGGCGTGTGTTCTGTGGGTGGAGGTGTGCTCTGATTGGGTGGGAGTTTAAGTGTGTTCTGATTGGGTGGGAGTGTGTTTTGAATGGTGGGTGTGTTCTGATTGGGTGGAGGTGTGTTTTGAGTGTATGGGCTGGTCTCAGCTGCCAGCCTTAGACCTGAGCTGGTGAGTTGTGCTGCTTTTGTTTGGCTTCGTGTTTGTGGTGGTGCCATGTTTTTATAGTGGGTGTCAGTTTGCTTATTGTGTGGTTTGGAGGGGTTTAAAGTGGCTGATGTTGCAGCTGTAGTTAGGTTTCTGTTTTGTGGTTGTGCCTTGTTATCATTGTGGGTTCGGATTTGCTTTTTGAATGGTTGTGTGGTGGTGATGTCATGTGGTGTTATCATGAGTTTGGGTCTGGTATCATTCTTGGTGGTTGGGACTCATCTGTCAATCAAGGCGGGTTTCCAAATGGTTGGTAGGCGAGAGGTATCGTCTCGTTCGTTTATGCTGTGGGGGCGTTTTTCTATCTCAATGGCTTCTCTGATTATTCTGTTGTTAAAATGTTCAATTTTGGTGATAGTTTTGTTTTTTTTAAAATCAATTTCATGTCCCGTGGCTTCAAAGTGTTGGACCAGGGATGAAGTTTGTTCTCCCTTTCTGAGTGAGTTTTTGTGCTCTTCAATGCGTGCACTTATTCTTCTGTTGGTCTGTCCAATGTATGTGGTGGGGCAGGTGGTGCATGGGATTTCGTATACTCCTTGGTTTTCTAAGCCAATTATGTCCTTGGGGTTTCTTAGGAACAGGTACTGAATGATATTGGAACATGTTCTAAAAACACACAACTTCAACTGCTCCAAGGTGAAGAGATATTTTAAACCATGCTAGCAATAATGCACAGGAAGTCCTCATTTAGTGATCTCAACTTAGTCATTAAGCAAAACATTGTTTTGCTGACTTTGTAATAATGCCGCTTGGGGGGGGTGAAAGCCCAATAAGCAGGCATATACATAGAATGAAGGCTATTGCTAAGCACATTGATTTGTGCTTTAGATTGTAAGCCGCCCTGAGTCTTCGGAGAAGGGCGGGATATAAATGGGATTTTTTTAAAAAAAGTGAAACTACAACTGTGTTTGTGATCTTACTTCAGCTTTCCTTTGATTTGCAGACCAGTGAAGATCATAAATGAAAGGATAGGTTGCAAAATTACTTTTTCATCATGGTCACAACTGCAAATAGTCACTAAATGAGGCAGTTGCTAAAAGAGGGTTATAAAAAATCCATAAGCACGGGCTGGCCTACATGGCTTCTTTCAGCTCCATAATGGTATAATTTTAAGAGCATCCTTTGCATGGAAAGAAGTCTTTTGAGAAATTGAAGGTTTTTTTTTTATGGAACAGTAACATGTTTTATGTCTCCTTCATGAATTTGACCCATTTTAGGCCGACTAAACTTTTTTGTACTGGGCAAATGGCAGCTATCTATGGTATGCTATCCCTATCGTTTCTGCTTCAGGAAAACCAAATATATATATATAAGGCAGTGGTATATATATACTGCCTTGTATGCAATCAGCCCAGGTTCGAATCTCAGAAGGGTATAGCTGACTGAGGACGACTAAGGAGTCAGAAATGCATCTCAGTTTCCCTTTAATTCTTTGTTAGTAATTTACACAAATATATATATATATATATATATATATATATATATATATATATATATATATATATATATATATATATATATATATACTGTATATGTATTTTATTTTAATTCCATTTATATCCCGCCCTTCTCCGAAGACTCAGGGCGGCTTACAAGCTTAGCAGTAGCCTTCATTCTATGTATATGCCTGCTTATTAGGGCTTTCACCCCCCCCAGCGGCATTATTACAAAGTCAGCTTAATTGCCCCCAACAATCTGGGTCCTCATTTTACCTACCTGGGAAGGATGGAAGGCTGAGTCAACCTTGAGCCTGGTGGGATGCGAACCTGCACTAATTGCAGGCAGCTGGTGTTACTTAAATTATATATATATAATTTCCCACTGCCTTTTCAGAGGGATTCTCTAATCTTGTTGACATGAATCACAGAATTCCAATTCTTTTTCAGTGGGTAGAAAAAAGTCATTTCTGGGGAAAGCATTTCACTTAATTGCCCAACATTGGAAAACTCCCTATCTCAGGATGTGTATGTATATCTATATTTTTATGTCTCTCTGGCCCTCAGAATAATAATAGTCATAAGTAAGACAATATCATCATTGTTATATTTCTCTCTCTCTTTCCCTTTTTCCCCAATATCCCTGAGTCCTGCGTAGGCCCTATAGGAATGCATTGTTTAAAAAAAAGTTATAGGAACTATAGAGCATGCTGTTTATTGAAGCATGCCAACTGCTTGCCTGGCTCCACAATAGTGTGCATGTGAACCAGAATATATGGAAAACAATCTTCCATGTCTTCTGATACATGGATGACTTATGATCAGCCACTGCAATTATGACCATCATTCTTTAACAGGCAAGGAGTCCTATGATAGCTGATTTGTGAAAATCTTTATACCAAGTTTCAAATCTGTAGGTTAGTGGCAATGCCAATTACCTGCTTGTTAGCAATGGCATCTGGCAGAGACTATAATGATGTCACATGTCAATCATGTCATCATATGTCGTGAGCACTCAATGGAAATGAATAGCGCATTTTGTATCAGTTGTGTAACGGAGTAGATAACATCGGGTGATATCACTTATTCTTCCTGCCCTATTTCTTGAGAAACTCAAACTTGAGGGTTTTCTATGGATACCTGGGAATATATTTCACTTATTATTTAGTTGAGTTCTTGATGGTGGTAATGGAGGTGAAGATGGATGATGATGGTGGTGATGGTGATGGTGATAGTGATGATGATGATGGTGGTGGTGGTGGTGATGGTGATGATGATGGTGATAATGATTATGTGAAATTTAGGCGCTCAAGGCATAGCTTGGGAGAGATGTCAAGGCTTAATGCTGTTAAATGATAGTCTCTGAATAAAGTCAAACTAATTTCCATAACTTCCCTCCTCCCAAAAAATCTGGTTCATTTGATCAGTCAAACCATATCACCAAATCCTATCTTCACCTTCCTGATAGCCCACCTTGGGAATGGGAGAAGAAAACCTGGGGAAGGGGAAGTTAAGACCCATCTCTTCGTTAATACCACATGCATTTCATATTTATTTTTATTTATTTTTATTTTAATTCCATTTATATCCCGCCCTTCTCTGAAGACTCAGGGTGGCTTACAAGCTTAGCAGTAGCCTTCATTCTATGTATATGCCTGCTTGTTAGGGCTTTCACACACACCCCAGCGGCATTATTACAAAGTCAGCTTAATTGCCCCCAACAATCTGGGTCCTCATTTTACCTCCCTCGGAAGGAGGGAGTCAACCTTGAGCCTGGTGGGACTCGAACCTGCACTAATTACAGGAAGCTGGTGTTACTTAAGGAGGCATTAGCCCACTGCTCCACCAAGGCTCTTCATAATCTGCTTCCTGAAATGATCTATTCCTTGCATTGGCCCAATGAGGTGATAAAAAACCGTGGGATCACATCACACAAAATGACATCAAAAACACATTTTAAAAAATAGGAAAGTTAAAAAAAATGACCAAGTTTGGTAGATTGCTAAAATGTGACCCCTCGTATTTTCAGTGATTGACTAAGTCTGAGACAATACCAGACTGAGCTTATTTGAATAGAGTTAGACCTGATTTTTGTAAATGAATATGAAGTCCCCAAGCAAGATGGGGGAAACAAAAGACCAAAAGAAAAACAGCCTTGAAACCGTACTTCTGCATTTTTATTAGGAAATGTACATAGATGTACTCATGAAGGCAATACGGAGCCGAGCTCAAAGAAAATTACATAATTTTACCAGGATAATTTATCTACGTGTATCAGTAAAATAATGAATTCCTTTAAGATGTATCTCAGCTCTACAATTTAAGTAGCTTTTAACTTAGATATATGAATGGTCCAGGTCAAACATACATTCTGTGAGTGTAATTATCATCATTTAAATTCTGCCTGCCTTTCTCAGTGTAGTTATCTGGTTGACACTGTTCTAATCTATTCATGTGATTCTGAACAATATTAAATCCCCATTTGTATCTATTGTTGTTCGCATCAATTAATTAATCATGACTGAAGGTGAGGACACTACAGTAGTATTAGTGCCAAGTTGGAAAAGAATGGATGTAGAAAGGTTTTTGCCTTCGACTAAAAAGTTTGAAATGGCATCTATGCACTATAAGCAGGGAAGGAAGCATTTCAATTGTGATATGGGGATAACTGCATAGTACTGTGTAGGCTTGAATAATCCAATCTTAAGTTTTATGGAATCTCACTCTTCTCCATATATTACAGAGAGCAAGCATAGTGAAGTGGATGTTATGGAAGTTAAAAATAAATTTAAATACTCACCACGTTTGTTATAACCTTAAAACAGCCATCAATAACAATATTAATTGTGCACTTAAAGCAGAATCATAAAACCCACTAATATGTTTTATTTGTCAAGCCTGAGGAAAAACAGGAGAAATTCAAACTGCTAATAACTGCCAAGTTTTGGTTGTTTTGTTAGGATTTTCCACAGCAATTACTGCATTTCAATCCAGAGAGAGAAGTGTAATAGAGTTCATTAAAATCAGTGGATCTGAAACCTATGTTTGGACTTGTTTGGAGTTTTGTATGTTCATAATACAGTCTGAGAGTAAATTTACAACAAAAGCCTGTTCACTGATGCTCACAAGTAAGTATTCTGTTGGAAAAGCAAGCAAGCAGCAAAGCATAATCTAACAAGTCAATGAAAGAGTATCTAAGTCCTTATAATGGTGAGGTGACAGTAAACTGAAGTCCAGTCCATGTCTATGGAGATTCTCAATCATCCAGGTCATGGTTGTCCTAAAGGGGCTTTTCAAAATGCAACTGGACTTTCTTAGGGTTTTTGTTTTTTTCTCCCTTGAAAATGTTTTGCTTCTCATCCAGGAGAACTGCAGAAGTTCTCCTGAAGAAGCTCCTTGGATGAAAAGCATTTTTTTTTTCAAGGAAAAAAGCCAAGTAAGTCCAGTTGCCTTTTGAAAAGCACCTTTGGAACAAGTCCAGTCCATGTTTGTAATGGTGAAAATAATGTAATAATTCCAAGGGTTCAGTCAAAAAGTGACATTGAACTTGAGGCTGAGATGAAGAAATGTGGTCGAACAAAGTCAAAACTGAGTTTTGGGCATATGAATAAAGACAGAATCTATAAAAGAGGTTTCTCATAGCCTGTTCACTCTAGAATGGCTTTTTAAACTCAAAGTAGATAGACCTATCCCAGTTACAATTCTGATTCTGAAAAAGGCCACGATTCCTTATGAACCTGGCCCTGCAATCTGGCATTTCCCTCTCCTGGTTTTCTGCCCTTTAACCAAGTTGCAGTGACATTCTTTTGGGATCACAAGTTAGGAGATTCCTTCAGGATTGAGAAGTGCAGGCTCTAAGACATGAAAGGGACTGACTTCTTTCTAGACTACATCCTATGAGACAGAATTTCATGCTTCAGGCATAATTCAATTCACAGAATCCCCGTGTTCGTCTTCTGACAAGTCTTCTTCTTGGAGATGGTCCAGGGAGATCATGGCAAGAAAATGCCACTGAACTGGATGAGATCAATTTCCAGAGGAGCCTGTTGCACAATCTATTTTTCTGTCAAAAGCCTTAAAAGCCTGAAGTATAATCCCCTGGAAGCCACACAGTTGGCAGGCTTGAAAGTATTCTCACCTATTCTTTCTTCTTTCCCTTTGGATGTCTGTATCTTTCTTCCCCCAAGCTGCAGAGAAAGGATTGCTAGATCTTATGTGATATTTGATTTTTTCTTTTTTCATCAGGCCTTTAAATTTAGACTGAGGGTGGAGGTATCTGGAGAAAATGACAAAAGCAGCATCTTGCTTTAAGCTTGGGCCTATTGGTGCTACTGTGATGTCATACATATAGGACACTTTTTATCATTTGGATGAAAGCCTCTGACCACACTGATGTAACATCAAAATGAAGCCTAAAGGTCGGTCCCTTCCTTGTACAGCCTTAATCCTGTTGCGTAACTGTATAAATAATGGGCCAACCTTTTTCTTTTGCATCTTTCTCACAAAATAGAAGGAAAATAAATTGCGGGAAGCACCGTCATATTTTCACAAGTTGGACACTCACCATCTCTGGTGTTATAAACATATTGATTTGGCTTTGAAACTTCCTGCAGTAAAATTGGCTTCTAGGATAAAGTTGACTTTCACTCAAGTTCTATATTACATGTTAGAGCACAAAAATAGCCAATCCGTTTTGCAAAGCACTTGTTAT
Organism: Vipera ursinii; assembly: GCF_947247035.1. Taxonomy (NCBI): domain Eukaryota; kingdom Metazoa; phylum Chordata; class Lepidosauria; order Squamata; family Viperidae; genus Vipera; species Vipera ursinii. The sequence goes on from NC_139520.1 coordinate 11,161,273, forward strand.
CTGGATAAAGTATGAAACAACTACAAATCCTTTATGTTCAAATTTCTACATGATGTTTGTTACTTCTGAGTCACACATTTACAGTTAGAGGAAACATTTCTAAAGACCAATCCCAGGAAACCAGATTGGACTGTACATTCCTAGATTTGAAGAGCTGGCTTGGTCTGTTCTGATTCTGATTTACTCTATGTGTTAATTTAATATTGCTCCTGACTCACAAAGGACTTTCTATCACCAAGCATAAAGCAGCATTAAAAGGGAGAGAGAATAAAATAAATCAATAATGGCATTAATCATTTCCAAGATTCCATTTTGATGAAACTGATTAGCTGCATTTTTCTATTAAATATTTATCTTGGAAGTGAAGTTAAAAGTCCGGTTATCAGTATGATTTTTGTTTTGTTTCTTATCACATAATGGTCAAATAAAGAGAAGAGAAGGAAAAAGGGAAAATTGTAATCCATAGTGTAACATATTGTACAAGGGTTCAACTGACTTTATATTTTATTGGCAAATTGCTTGGTTAAAAGCTACATATTAGAATGCAGTTATTCACAAATCCTAAATCTGAAACCAATTGAATATCACATATTCAATCCTTTCATGCTTTTAGGGATTCTATCTCTCCTGTCTTTGTGCATGTCTAGTGTAAATAGCAAAATATTCCATATTCTGTTGACCATTTTCTAATGTGAAAGCTTTAGGAAATCTGCACTGAGAAGATTTGCTTTCATATCCATCCTAAGTCATCGACTCCATTGGGCAAACCTGGATCACTTACTCTCATTCAGGATGGATCTATTCCTTCTTCTTCATATGGCAATTAAAACCACTATGTTTGAAAGCTTTATCTCTCTTTAGAATGGAAAGCAATTTTATGAAATAATATAAGGTCTTCTGCTTGAGCTGGTTGGTCTAGAAGACCTCCAAGGTCCCTTCCAGCTCCTATTCTATTCTATTCTATTCTATTCTATTCTATTCTATTCTATTCTATTCTATTCTATTCTATTCTATTCTATTCTATTCTATTCTATTCTATTCTATTCTATTCTATTCCATTCCATTCCATTCCATATTTTCTATTCTATTCTATTCTATTCTATTCTATTCTATTCTATTCCATTCTATTCTATTCTATTCTATTCTATTCTATTCTATTCTATTCTATTCTATTCTATTCTATTCTATTCTATTCTATTCTATTCTATTCTATTCTATTCTATTCTATTCTATTCTATTCTATTCTATTCTATTCCATTCCATTCCATTCCATATTTTCTATTCTATTCTATTCTATTCTATTCTATTCTATTCTATTCCATTCTATTCTATTCTATTCTATTCTATTCTATTCTATTCTATTCTATTCTATTCTATTCCATTCTATTCTATTCTATTCTACTCTACTCTATTCTATTCTATTCTATTCTATTCTATTCTATTCTATTCTATTCCATTCCATTCCATTCCATATTTTCTATTCTATTCTATTCTATTCTATTCTATTCTATTCTATTCCATTCTATTCTATTCTATTCTATTCTATTCTATTCTATTCTATTCCATTCCATTCCATTCCATATTTTCTATTCTATTCTATTCTATTCTATTCCATTCTATTCTATTCTATTCTATTCTACTCTACTCTATTCTATTCTATTCTATTCTATTCTATTCTATTCCATTCCATTCCATTCCATATTTTCTATTCTATTCTATTCTATTCTATTCCATTCTATTCTATTCTATTCTATTCTATTCTATTCTATTCCATTCCATTCTATTCTATTCTACTCTACTCTACTCTATTCTATTCTATTCTATTCTATTCTATTCTATTCCATTCCATTCCATTCCATATTTTCTATTCTATTCTATTCTATTCTATTCTATTCTATTCTATTCTATTCCATTCTATTCTATTCTATTCTATTCTACTCTACTCTATTCTATTCTATTCTATTCTATTCTATTCTATTCCATTCCATTCCATTCCATATTTTCTATTCTATTCTATTCTATTCTATTCTATTCTATTCTATTCTATTCTATTCTATTCTATTCTATTCTATTCTATTCTATTCTATTCTATTCCATTCCATTCCATTCCATTCCATTCCATTCCATATTTTCTATTCTATTCTATTCTATTCTATTCTATTCTATTCTATTCTATTCTATTCTATTCTATTCTATTCTATTCTATTCTATTCTATTCCATTCTATTCTATTCTATTCCATTCCATTCCATTCCATATTTTCTATTCTATTCTATTCTATTCTATTCTATTCTATTCTATTCTATTCTATTCTATTCTATTCTATTCTATTCTATTCCATTCCATTCCATTCCATATTTTCTATTCTATTCTATTCTATTCTATTCTATTCTATTCTATTCTATTCTATTCTATTCTATTCTATTCTATTCTATTCTATTCTATTCTAATTCTAATTCTAATTCTAATTCTAATTCATTCCACTCTATTGAGTTACAGGTATGGAATGGACCATCCTACATTTTTCTCCCCTTTTACAGAAGTTATTAAAGCTAAGGAGCCTCAGGAGAAAGTGAGTTGTTTTAGAGTGGGCTAATGCTAGTGAATAGGCAGACAATTCAAAAAGGAAGTTGTCTGTTTGTAGTTTTCCTGAACCTTTTATATGTTTGAAAATAGGTTTGGATTTTAATAAGCAAAGTAAAAAATGGGAGAAGACAAAGGAGATGACCAGGCTGAGCCTTAGGCCGGAGTCAAATGCATCATCAGTCTAGCGTCCCTACACCCCTGAAAGAGACCAAAGTCCAGTCCCCCTTTAAATCCATTGACTCTTATCTGGCACCAATTTGCCTTGACCATTAGTAGATCAGATTCTTGTGTATAGGTTGCATGGAATAAACTCACAGTGCTTTCTGAATTCTATAGTAGCTCCTGGTTTCTTGCGCCTGACAAAAATGTATCTAAGCTTACTTTCAATAGCTAATCTTGACTTTAATTTCAGACCCTCCATCTTAAGTAGTAAGTGTCTCTTTCAATAAAAGTTTCTTTGCAGCCTCCTTGCTAGAGAAAATTTATTCAGTAATGAAGTTGTCATCTTTTCAATAGCACTTGAACATTTATTTTAATTTACGAAGGCCTTTAAAAGAAATACTTGATGTCTATTTTACTTTAATGAAACAGGAATTTTTTTTCCCTCCTGCTTTGTGGGTTTTTTTTTGTTAGCAACCCCTACTGTTGCTAATGTGTTTTTGCTTTATGTATCTGAGTGATTTTTGTTTTGAACCATTGGCTTTAATTATTAGTACCACTGTTGTTTTATATCACATTTACAATAAGTAAATACTTTTTTTAAAAAAAAAAAAACAACAACAACCAAAAATACCAAGAAAAGATAAAGCTGCCTGGTCACATTGGTAGTTTATAGTTTTAATAACTTAAATACAGGTAGTCCTCAACTTATGACCACAACTGAGTCCAAAATTTATGTTGCTAAGTGAGAAATTTGTTAAGCGAGTTTTGCCCCATTTTATGACTTCTCTTGCCACATTTGTTGAATGAATCACTAGTAACATGGTTGTTAAGTGAATCTGGATTTCCCATTGACATTGCTTGTCAAGACGGTCACAAAAGGGGATTGCATGACTCTGGGACACTGCAACCATCATAAATGTGGGTCAGTTGTGAAGCATCAGAATGTAAATCAGGTGACCATGGGATGCTGTAATGGTCATAAGTGCCATTGTAACTCTGAACTGTTACTAAGTGAACTGATGTAAGCTGAAAATAGATTATTATTATTATTATTATTATTATTATTATTATTATTATTATTATTATTATTATTATTATTTAAATTTATATGCCGCCCTTCTCCCTAAGGACTCAAATAAATTGACTTTATTTGCACCAATATGGATTGTAGAGGTTGGGTATATTAGGAGGGGGGTAAAATTTGGGAGTGTAGAATTGTGATCCATTCACAGCTCAGTAGAACAAAATCTTGTTCCCTGCAGAAAAAAAATCAGGAAGGTGATGGCATCTCTTCAAACTGCTATTTCCCTAATGTTGAAAAGGTCTACGCAGTTCATTTTTTCTTCTGTTCTGCAAAGGTCACCATTTTTCCAACTGAAAATAAACTTTCATGTTTTGCCTGTTCTGTTAAGATCCTTCTATGACCTCATTTGCCAGAAGCGTTTCTAAATGTTCTTCTCCCTGTGGGTTTGAATTCTCAGTTTCTAGAAGACTATGATTTCTTGTGCCAAAAATCAGATGAATCTCCTTTGTGAAAAGGAGAGAATATGAAGTGTTTGCGGGATGTACTAGTAATATATATAATAGTGTGAGTTTTTAATTAGTTTTAATTGCTCTTATACAACCATAAAAAGAAAACAAAGCAAAAGATGTGAATCAAAACAAAACAAATTACAAAAAAAGTCAGAGCAAGCTGTATCTCTTATAAATCCTAAAGCAAATATAAGAATTGAATGACAACTGCATATATATAAAAGATGCTATGACTCAATTTTAAATAAATTAAACCTTGACCATATTGTATAATCTTTCCTGATCTTAATAAAAAGCCAATTCAAGGTTTGGAAGCTGATACATTTCATCTACTTAACCTTTCTTACCTGGTGTACATGTAACTTTTACAGAACCACTTTTTGGCAACAATCCCAGCATGGTGAATCCAAAGTTCTTGATAAATGGGCATGTCCCAAATTTTTAAACAAAATTTTGATATTTAACTCTCTTCCAAGAACCTGAACTCACCATAGTAAGAGGCTACTAAGGGGCACAGTCAAAATGTATGCACTAATATATCTTTAGACTTTTTAGTTCTGCAATAAAAGGAAGTCCACAATCTATATTTTGCTATTTAAAATATCCATTAAGGAATCTGTATCCAACAGATATCAATTTATCTATTATCTATCTGCTTTCTGTCTCATCTGTATCTATCTATCTATCTATCTATCTATCTATCTATCTATCTATCTATCCATCAATCCATCGATTTTATGAAATAATCTTCTTTTGAGATCATAAGAGACATTGGTTCTGTATTATTGATTCATTGGACAATACTCATTTACATTTTCAATTCTTAATTTCTTTCACATTACTCATAATTTTTAGTGAAGATCCTTTAATTCATAGAGATATCACACAACACTAGGAGACTTGCAATTTAAAAAACAGGAAAAATAAAATAGAAAAATAGATCATATGTGTCCAGAAAAAGACCATACATAGCATGTGTGTGTGTGTGTGTGTGTGTGTGTGTTTGTGCATCTGCATCCCTAAATTACAATTTTAAGAGATCCTCTTCCTCAACCTCGTATATTAAAAATAAAATCATGCCAGATGTCTCAAATGCACTCAAATTCATTATTAATAAGCTACAGACCATGCTGGACGATGACACTGCACTTTCTCAGGCATTGCGCAGCAGATCCATACTGACATATAGTTCACTGCTCAACCTGTAGTAACCAACATGGGAGTCAGTTCTTGCAACAAACTAGATAACTACTCTGGTCTCACACCTATACTAAGATCACTATTTCAGGACCCATAAAACCCATACACAAGGTTAGAAACACCTTCACAAGCTCTTCCTCCAATGTGATATATGCCATTATCTTCTAGTAATGATCCTCTAAATCAGGGGTGTCAAACTCAATTTCATTGACGGCCACATCAGCATTGTGGTTGCCCTCAGGGGGCTGGGTGGGTGTGGCCTATGGGGTGGACGTGGCCTATGGGGTGGGCGTGGCCTATGGGGTGGGCGTGGCTAAAGTGCCTATGGCCTACTGGGTGGGCATGGCCAGCTCTACATCGTTCGCATCAAGGGTGCCTATGGGGGCCTGGGCAGGAGTGGGACAGATCTGAGGGTCTCTGGCAGGAGGAGGGTCTCTGGGCCAGGGCCAAGGCAGTGGGGGCCGTTTCCTCACTGTTTTCAGGATGGCTTCACGGGCCACATGAAACCACTTCGCGGGCCGGATCTGGCCCCCGGGCCTTGTGTTTGACATGTCTGCTCTAAATTCTACAGAGTATAAACAGGAGAAACTTTGTATAAAAGAGTTAATAGACACAATATTGACATCAGGACACACAAAAAGGACACCAAAACATTAGAGCACTTCAACTTCTCAGGACACAAATTGATTTTGGGACTTTTAAAATACTTTTTACAACACTTTTACAACACCACCAAGAAAGAAATTATTGAACATCTAAAACTGGGGTGTCAAACTTGCAATGTCACATGACGTGTCGTAACATATCACAACTTCCCCCCCCCATTGCCAGCAACGGGGTGGGCACAGTTTCGGCATGATGCATCCAGCCCGCAGGCCAGCAGTTTGACACCCCTGATCTAAAGGTTTCAGGCAATCTCAGAAGGCCTTAACAAACACAATTGATTTGAATCCATTGTTAATTAATAAAGTATTTGTAATCTGTCTCACATGTAACCTTCATCTGCATAAGTAACCCTATCTTTCTTCCTTCCCTACCTTTCCTCTTCTTACCCCAATTTCAATCTTACCACTCTGTGAATCCGATAAGAAGACGTGGCCAATGCAAGTTTATGCTTTCTGTAAAATGTGTTAGTCAGAAAAGGCATTTATTAGAATTCTGATTTATTTTTTTGCCATCACAGACTAACATAACTCGTTTATAGTCTGATGCCACAGAACAGGAGATGTTTTCTGGTGTTCTGGATATGAGCTGGTCTTGCAATAGGCTTGTTAAAGGTAAAGGTAAAGGTTCCCCCGCACATGCGTGCTAGTCGTTTCCCACTCTAGGGGCCGGTGCTCATCTCCGTTTCAAACCCGAAGAGCCAGCGCTTGTACGAGGACGTCTCCGTGGTCATGTGGCTGGCATGACTAGACGCCAAAAGCGCACAGAACGCTGTTACCTTCCCACCATAGTGGTCCCTATTTTTCTACTTGCATTTTTACATGCTTTCGAACTGCTAGGTTGGCAGAAGCTGGGACGAGTAACAGGCGCTCACTCTGTTACACGGCACTCGGGATTCGACCTGCCAAACTGCCGACCTTCTGATCGACAAGCTCAGCGTCCTAACCCACTGAGCCACCGTGTCCCTAATAGGCTTGTTAACTGTATCTCAAAGATCACAATCTACTTTCTTTTCCAGAGCAGATCTGACTTGTGCCAGGGATTCACTATTTAGCATTTAAAAAAAAAAACAAAAAAACCCCACAAAACCAGATTCTTCTGGACTTGCATATTATAATTCTGCCAGAACACACTGAACATTCCTAACTGCAGCCTTATAAGGTTACATACAAATCTAAGTGTATACAAATGGGTCTTTTATGACACAAAGTGTATTTACATGTTGCAAACCAGGGAACAAGTTTCAGGACCTCTTTCTGCCATGAAAACAAACCAAGCCAAAAATCTACCTTACATTATTTAATGGCCCAGAATTGTGTAACAAACATCAAGTCTATTTAGCTGGGATTAGGTCTGTTCAGTGCCTGTCGCCAGAAGTACTAATATTTACTGAGTTTTAATGTGTAAACTGTATCCATTAATGTATCAATCAGATTTCTTTCAATTATTTATTTGGTCAATTTTTATAGCTGCCCATCTCAGTCAAACATTATGTATCTCCTACAACATCAGCCTGAATTATTTGTTATATATTTGGCCCGGAATTGTTTTAGCAGACCCACTGCCCTTCCTTCCCTTAAATTAATTTTATATCCGAACGTGCATCTTTAAAATTCAATAAATGCATTTTGAACAATTCAGTGAAGTTTTTGGTGCTCTCTGAAGTGGATTGTTTAGATGTTTTATCACCCAATTAGGTAATGTAATCAGACCAAGTGAGAGTGGGGATTTCCCATGTGCTTCGCTAATATTGAAGCCAGTATTTTGGAACCAAATATATAAATTTCTAGACTCGAAGTACATAAACCTGGTGAAATTACTATAGAAATGCCTGCACTCCATTTCCAACACTCATTCGTGATTTTTAAAATTTATCCATTTACTTGGCAAAACCTTAAAAGAGAAGGCAGGAAACAGATAGCCAATGCTTTTTTTTAAAGGAAAGTAAACTAAATAACTAGCTAAGTAAGGGGATTTCTGGCAATGCTTTTTCAGGAGGCTATTAAATTTTGTATAATGTTTATATCCCAAGATTTGAAAGGAAAATGACATTAGTCCAAGAATCTAGGTATTATTTCGGAGAGAGAGAGAGAGAGAGAGAGAGAGAGAGAGAGAGAGAGAGAGAGAGAGAGACAGAGAGACAGAGAGAGAGAGACAGAGAGAGAGAGACAGAGAGAGACAGAGAGAGAGAGACAGAGAGAGAGAGAGAGAGAGAGAGATCTACATGCCATAAAATGTCATCTCTCACATGCTGCTGCAGTGTATTCATTAAAAACATTACTTGGAGCTTTTCCCATGTTATTCCATTCCTGGTTGGCATAATTTTACTCTGGTGGCATATCTGATTAAAAACAACCACAATAAACAAGAATGCATGCAGATTACTCACCATAAACAATTATTTCCCACCCCCCTCTTTCTCTTTCTCCCCACCCCGCTTTTCAGGAGACTAACTGATAAATTACAATTGCTGATATCTTTAGCTTATTCATTCCAAGAAAATAGGAAACACACAACAGAGCGGTCAAAGACCAAATAGGAAAAAAGGAAAAAAAAAAGAAAAAAATAAGGAAAAAGGACAATTACTTACTTTCTTCCATGGCTACAATGGTTATATTATGCCACGTGCTCGTTTCTCTGTCCAACGGTGTGCCCAAGGTTATCTTCCCATCTTGGGTGTTAATGTTGAATTGTCTCTCAAGGTCAGTGTTCCGATCGATGGAAAACCTAGAGAATAAAGATCCTTATTAAATTATTTGCTTAAATACTTTTGCCTGCTCTGAATAGCACTGCTCTCATAAACTGACAAATCCATGTTTGGCTGAATAGCAGCTTTGTAGCCTCCATGGATTCACTTGAGCTCAATAATGGTATAATTCATAAGGCCCAATAAAATAACTAACACATGAAAGAAAGAAAGAAAGAAAGAAAGAAAGAAAGAAAGAAAGAAAGAAAGAAAGAAAGAAAGAAAGAAAGAGGATCAGGAAGCAGAATTATAGTCCACGGAGTAATTAGCTATATGTTCTCAGCCTGAAGGTTAGAAGCCGTCACTAAGATCAGTTGATAGCAGTCTTTTAAAAACTACTGCGAATCAACAGTTAATTAGATGATCCACCACTTTTATTGGACAGCTCCTGTTGTACTTCATGGCCACTGCTGATAATTCTGTCAATACAATAAGGGGGAAGGTTGTTTTGTAGATGTCTCTGTGTTTTAAAAGATGCAGCAAGCACTCCAACAAAAAACGGTTTCGTGGTAATTAGGTAAATGTGTCATCTCTTTATGCCGTAAACCAATTCTGAAGACAATAGCTTAAAAAAAAACAGCAATAACTTTTCACGGGTAAAATATTTTTAAAAGCTGAAAAATGACCATTTTTTTTGAACTGATTTCATTGGTGTCTTGCAAAACAACTTTGATCTGATAGCAGAGCAAATGAAGAAGGTACAGGTGCATTTTGCAGCCTAAACACAGAGAGCCAATTCGACAAAGCTAGAAATCTCAGTAGTAAATGGTTCAAATGGTGCATTAAACAAAATGGTGATTTAGAACTCCCTGCAAATTCTTCAAGAAAGCTTTTACGCCGGTCCATTTTCATGGAGTTGTTTTATTAATGCATTACTTGCAAAAGAAACCAAACTGGACAAATTAAACCTTTGGATTTCTGACAGGCTATGCAGAGAAGGCAAGAGAAAGCAAGAAGAAAAAAAAATGATCTAGTATAGCAACTACAGCTTTTATGGTTCCATTAAATCCTAAGGGAGAAATTAAATACAGAAGCATATTTAGTATCATTCTAAAGTGTGACATCTCAAAACAGCACACTAATTTTTTTTTTTTGCATCTATCCAGTATTCTTCCTTACCATGCAACTATTCATTAGCATTAGTAATCTCATGCCATGGCTCAGACTGTTGAGCACATGAGGGATCTTTGGACAAGTTTTTATCTTCAAATTTTGTTCTGACCTGATTTGGATCTCTCAAGAAAATGCATTGCATCACAACTTGGTTGCCGGCATCAACTTCCCTCCGCCCTGTGCGCTCCCACAGAGAGGGCCTCCTCAGGGTGCCCCGATCAGAGAATGTCGATTAGTGGCCCCCAGGGGCAGGGCCTTCTCTGTGGGCGCCCCGGAGCTATGGAATCGGCTGCCGGTTGGGCTCTGGATGGCACCCGACCTCCGCTCCTTCCGTCGCGATCTGAAGACACTCTTATTTGAACAAGCCGGCCTGGCCTGATGGGGGATGGGTTGGGTTTTATGGTCATTTTTAACATTTGTATTTACTTTTAGTCGGGCATATGTTTAATTTTCTTTTAACTTTTGTATTTTTGTATTTTTTATATATTTGCCCTGTTCACCGCCCTGAGTCCTTCGGGAGAAGGGCAGTATATAAATAAAATTATTATTATTATTATTATTATTATTATTATTATTATTATTATTATTATTATTATTATTATTATTATTATTATTATTATTTGGTCAAAATACATTTTGTCATACACAGCTAAAAGGAAGAAAATGAAAAGGAGCAGCAGCAATCGTAAATGTATGCCCCAATAACTAAATACCAACCACACAGAATAAAACCCGCAATTCATCCTTGTAAACATGGTAAACTGAGGGTATTAAACATGGAGCTTCAAAGCCATAAGAGCCAACAACAACAATAATAATAGCTAGACTACAAACTAATAAACATTAATTACAATTTTAGTGCTTTTAAACCTTAGGTGATCTGACTGTAAAATGTAATTTGAGAAAGTGGTATTATTATTATTATTATTATTATTATTATTATTATTATTATTATTATTATTATTATTATTATTATTATTAAAATGGAGACAGACATGAAAAGTGTTGCAACCACAACCTGCCTCTTCTGGTACAGAAATATTCAATTGCTGGAGGTTTTTAAGAAAAGATTAGACAACCTTTGTCCAGCATAGAATAAGGACTCCTGTCCTGGGCAAGGGGGGTGTTGGACTACAAGACCTCTAAGGTCCCTTCCATTCCTATGATTCTAAAGAAAACATATGGTCTAGTATTTGGATTAAATTTGTGAATTTATGAACCACCAGAAGCTCTTTCAAATTGCTGTGGGTGGACCCTTATGCAGAATACATTGTGTCAGCTGCAGCAGGGTTGTGCAAGGCAATAAGGCGAGGTAGACATGAAAGATGGAAGGTCCAGCCTTCCTTCTTGTACAGGTTGCTGTACAAATAGCAGCAATCTGTACAGAGATCAAATGCTGGCATGAGTCTTGGGTAACCTAGCCAACAGCTTCCCTAATAATTCAAGAGAGACATAACCAGGGCATGAACCAACTGCTTACCCATCTTGGTAGTTAAGAACTATGGTTCCTTTGAATATTCATGAAATGGAAATTAGCACTTTTCATTTTTCAATGGAACACTTTAAAAGAAACCTCTAGCTGAAGCCTTGAAGGAAGCCTTGAAGGAAGAGGAAAGAAAAGTAGAGGAAGGGAGATGACACAGCCAAGATGGACTACAATAATGTCTGTCTTCTGTTGGCTTTCATGTTCTATTTAGGGCCGTGGAGGCCCCTCCAATCAGAAATTCTGCTTAGACTTTGAAAAGAGATTCCTATGCTACATCATTCAGAGCGGGGACAAAAGAATAAATCTGAAAACCATCAATATAGATGCAATAATTGAACTGGAAAGATGAAATCAAGGAGCCTGGCAGAAAAGTTTATAGAGAAAACAATAAGGATCCTAAGAAAAAAACGAGAGGAATCCCCAGGGATAATGGAAAAAATTAGATGATTAAACCATTTCACAAAATCAGAAAGACCCAACGAAATAACAAGGCAGCTCCTGTGTCTTACCAACCCTGAGCCTATCCACATATAAGGAAATTGGCTTTGTCCTGAACTTCCTGTAGGGAGTGATCAATGAATGAAATTTTCAAACACTTATGAAACTGAGATTTGATTGTAAATATGCCAGTTAAATTGCAAGCTTTCTGAAGACAAAACAAAACAGGATTCTCTTGTGCTCACTTTTCAGTTCAGTTTAAGCCCCATCAGATACATTTTAGAATTATTAAATAATGCGTATTTAGAAAGATCACAGGAACAAATGAATGCTAAAAAGGCAATTCTTCCGTTAAAATGATGAACTCCAACTTACAGCTGGAACAAAAAGTCATATTTTTAATCAATTTTATTTAGTAACATAAAGAAATGCGTCCCTGGACAGATTTCAAGCTATAACCCCTGAAGCTCTTTAAATAGAAACAAAACTGGAGATTTGTGAAGTTTTCTGCATTGATTTTCAACAAGCTCTTCATGAGATCAAAATGTATTAAAAAGTAAAATCCCCCACCACCAAAAAAAAGTGTATAGGTTGCCAGAAAGAAAATGTTTCCTTCCTCTGACTTCAGACCAGTATATATCATATACAACAGATTTGGTAATTAGGGGAGGAAAGCCATGGCAAATCTAGACAGCACACTAAAAAGCAGAGACATCACCCTGCCAACGAAAGTGCGTATAGTCAAGGCTATGGTCTTCCCAGTTGCAATGTATGGCAGTGAAAGTTGGACCATAAGAAAGGCTGAGCGCCAAAGAATTGAGGCCTTTGAACTATGGTGCTGGAGAAGACTCCTGCGAGTCCCTTGGACTGTTACATGTTTTGTGCCAGCCCATGGCAGTTCCCCAAATAGGTCATCAGATGGAGCAAAGAGGCTTCTTTGCTCCCCTGCAGCAGCCCCATTGGCGAGAGAGTTTTATGGCTAGGGAGGGGCCGAGACCCCCCATAAATACCTCTGCTCAGGGGCTGCTTCTTTGTTCTGCTTCTCTTTCTATCTTCTCTCTTGCATGCATTCTCTACCATACAAGCATGGATGCTTCCATGCCATATAGCTCTTTTTATATAACCTGTCGATGAATAAAGCTTCATAATGACTGCATCTCTGCATTCTGCCTATTTCACTTGGAAGCACCTTAACGTTCCATCGATCTCTTGTGAAAGCTGCTTCACATGGACTGCAAGGCGATCAAACCGGTCAGTCCTAGAGGAGATCAACCCTGACTGCTCTTTAGAAGGCCAGATCCTGAAGTTGAAACTCAAATACTTTGGCCACCTAATGAGAAGGAAGGACTCGCTGGAGAAGAGCCAAATGCTGGGAAAGGTTGAGGGCAAGAGAAGAAGGGGACGACAGAGAATGAGGTGGCTGGATGGAGTCACTGAAGCAGTAGGTATGAGCCTAAATGGACTCCAGAAGATGGTAGAGGACAGGTAAGCCTGGAGGAATGTTGTCCATGGGGTCGCGATGGGTCAGACACGACTTTGCAACTAACAACTATTCTTTTTAATGAGGATATTGTCAAACATCTAAGCAACGTATGAAGGTTTTTTTAATCAAATGGAGGGAGAGGAATGGAAATAATAATTTAGTAATTAAAAACTTTTGAAATTGCTTCAATAATGTCACAGTTTATTGAGTAGTGGTGGCTGGATGTGAAAACTGAGTTTGCAGGTAGTGGGTGGTGAGACATATTTCTTCAGTTAATGGTTCAGACATATAGCACTAGCTGTATCACTTAGACCGATACACCACTTAACAGTGCTTTAAAGCACTGTTTATAGAGTCAGTATGTTTGCTACCAACAATCTGGGTCCTCCTTTTACCCACCTTGGAATGATGGATGGCTGACTCAACCTTCAGCCGGTGACACTCAAACTGCTGAACTGCTGGCAGCTGGCAGTCAGCAGAAGTAGCTGCAGTACTGCATGCTAACCACTGCACCACCTCGGTGCAAATATGGATTTGAATGTAACTCGCCTTTTTATTCATTTCCACCAAAATAGTGTCTTGTATTGAGGTAAATTAAAGTTTTACAACCAAATCTGAACCTTTCCAGACTTTCAGCTTTCTCCTGCTGAGACGTGAATCACCATGTTGATACTGTAAATCACTGTATCTCAGCAATGCCAGCCAGAGAGGAGGGCATTCTGCTAGGTATGACTGAGATAAACAGCTACAGTTCGGGAAGGCATAAAATATTTTATCTAGGATTTTAAACCCTGCTGTGTATTAAGAAAATGATTTACTTTTGCCGAAGATGAAATACCCTTCAGGACTCTATATAGGGGGGTTGTGTACATACACACACACAAATATATTTTTTTTCCTTAAAAGAAAAAAAAAGAATGCAGAAAGACAAGATCCAAGAACCATTAGTCACCAAAGTTTTGAACGAAACCAAGCACAAGTTTGGAAGTGTGGAGAATGTCCCCCTTTGAATTCCACAAAGAAGTATAGGAAGGTATAATATTAAAACAACACGGAGAATATAATATTTCCAAAAATTAAACTGACTGACATGGATCCATGGCTTTAATGTGTGGATTAGTACTTGGTTCTTTTCCTTAGATCAGAGATCCCCAACCTTTTGGGCACCGGGACCGGTTACGTGGAGAGAGGTTTTTCCGCAGACTGGAGGGCGCATGGTTTTGTGTGCTGCCTGCATCCCACAGATGGGGCTTTGCTTGTTTGTGTGGCCCGGTTACTGTCATGCCACAGACTGGTGCTGGTCCACAGATCAGGAGTCGGGGACCCCTGCCTTAGATGACGCCCTTTTCCAATTGTTCCCACCTCACTATACCATGCAGAGCCTTGGTGGAGCAGTGGGCTAATGCCTCCTTAAGTAACACCAGCTGCCTGCAATTAGTGCAGGTTCGCATCCCACCAGGCTCAAAGTTGACTCAGCCTTCCATCCTTCCGAGGTAGGTAAAATGAGGACCCAGATTGTTGGGGGCAATTAAGCTGACTTTGTAATAATGCCGCTTGGGTGTGTGTGAAAGCCCTAATAAGCAGGCCTATACATAGAATGAAGGCTACTGCTAAGCTTGTAAGCCACCCTGAGTCTTCGGAGAAGGGCGGGATATAAATGGAATTTTAAAAAAAAATCACCAGAGGTCTCCTCAGTTACAAATTACATTTTTAAATGGACCATAAATATTTGAGTTTAAATTGATTTTGAATAAAACCATGCCAACATGCCTACAGCTAAGATCCTTGGTGCTCTTGAGACTTGTTGATTTCTTGGGAGATGTTTCATTAGCCCAACTAGGTAACATCATCAGTGCTAGTGCAGCTAATGTAGGCCCAGAGAACACCAAGGACTCCTCATTTCAATCCTCAGCTGCAAATATTTTCCTTTACTGGTACATTTCAGTATTGTCAACTGCCAGGGAAATCAGGAGATCCAGGCAGTTCAAATGAGTATAAAGATTTATTGTAAGTTTAAGCTCTCTACAAGAATATGAACTACTAATGGTCAAGGGGAAATAGTGGGAGTTAAGAATAGAAAGGAATTCAAGGCTGGCTGGACTTAGATCACTAAAAGACTCATGACTGATGACACACGTAACGTTTCCCTTGGGTCATCTCCTACAAGTATTTAGCCAACTTTGAGATTCTAATATGTCTACTCTTTGGTTACCCAGGTTCTTTATAAGCAACAGGGCTGCATAGCAAGTTGGATCTTCTCTCCAAAAAATACTTCAGAGCATACAAAAGGATGAAAACATCCCAGCTTTATCTGTCCCCAGGATTATACGATTTGGACAATGAATCTCAAGCACCAAACTTCCATATAGTTCGCTTCATAAAAGGAAGCTGGAAATGACTAGATTCTCCGAAGACTCAGGGCGGCTTACAAGCTTAGCAGTATAGTGAATAGCCATCAGGTTTTTTTCAGTCCAGACTGTCCAGTTCAGCTTGTGTCCTGTTAATAATTCCAGCACCGTTTTATATTTTGCCAGATATTGACAACTTGGATGTTATTTCTGACATTCACTTTTGTCTTTAGCAATTTTCTCACTCTTCATGTACTCAAAGACACATCTTTGCTAATCACATTTTTGACTTGTCCATGCTTGATATTACCCAACTATGAAATGTGCACATAATTGTAGGTTTTGTCCTGATGGCGCCTGGTAGTTTTGGTTATTGGCATTTCAATTCCATTACTGTTTGTGATTTCACACCGATTTATTGCTACTGTAGCAAATTTCTCTAGGCCAAATTCTATTGCTGTATCTGTGCTGAAAATTCTCACAGTGCTTGTCAATGATTGGATTTTCAATTTTAGATTTTCCAAAAAGCTTCAGATTATACATATAAAGCAAATGTGAGATTTTATTAGCATTTAACAAATTAACTTTTATTTTCTTCACAATCACTGAAAGTATAATCACAGCAAAAGCAATTAGAAATAATAAGGGTGGTAATGAGTCACCTGGTAGATGCCTCTCCTAATGTTGATAAGCCCATATTTTTCATTTCCAGCCAGCAATTCTGTCTTCCACTGCTTTTTATTGACACCAGTTGTTTCCCAAAAATTGATGGCTGAACTACACGGAAATGAATCAAACACATTGGCACAATTGCCTCTAGTCTGATTGAAATAGCTGATTTTACTTAAATGGGATGATTTGTGCCTCATAGCATTCAATTTTCCAAGCTAATGCTGTTATTAGCTGAATGAAGGCTACTGCTAAGCTTGTAAGCCGCCCTGAATCTTCGGAGAAGGGCGGGATATAAATGTAATAAAAATTTTAAAAAAATATAAAGAAAATAAATTACTTGCATCTGACCATTATTATTATTATTATTATTATTATTATTATTATTATTATTATTATTATTATTATTATTATTATTATTATTATTATTATTATTATTATTTTGGTCTCCAGACTCATCTTTCACTTTGGTCGGAATATAATTTTCCTTTATTTTATTTTATTTCTTTTTTTAATTTCAATACCCACTATTGTTGTATTGCAGGCAAGCTGACTAGTCTGTTCAATAGATGTTACTCCTTGCAATTGTCTTATTAACATCCTGCATTAGAGATGCCAGGTTGTTTTGGGATACTACTTTCAATGCAGGCAGTCTTTATCTTTCTGTGAGTAGTTCTGCGTACAACATATTTTTCTCTTTTAATTCTTTTTTGCCTGGAGATCAGTTCATAGTTTGCTTCAGTACTGGCCTGTACTGGTTCTGTTGTTATGACTTCTTCTATGTTATTATTTCTGTAGTTCACACCAGCTATTTCCTCTATATTTCCAACTGTTGTTCTTTCAACTGTTCTAATATTGTTTTGGATCTTGCATATTCATATATTTTTTTTCTGAATCTCTTCCAGTTGTGCATCCCTGAATAATTTATTTCTGATAATCCTTTGATCTACTAATAATTGCTCAGTGATAGTTGATTTTGGATAGATTCAGATCATCATCATTCTTATTTCTATTTGGAATGGCAACAGACGTGTTTCAACGATGGGAAAGGTAATAAATCAATTTGTTAAATATTATTTTAAATTATACATTAAACAGTTACTGAATTAGGAACAGATGGAAGAATAACTAGCTATGGTTCAAGTTATAAATTTAAAAGAACAATAAGAGGAAGTTTGCAATACGTCAATTATTGAACCGGAAACATCTGTCTTTCAATCATCTCTGGCAACCACTTCTGATTTGTTTCAGCATGTTCTGCTAAGAAAAGAAAAAAAGGGAAAAAATAACCCATGTCTAGATTTGTCTACTAAAAAGGGCTATGAAAGTAAGGTGACTTACAATAGGTTACATTGATAACTACATATTTTGGGATGCTCCAGGTAAAATTTCTTTAGAAGCAAAGCTGCATACGGATATTGATTTTTTGGACAATAGGTTTCCCCTTTCTTGATCTTTTCCATTCATTCTCCTGATGTCAGTTTTTTAGCTCACTCATCTATCTGTGCTATCCGTCTCTCATCATATCCCTTGATAGTACTTTTAAAATCATGAAGAGTCATTGGTGATGATTTAACAATATTAATGAAGGCTATAGAGCAGCTAAATTATCCAGAAGAGAACTTGGCATGCTAAGAAAACAACATTATATCTAAAAAAAACATTTGTCCTGAAGTGTATGGAATGCCAAATCTGCACTAAAAGTAAACAATCACAAGATTGTGCTCTACTTAATAATATAGGAGTCTATAATAGCATAATGCACATGCTTCAAAAATTATTTGAAACACATGTTTTGGATCTTGCACAAGGACAATCTCTCTTGCCCCTAAAATATTCTGACTTTTCACAGGGTTCCAGGTGAGCCTGGGCTGGGAAAAGCCCTCACTGCTTTAAAGGAATCTATTAAATAAAATGAATTTGTAGGAGATTACCAGGAAGAGCCTGAAAAAGGGGGGGAGGGTCTCAAGATTGTCATCAATTTAGAGTCACTTTGCACCCACAAGAGAGCTAAGTTCATCCCCAATTGGATTCCACTAGGAATTCTACCATCATTTTGCCCTGGCTGTTAGTAGTTCAGATTCTTATTTACAGATAGCTTGAAATAAACTTGTATTCACTTTGGACCCAGCCCTGTCTCCTGATCTTTTTTGTGCCTTACAGAACTGAACTTAAAGCATTGGCTTGCTCAAAGACCAGAGATCAGCAAACAGGAAAAAAAACCCACCCTAAAGAAATGCAGGCTATAAGCATCATAAGCATTATAAAGGCTGAATCAGTATGCATATCAGACAGAATCCAGATGAGAAAGGGGAGACACACATGCAAGTTTTGCATATTTAATTAAAACATGTGAAATGCCATCATACATGGTGGATTTTGTGGGGCAGGAAATACTCACATGACATAAATAGGGTTATTGGCACAGGAAGATATATATTTTCCAATAACCAGTCGGGAATTTCTGCCTCCAATTTTTTTCCTCTTGTGACTTAATAACTTGAAATTTCTTATCTGATTAACCACCAGCCTTGTATAATCCTATTGCACAGATGGCGGCTTCAAAGAATTTGGTGTAGGCCTGCACTCATAAGGCAAAGAAACATTTCCAAAGCAATTAAAAATGAAAAAGTGCCTAAAGGTGATGGATTTAAGAACTTTTCCTTGCGACATTTTCTGATCATCCTGAATGTTTATGCAGAATTTTTTTTTTTTAAAGCAGCATCTTGAAGACCAGCAAATTTGATCTGTGGCATATATTTTTTTAAGCCAAAAAAATCAGGTGCACTTGATAGCCATTACATAGAGATTTCAGATAAGGAGGAAAAGGAGAGAGAGAGAAATGGAGTAGGTGGATCTTCAACACAGTGCCCATGGACATTAAACCATTTTACATACACACACACACACACACACACACACACACACACACACACACACACACACACAGAGAGAGAGAGAGAGAGAGAGAGAGAGAGAGAGAGAGAGATATTTTTAATTATATTTAATATTCAAGCTAGTATACTGCAAAGCAATACACCAGCCTCCAGAATCATTTTTATATCAAACCGTACCCTTGGGTGTATTTGTTCTGTTAGACTTATTATTTCATGCAATCAAAAGTTTCTTGGCAGTTCACAGTATGACCAAAAGAACAATACAATAAAAGACCTACCAGATATCATTTAAATTATTTCTAAGAAAAAAAAACAAACAGCCCCTCTTAAGGCAAAACAAACAAATGGATTACAGTAGCTGCATTTTTCCAACAGTAGTACAGTTAGGAAATAAAAACTGTAGGACTACACATTTCTATTTTATTTGTAAATGTGGCCACTAGCTGGGTAGTGGGGGTGGGTAGGAGAATATAAGTACAAACAATGAGTATCCAGGGAGGCTATAAAATATGGAACAATCTTATTCTGGCAGAAATCTTTTATAGCAGGTTTTTTTAAATTGTTTGTTCTTAAGTTTTATAGCATGCTCAGTAGTCCTAAAAAAGCTGGGTGTAGGAGGAGCACAAAACCTGGGACTGGAGTTAAAAGAGGGAACAGCCTAGTATCCCTACATAGCCACAAGTGGACTATGTCAAGCCTCCCTTGAATCACATTGACTCTTATCTAACTTGAGGCCAGTGCTAATCCTTAATTGAGAAGATCCCTGCATAGACACAAGTAGCAATAAAGTTGAATTTTCACATGTGGACCTGGTCTTTCAAGCTTGACTCTGGGATCCTAATTATTTTTTAAAGTATATTATTCATCTTTCGTTTTATTCCAGAGCAAATCTTTGAAGACCATATCATTTGAAGCTTGCAAAATACATTTTATATATTTTTCCACTCCCTCAGCCCTCAAAAGGTCTGACACAACAGAGGGGATACTGTGAGAAATAGAGGCTTCACAAGAATATTTACTCATTCATTGGCTATTAATTGCCTTCATTTGTTAACTTGGCTCAAAATAAGGGAACTTAATGGTTTGATGGGAAGGAAATCCTCCATTGCCCACCAAAAAAAAAGTATTTATTTTTCAGGAATTATTTCTCTTTTGTTTCTCCCTTCCTTCTTCGTTCCTTCATGGCATTCAGAATGACCAAGCTCAGAGACTGTGCAGTGGTTGTCCATCAGATGAAATAAAACCATTCTTATCAATGTCATCTTAAATCCAGAATGAAATTCAGAAAGAAAATGAAAATGCTGAACAGTGCATTTTTGTTAATCCACTCCCCTCCCCCCCACAAATACAGTCTTAGGGTCACTTTAAAAAAAACAAAACCAAGAAATGTAAAATGATCTTTCTCTGGACCTGGAAAGATATCAGATGCCAATCAAGCATGGGTATGATAAGAATTCCATAATGCTACACATAAAATTAAAGAAATCAAAATAGTTTCGATCTAGTCTTATAAGAAGAGGAACACTGGATGTTTATTAGAAAATTTATGAACCATAATTCTGAGAGATTTTTTTTTTACAGCAGCCTTGACGCTTAACTGTCTGGTACAGTTAAACAAAATGGCGTAGTATGCAGAAGTTTACTAACCGAGGAAACAGTATTTCTAGGTCAAAATTCCTCTTACTTGAAAATCTAGAGAACTGTGGACTGAGTTGACTTTACTAGATGGAGAAATGATCTGACTAAATTTAATTCCTAAGTTCTCCACAGAGGGGGAAAAAGCCAAACACAACTGGAGATTGGGGACGATCCAGGTATAATACACATTAAGCCCTTTCTTCAGCAGGAAGAACTCTTTTAAAGCAGGAATACCTTATAGAGCTTGAAGATCCATCTGGATCGTGGGCGGTCACCTGACCAATCACGGAGTTAATAGCAGCATTTTCATGCACTTCCAGTAGATACGTTGGTGATGAAAAAATGGGGGGTTCATCAGCATCTTCCACTACAATTTTTAATGTTGCTGTATCTTTGAAGGGTCCCATGCTGATGAAACGTGGATCAATATAGGCATTAGCTGCTTCTATCTTCAGCGTATATGAATTTTTGGTCTCAAAATCCAAGGGCTGTTAAGAATGACAAACACAAAAGCTTTTCCTAGATGATCAAAACAGCAAGAACAAGACAATGCAATGTTGACACATCTGGTTCCCCTCCTTTTCTTGACTTTTAATGCAATCCCTTTTCCCTTTCTTTTATCATGGCCACACACTTCATGAGTCTTTATTAATGTCTCATTTATTTGGTAAGCTTCAATGAAACCCCACCAAATTGGAGATTTGCTGTCTCTGTTTAAAAGTACTTTTTTGTGTTTTTTTTAAGAAAAATACATATAAAGGTTTTTCACTTGGCATTTTGCCATTTTCTTTCTTTCTTTCTTTCTTTCTTTCTTTCTTTCTTTCTTTCTTTCTTTCCTTTTCTTTTTGCTATGGAAAGATTTTTATTGCTAATGACTTAGACTGAATATTAATCATTCAGCTAATTGTCATTCTGTTCGCTGTAGTTAAGGAGCAAAGAGAGAGAAATGAGCAAGTTTCATGTGGCATAAGAATTCTATTGTTTAAAGGAGTGTGTGAAAAAAACGGGCTGAAGATATTGTTCTTTGATTAAGATTGAACAAGTCAGAACAATTGAGATCTGGTTATATGGGGAGATGAACATTGCGGTATCAAAATTTATAAGAATAGTTGTGTATCATAACCATCAAGAGATTTTTTTAAAAATATTTCTCTTGAAGCTTAACTTTCTGGTGCTGTTAAACAAAGCAGCATTGGAAGAATGGAAAAGTTTTCAAGGTGTGCAACAGATATTTAGCTTTGCTTGGGATTTAACACCTTAGTATTAATAAAAATGGAAGCATTCATGTTTGAGAGGCAAGAACGAATAGTACATATAATGGGAAAGACTTCTGCTGATAATCCCTACAAGTAAAAACAACAACAAACCTAAGCTTAGAATTTTATCTTAATGGCATAAGTGAGTTTCAAAATTACATTTAAAGCCCACATTTAAACATATCCCATATTCTTTTCTACTGGCTTAAGGAGATCTCACTATTGGTTTAATAAAACTTTATAGTTGGTCATTGATAGCACAGCTTGCAAGGAAATTTTGTGGCTGAAGCTCAAAGAATTAAGGTGAATATAATTTTAATTATTGAGAAACTGATGGGGTACAGCTTTAGAGGGTTAAGCAATGTATTGATCCTTTGTTTTCATAAAGGTTTAGGCCTTCTTATTAGAATCACAGGTTTTGGAGACTTAACTTGAAGAAAAGAGTTGTTAAGTGCCTAAGTGCACTGAAGATCTGAATAATTATGATATATTGTTGTTAGTAAGTTAAGTGACCCATAACCTGTCTCTTCACATTTGCTCCTGAAACACTAGAGTATAGAACTCTTTAGTATTATGCTTAGTAAGAAAGTCAGCCAGATGTTTAGATTGGATTTGGCATTTTTATCTACCTATCAACTTCCCAAGGACCTGGGATAGGAAGATGTTTTTTGAAGGGGCTAAAGTTATCGTTGTAGGATATAAGCTGTTCCAAATAAAGTTGCCTTTTGCAATTGATGGATGGTTAGTCAATGCCTATTATGATTATTATTATTGTTGTTGTTATTATTATTATTATTATTATGATTATGATTATGATTATTATTATTATTATTATTATTATTATTATTATTATTATTAATAATTATTATTATATCTGAGGGAACACCTGCTGCCGGCATCAAGCTCCCTTCGCCCAGTGCGCTCCCACAGGGAGGGTCTTCTCAGGGTGCCACTGGTAAGAGATTGCCAGCGGACAACACCCAGGGGTAGGGCCTTCTCAGTGGGGGTGCCTGCTCTTTGGAACCAGCTGCCCGTAGAGCTTAGGACTGCCCCCGACCTCCGTTCATTCCGCCGGGACCTGAAGACCTGGCTCTTCGAGCTCTCCGGCCCAGGCTGAGAATTTTAACTTTAATTTTAATTTTTAACTGGGGTTTTATTTGTTCAGGGACGGATATAATTTTATTTTTAAAATTGTTTTTAACTTTTGTATTTTTTGTTTTAATCACCCTGTAAACCACCCTGAGTCCTTCGGGAAAGGGCGGTATATAAATATAATAAAATAAATAAATAAATAAAATTATTATAGATAGTATTACGAGATGAGAGAGACAGCCCTCAAACAACGGCTGGATATAGCAGCTGAGACGTAATTAAGTCAATTGTACATGCTATATGCAAAATGATCTTTGTATCAGGAGTGCCGAAAAGAAAAGAAAAGGAAAGGAAAAGGAAAAAAAAACACATCAAATTCACAGCATCTCTATAGAGCAAGAGTGATTGGATATTCATATTCACAATTTGCCAATCATTTCAATAGGCCTTGGAGAGAAGCACTTCTGATTGGTTTTGCTCATAAATATTTGAAACATGCAGATAAGAAATAATAATAATAAGAGTTACAAGACACTTTTTTTTAAAAAAAGAGGCATCACCCATTTTATGACCACCCAAGATTAATATCTGCTGTAACTTCAAGAACATTGACATGTACGGATTCACAACCCAACTCTTTGATGCCTCACAATGATTAACATTTCAAATCTACAGATTTGTCAAGCTTTAGAAAGATATAAAAATTTGCATCACAATGTCCCGTAGAAAGGAAGAAAGAAAAGGAGAAAAGAAACATAGAGAAGCTTAAATCTGCAATGCAAATATAAAGAGCACAAATAAAAATTCCAGAACTCTTTCAGAAAGTCTCGGAAAGCTTAAGTATATATTCATATTTTCATATCTTTTTTTTAAAAAAAAATCAGCACAGTTTTTGAATCTAGTTCCAATGTAACTTTGCCATTTTTTGGTAAACACGACAAGCACTGCCTCTCTGCCAACTCAGAAATTACTATGCCTTTGTACTGATGAATAGGTTGCTGGAAATCAGCATATACACAATTTGCCAATCACACAACGGTATCATTTGAACCGTTGCAAATTCTGCAGTAATAAATCATACCAGTTCAAAGCGTTTGTCAGCTTAGTGCTTTAAATGCACAATGTTATTATTATTTAAAGTATATTTGAAATTAAAAACAATAACAGACATGCATCTATTATGTTGTGTGCTAGGTGAAAACTATGTGCTTGATTGAAACCGGGGTTCTTCTAATGAGTGCTGAACACAGTGGAAACTTAAAATCTCTAGAATAAATCACCCTTCCTGAATCTATATAAGAAGCAAATAGTAGTCTCTGATACAAAGTAGAGAAAGGCAGCATTTACTGGTGTTTAATTTTTGCCTGGGCAGAATGCTGCTGCAAGTAGGCTAAGTCACATTTTCAAATGGAGTTCTTTTGAGAGATTTTTTTTTTAAAAAAATCATTAAACATATCTTAGGCTTATCTTATGGCCTCCATCATGTATTTCCCACTTCGAAATGACAAAAGATGAAAATTCAGAAGTGGAATTGGAAAGGAGCACTATCTGGCAACCCACTGGTCCTCTGCATCAAAGAGGAACAAATCACAGTGATAATCATGATAATTTTGCACTCATGTCAAAAGCACCAAGGAGCTTCCGGGTTGAAAGGATTTGCCAATGACATCACTGTTGCCCTGGGGGCTCCTTTCTTGTCCCCAGCAGGAGCTGGAGAGAATTAGGAAAGAGTATATTGTTATTCAGACATTTTTTTAAAGGAACTTAACATATTATTGAGGGACGCGGTGGCTCAATGGGTTAGGATGCTGAGCTTGTCGATCAGAAGGTCGGCAGTTTGGCGGGTCTAATCCCGAGTGCTGCGTAACAGAGTGAGCGCCTGTTACTTGTCCCAGCTTCTGCCAACCTAGCAGTTCGAAAGCACGTAAAAATGCAAGTAGAAAAATAGGGACCACTACGGTGGGAAGGTAACAGCGTTCCGTGCGCCTTTGGCGTCTAGTCATGCCGGCCACATGACCACGGAGACATCCTCGGACAAGCGCTGGCTCTTTGGCTTTGAAACGGAGATGAGCACCGGCCCCTAGAGTCGGAAATGACTAGCACGCATGTGCGGGGGAACCTTTACCTTTACCTAACATATTATTATAAAATTACACCCCCTTAGTCTGTGTGATATCAGGACTATGGTCTTGCAGTGAAACTTGTTGGATGGACATTGGGAGCAAGAGGAGGACATAGGATACAGCATACTGGAATTTACAAACACTGGATTTGGTGATGGCTTTCAAGAGAATTACTAAAATCTACATATTTGGGATATGGGATGCTAATGATTATTGCTTCTCTGTGCATCTCCAAGATTATTAGAGACCATATCCCTCAAGTAACAATTGATGGAAAAAACAAAAAGGGTAGATCTTCCATAAGTGGAACACAGCTCCTAGGAGCTACACCTGACACATTCATTTAGTTCTATTTTTTCCATTATTCTCTTCTGGGATGTATTTTTTGACTTCTCAACTCAATTTACAGTGCATGGACTTCTTGGTGATCTCCCAAGAAATCTATTACACAGATCCAATCCTGCTGCTTAGTCTTTTTGGTATCAATTATGGTAGCTATGAAATCAAATATATTTCTTGAGCTGGTCCATACCTTCTCCAGTCCCCACCCAAAAGTGTGCACCTCTGCTTTGAGGACTGTTTTGGGCATTGCCAGAATCCAGAAACCCATATTTTCTCCAGTCTCCATGCCATTTACCTTTCTTAATCTAATAATTCCTTCCTGAGTCTGAGAGTCAGAGGTGATCTCAAAGATATCCATTCCATCTCCTTCAATAATGTCATAGGATGACTTCGCATTCTCACCAATGTCCAGGTCATTTGCTTTGACCCTTCCTATTGCTTCGCCGACAGCAATGTCTTCCAATACTGAGAAATGATACAAACCTGAGGGAAAGTGAGAGTAAGAGAGATGAAAAGAACAACCATATACCAACAACCTGAAGAACAGTAGAACTTATAACATCACCCATTTTCTTCCTGTTCTTTATTTCTTAAATGTGGCAGTTTAGGATGTAGTTGTATTTTTTACAGCTTTCTTGGGCTATATGTCACATCATATACAGTGCACTTTGCAACAGGATGACAAATAACTAGGTCTGAGAATGATTCATTTTGTTAGCCCACTTATAACGGATACTGTGAATGCAAAACATTCAGCTATTTTCAGCAACAAAATGAAAAGGAAAAAAAGAAAACATGCAACCTTCCAGATGTTTTGAAAACTCTACTTATTTATAGATCAGCTGCTAAGGATACAAAAGAAATGTAGCACATATTTCTTTTATTTTTAAATCTTATGGTGCACCAAAGTAAATTCCATTATGGCATGGATGACAGAAACATAGAGTTTGATGCTTTTAAACATGTTCAGTTAGAACAAAAAAAGAGAGGAGGAAATGTCAAAGCAGGTTTCAAAGAATAGTGTAAAACCAAGGTATAATTGGAAACAAAAATACTTTTAAAATGAAGTTAAGGCAAATCCTCATTAAAATATAGCATATTTAGTTGGGCATTTCCAGAATAATTCTCTGTTTTATGTTATTGATTTCAGAAATACATTCAGGTGACTCAAGGATAGAGTGTATTTAACATTCTAATGAAATAAGGGGAGGGAGATTGCAGAAGCTAGAAACATTTTGATATATAACGGCCCGGATGTATTACAGTCTTGATGTCAAACTCTGCAAGTGACTCACTAATTCTAATGTACCAGACAAGAGATTTTTCTACAGGACCACAGGAGCAGATGAAACTCCACCCTTGCTAAGAATCTTAACTCATAGCCTTTTCTGTATAACTGGAGAGCAAAACAACATATTAGTTTCACCCCTCCATGGTATCACAGGGGAAAAAAACAGTGGGGAACTTATATATTGGGGTACTAATTGCTGCAAATTAATTAATGTTTAATTATGGAGCCGAGTAGAGAAAGCAAGTATTGCCAAGAAGATGAATAAGATCTGGAAGATTGTATCTCTTTGGAGATGTTTGGCAAGATATCAAAGGAAGAGTATAAATGTAAAATAAAACAATGAACTATTACATTAGCTGGAATTTGCTCCTTCCAACTGACTATTTTAATTAGAATGTATCCTTTGTTTACCCTCTTTATTTATTTTAGTCAGTCATTCATTCATTCAGCTTGTAGCTACCACATTGAATCAAGCATTTTGCACCAACAATAATATAATAAATCATTCATGCTAAATGTAATAAAATCAATAATAATAAAGCTATCAGTCATTCATAGGTGCCATCTCAATTACCATAAGCTAAAAAGCTTCCCATTTTTAGCAACTTTCAGAAATATAATCACTAATAGGAGTTTAGGATTTATGAAATAACGTAGCATGCTGTTTATCATTACCAGTGTAAAATATCCATAATTGTTTCAAATTGTCTGAGATCATTCAAACATTTAAAAAGGGAGATTAAGAATCCTAAACTTTCAAAGAACATTAAACTGAGAATTGCAGAAGTTTCCTTTAAGACCCTTTTCATTAAACTAAGGCTGGTGGAACATTCTAATGGTTTCACCCATTCCTAATTCAAAACACAGGAAAATATTTCTTATTTGCTTAAACCGGTTTCCAACAGAGTATTTTACATCACCTATCAGTTTCTCATTACTTAGAGAAAAAAAATGAAATTGTTCATTCTAATGACATCTCTGACTTTTAGTAATGATCTGGAAGCTGGCAAAGCATGGGTAATCTCTGCCTCCTGCACATGTCTACAGATGGCCTAATTATGCATGCTTCTTAGTAATTCACTTGTTTCAGCTCTGGGTAAGAGGTGAAATTATCTGTTTCAGGAACTACCTATCTCTGAAACCAATCAGATACAATTCATGCATACCCAATGAGTCAGACAGTCTTAAATAGAAACACCAGGCCCTCGCCTTCTCATTTTTTTGGTTCCTTTCACAGGAAGAATTTGCTGGTGTCCTAACATAATTGTCATAACTATTTGCACAGATTATCATCCACAGTATGTCTCAGAACAGTTATAAATATATGTAGCTAAGAAGCCCTGTTTTGAGGACACACATTTAGTTTAAAAAAATAATAATAATGTTGCTTGTTGGTGAAATGGCAAACTCCTAAAAAAAGAGTCTTGTTTTATTGTTTTATTCTGTTGATGGAATTTAACCATCAAAAAGAGATTTACTGAAAGATTTTGATTTATCTCAGTTAGAACAGTGGTAGGCAACCTGATGCCTTCCAGTTGTTTTGGATTTTTTACCATTGGACTGGGGCTGATGAAGAATGGAAGTCATGATTTGGCACCAGAATTCCTAACCCTAGGAGATAGCAAATCCATTTCCTGGTTCAGGCTAGAGAGGGTTAGAAAATAATGATATAGGGGAATTTTCAGATTTGGAGGGAATAAAAAAACTCTACTATGGACCCAGAAAAGATGAATGAAAATTTCCTTTCCAGTGGGCTGTAGGTTAACTGATAATGAGGACATTTCTCTCCTGAAATGGTTGATGGACCTTCTTGCTGGACAAATACAAATACAAAGTATGGATCAGCCTTTAATCAAAGCTGGAAATGAAAGATTATTTGATAGTCATTGTTAAAAGGATGGTGATACCCCAGTGTTTGTTGAACATAATCCAGACCCCCCAGAAAAATAAGGAAAAGTGAGGTAAAATTAAATTAAATGAAGTATAGACTGAGTGGTAAGGGACATCCTTGGAGGATCAAAAGAGTGTCATCCACTTTATCACTTTTCCTATTGATACTTGAATGCTTTTAAGATTGTTCACATCTACCATGACAAGCATGTTGGAGATGGCTAAGCAGCTTAAGAGGTAAAGGTAAAGGTTCCCCCGCACATGCGTGCTAGTCGTTTCCAACTCTAGGGGCCGGTGCTCATCTCCGTTTCAAAGCCGAAGAGCCAACGCTTGTCTGAGGACGTCTCTGTGGTCATGTGGCCGGCATGACTAGATGCCAAAGGCGCACAGAACGCTGTTACCTTCCCACCGTAGTGGACCCTATTTTTCTACTTGCATTTTTATGTGCTTTCGAACTGCTAGGTTGGCAGAAGCTGGGACGAGTAACAGGTGCTCACTCTGTTACGTGGCACTCGGGATTCGACCTGCCAAACTGCTGACCTTCTGATCGACAAGCTTCCTAACCCACTGAGCCACAACGTCTCTAAGCAGCTTAGTGGCAGCTATTTTATGAGACCAACCATGACATGTTTCCAACATTCCATTTCAACATTCAACATTGGCCCAACAGATTTGCTAACCTGAGCCACAGAGGATGACTCACCACTCTTTAGCACAGTCTTCTCCCAAGTGCATTACTTTGCAGGTATGTGACACTAAACTTCCAGAATTCACTTCTCCACATGATGGCATACCTGCCTAAAGAGTGTGGAAAAGGCTATACTGCACAGATGTACTTAATACAATAAAAATGTTAGTTCTTGTAGCCCTAAACTCTAAACAGGGTGTTCCCCAAGGGTTAGATGGGGAAATGGAGTCCCAGTGAGAAGGCTGTGTATTTTGAAAGGTGCTACTTTTATTTCTTATGAATGTGCATTAATTTCTTTTCTCGTTGTTGTTGTAAATTTGCCACAGAGAGTCAGACAGCCTCATGAAGGTGATAAATAAATGTAATAAATGTATTTTATATCTTGCTCTATTATAGCATTACTGGCGAAAAAATTCAGACTTATCAGATTAATGTTGCAAGCTTTGTTTTGAGAAGGGCAAAGAGGTTAGCTGACATTAAACTATGATTCAAACCAATATCTTGCCCGTCTCTAGGAAGAAAATGAGAAAATAGCTGCATACAACTTTTCTCTCTGCCAATATGAGCAGAAACAAATATAATATACTCTGCTTCATACATCTCCTTGAAAATCACCATTTGTGGTGATTCAAGAGCCTTCATGTAAAAATAAATATATAGATGAAAATAAAACCATACCCTGGAATTGTTCATTTGTAGCCTTAAGGTAGAATTGATTTCTTTGTTCCTTACATTCAGATTCTGTGCCCATTATATCTTAGGCTTATTGCCTAAAATAATGACTTATGGGCTACAAAAACAGAATGGCAGTTAATTATGTACTATATTCTTTCTTAGTGTTTCCAGGGTTGATCTCACTGGCAACTATTAAAATTATTCATAACATATAAGCAAGAAATGCAATTATAATAAAAGGTTATCACAGATTTTTTTTCAGATGGATTCTATTGTTTAATCAGGCATTTCTTTAATATAATGAAAAATACATCCCACAACTCATACTCATTTTTTTTCACTTTTTAAAAAATTCCATAGTTTAAGGATATAATCAGTTGGATCAGAGATTCCATTTAAGATGCCAGTACCGGACACAGTTTATACTCTTAATCAAGATGATGCCATGGTCTGATATATAATTATAGATACAATCTGAATAGAAAATGAGTCCAAAATTATCTTCTCTGAGGTTATTTCAAGAAGCAATTTTACAGAGGTCTGGAGGCTAAAAGATATGAAGAATGGTTGCAGAAATTGGGTCTGTCTAGTCTAGTGAAAAGAAGAATTAGGGGTGACATGATAGCAGTGTTCCACTATTGCGGGACTGCCACAAAGAAGTGGGGGCCAACCTATTCTCCAAAGCATCAGAAGGCAAGACAAGAAACAATAGATGGAAACTAATCAAGGAGAGAAATAATCTAGAACTAGGGAGAAATTTCCTGACAGTGAGTACATCTAACAACAGCTTGCCTTCAGAAGTTGTGGCTGCTCTCTTCACTGGAGGCTTTTAAGAAAGGTCTGGATAGCCAATTAACTGGAATGGTATAAGATATCCTGCTTGAGCAGGGGATTGGACTAGAAGACCTCCGAGGTCCCTTCCAACTCTCTTATTCTGTTATTCTATTAGAATTCCACCTGCCAGATAAATCCTATAAGACACTAAATAATCTACAGAACCAGTCTAATAACATCCACATGTACCGATCAAAGACTTCCCCCAAAAAATAATTTAGCACATGGTATTGAGCATGTTTTCACCAGTGACAGGTATATGAAAAACATTCCTCTTTATTTGATGTATGGGCCACAGGAAATATATCAGTAGACTTTTATATACGGAAAATCTATTTTTTCCCCCTCTCACTAGGGATGTGAAAAACTCACTGTTTCTGGTACACCTGTTCGAGATGATTTGCTTTGAGAAACTGGACCAGCAGATCCAGTTCATGGCCAGATCAGCCCAAGCTGCAAGTCAATCCCAAAACTGTGAGTTTTGCACAGAGTCATCCACACCTAAGGCTTTAGATTTTATAGGCTTCCCAAAGTGGTTGGTTATAGCTCGACACTCTACTTTATTATGTAACTGCACAATATTATTAATTGCTTTAAGTTAGATCTGGTTCTGCACCAATGCACTTCAAAAATGCTGTACAGGTAGTCTTCAACTTACTACAGTTCACTTAATGATCACTTGAAGTTACAATGGCACTGAAAGTTTCACACTTACAACATCCCCATGGTTATATGCTCAAAATGTAGATGATTCATATTTATGATGGTTGCAGTCTCCCAGGGTCATGTGATCCCATTTTGTGAACTTTGTGAGCAAAGTCAGTGTGGAAGCCAGATTCATTTAACAGCTATAAGTTACCAATTTAACAACTGCAGTGATTCACTTAACTGTGGAAAGAAAAGTCATAAAGTTGGGCAAAACACACTGGACAAATGTCTCATTTAGCAACAGAATTTTCGGTTCAAATGCGATCATAAGTTGAGAACTACTTGTACTGACTTTTAAATTCCTTATTGCAGGAGTCAGTTTATATCTATGGGACCTCAACATTAAATAAAATGTTAATCATAATAATGGCAAAATCTTGTGAAAATTAGGACCATGAAAAACTTTGATTTGAGAGTGGGTTTGAAGCAAAAGGAGAAAAACATTTCAAACTAAATTAAGGTGCCTTCAAAATTGTTCCTAAATATGTTAGTCTTTTCTAAATGGGAGTACATATCATTACTGAATTAAATTCCTAAATCAAACAGATTCTACCTGACAATTCCGATGGAAAATCTGAATTGACTTGACTTTTTTAAATCCGATCACAAATTCAAAATGGATTTTAGATTATTTATACATCTGTAGTAATAATTTAGCCTTTTTGGTGAGGTGGTAGTCTGTGTTGCTATTTTAAATAATCTAATTTTTAAAACCACTGAAACATTATGTGTACTATCTTGGGGGAAAAAATGCAGATTCTGAAAGGGAATTAAACAGTTAATGATATAAGAAAAAAATAATTTGAAACGAGATGGCTATTTACATTGCTTAATACAGAACATAAAGCTGAAATATGGCTTACATACTATACATACATACATACATACATACATACATACATACATACATACATACATATATATATATATATATATATATATATATATATATATATATTCATGCATTTCTTAAAAGTTTTGCCCCAAAATCTGCTGTTCATGTGAAAACAAGTGCTATCTGTAATTATTGGGGTTTGTTTTACATTATTTGTTATAAGTGCCCCTAAAATTATTTTCAAGAGAACTCAGTAGTTGTGAAAGTTGACTGTTCTTATTTCAAAGGCTCAGGAGGGCTGTATTTATTTGAAATCTAGCCATAAATACACATGTATGTTCTGCTCAAAAACAATAAAGATGCATAACTCTCTCAATACTGTCTGAGTTCATTAAAATTTATTGTGAATATGCCAAGTGTTACGTCTTATGAATATTGATCACCTTCTTGTTCAATGTGGGTCTATTATAGCTATGAACATTGTGCTTTTTTGCTTGTTTATTTTTATTTTCCCAGAAAATAGGTGTAAGAATATTTGTGTTCCAATATATCTATTATATTTTTCCTCCAGGACTTCAAGGCAATATAAGTAGATATCACTAAGTACTAATTAGGCTACCTGCCAATCTCTGAATTAAATTTATTCAATAAATTCCATGACTGAGTGAGGATTCAAACCTGAATCTTGCCCTAGACCAAGACAATAACTACTATATTACTCTTATTTTCATGAAAAATCATAAAGGTTCTGTTGGCAAATATATAGAGTTGCTGCTGCTATTAATCTTTCCTGGTGGCTAATATAGCTAGATTCAATTTCCTGTAAAATCAAACACAAAACTAGAGCTGTTTCAGACTGCACAAAGATTTCAAGCCAATGTGTTCTGAGTTAATTTTTATTCCATAAAATATCCAATTAGATTAAAACAATGAGCAGCAAATGGATTACAGCTATTGCAGTTAACTGATGGCAGCAAAACACTTCCTGAGGGAAACAGATTACAATTTATCACAATCTGAGGGTGACTTTTAATGTGGTTCAGTCTTGTTTTAAAAGGTTTGAGGGGCAATATACTGTAACATGACCGATTCAAGGCTCACTTCTCAACTAATATTATATATAGGATTGGCCTATTGAATGAAGAGCACTTTATAATTACTCTAGCTTTAGCTAATATATAACACATCATTTATGTGTAGCGGTTTATAATGAAATCTTTATCCTTTTCATTTTTAAGGGAAGAAATGAATATTAATTGCCTGAACAAGTAGGTAGATTCCTACGTTTGTAGACTGGCTCTAATTCCTATTATCAATTCATTTTTTTTTCCTTGTTTATCTAATGTGATTCAACAACTGAGAGATATTGAAAGAATGTTATAAGTGATTCAACATTCAACTTTTTGATTTTAGCTATGACTGATTGCTCTTATAAGCTAACCAGAATTCTTTTAGATGGGGAGTCATACAAAAATATTGCAATATAAAACAGCAACCAATGTATAATTGTAACACAATAGGCAGCTACTGTACTGAAAAAAATGCAGTGGGCATGAGTAAATCTTAGGAGGTTGCCAGTTGTGCTTGCACACAGCATTTCACTTGCTTACTGGACCAGTGAATATTCTGGTTGCACACAATATATTGACTATAAACTAATCAAACAAAACTGCAAGTGTATCAAGATAGAGATGAAAATTAAGATTAGCACTATGTTTAATATGTGTGACTGTACCTGCTAGAGCATTCACTAACCTATCTAAGTGTGTTGGGCAAATACAAAAACTGCCTCTTTTCCAATTGTTTTGTTTCCCATTCATAGACAAGTATCTACTTATAATAAATGAAAGGGAAAACCAGCTAACCCTTAAAGATGCTTATAAGAAAATTCCATGCAGAATGCAACTATGCCTAATAAAATCAACCCTTATTATAACTCTCAGGAAGCACCATAGAACAGATCAGCAAAACATACCTATGTAGAAATGATAGCACCAAATATGGATTTTGAATTTAAGATCAGCAATTAACTAGCTCTGGAATTGTTTTTTCCAGTTCTTATCTCCAATTATGCATTGGTCAATTTCTTGCTTTTAACAACAACACTACACATTTTTTTAAAACTTGTCGCTCATTGACTAACATAAAGCTAATCTAACAGGGCTTTGAAAGCGCTGAAGATAACACAAAGCTAAGAAATAGATAAAGAAAAGGGGAAAGGGGAAACGGAGGGCATGGATATCAATATTATAAATAGATTTACATTTTTTTTTCCCTTAGGATTTGTAGTGCTCAAATTTTTGAACTTCTCATTAATTCAAGCCGTGACCCTAAAGCTGTGTGACATTACTCACTCCCAGTGCTGTTATATATGAACCTGGATATCAATATTTATTCTCTGTATGTCACACAGAAAGTGCCTGTTTGAAGTAGGCATCTCAATAGGATGACTTGTTGGAACAGGGTGACCTGACTTCAAATCAATACTCATCCACCCTTCTCCTTCACACAGGTCAAATTTAAATAGCTACAGGAATCAGTAAACCCATGGGCCTCCAGAGATTGCTTGCAACACCATATAAAACAAGTTCCTGTGTTTATAATAAGCATTTTAAGGGGACACTAAGTTTAAAAAAAAAAGGTCAAAAGACAAACAGTTTGAAGAACAATGAACAACAGATTGGATGTGTGATCAGTGCCAAGCAGACAATTCTCACTTTCTCTCAGCAGGGAAAAAAAAAATGTTTTAAAGCTTCTTGCATGGAAGAAAAAGTTTTCAATAGGTTTTTACCGTTGTGTGATTTTCTTCTGCTTAACAACTGGACAAATCTCTCACCCAATTTTTTTGCCCATAGATTGGGAGGAGACGTTTTAAAGGGAACTTTTGCCTAGCTTTAAATATGAGGGTTGAAAGCAGCTAGCGTAGCTGAAAGCACAAAAGGAGAGGTGGAGAAGATTGAAATAAAAAGGATGCCTCAACAAGCACTCCACTATTCTACTGCTCTATTTTATGCAATTAGCAATCTTTATAAATTAAACATTATGGTTACTTATGGAGTGAATACAATGGTTGGGTTTCACATACCACTTTAAAGAACAGGCCCATCATTACAGATCATGGTGGTTAGATTCACACAATATGCCAAGGTAACACCACACAAGACACTTAGTTCCTTCCAATGATATGTGTATTCAATTATTGTCTTTCTTGGCCTGTTGTCCGATTATTAGGAAGTGGATGCATCAGAAATATAACTTACTTTGTGCAAACTTTGGAGGATTGTCATTGACGTCAGTCAGCGTAATAGTCACTGTGGTGGTTCCAGAGAGTCCACCCATGTGTCCACCCATATCCTTTGCTTGGATGACCACGGTATATTCCTCTTTGGCTTCCCGGTCCATGTTTGAAAGAGCAGTTTTGATGATGGCTGGGAAAAGAAAAGAAAAGAAAAGAAAAGAAAAGA
Organism: Vipera ursinii; assembly: GCF_947247035.1. NCBI lineage: Eukaryota > Metazoa > Chordata > Lepidosauria > Squamata > Viperidae > Vipera > Vipera ursinii. The sequence goes on from NC_139520.1 coordinate 11,197,432, forward strand.
AAAGAAAAGAAAAGAAAGGAAAGGAAAGGAAAGGAAAAGAAAAGAAAAGAAAAGAAAGAAAGAAAGAAAGAACGAAAGAAAGAAAGAAAGAAAGAAAGAAAGAAAGAAAGAAAGAAAGAAAGAAAGAAAGAAAGACCATCAGAAAGGGAAGTGAGAACTTCATGCAGTGTGACCAAGGCTGGATTTAATATTTGAGATGATCTTCTTGAAACTATCTTCATTCAAAGGTAATATTTAAAATATAACAACACCAGAAAAAAACCATCTGGATCAGGCCACTGACTTAACTGGTGTAACATATTTAATATATATGATGAAATTTGGGATCTAGCTTGGGGAATCTCTCACCTCATTAATTGCCAGTTGATTTGGTTTATCTGAATGACTAAGCAGATATCTACTTCTTTCTGCACTGCCCCAGGGTTGTCCCTCCAGAAACCACATGCTCAATGGGAAATAATGACTATCCTATCCAGCATTGTGTCATTCTATGGGCAGGGTGTATCAAAGCTGTATTTCATCCACTGAAAAACCACCTGCATTGAGAAAGTTTACAAAAAGGAGAACTTCCACTCCACTCCCTGGAAAGTGGAGTTCAAGGCATGCTCATTATGATTCCAGAAGTAGAAACCAGCATTAAAAATTACAGCCACTAACAGTGCAACCCTACCCAGATCATTCCATTTCCATTTTGAAACCATCTAAATTCACAATTAATTTGTAGTTTAACTTTACTTCTCTTCACGTTTGGCTCTCCTGCACAGCTGGATGAGCTATTTTGCTTCAGGCAGCCCCAGCCAGGAAGGGAGACGAAAAGAAGGAAAAAAATTAAGAGAGAACTAATGCCTTCAGAGTATTTTTATTTACACCTATAGTTGAGCATGGGCAGACAGTTCCATAAAAATAGGGAGCATACACACAAAAAGCTATCCTACATTTGATCTTTAATGATAAACTGTTTGTCTTCTAAGATGCTTCAGTTTTACATCCCATCTATGTTTAATTCAGTCAGATAATTGCCTCTGGCAGTCTTTGTCCCTCTTCACCTAAGGAAAGATATTTTGGATATCAAGGAACTATGAATATTGTTGCTGTCCTTATTACCAAGCCAATGTTTCTATTAGTGATTTCCATTAGGCTAGAAGAGCATTGCATTCCTAACAATACACAACCAAGGGATGGCCTACATAGTCATGGATGAATGCCATACAGTGCAGAATGGCCAATGCTATTTACTTTCAGCCTGGCCAGGAAAGGTTTTAATGGACAAATAGGTATCTTGAAGCATGAAAGAGGAGCATAAACCATGGGAATTTGGGTGGCTTAAATGGGTAAATTAGGTGACTTAACTCTAATTCTTAGCCTTGCCCTGCAAAAAATGAAAACAGAATGCCCCCACATAGAGACCCCAAAAACAGCCTGGAAACATTGACTTCTCCATTTATCTAGATAGAATGGGGAACTTCGCCCTGCCCAATTTGCCATGGCTATCTCACCACAGTCATCTTGCTGTGACAACTTACCATGGGACAATTCACCATGACCAACTCACCACAGACAATTCCATGTGGGCTAACTCAACACAATAAATGTTATTTGTCACTGGGGTTTTTTGACATTATTTCCATTTTTGTCACTAGAATTGACAAAGAAACAGTGGAGAATGACATTTATTGAGTTGACTTGTCTCATGTGGAATTGTCCATAGTGAGTTGTCCTGTGGCTAGTTGGCCATGGCAAGTCGTGCTGCTGTGAGTTGGCTGTGGTGAAAAAGCTGTGGTGGGTTGTCCGTAGTGAAATGGGAGTGGCAAGCTGGCCACACAAGATGGTGGTGGTGAGTTGGTTGTTGCGAGACCCCATCTGGATGCAGAATGGGAGCTGCATCCAGACAATGCTCTGTGAGGGGTTTCTATCTGCTGCCACCAGGTTACTGTTTTTTACTTACACATGCCATGCCCCATCTTCTTTTTTTGCCCAGTGTTCAACACTCTAGCCATGCTGAGCAACACCCTCAACTCCTGCAAAATATTGTTATGGATCAGAAAATGACTTGGAAGGCTTCATGTGGCCAACTGGCTGTGAGATCAGAATCAGACTTTACACAATGGCTTGGAAGGCTACTCTTGAGCAAACTGGGCAGAAGTGCCTGCCACTTTATGACATCATTTAAATTTCTCCAGAGCACACAACTTAGAGAAGGAAAATCAGCAAACCTTCCATCAGGTTTGCCCACAATCTCATGTTTTAAAATAATATTACAGAAAATATAGACATTATAAAAGAAAATGTAAACCACACAAGTCAATCGTAGCAAGCTGAATTTATTCACACTTTCTCTGCATACTGAACATGCAGCCTATAATAATGGATTAGGAGCCCCCCAGGCAGCAGGGATAAAAATGATAATACTGTCAGCTTTGGTGGCAGAAACTATCCATTTCCGGCGAGGAAACTCAAATTTCTCTTCCTGCTTATTAAATAAGAGATTGGTGGTGTCCATTCTTAGAACATCTGGCAGTTTAATGGAAATACACGAAGATATTGTTTATGTATGTATCTATTTACATATTCTTAAAAATGTGCTAATTGCCTTCCTGGAAAGAAAAAAAAAAGCAAATGCGTTGACGAGTCAGTTTTAAAAAAATATCAGTGACAAAAGCACAGTTTGCAAAACAAGACATTCACATGGGAAAGGACAGCTACAAGGAACGCAGATTAACCCAACAGGAGCGTGAAATGATTTTTAGAAGTAGAAATAACAGCATAACTTTCTTTTTTCTTTTGCACTTTGACGATATTTATGTTGTGGTTGACACGACTATCAAAGGATCCCTGTAGAACATAGAAGTTTTCTACTTTAGGGTAACAGCCCTTTGAGCCCTGAAGCACTCTCATCTATTTCCTTCCTAGGTACAGGAAGTCCCCGAGCTTACAACCACCACTGAGTTCAACATTTCTGCTGCTAAGTGAGACAGTCGTTAAGTGAGTTTTATCCCATTTTATGACATTTCTTGTCACAGTGGCTAAGTGGATCACTGCAGCTGTGAAGTTAGGAACACAAGACAGTTGTTAACTGAATCTGGCTTCTCCATGGACTTTGCTTGTCATAAGGTTGCAAAAGGTGATCAGATGACCCCGGGACACTGCAACTGTTATAAATATGAGTTAGTTGACAAGTATCACATAACCACGGAGATGTCCATGGAGATTCTATGGAGACACAGGGCAGAAAACATCCTGCAGCCAAGAAGGCTCCACCCCCATTTGCACTACTCAGGTGACCCTGAGGACGCAGGTAAACCTCCAAATGGCTCCATTCTCTAAAAGAAGGCAAATGACCAGCTGTCTGCGAGGAGTATAAATCCTTCCACTCCCCACCATTCCAGTTAAGAGCTGAAGAATCATCTTGGATGAGAAGTGAAATGTCTTCAAAGGAAAACAAGAAAGTCCAGTTTCCTCCTGAAAAAAGCACCTTTGGGATAACCATGGAGATGTAGCAATGGTTGTAATAGTGAAAAATGGTTACAACTCACTTTTTTTCACTGCTGTTGTAATTTCAAACAGTTACAAAAGGAACTACCTGTAATCTATTAGTTAACTGTGAAAAATGGGGGCAGGGGCAGTGGGGGTGGTCTAGATAAGCCACCATGTTTTCATTTTTGATAAGCAATTGGGGTCAGTGAGCAAACAATAATAAGGCAATAAAATTTAGTTTGAAGCTATGGTTTGTTTTTGAGGTACTGATTACAACTGTTGCTAAGCACATTGATTTGTGCTTTAAATTGTAAGCCGCCCTGAGTCTTCGGAGAAGGGCGGGATATAAATGGGATTAAAAAAGATGTGCCTTGGGGTAATATGTTAATAGGTACACATGGTTCATTTAGAGTATTTTAGCTTATTCCTAGTTTTTAAATGTACCTCGAGGTTGTAATCACTCCCCAGGCAAAGGAAGAGTCACTGAAATAGTACAGAAAGCAAATTACAAATTGACCAAATAACTCATAATTTTTGTGTTGATCCATTAAACTGTCTGTGGTTTATTTGCCTAATTAAGATAAAAATAAATAATGTTGTAATGGGAGACCTGGACATGAAATGTAGGGTTACATGCCACACAGCCAAGATCTGCTCCATATCAGTTTTATGTTGTAGTTAAGTTGGACGTATTACCTGTCTTCATTAAAAAGAAAAAAAAGGAAAAAAGGAAAAACCACAAGCACTAGGTTGTGCGTCTTGCTTTTTGCCTAATTTTCTTTGGTGAATCTACTTACACGTAAAACTTCCCAATACTGTACGTTATTTTTAACGGATGTCTTTTGTCCACATGGCTGTACAGGCAGTCCTCGACTTACAACAGTTCATTCAGTGACCATTCAAAGTTACAACAGCCCTGAGAAAAGTCACTTAATGACTGTTCTTCACGCTTATGACAATGGCGGCATCCCCTACGGTCATGTGAATGTAATTCAGACGCTTGGCAGCTGACTCACATTTATGACGGTTGCCATGTTCCGGGGTCACTTGATCCCCTTTTGCAAACTTCTGACAAACAAAGTCAAGGTGTAAGCCAGATTCATTTAACAAGCCTATTACTAACTGAACAACGGCAGTGATTCACTTAGCAATAGTGGCAAGAGAGGCAACACTCACTTAACAAATGTCACACCCAGCAACAAAAGTTTTGGGTTCAGTTGTGGTCGCAAGTTAAGGACTACCTATATTGCATATGTATTGCAAAATCTCAAGCACAGGGCAATTTAATAATAATAATAATAATAATAATAATAATAATAATAATAATAATAATAATAATAATAATAATAATAATTTGGAAGGGACCTTGGAGGTCATCTAGTCCAACCGTGGGGATACGGAACCAATTAGATGGTACCGCCCCAGGCGCTTAATGGACCCTGATGGGTTCCAGGCAGTGCTGGGATCCCCACCTGCTTCCGTCGCTCACAACTCGGCGGATGCCTTAGTGGAAGCCTGGGAAAGGGCAGCCACTGAGGCACTGGACCGAGTTGTACCCTTGCGGCCCCTGACCCGGCGCAGATCCCAACGAGCTCCATGGTTCTCCGCGGAGCTCCGGGAGATGAAGCGTCGGAAACGGGGCCTAGAGAGCTGCTGGAGGTCCAGCCGATCCGAATCCGACCGATTGCGGTTAAGAACCTATATTAGGTCTTATCTCACTGCGATGAGGGTGGCGAGGTGTAATTACTTCTCCACCCTCATCGCGTCCGCAGATAATCGCCCGGCCGCCCTGTTTAGGGTGACTCGCTCACTTCTTAATCAGGAGGTGAGGGGGGATCCCTTACAGGGTCATGCCGAGGAGTTTGGTCAGCATCTGTCGGACAAAATTGCTCGGATTCGGACCGGTTTGGACTCCAGCTGGGCAGAGTCTGACGATCAGGACACGGGCGGTCTTGTCAATGTTATCTGGGAGGAGTTTGATTCTGTGACCCCTGATGAAGTGGACAGGATTATGGGGAGGCTGAGCTCCACCACATGTTTATTGGACCCGTGCCCTTCCTGGCTGGTTTATGCAGCTAGGGAGAGGACACGAGGCTGGTTCCAGGCGGTGATATCTGCTTCTTTGAGTGAGGGTAATTTCCCCACCGTCTTGAAGGAGGCGGTGGTGAGACCCCTCCTCAAGAAGCCTGCCTTGGACCCAGCTGTGTTGAACAACTTTCGTCCAGTCTCCAACCTTCGCTTTCTTGCGAAGGTTGTTGAGAGTGTGGTGGCGCACCAGCTCCCTCTGGTCCTGGATGAAGCGGATTATCTGGACCCGTACCAATCGGGTTTCAGGCCCGGGTACAGCACGGAGACGGCATTGGTCGCTCTGGTGAATGATCTCTGGAGGGCTCGGGATAGGGGATGTTCCTCTGTCCTAGTCCTATTAGACCTCTCAGCGGCTTTCGATACCATCGACCATGGTATCCTGCTGCGGCGTCTCAGGGGATTGGGAGTGGGAGGCACAGTTCTTCGGTGGTTCTCCTCCTATCTCCTGGGACGTTCGCAGTCGGTGTTGGCAGGGGGGCAGAGATCGGCCCCTAGGTCTCTCGTTTGTGGAGTTCCTCAGGGGTCGGTTCTCTCGCCTCTCCTGTTCAACATCTACATGAAACCGCTGGGTGAGATCATTCGTGGTTTTGGAGTTGGGTATCATCAATATGCTGATGATACCCAACTTTTTATTTCTACCCCAAACCACCCCAGTGATGCCCTCGCTGTGATGTCCCGTTGCCTGGAGGCGGTTCGGGTCTGGATGGGGAGGAACAGACTTCAACTCAACCCGGACAAGACTGAGTGGCTGTACATTCCGGCATCCCGGGACATTCAAATTGTTCCATCCCTTTCTATGGGGGGTGAGCTGTTACCCCCCGTGGATAGGGCTCGCAACTTGGGAGTCCTCCTAGATTCACGACTTACCTTGGAAGATCATGTAGCAGCTGTGACTAGGGGGGCTTTCGCCCAGGTTCGCCTGGTGCGCCAGTTGCGGCCCTATCTGGACCGGGATGCCCTGTGTACGGTCACCCATGCGCTCGTGACCTCTCGCCTTGACTACTGTAATGCTCTCTACATGGGGCTTCCCTTGAAGACCACTCGGAAGCTCCAACTGGTACAGAATGCGGCCGCGAGAGTTGTCTTGGGAGTTTCCCGGTACTCCCATGTTACACCTTTGCTCCGCGAGCTACATTGGTTACCAGTTGTCTTCCGGGTGAGGTTCAAGGTCTTAGTGACGGTTTTTAAGTCCCTACATGGCATGGGTCCGGAATACCTCGGGGACCACCTGCTGCCGGCGTCAACCCCCCTCCGCCCTGTGCGTTCCCACAGAGAGGGCCTCCTCAGGGTGCCTCCAGTCAGAGAATGCCGGCTGGTGGCCCCCAGGGGGAGGGCCTTCTCTGTGGGCGCCCCGGCCTTATGGAATGAACTGCCGGTGGAGCTCCGGATGGCACCGGATCTCCGCTCCTTCCGGCGCGGGTTAAAGACCCACCTGTTTGAACAAGCTGGCCTGGCCTGATGGGGAGTTAATTTGGGTTTTTAAATATTTGTATATTTTACTGTTTTATCTTGGGCATTAATTTAATTCTATTTTAACTTTTGTAGTTTTGTACTTTTATTATCTGCCCTGTTCACCGCCCTGAGTCCCTAGGGAGAAGGGCGGTATAAAAATTTAATAAAAACTAAAAAAAACTAAACCCCCTGCTCAGGCAGGAAACCCTATACCATTTCAGGCAAATGGCTGTCCAGTCTCTTCTTAAAAACCTCCAGTGTTGGAGCATTCACCACCTCTGGAGGCAGGTTGTTTAATAAATAATTGTGCACCCCTCTGCAGAGAAGCTCCGGATCTGAGAATAAAATTAGCTTCTTTAAAAACACAGGCTAAACAACAATCCAAATTTTTTTCCCATGAAGTTCCGCTTTTTAAAACTGTTTGTTTCATGAGCTGACTTTCATGAATGGTTTTTAACATCAGGGAAGACGTATAAAATGTTGCATGCCCTTGAGTGTACAACACAAACTCCCACCTTGTGTTATGGAATTAACTTTTGTTTGTTATCGGCTTTTTTTTTTAAAAAAAGCTCAGTTTCACCAATCCACTATTGTCAGCTATCTTTTACACTGCAGATGCTAATAGGTGAATGAATAATTAGGCAGCAGCTTCCCAGCTGGCATGAAGTTCCCCTTTGTCAAACCTATTTTTCTTTATCATAAAACTGTCACAGAGAAACCATTTCAGCATCAAATATCTGTTTAGAAAAGGGCAAAACACAATTGTCAGTACTGTGACAGATGCAGAAGATGGCCACAGGGAAACTGGGGGGGGGGGAGAACAGCTTTAAAAAAAAAGAATGAGAATTGGAATTTGGAAAATGATTTCTGTTTTAAACTGCTTTCAGTTCAGCGGTTATTTGTACCTCTCCGATAACATCAGAGGCAAATGGAATTATATGGAAAATTCTGGATTATGCTTCACATCATTTACTGCCAGTTACAAGAAAAAGGGTATTGGAGCATAGAGACAAAAGCAGAACACTGTACACTGTTAGCTGACTTTTAAAACAGGGTTTGTTTGTTTTTTCCTCAAAACCTAAGAAGAAATATTGAGATAAGGCTAACTGGGAAGTTAGCAAAATCAACTATTTAAACTTCCCTATTAAAGTGGTGAAGGGTTTGGTCTGCCCTAGAGATGTAATTTTTTTAGATTGCTAACAAAGAATTAAAGGGAGACTGATATGTATTTCAAACTTATTGTTTGTTAAAAAAAAATTACACAAATATGAGCTGTCACTGTTGTGACAACTGCCTGTGGATGGCCTTCGGTTAGGCCGAAACAGGAAATAAAGATTTGTCCCATGTTTGGGGCCTAGCAAGGTAATCTAAATAGTTAACAAGCATTTAACACATATCTCCCTTGCTTCTCAGCTAACAAAGTGAGATAGAGCTTGTGGCCTAGAAGTTAAAACAACTGCCTAATGTGCAATCAGCCCAGGTTCGAATCTCAGAAGGGTATGGCTGACTGATGAAAACAAATAAGTTTGAAATGCATATCAGTCTCCCTTTAATTCTTTGTTAGCAATCTAAAAAAAAAATATACAAATATGAGCTGTCACTGTTGTGACTACTGCCTGTGGATGGCCTTCGGTTAGGCCAAAACAGGAAATAAAGATTTGTCCCATGTTTGGGGCCTAGCAAGGTAATCAAAATAGTTAATAAGCATTTAAAACATACATACATACATACATACATACACACACACACACACACACACACACACACACACACACACACACATATATATATATATAATAAAGTGAACACTTAAACAACATAATGTACTGTATTTAATAGTAGGATGTCTTATCTTGTGTTCCCTTTATTTTTTTGAGCAGTATATATTCCTCAGTTCTTTTCTCATGGTAAAGAAATGGGTGACAAATGTTCTACCCCCAGCCTGTTTTCCTTTAGAGATCTCAGTATGACACTGCCTTGACAGGTTCAGAAACAAAAACGAAAAGTAAAATAAAAAGTGCAGTCCTCTGTGACAAACTTTCACCACCTCCTGCTCTAAGCCATGGATTCCCTTCCCACTCAGAAGATTAGGAATCTTTAAGGAACAGGAATGTATACCAAAAAAACAAAAACTAAACTAAGCTAAATGGAAAGCAAGTCCCAAGGTTATACTGAATAGAAAAATGGTTGTTTTTACTATTGCTATCCCCCTGCTCAACAATGTTACCCCGAAATCCCAATTTTGCTCTGAATAAGTGATTGCAATGTAATTCTAATGAAGGTTTTAATAATAAGGAGATTTTCAAGAAGAGTCTGAACAGCCATTTGTCTGGAATGGTATAGGGCCGTGTTGGTGAACCTATGGCACGTGTGCCACAGGTGGCACACAGAGCCTTCTCTGTTGGCATGAGCGCCGTCGCCCCAGTCATAAGCGTTCAGCTGGGTTTTATAAAACCTTTTCGCTTTACGCCTCTGCCAATGTGTGCAAAATAAATAAATAATAATTTAAAAAATGGCAATGTCCATTTTGCTCTATGGGTTCATGGTGACCTAACCCTAACCCTAAGTGGAATTTTCCTCCAATGGGATTTCCCCATGTATTTTACCAGGAAACATAGATAGGGCAGGCTAGAAAAGTAAGTGCCCTCCTAACCATACCCAAGTATTCCGAGTTGGTTGGCGATGTTCATTTTGCTCTATGAGTTCATGGAGACCTAACCCTAACCCTAAGTCCCTGGTGGCGAACCTATGGGATGCGCGCCACAGGTGGCATGCAGTGCCCTCTCTGTGGGCGCACGCACCATCACCCCAGTCATAGGTCTTCAGCTGGGTTTTATAAAATATTTCTACTTTAGGCTTTTGCCGCCAATCAATCAATTAATTTCAACTTCTCGTGGGGAAAAAAAATCTCGCAAAGTTGGAATAATTGATTGAAGTTTTTTACCACCGCAGCCACACCCACCCAATAGGCCAAGCCCACCCAACAATCTGGGTCCTCATTTTACCAACCTCAAAAGGATGGAAGGCTGAGTCAACCTTGAGCCAGTCAGGATTGAACTCCTGGCAATGGGCAGAGCTAGCTTGCAACAGTGCATTCTAATCACCACGGTTCCTATTCTATGTTCTATGAATAAAAGCAAAAAAGAAAAAGAAACATTTTTTTCTGGTATACTTCTTCATCATCCACTATGTAAGTAAAACAATGGGGAAATAATCCCTCAGTCCTCATTACTCCCAACATCCATTTCTCAAGTCAACATATCTCTGTTAATGGGCAAAAAGAAAATGACAATGGACTATAGAAAAGACTGTTCTAAGATGCATGCCAGGTAGGCGAAAGCCGCAAACATTGAATAACAGTTTTAAGAGTCTATCAAATGCTATTCTCTTAAAACTTCAATGCCACCAGCTTGCTTTTATAAAGTCCTATCACAGTATTTTTTTTCCCCTCCAATGTGCTAACCATGCCATCACATTTGTTAAATTTGCAGAAATCTTTAAGGCATATTGCTAGAGCAACTTCCTTGAATTTTCAAGTCTGCAATCTTTGCAGCCATCGTATTACAAGACAAAGGCTTGCAAGTTCTAACTTTTATGTGAACCGTGTGTGGCAGCTGGGGCAAAAGCTGTGCAGGAAGATCAGATACTCATCTGACATGCACCATGCTCCCTTCAAAGAGTCATTTGCCCATTTAAAATGGTGAATTACATCTCTTTTTTTTAAAACTTGCTTGGGCGTGCTGCCTGTAATAGCAATAGCACTTAGACTTATATACCACTTCACTGTGCTTTACAGCCCTCTCTAAGCAGTTTACAGAGTCAGCATTTTGCCCCCCCCCAACAATCTGGGTCTCATTTTACCACCCTCAAAAGGATGGAAGGCTGAGTCAACCTTGAGCCAACTGGGATCGAACTATGGTCAGTGAGCAGAGTCAGACTGCAAAACTGCATTCTAACCACTGTACCACCCATAGAGACATCTCAGAGCAGAGATGCCCAAGCATTGCTTCATATGCTCCATGAAGTGCCTAGAACTCCATTTGCACCCCTCAGATTCTTAGTCTTCTTGAATCTTAGAGATTTTCCCATAGATTTTCTTTTTAATATATAAACCCAAAAATTAGCCCACTGTATCTTACAGAGTAAACAATCTGGCACCAGTCAACTCCAATGTACTCAGGCATATTTCTCTTGGTGTGCTCAATTTAACCATAAGATTTCAAAATAATAATAATAGCAGTAACAATAAAAATGGGGTAACAGGGGTCTATCCATTAAAAAAGAAAATACAAAGACAATGTGATGGAAGAAGTTTAAGAAGTGAAATGATTTATTATCCTAGACTCAAAAATTCCCAGGGATGGTGTCCATTGCCTTGAAATAAAAGGACTACACCTTGGGAGAAAAACTGTGAAAATCTAGACGAACAATTGAAATGCAAATATATTACACTAATATCAAAGGCATGTATTGTCGAGACCATGGTTTTCCCAGCTGTAATGTAAAGCTGGACCATCAGAAAGCCCAAACAAAGAAAAAGTCATATGTTTGATTTGAGGCACTGGAGAAAATTGTAGAGAACACTTTGAACCACAAGGAAAACAAATAATTCAAGACTAGTTGAATCAAAAACCAAACTGTTCACTGTAGGCATAAATAATGAAGCTACAGCTTACATATATTACACATACAACACAATGCAAGTGTCACTGGAGAAGACTGTGATGCTTGCAAAAAATCAAAAGGTGTTGAAAAGAAGGTCAACAGAAGACAAAGTGCATAGAGAAAGTCACAGAGGATACAAGTAAATTGCAATCTTGATTACTGAGCTGAGGAAGGGAGGGAGGGAGGGAGGGAGGGAAGGAAGGAAGGAAGGAAGGAAGGAAGGAAGGAAGGAAGGAAGGAAGGAAGGAAGGAAGGAAGGAAGGAAGGCAGGCTTGCAAAACTCAGAAAGAACAATTACCAACTTGCAAAATGAAGGCAAAATGATATTCTTTGGGTCATGAAGACTCGGAAGGAATTGAATGATTAATCAACAACAAAAAAGAGCATAATATGGCGATACAATGGATAGCTGGGAACAAACTTTACCAAGGTGCTTTGTAATGAAGAAGAATCCTTTGTGAAACAGACTGTCTTTGACTCAAAAAGGTACTTCATGCTGCAGAGACAACAGGATTCTCTATTTCAAGGCAAGAAAATACAATTCTTCTTGATGAGCTCTTTGTGTCAGCTGGACTGGCAGTTCCCATAGATTCTGTGCAAGTGTTTACCTCCCTGCCAGACTACAAATGCATGAGAGCAAGCATCTAAATGCGTGAGAGCAGTGTTGATGTCTTCACATGTTCTCATTATTGTACTCATTGTATTTCTGGTACTGGACAAGTAACTTTCACAGCAGAAATTCTGCCCTGTTTATGTAGGTTCTCTATAAGATTTAGCACTTTGGTTATGCAGCCATCAAAATAAGGGAGCCACCAAAAAAGATCACCCCTCCTAACGTGCAAAGGCTAAACCCCAAAATTATTTCTTTATCTTAAATGAATAAAGTGCAAATGTCTGAAAACATTTTCCATTTCTTGTTAAGAGTTATGGAGAATATCTCTAGTGATGGCTTCTCTTTTCTGTGTTGGTTGCAACACAGAAAAGGAATGTAAGATAGTCTCTCAGATCATTTTCCTCTTTGTAAACTTTCAGACAATGGTAGAGACCGCCCGGCTTCTGAAGCCGAGACTAAAATTTTGAATGAAATCCACTCGGTCACTTTTCTAAACAGGTTTGCTATATATTGGATTAAAGGGCCTAGATTTTCTTTTCTTCCTTTTAAAATAGCATTACTACACCAAAACTTTCAACCGTTAGATTAGTGCTTTAACATTTTAGGTTCACTCTGATCACTGGGCTTCCTACAAGCCAAACAAGAAATCAAGCTGATGCTTTATTATCACTCAGTACATCTGGACTGAATCCAGTTACATAAGGAAAGAATCCTAGTGAGTTAAGCGCTAAGTGTTTCACTTTTAGTTAGGCACAAACAACTTTTTTTTTTGGCTTTAAGAAACAATTTTCCATGATGGTTTACATCAGACATGTTAAACTCGCGACGTCACGTGATGTCGCAAGACGTATCGGGGCTGTTTTGCCATTGCCGGCAATGGGGTGGGTGTGGCTTCTGGATGACGCATCTGGCCTGCGGGCCGGCAGTTTGACACCCCTGGTCTAAATGGTCTAATGGTTAAAGCAGCAGGCTAGAAACTAGGATATGTTGAGCTCTTGTACCACCTTAAATAGGGAAGTTGACTGGGTGATCTGGGCTAGTCACTTTCTCTTAGCCCAACTCAACTCACCGGATTGTTGTTATGGGGAAAATGTGAGGAGGAATATACGTTGCGTATGTTCTTCAGCTTCAGTTACTTGTGAAAATAATTAAGGTGAGATAGAAATAAAGGAATACAAATCTATCTAGCTTTTCTCCTTTCCCCACGTTTCTTTCCTCATTTTTCCCCCTCTATCAATGTTTTCTCCATTGTGAAGTCATAGAAAACCCCAAGTTATATATAGTGAGAGATGCCTTGATCCATTTCTAATGATCCAAAAAGCTTAGAATCTGTAAAGCTGTTCAGATGCCAAGTTTAGTAGCATCGGTAGCAATGAATTTCCCCCAGTTCAGGCTAGTTCAAAAGGTGGGTGATCTATGGCTATTTAGATGCTCACAAATAATACCCAGCATCCCCATGATCCATGATGAAGATGCTGGGAACTGTGGTTTTACCAGCACTGGATGATCACACCTTGTCGGTCATCAATGTGATTGGTAAACAACAATAGGATTACCATACATCCTTTCTTGTTTCCCTAATTATTTTGTTGTTGGCATTCTGATTAAAAAGAAGCCATCTATTTTTTTTGGAACATGAAACCTCCTCACCTCCTCCTGATTTAAACAAATTAAACCTTTAAATAAAACCTAAGTGGTTGCTTTATCTAATTCTAGGACAGTACCTTTGACGCTTCCTTGTACACAGCTACAAACTGTCCCCTCACCTGCTCTCATTAACACTTTTCAAATATTTGAGCAGTGATTTTGTAACTATCATAATTATCTCCTTCCCAATATGCAGCAATTGTTATCCAACTAACATTGCACATCAGATTCCATCATCTCTCTCTCTTTCCCCTCTCTCTCGCTCATTTTAATGTGCAATTATTTTCTCCCAGTGAAGGAAAACTCCAGCGCTGTTACAATATTTCACCAAAGCAGAATGATAAAATTGCATACTGCAGTAGGAGAAAGAAAAGGTGGGGAGAGAACATGAAATGTGTCCAAGACTTTTGAAACAAACAGCAGGAGAGGCTGGAGATGAGCTACAAGAAAAAGTCGATAAATCATAGTTGGAGCCAAATTTTAAATTAGGTAGCCAATAGCTGATGTCTGAAGGAAGGTTTGGTTCCTGGAGTATCAAAAACCGAACATTTCCAAATGCGATTGTATGAGAGTGCTTCCTTTTTCTTATTTTGATAGCTTTAGTCTCCTTGTAAGTCCAAATCAAGTGCAGTGTTCTGAAATGAGGGACATGAACTTTAGAAGAAGAGGGAAATTATTACATTTCATTCATTTTGAAAATAATTATATATATATATATATATATATATATATATATATATATATATATATACGTTGCGTATGTTCTTCAGCTTCAGTTACTTGTGAAAATAATTAATAATTATAGGTAATTAATAATTACCTATATATATATAGGTAAATGTTCCCCCACACATGCATGCTAGATGTTTCCGACTCTAGGGGCCGGTGCTCATCTCCGTTTCAAAGCTGAAGAGCTAGCGCTTGTCCAAGGACATCTCCATGGTCATGTGGCTGGCATGACTAGATGCCAAAGGCGCACAGAATGCTGTTACCTTCCCAGGAATACGGCCGGCCTCAAAAAACAGACCGGTGATGCGCTCCATGAGCGGAGTGCAGACACCAACAGTATAAACGCGATCTCCCCACCCCAGCATTTCCATCCTGATGACGTTGGCAGTTAGCCAATGAAAGCTTGATCTTTTAGCAATAAAACTGTTTTAGTTTTTCTTATTCCATCCCAGTGTTCACTTAGTTTGTTAATTTTAATATGCCTGGGATTCACATTTTTAATCTTATCAAGGAATATATCTATATATCTATATATCTATATCTATATCTATATCTATATCTATATCTATATCATCTATATCTATATCATCATTATCTTTGTCACATCTTATATCCTGAACCCGTGTATACACAAAAAAACCCACCTCTTTTTTTTACCAGTTCCAACTGTGCTAGGATTCTTTTGTAAGACACAAACTTGTTTGATTCTCTTGTGTGGGTCCTGCTGTACTAATCAAAGTCCATAGGACACACTTTTCTGAGAAAAGTTGTGCATTACTCTATTTCTCCTCACAGTCTCATATTTAGGGATAAAAATGTACCTCCAAGGCAGTGTATGTTCTTCCCCTTTCTATTTGCTTGTTAGATAAATAACATTTACATACAGTTAGGGGCATCCAAATTCAAAGTTAAAGAAAACACTGTTATTTTTTGCAAGTCTGTAGGTTCACCTTTTTCAAGGTTTATAGGTTAACTCCAGTTTTATCTGGAAACGCCCACTCCTGAAAATTGGAGAGCTTCAATCTAATGTGCTCTCTTTAATAAACAGGGTTCCTCATTATGTACCAGTTTTATGTTTGGATTGCTCTCATGGTATATGGTCTCAATTGCCCACCTGTGCAACTACACAGCACTTAAATGGATTTGCTCAGATGTTACTAAGGGCATTGCTGGAAGTGAATAAGATTACAAAGATGACCTTATAAACATTTTTTTGGGGGTTAACCCAAATAAAATGTAACACAGTTACATCTCAGTTCAGTCTCTCAGGTCACACTTGCTGGTGCAAAGATGTTAATAGGTTATATGTGGGAGGATGGAATCACTTTTCAATAGAGGGTTCATAGGCCCGTAAAAACGTTTACATCAAACTTAGTTCAACTGATAGCATAAAGTCTGTTTCCAATTAATGTTCTCATAATGTTTCCTGAAGAGTGAACTGTTTGGTTTCATGACACCCACATTATTCATCCAAATTATGAGCTGGGTTTGCCTGACATAAGTTTCTCACAAGTTTCCATAATACACATTAAAGTCTTGGCCATATGGTTACTATCAAGCCAATTTAGATCTCCCTGATATGAGTTCTGCTGTATTAGATGAAAAGCCAATAGAGTTTATCTCAGTTCTGATTGATCAGTTTTGATCAAGATAACAAACTGCATCTTTAGCTTCTCTAATAATCATTTACATAATTTACTAATAGAAAGGTTTGATTAAATCATGAAAAGAACTATTATCAATTAATTAATCTAACACCCTATTTTTTTAAAAAAAAACCCCTAAGACAGTAGACATTACACAATTTTTCTATGGAATTTTGATCTGAAACCTATTACATTGAATAATTTCATATCAAATTGCTGACTCAGTTTAATAGGCTGAATGTAAGTAGATGTCTTCAGATCAAATCAGCAGTTTGTTGGGCTTTTGCACATTGCTGTGCAATTTAACCAGACCAAAATTATGATTCCATCTGAATTTACTCAACTATTCAAATCCATTTGATTTGTTAAATTGACAATTCAAGTTTGGAGTCACTGACAACTTGAATAAAATCTGTGTAATCTATGGTAGAAAATAAGAACAGGAACTCCTGTTCAAGGAGTTCCCCAAACTGTGTAAAATATTATAAATAGAGATACAAGTGAGACAAATTAGAAATGTTATTGGCTAGAAAAAACAAGTCAGAGAGAAAGCAATGTGATATGTAATTTTGAATATATATTAACATATTGTTTATTATAATTAACAATATCTATTATTGTTAGTTAAATACATGTACCCAGACATTATGCTGTTTGCTAAATGTTGAAAATCTTATTTGGAAAAACCCCATCCCCAATCCCAACCCTGACTCTAACCCAAATCCCAACCCTAATCCTGACCCCACCTTATCCCTAAGCCTATAAAAACTAATAAAACCTATCTATCTATCTATCTATCTATCTATCTATCTATCTATCTATCTATCATCTATCTATCTATCTATCATCTATCTATCTATCTATCTATCTATCTATCTATCTATCTATCTATCTATCTATCTATCAATATCTATAGATATAGATATAGATAGATATGTAAAGAAATGCTATGAAAGACAACAGACACCTTAGCTACAAAACCATCCAACATGGATAAACTCTAATTAAGTAGCAGACAACATTTGAGGAACACACCATTTTTAATCTAGTAACTACTAGCACTTTCAGGATCTAGCCCATCAATGGGTTTTAAGAAGCTTGTGGATAAAGCTGGTATTATAACCATTATAACCATGTGCTACAAGGAGATTAAGGAATTATTAGTTCTGGATCTGAACTAATATTCATTGGCAAATCTCTTTAGGAAATGAAATGGAAAGCTTTCATTTCTAGGAAATCTATCCTTCTACAGTGCAAACAACTTGAGCCACAGGTAAACGTAGCTTTCATTTTACATTGTTAGTTTCAGAATGAAAGTAAAAGCTCCTGGATGAGGCCTGATGCTTCAGCTAAGCATGCAGAAAACCCTAAATTCAGTGTCTGGCATATCCAGTTAAAAGGTTTACATTTAGCACATGATGAGGTATATTTGGCCTGAAACTCTAAAGAAATTTGTCTGGGGAAGATCACAGTGTGATAAAGAGATGTATACAATTCATTTTTTAAAAAAAAATAGCTTATACTTTTAGTAAAGGATGGTTTATTCAAAATGAATAAATTCTTAGCATTTAATTCATATTTTTAATAGGCCAATTTCTAAGCTATTTTTTGTTAGTTTGTTTTAAACAAGAGAAATATGATGCTATCAATTGTTGTCATGTTTTCAGGTTTCAGTCTGGAGGATTCCCAATTTTGAAGTAGACCGCCTGCTACATTCCATCACTATGGCTTAGACAGATATTTCATCAAAATAATGAGTCTGGCGTGAGACAGCTTCTTGGTGTCTGTATCCCATTTGATAATGAAGAAAATATTTCTAAGTAAATTTATTCCATTGCTTCTTAGGTACCCAATCCTCCTCCTCCTGCTCCTCCTTCTCCTCCCAAACCCTAACCCTAACTAGCTACCTGAGGAACCACATCTAGCAGAAAATGGGAGATGCTTTATGTAGAAATTCTGTTAGTCATTGTCTCTGGAGGAAAACAGACTCATCACAGCCTGTCTCCATATCAGTTTCATATTTTCTTCCATAAATGGTCACACAGCAACCAATTTGTTATTTTGGGGTATATCGCTCCAATTATTTTGAGGAAATGTTTGGGGAGTACAAGGAGGAGGAAAGAACCATAATCTGATTAGGTCAGGGCTGTACAATCACAGGATCTAACAATCAGAACACATAATATGAAGGATGGAGAGAGAGAAAAGGGGAAGATCTGCAGGTCTCCTGATGGAGGCACAGAAGGAGAAAAGAAAAATAGAGAAAGAAGCAGAGGAATGCATGTCTCTGGGGTCAGAGAAAAAGAACAAATAGCAAAAGAGATAAAGAAATGAAGGATGAAACAAATGCATGTCTCCAGAATGAAAACAAAAAACACAGAATGAGGAAACAAGGATCCAATAGGCCATGGTTTTCTAGTATGTGTATGTGTATGGTGTAGAGATTAAGGCACCTGACTGGAAACTGGGAGACTGTGAGTTCTAGACCCGTCTTGGCACAAATCCGGCTGGGTGACCTTGGAATTGAAGACACTAATATGGTAAATCTGCCACCCATCTGCACTTCTCAATATCAGGAAGGGAAAAAAAGAATTTGTTTCCTTATCGTACCCTTCTTTGTGACTTAAGTACAGCTAGTTAGGATAGAGTTCACAAGAGAGGTTTTTCTATAGTAAAAGAAAAGATAGTCATATATTCCTCTCAGCCACTAGTTAACTGTAAGAATATATACTCCTCTCATATGCTTTTCTTTGAAATTCTTCTCTCTGGAAAAAGAAAATAATAATAACAAATTCTCTTTCACTGATATGGATGAGAACTGCACAGCCTTAAAGAGAGACTTTCTGTTTGTAAACACCTACTTTGTCACTCAGA
The DNA here is from genome assembly GCF_947247035.1 of Vipera ursinii. NCBI lineage: Eukaryota > Metazoa > Chordata > Lepidosauria > Squamata > Viperidae > Vipera > Vipera ursinii. The sequence goes on from NC_139520.1 coordinate 11,216,620, forward strand.
TCTGCCCACCGTCGTTGGATATTCTCTGTATTTATTTCACCTCTGATGAACATGGATGTTATAAAATCTGCAAAACTACTTTCTCAGAGAGACAGTGAGAACATTTATATCTTTTATGCATGGAAGCCTCTGGAAAGTTTAAAATTCAGAGTGACAGAAACTGCTGGAAACTCTACCCCCTTTGATCATTTAGTTCTGGTTTTCCAGCAACTGCATGTAAAACCTCCTAAAAACACTCACGATGCATATTATTTATTATCATACTTATTACTGAGAAGTGCTTACATTATCAAAAAAAGGTGCACTTTTTCAGCAAATTGCTTATCTTACTCACACACACAGATATATATAAATATACATATACATATATGTATACATATACATATATACATACATACATATATATATATATATATATATATGTGTGTGTGTGTGTGTGTGTGTGTGTGTGTGTGTGTGTGTGTGTGTATGTAGTATCTTGCATTAAAAATGAGCAATTTGTTATTCAAGAAACACATATATCCAAGAAACGTATATTACAGTTGTCTTGTGGTGGGATGAACAGCAAAAAAGAATAATAATAAATCGCTAAACAAACCAAAAAATTTTCTTATACTAGCAGGAGACTGAATTTTATGTCACAAAATTGTCTTCCAAAGAAGACTGAAGTACCTTACATGTATTATGTTTTGATTAGTCAGATGTTCTAATTCAAGAATGTCATTCGTCAGGGAAGAAAATAGGCCTCATGTTTCTCTCATTTCTTCCAATTTTAAATATCTGTGTATTCATCTGAAATTTGAAGAGGCCATTTGGAAGGAAGGAAGGAAGGAAGGAAGGAAGGAAGGAAGGAAGGAAGGAAGGAAGGAAGGAAGGAAGGAAGGAAGGAAGGAAGGAAGGAAGGAAGGAATTCCTAAGTATAAAAGACTAAGAAATAAATAAAATATAGCAACACACACATACACACACATACACACAAACGTGTAAGAGGCCAAGAAAGAATTATCCATGCCTGAACCATTTAAAAGAAGAACAGAAGACATAAAATTTTATGGCAAGCTGAAAGGCCATTTGAATCCAAAGAGTTCCACAATATTGTTTCTTGCAATGCAATTCCTGAATGGATGTATTAAAAAAAGCTGCATACCTGTATGTATGCAAAGAGAGATTAAGAGAGAAAACATCTTCATAGACATCTTGTGCATAAGAAACATCACAGCCTCTGCACATTTAACTCCCCCTGTGTATTTAAAACCTCCTCCCACTCAAATCCTCAAATCCAGAGAGAGAGAGAGGCACGGCGGGGGGGGAACAATTCTGACTTAATTCTTTGAACTCTAAAGATAGATTGCAACATTACTTGCATCCTCTCTCAGGATGAAAATGTTAAACTTCAAATTTTCTTGTTGCCTATAGGGAAAAACTGTGCAAAGATAGGGGACTTTCATCTTACAGAATCATCCCTTATCTATTCTCATTCTCAGCCAAATCTAGAATCTAAAAATATGAAACTGCATTTCCCCCCCTCCCCATTTACTTCATAGTACTATGGAATCTCCTACCTTCCCACTGCTTCCTGTTAGTTCTTCTTCTCCCTTTGATTTTAAAACCTTCAGGAAGAGTTTCTAACTTTTTTCAAGACTTTGTTTGCTAAAAATGGCACATGAACCTACTTTGAACCATGTTATTTTGGTTCATCTAGCCTAGTATATATCCTAAGTGCTGAAGGCTACACAATGCTTCCCGGAGTCATGTGTGAACCCCCACAGATCTCCACAGTTGTTACCAAATTGTAAATATTAATGTGAGAGAAATACAAAGGAAGTCCTTAGCTCAAGAGTCCCAGAGTCTACTTTGACAGGCTCCCCAAGGCTAGGAGAAAAACACATTTCATGATACCCCTTGAGAAGATTTAGAATGAGAATATTGATTAAAGCATTGGATTAAAACTGGGCATATTCAGATATTCAGCCACAAAACTGAGCCAAACTTTAAAACTGAACTATTGCAGAAAGTCCACAAATGGGGAAAAATCTTGAGGAAAATCTTAATGAATATCTTGCCTTAAGCTGTTTACTAGAATATAATTCAAACCAATTAATAAAAATAAATAAATTTATCATTTCAAACCGGAGATGTCAGAGGTTAACAATGTAGTGTCTTCTTGGGTGCAAAACACATATTTTCTCAATACCTCATCTTGTCTACATCTGTGTGTAAGTTAGAAAATTGGTTTATTTTTATAATCACAAGTGATAACATAAGAATGCCATAAAAATCAATAAAATAACAAATAACCTATTTCTGTCTACACAACTTTTTTCCCTCCATAAAAGTAACAAAACTTTTCTGCCTCCATAAAAGTAACACAACTTAGGTTATATGATTGTGAAAAAAATTTGCATTCACAAACACTACCAAAATGATTTTGTGTTCTTCACAATGCAGACTATTTGACTACAATGGGCTGTTTACTTTTTTCCTCTCACCACCTTGGTTGCCTCAACAAAATTTATAAACATCTTTCTTTCATTTTAATGTTTATATTTTGCCAGTCCGTTTGGATGGAAGGGTGAGATAATGAGTCACCTATTTATGCTCTACAGATTGATTGATGTTAGCAGCCACCCACCTACACATTATGTTTAAATGCAGGACACAAAACAGCATTGGGGAAGCATTTCCCCCCCCCCCCATATCACATATGAAAGTCAGTTGGTTCTGAAACACTTACCTGTGTGTGGCTCAACTGAAAAATAAGGTTGTCCTTCCAAAATACTGTACACTAACTTGGCACTGTTTCCATAAACAGGATCATCTGCATCAGTGGCTGTCACTTTAGTAACGTATGTACCTAAGGACAAAAAGAAACAATATTGGATTTTGTTCAAGGCTCTGATTTCATATGTCTCTCCCAAATATCAGTGTCATTGTAACTTTGACTGGTCACTAAACAAAAGACTGTAAGGTGAGGACTACCTGGAATCAGGAAAACAAAATAGAAAGGAGTGAACAGAATGAAATATCCATATTCAGAGACACTAAATCACCTGTAGAGATGATTACCAGCATCAAATTCCTGGGTGTGAAGTTAACAAGTAGGCTGGCTTGGTCACTCAACAGCGAGACACTGGTGAAGCAGGCACAGCAGCACCTGCATTTTCTGTGTCGCATGAGAAAAGCACATCCTCCTTCCCCCATCCTTACCACTTTCTGTAGTGGGACAATCAAGAGCATCCTTTCATACAGCATCACAGTTTGTCTGGTTTGGAAGCATCCCTGCTTTGGACAGGAAGGCGGTGCAGAGAGTGGTGAGGATGGCCAAAAAGATCATTGGCAGTTCCCACCCTTAACAACCAGGACATAGCACAGAAGCGTTGCTTGAGCAGGCTCCGTAAGATTGTCTGGGACACTACACATCCTCTTCACGACCCGTTTTCCTTGTTACCTTCTGGGAGGAGGCTCAGAGGTATCCATAGCAGAACATCCAGATTCAGCCATAGTTTCATTCCATACAGTATAAACCTTGTGAACTCTCAACCTTCCTCCTTCCTTTATACAGTCAAGATGGACAGTGTTTCATATTTATTTTTTATGTATATGTAGGGGTGTGGGTCCATACATTATGTTGTATATAGTAAGTTTTATGTATTTGTACACTTTGAGAGAAAGCAACTAATTTTCATTTTTAATATGTGCCAATATGCCCATAGGGGAAAGAAATGACAATAAAGGTTATCTATCTATCTATCTATCTATCTATCTATCTATCTATCTATCTATCTATCTATCTATCTATCTATCTATCTTATCTATCTATCTATCTATCTATCTATCTATCTATCTATCTATCTATCTATCTATCTATCTTATCTATCTATCTATCTATCTATCTATCTATCTATCTATCTATCTATCTATCTATCTAAATCTCTCATTTCAAATGATGGAACAATTGAATCTTTCAGCAAGACAGTGACCTGAAACATACTTCCAAACAAACCAAGAAAGAATGAAGAAGACTTGGGGAGGGTTTCCAAAATTCCCCAGATTTGAATTTGAGTATCTCAAATATGCAAAGCCTGTGAGGATATGTAAGAATGTTTTCTAATCTGGAAGAGTGCTTCAGGGAAGAAGGGAGGGAGGTGGAACCCAAATTAATAGAAAAAAAAATTAATTTGGCTACATGAAATGTTTCGAAGCCATCATTTCTGTCCAAGGAAGAATTGTAAGGAACTCCCAAATTGGTAAGGGAGAATCTAGTTTGTGGTTCTCTTTTGTGTTGTCTTTGATAATGGAATTAACTAATGTTAGGTAAAATAAAGAAAAAAAAATCATCAGCTCATCAAAGAAGAAACAGAAAAATCCACACAGGTAGCTTCCAAACCATTAGAAGCTCAAATATGAATATATTTTTTCCAGTAATTATACTAACAGAATAAAAAAGCAGGATGGCCATTTCCTGGAAGATATATATTCATTCTTAATATTGTACCAATATGGTTCTGTACAGGGTAAATATTGTATTAATCTTGTTTTAATGATGGTAGATTCGGTAGTAAAATGTTTATCCTTGTGCAATGATGCAAGCATTGATCGATTTAATTTTATTTATTAGGCTGCACACAATTATCCTGTTTTATTTCAAGGAGATCTTTTGCATCGAGGCAATAACACACACTAACTTGATGCTTCCATTAGATATGTCAAGACAGGCCCAGTCTGCCTTGATCAAGGGGGTTCCCTTGCTTCACAAAAAGTGGCTTTTGCACATGTGGTGTGTGAGTCCAGAAACCAGATTGGACAGGCAAAGCAAAGCACAGTGTTCACTTTGCTCTGCCAATTAGAAGCAGCGTGTTGTGACACTTTGCAAAAGAGCTTAGAAGTCTGCTTTGATCAAAGTGAAGTGTCCCTTTGAGGCTTTCTGCAGCCCTAATATTTAGGTACCATCCTTTGGTTTTTGTTTTTTTTTAAATCCACCACACATATAACACTGAGGTGCTGTATCCTAAAATGTTAATTCAACAATATAAATAAAATATTTTAAAGCCACGCTCTCTTCCATAATCAAAGGGCTAATCTGAAAAATGCGTCAAAATTTTAAAAGCAGACAGTAAGCTCCACGGAGCACACTGAACAGTTTGGGAATTAAAATGAGAGAGCCTTTTGCATCAGATCATCAAGCCATATAATACAAATAAAGTTCAAAAAAGTTATCTCCTGAAGATCTAAAAAAATAGACAGACTAAGCATCAACAAGGGCAGACTTAGAGCAGGAGAAATCTACATGGATCTGTACAAACCTAAGCAGATCCAAAAACAAGGTTGGTCAAAAAGCAGAACAAAATAAAATGACTAACACATCCAGGCTAGTAAGTTACCAAGGAAATACATCAGCTGGAATATCATGATTAAAATTTTGTCTCTCCTAAGTTCCATCTTACGATTGAAAATGACAGCATCTAAGATAAGGATTTTGGAACACTGGTAACTTTGTTTTGAGAAAAGCAGTCTCTGTTTTATTTATTTATTTATTTATTTATTTATTTATTTATTTATTTATTTATTTATTTATTTATTTATTTTATTTTTATTCCATTTATATCCCGCCCTTCTCCGAAGACTCAGGGCGGCTTACAAGCTTAGCAGTAGCCTTCATTCTATGTATATGCCTGCTTATTAGGGCTTTCACACACACCCCAAGCGGCATTATTACAAAGTCAGCTTAATTGCCCCCAACAATCTGGGTCCTCATTTTACCTACCTCGGAAGGATGGAAGGCTGAGTCAACCTTGAGCCTGGTGGGACTCGAACCTGCACTAATTGCAGGCAGCTGGTGTTACTTAAGGAAGCATTAGCCCACTGCTCCACCAAGGCTCTAATTCTGATGCAAGGAAGTGACCAAAAGCAATGATGACCATGATAAATTGATTGTTGACAATATTTCAAGATGGACCGCAAGCCATATAACAAAATACAACAAAAACTAAATTAAATGATTAAATTATGATCAAAGAAATGAAGATGTACTATAACATTAAATGAAGGAGAGCATCCCCAACAAACTGGACTGCAAGAAAGACTAAACGAGGAATGGAAAAGAAACATGGCAAGGAAAGTATCACCTGGTGAGTATATAAATAAAAAAGCAGGCCAAGCAGACCTAAGAACAGGAAAAGGAAAAAAAAAAGAGCTAATTCTAGTTGCACAAGACCAAGCCTTGAGAACAAATATGTAAAAAGCCAGAACAGCAACAGACAGAAAATGCCACCTCTGCAAAGAAGCTGATGAAACAGTGGACCATATAGTTAGCTGCTATAAGAAGATCACACCAACTAACTACAAACAATAGCATGACAAAGTAGCAACAATGTTGCATTGGAATCTGCAAGAAATACTGTTTGTTGGGGAACTACCAGCCAGACAAGGAGGAAGGATTAAACAGGGAAGTAGCTTTGAGTCATTGCCCAGCTGCAAAAGGCTTAGAAGTGCCCTCCTCCTCTAAGTTCCATGGAATATTGTCTGTTTGTTTCCAAGACAAAGCAGTCTGGCCAGATTTTTGCATTATAGTATAATGCAATAAATTACTCAACTTCAACCCTTCACATGTCGATCTGGTTATTTGTGCCCAATATCATTTGCCTGCAAGCAAAAACTGATGGGATCATTAAACAGAGAAAGTAATAGAAAATTAAGAAGCTTTGGGACTTTAGAACTCAAACAGATAAGTCCCTTGCACGTAATACCCCAGACTTAACAACTGTTGACAAGAAAGACAAAAAGGTTCGGATAGTGACAGGAGAACAGAAATGAAAGAACTAGAGAAAATTTCAAAATACAAAGACGTGCAATTAACAGTAGAATAACAGTAATAAAAGAAAGCAAAGGTAGTGCCAGTAGCCATAGGCAGCTTGAGTGCAGTTCCAAAACATCTGGAAAACCATTTGAACACTATGGACATTGACAAAATCAAGATCAGTCAATTACAAATTGCAGCTGTTCTTGGGAATTGCTTACACCCCGCAACAATACCTTTAACACCATTAAATAACAATATCTGCCTATCGCAGGTCCTTTCCAAGGTGGATAAAAATACTAAATCCAGTCTAAACAACAGGTGTACTGTGTGACCAATCATGATCATAATAATAATTGGAAAAGGACAAGGTAGGGAGGGAGGGAGGGAGGGAGGGAGGGAGGGAGGAAGGAAGGAAGGAAGGAAGGAAGGAAGGAAGGAAGGAAGGAAGGAAGGAAGGAAGGAAGGCTTTCTAGGTAAGGTTAACATTTATAAGTATACCAGAAAGCTCCCCTCAAAAGACAGTACTATATGCCAGATTCTTCAAAGCAGAGAATAGAATCTCCATCTCCTTAGCAACTCAGAAATCTGGAACTACAAAATCAGGCAAGAACTCTTGGCAGCTTGGATAGCATCTTCAGAGGGTGAAGATCATTACACTACAGATACAAGATGTCAATCAATTGGTTTTCGATCGTTGTCCAGATCACATTGTAAAATGACTGAGAAATTTAGCCAGTTGGAACTACTCCACTGATTTCTGCTGGCCTCCTTCTTGCTCCTTGACTTTTTCTGCAGTGAATCAAGTCCTATTAATTAATCATTTCTCCCCTGTTCAGTTTGAATCGATCTGTTTTAGTTGGACTGTTCTGGGAAAGGTCTGACAAGAACTATGTTTCCTGAGTACCCTAGTCCCAACCTTGTCATCAATTAAACCAAAATCCAAATCCTTGTATCGATATCAACTTCCAGAATTCTGTAACCAACATGACCACTGAAATCCAGATACGTGAAGTACACTTAGGATGGCAAACCGTTGTTTTTCAACCTATGGTGTGTGAACCCTTGGCGGGGGGCACAATATTCTCACAGGGTGTCTGCGAAGGCTTGAATAAATGTTATGATTTAAATTTTGAGTTAAGTCTTATGGATACGTGGTGAAGAAAAGGTTGAGAACCACCAAATTAAACTATAGTTTACGAATAACCAAAAGCATCATTTTTTTAATCTATTAATAAAAAAAGGGCACAGAGACTCTTTTAACGAAACCTAGGCCTGTAGTGTTTTTCAACTATCAAAAATTATTCCTCATTTAACTTAACAAATTTTGTACATTTGACTGAGAAGCCAACTGATCTGCACTTCTTGGAATAAGGGGCAGAATGGAATTCAGCCAAGATAGAATAGCTTTCAAAGACGTGTAATAATTTGCCGCAAGCTCAGCCAAAAAAAGAGATTTTTCTTCAGAAATTCTCAATTTAAAATGATGCATTTTAAATGCATTGCAAGGTGAGACTGTATGCATTGCAAAAAGGCTGAGCCACAGAAGAAGGGGATAGTAAAGATTTATGAATAAGCATAGGAATCATGAATATATGGCATAGGCTTGCAACACATTTTTTTTCCCATTCATAAAGTGGCTGATGCTCTATGTTTTCAGTGTAAAAAAATCAGGGGCAAATGATATAATTTTATTTTAGAACAGTTACATTATCTGAAGTATCTTTTTAATACTTTGTAGAATGCAAAGCTACCTTATCAGAATTAAATGGACTTCCAAGCATTTGGGAAATAATCGCATCAAAGGGGTACAAAACTCTAGATGAATAATGCAATATATTATATTCCATTTAAGGTTTTTGCAGGAAGAGATTTCAAAGAACTTGGCAGTGGTTCAGCTGCTGTATAGAAAACCAATGGTTTGAAGGTGACATATTTTCTTTCTCTCATTTCCAGGTACAACAGCTTGAGGTAGCCACAGCCAGATTCTGAATATCATTTATTTTCTCTTCAATCACTTCACTCAGTTTCTTTTACTTTGCATTGTTAAGAGAGTCCCTTCTTTAAAAAAAGAAAGAAAGAAAGAAAGAAAGAAGGAAGGAAGGAAGGAAGGAAGGTAGGAAGGAAGGAAGGAAGGAAGGAAGGAAAGAAAGAAAGAAAGAAAGAAAGAAAGAAAGAAAGAAAGAAAGAAAGAAAGAAAGAGGGAGGGAGGGAGGGAGGGAGGAAGGAAGGAAAGAAGGAAGGAAGGAAGGAAGGAAGGAAAGAAAGAAAGAAAGAAAGAAAGAAAGAAAGAAAGAAAGAAAGAAAGAAAGAAAGAAAGAAAGAAAGAAAGAAAAGCTCTTTCTTTAGCTTTTTCAGGTCACTCTTGATTTTGATTGCAGAAAAAGCTAACCCAATCAAATCTGAGTCAATTCTCCCAGCTCTGTTAGCAAAATATCATTTACAAGATATCATTTACATCTATCTGTTAGAAAAGGAGTGATGACACTGCTTAGCATGTAATAAAAACAACTATTAATAAGAAAGTTTGCTGGACAGAAGCTGATATGCATTCCTAGGCAAACAAACTTTGACACAAGTCTCAGCGCTTACATCTAAACAGACACGTTTAGCATCTCACTAAGACTTGGCTTCCCCACAGGGATTCAGCACCATTTCCTGGAATAAAATTCGGTTCTTTACTTCCAAGTCAGTCATTCCAGTTCCAGAATTGGTGCAATAAACCTGATTGCCACAGGAACTGCCTAACTGAAATCAAATAACAATAAAAAGCTTGTCTAAATCCCCTCAATGCTTCACGAAGTAGCTAGCCAGAAATTTCTGGATCCATAAAGTAGGAGAATATACAGTGATTTCAGAGTGCAATAGTGGGTTAGTGAAGGTAAGTGTGTGTGTGTGTGTGTGTGTGTGTGTGTGTGTGTGTGTGTCTGCGCACACATCATTTATATATAACTGAGATATTTATTTTTAATTGATATACTTTCCATACAATGTTATATTTTTAATATTTTATTTTATTTATTTATTTATTTTTTTAAATTCCATTTATATCCTGCCCTTCTCCGAAGACTCAGGGCGGCTTACAAGCTTTAGCAGTAGCCTTCATTCTATGTATATGCGTGCTTATTAGGGCTTTCGCCCCCCCCCCCAGCAGCATTATTACAAAGTCATACTCATACTTTATACTCTGTATAAAGACCTTTGCTCATCTGGGATCCAAGTAAAATGTATGCCCACTGAATAGTTGAATAGCCTTACCTTTACAAATAGTCTCTACTACCAAAAGCAAAGAAAAACAAGACATATATATATATATTTAAATTTTAATCCCATTTATATCCCGCCCTTCTCTGAAGACTCAGGGTGGCTTACAATTTAAAGCACAAATCAATGTGCTTAGCAATAGCCTTCATTCTATGTATATGCCTGCTTATTAGGGCTTTCACACACACCCCAAGCGGCATTATTACAAAGTCAGCTTAATTGCCCCCAACAATCTGGCTCCTCATTTTACCTACCTCGGAAGGATGGAAGGCTGAGTCAACCTTGAGCCTGGTGGGACTCGAACCTGCACTAATTGCAGGCAGCTGGTGTTACTTAAGGAGGCATCAGCCCACTGCTCCACCAAGGCTCTAGCTCTATAATATCATATTATCTTACATATTTTTAAGCAGATGCTGAAGATGTCTCACTCTACCCAGCATTTCCCTGTCTGAATCTCATGCCTGAAATTTTTCTCCTCTCTCATTTTTTAGGTTGAATGTAAATGTGTCATTTTTCATAGCCCATATTACTCTTCAGCAGCTAAAGGTTAAGGTTTCAGTTTATTTGTTCCATTCAAGCATCACTTACTTTTTATAAGCCTGCCCATCTCGTAAGCACACAGTCAGTCTGTGTTCAGCACAAATGCTTGCAATTGTGCTAAATCTAGAAGGCTGGAAGATTGAATATTCATTGCATGTTTTCACACTGTTGTATAATGTTGAAACTCCTTACGCAGTTTGGAACCAAATCTTTATGTGCTAGGATATAAGGAAAAGAGTCACTTTCTTGTTTAAGCATGTAATCAGCTGAGTCCACCTCATGTCTCTCCACAGTTTGTGTTTTATTCACAGACTGTATTCACAAATCTGTTGCTATAATTAAGACTTAAAGGCGATCAAACCGGTCAGTCCTAGAGGAGATCAATCCTGACTGCTCTTTAGAAGGCCAGATCCTGAAGCTAAAACTCAAATACTTTGGCCACCTAATGAGAAGGAAGGACTCACTGGAGAAGAGCCTAATGCTGGGAAAGATTGAGGGCAAGAGAAGAAGGGGACGACAGAGAATGAGGTGGCTGGATGGAGTCACTGAAGCAGGAGGTGTAAGCTTAAATAGACTCCAGAAGATGGTAGAGGACAGGAAGGCCTGGAGGAATGTTGTCCATAGGGTCGCGATGGGTCGGACACGACTTCGCAGCTAACAACAACAACAAAAACTTTAATAAATCTCACACAATGGATTGCTTTTTCCACAATTGAACCTGGGATTTTTTTTTAGATTGGTTTGTATTGCAAGCACAATAATCTGTCTGTTGCATTAAAACATACTGGAGTAGACTAACACTAGCACTTTTGCCTCCCCACAAAGTCCCAAGCCATGTCATTGTTTAGTAATCTCTCCCCAACCAGAACTTCTCTTGAGACATCTTAGATTTCTTAGTGACAGCCATGTTGCCTAAAGTCCACAAATCTGGAAAGATCCCAGAGTGAGGATTGCAAGGAAGAAAGTGTTGAATGGCATGCATGCATATTGCATAAACCAAACTGAGAGCCTTTTTTTGGTCTGGTAGTTAAGACACCAGGCTAGAAAGCAGGAGACCATGAGTTCAGGTCCCGTCTTAGACATGAAAGCCATTTGGATGACTTTGGGCTTCTTACTCTCCAACCCACTTCACGGGAACGTGTGGGGGAAAATAGGAGGAGGAAAGTGTGTTGGACCAGTATGGGGTCACAGCATGCCAGCAACCGGGCCGCATGTGTGTAGGCAGCACACAAAACCACGCCCCCCTCTGATTCGTGGAAAAACCTCTCTTCATATAACCGGTCCCTGGTGCCCAAAAGGTTGGGGACCTCTGATCTATAACATACTTCATCACTATGTGGATCATTTAGCATCTATAAACAGCTGGTAGATACTGACTTTTGAGATTCAACACAGTATTTGATAGTGCTCAAACATGCCCTATAATGGATACATACATACATATATACATACATACATGCATATATGCATATGCACTATATATGTGTGCATATATGTACTTTTACTTTTATTATAATTACTTATAACTTACATGCTTATAGTTTTATGTATGAGTATACCTTATAATTTTACTTATTGCTTATTATAATTGGTTATAATTTACTTATAAGTAATTCTAACATAAGCTATAATAGTTACTTATCTTTTTTATTCAGGTAATTGAGCAAGAAAAAGAATTCATGAGTGGGTTTTAAACGTTAATTAAAAATAAAATAAAGCCCACCCATGAAATCTAGCCATTCAGTAGAGCCTTTATTCTTTATAGATACTGTATATTGCAAATGCTGGAGTATGAAATGTTAGCTAATTTTCCAGATTTATTTACAACCCAATATCTCAACTTATTCCAAGTTATATATCATTGGATTACTGATTAAACGTTATTCCTTATTTTCTTTTTTTCTTTTCTTTTAAGAATAGTGTATCAGAAGGAAGGGAAAAGGCAAGTGATTAAAAGGACACAAAAATAGCATGGAAGCACAAATTATCCTGAGTTCACACTTAAAGCAAAGTCCTCTAATCTGCCCTAGAGAGGAGATACACACCGCAATCAGGATTCTACAGCAAGCAGACCTGTAAATGTGCTTTATGACAGCTTCACTTAACTCTGCTTTTCCTAGTCTAGGTCAAGGACTCCATCAAAGCCTGTTATCAGCATCTCTGTTTAGATGACCCCAAAACAAGCACAATTTATACAGGGCATCTGCAATTTTGAGTTAATTGTACGAAAACTACCACGGACAGGTGTTGTTGACAAGACTGGGGAGAGGTGTTGGCTGTTAAAAGAAAATGATGACAATAATACAATCAAATCAGTCGGTCCTGTTTCATCCAGAAGAATGAAAAGCTAAGACGTGTATGTGTGTCTGTCTGTGAGACAGTGTGCATGTATGTGTACTCTTTATTTGTTTAATTTGGGCTGTTTTCTGAGCTCAGGATTCTTCTGCTGTTGTCACCACAAACCTATTCAAGTAAGACCTTCTGCAGTTGACACATCTCTATTTTAAAGGAAGTGGCTGTTATTATCTAAATTGCACTTGATCTTGCTTGTAAGAATATAAGATAATTTGTAAAAAATGACTGCAATAATATCTGAATTATTTTTTTTCTTCCTTTCAGCCACGCAATTAATGCTCTTTTATTCAATATTAGCACATTTGGGATAAATATATACAGAACTTTTAGCACATTATTTTTAACAGCCTGCTGAATCTGTGTTAATCACACAGTAAGTGGAGACTTCAAAGAAGAAGAACATATATTAATTAATAACTTGTGATATCATCTAGTTGCTAACACCTTAATTCACCATTTTATTCTGTTTGTGTCATGCTGAGATTTTGCTCTGAAATCCTTTTTTTTTAAATTTCACACCAGGGACAGAGGGTTAATGGAAATCTCATCCATGTCATCCTGCATAGAATCACCAACTTATTCTGCTCTGCTTTATTCTCTGTTCATCCTCTGCTTCTCTTAAGTGCAAAATAATACATTTGCCCCCTAAAGCACAGCAAAATACCCATTGCACAGAAGGCAAATTGATGGTGCTAAAAAAAGACAATTTAGGATTTTAAAGAACAGGCAAAATATCTAACCAACCACCACAAAAAAATAATCCAGCTAACATATAGTATTCATAATTGGGAATGTGTGCCAAAACCTATAGCTATTAGCTACTTCAATTAAGGAATGAATAAACCTTGGAATGAAAAAAAATGAAAGAAAGATAAAATCTTGCACTATTGCCCAGGATCTACTGCTAATTTTCATGATACTGGAAACTATTGACAAGACAGGGAGATATTGTTAGGGTGAAGGAGAAAAAAAAATATGAGAAAGAATTGAGCATCTGATGGAGCTAAGCGTATGCTTTCCTAATTCCTCAAAATGCCAGGAGAAAATAGAATAGCATTTAGACCTGCTTGCCATGGGAACTGAAATGTGTACATGGAAAGGGGAAAAAAACCTTTAATAATGTACACAGTCTGGAAGGACTCAGGAAAATATATGCACTGATTGTTTTCACTTCTGCCTGAAAATCTTTTGACATTATTAGTGCATAAGCTAAAGGGAAGGGAGGGAGGGAGGGAAGTGTTTCCAATTATTATTTATGCCCATAAGTGCCTTCTTGAGAATCAACCGTTTTAAAGTAGAGAACACACCTGGAATTTTGGAAACATGTCATTCATAAAATATCTACATTGGAGAATGAACAAATTTACTTGAACATCCCTCTTTACACAAAGGCAAATTGAAGATAATGCTTTTGAGTACCTTCTTGAGCCTCCAAGAATTTCCCTATCATCACCACCTCACTTTAATTCCCCCTGTCCAACCCAGACATGGGAATATGTCAACCGTCATCTTTTATCCTAAGATAAAACTCCTAAGACTTTTGTGTGCTGGTTTGCCAAATGTGATTTTGCTGTTTAAATTTAGGCTTGTGTTGGTGTGGAAAAAGAAGAAGAAGAAGAAGAAGAAGAAGAAGAAGAAGAAGAAGAAGAAGAAGAAGAAGAAGAAGAAGAAGAAGAAGAAGAAGAAGAAGAAGAAGAAGAAGAAGAAGAAGAAGAAGAAGAAGAAGAAGAAGAAGAAGAAGAAGAAGAGGAAGAGGAGGAGGAGGAGGAGGAGGAGGAGGAGGAGGAGGAGGAGGAGTCTGGGACCCTAATAGATATCAAGGGTTATCCCTTTTGAGGTATAAGAAAGATTCTTATTGTGCTTAGACACATATTAGGTCTATATATTTCTCATCAAAACATATTAAAATATCTATGGAGATTGTCAGTCATCCAGGTCATGGTTGTTCCAAAAGTGCTTTTACAAGAGGCAACTAGACTTTCTCTGAAGAACTGAAGAAGCAAAAGTCTTCAAGGAAAAACAAAGAAAGTCCAGTTGCCTCTTTGGGAAAACCACATAAAAGAAAAAGTAAAAAAGCTAAGAAGGAAACAAACAAACAGAAGAAGAAGAAAAACAGAACACACCACACCCTCTTCAATACTCCCAGATAAGCAGGGAGAAACACTAGATAAACAATCAATCAGAAAACAATATCCTGATCAAGGAACTACCAAGGAGACAACTACACCTCCATCAATATGGCAGGGCCACCTTCTGCATATAAACAAGGAGAAAATCCCATACTCACCATCAGTGCTGATCTTACCTAGTTGGGTAATGAACGATCTATTAACTACTGAAATTTTGCAACTAATATTTTTTCCCTGAGACAGCAAGGATATTTTAAGAAACACCATACCTGTAGTATCCCTTTACAAAACTAGGGTTTTTTTTTAAAAAACTGGTAAAATAATAAATACCTTCTCCTTAAATCAACTGGCTATAGGAAGAAGTGATAATGTTTATCTATAAAAGAGAACTAGAGAATATCTAATACCCATTTCCTGTTCTAGATCATGTAGGTTTTCCGTCCACAATAATATTTGCTTAGCTTCTCTCTCCTTTCTTATCATCTCATAGATAGCTGTTGTCATGGTAACTTAATTCCTTAGACTAATGTTACTATAATCTTATAGAAACCTGTCTAAATTGTTGACATGCAAAAAAAAAATGAAACAACTCAAAGGAATATTCTATTCACTTCTATTCCATTAAAAATATATTTAATCCATGCAATGGTTTATCCTTTAGATCAGAAATCACCGCTCTATAGTCTCATAAAAACATCCTAGCTGATTTTATGTGGTCCTTTTTATCTTGCTTCAAAAATGTTCTCCAAGTAAGCAATTCACACTTCTATCTAGACACTTTCAGTGTGTGTGTGTGTGTGTGTGTGTGTGTGTGTGTGTGTGTGTTTCCCCTAGGAGCCTCTTGGGAAGGAAAGGTAAAGGTAAAGGTAAAGGTTCCCCCGCACATATGTGCTAGTCGTTTCCGACTCTAGGGGCCGGTGCTCATCTCCGTTTCAAAGCTGAAGAGCCAGCGCTTGTCCGAGGACGTCTCCGTGGTCATGTGGCCGTCATGACTGGATGCCAAAGGCGCACGGAACGCTGTTACCTTCCCACCGTAGTGGTCCCTATTTTTCTACTTGCATTTTTACGTGCTTTCAAACTGCTAGGTTGGCAGAAGCTGGGACGAGTAACAGGCGCTCACTCTGTTACGCGGCACTCGGGATTCGACCCGCCAAACTGCCAACCTTCCGATCGACAAGCTCAGCGTCCTAACCCACTGAGCCACCGCCTCCCTGGGAAGGAAAGAGAGGGAGGTAAAAAAGGAGCTATCTCCAAAAGAACATCATGAAGAGTCAAAAGAGAGAGACAGAGAAAAATATTAGAGACAAATTCTGTGTGGGCTTAGTCATTCTGACTCTACCTTATCCTTACTTAAAAGAAGCAGAATAAAATACAGGTCATTCAGCTCAGTACAGTTAACACATACTTTTATAATAAAATAAAAGAATAATGCACAGCTATATATCTTTTCCCCATTCAAAAACAATAGAAAACTAAACAAGTATACAGTATATTTGTCTCTATGATTATGCTGTCTGCAGTTTGCTGTTGTTCTTCGGCTTTCTAGCTCTTTCACGAAGATCAAAACTGGTTGAGTATCAGAGCAGATTCGGAAACTTTTGCCAGGCTTACAATGGAAAGAAACCGTTTTGTCTTTTAGGAAATAGATGCAATCAAGTTGTGAAACCCGCTGGTTTCTAAAGGCTGATTCTTGAAGAAAGCACCATTTTTGATCTACTTTAATGTCTTATCAGCATGCAAGGAGGACCACTACATGCTTGGATTGCAGGCAAAGACAATGGAACCAAGACCAAATCACCACAGCTGGCTTATGCCATAATCTTTCTTATTATGGTTGGTTACACAGTCAGCCAGATGGTTAGGCAGGATTTGGCATTTTGTCAATCAAATCCCAAGAACCTTGGATATTCATTCTTATTCTTAGGCAAAGAAATAAGAGACAAATCCGTGCAATTCTAGAAAGTACAAAGGAAGCAGGAGAAGAATAAGCAATGTATTCAAACTGATTTCTAGAACGGGCAAAATTAGTCTGCCTTCTTCTGATTGTTATTATTATTATTATTATTATTATTTAATATTGTGATTACAACAACTTGCTAAGATACAAAGGTACAAAAATCTGTTGGCCTGAGAGCTAAACAATCTGTGAGGAACAACATCTAATCTCCCCTAGTATTTCAGGGAAAAATCCCAGGAAACTCTCTTTGGTGCACGCAGGTGTGAGACAAATCGCTACGTCTCAACATGACACAACAGTGCCACCTAAAGCATCTGGTAAATCAACCCCAAGCTGTCAGCCCTAAAGAAACCCGAGTTCATGTTTACTTCACCAGAACAGCTTCTCTCAGATGATCCTTGGCATCGCTGATGAAAACTCAGCAGCATCTTTATCATTCAATCAAAAGTGGTTAGAAAGGTGTATTGAACCAACAGTTCCATGACATCAGAGAGAGAAGATTTTGCTGCCCTGACAAAACAATTTGTTCAGTCCATCAAAGGGGCTGCTATTGTTGTTTCTGCATTCCACTGAACTGGGTGATCAGAGGCAGGCAGGTCTGTTTAACAGGAGGAGCAGACAATTTCTCTTCATCTCCTCTACAAACAAATGCTGAATATTGATAATAAGGAAAACATGATTGATCTGGGAACAGACTGTTCTTGAGGACATTTTCCTCCCATCAGGATTATGCAGATCTGATTTCCAGAATCAATTTCTCCAATCTAGAAGCAAGTTGAGGTGTCACAAACGTGGCATTCCGGATTACAATAGGCTTGTTTCAGAACCATGGAGTCAAAATTGAGCTATTTCTGGAGGATTTGCATTTGCAAACCAACAACCAAACCACCCAGAATGGCATGGTCCTGGAGGACATTCAACATGGTCTGGGAGAAACCAAAATTCTTGAATTCTGTGACATATTCCATTATTGGATCCATTAGTTCTGCACTTCCCTACTGGTAAGAGCCTTGGTGGAGCAGTGGGCTAATGCCTCCTTAAGTAACACCAGCTGCCTGCAATTAGTGCAGGTTCGAGTCCCACCAGGCTCAAGGTTGACTCAGCCTTCCATCCTTCCGATGTAGGTAAAATGAGGACCCAGATTGTTGGGGGCAATTAAGCTGACTTTGTAATAATGCCGCTTGGGGGTGTGTGAAAGCCCTAATAAGCAGGCATATACATAGAATGAAGGCTACTGCTAAGTTTGTAAGCCGCTCTGAGTCTTCGGAGAAGGGCGGGATATAAATGGAATTAAAATAAATAAAAATAAATAAATAATAAATTTGAAAAGATTATACTTCAATAAAATGATATTTACAGCAAAGATAGTTGATCTAGTTCTTGCTTGTAGAAGTTGATCAGGTTGAGCCCAAAAGAGGGGTCAAATGCTTCATCAGACTTGAGTCCCTTCATGCCCATGGACTCTTTATTTACTGCCAATTTGCTTTAACTGTTAGTAGTTCAGCTTTTTATAGAGAGCATAAGCTTGCAATAAACTTTTATATTCATTTGAGCTACCTGGACTTTTGATTTTCCTTTCCTTGACATTACTACTTACAATGTAACAAAGACATTAGATGATTCCATATCTTACAGGTGGATTTGCTTTGAATCTAAATGATTTTCATTGCTAAAAGTCAGTGGCTTTCATTCATGACAAAGGCAACAGGAAATTAAATAAGAGTCTGTGCAGTTTCCTTAGCTATTCAGTAACTTCATTTGCACTGCATACTTAACAATGATTAACCCATTTTGGGGAGAATTGGGCAATGACTGAGTTCATATAATAAAGTAGATGGAGGTGAAATTGATTAATTATTATGTGTCACACAAACCCGTCCACTAGACAATCATGGCTTACTTGAACACAAATTAGTCTGGCTCCAAGACATAGAAGTAACCATTGTTTCTCACTTGCAGATCCTGCCTGTGTGGTTTATGAAGTGCAGAAGAAGTCAACTTTGCCACTTTTGCTTGGCAAATTTGATTTGTTCTCTTATACAATGAAAACTGGATTGCTGTTTCTTCCTTGTGAATACCCAAGAAAAGAATCACACATACCCCTTCAACCCATTTTTGGAGCCCCCCCACAGTATTGCAAAAATCAATGAAATTATTTCCAACTACATTGAATTTAGAAACACAAATGCCCTTAAGTATATTTAATGATTTTTTTTAAAGAGATATCATCCTGAAAAGCATGAGGTTCTAACATTAATACTTCTGTGTTGAAAGCACCAAAGTGCCTCTATGGTGAAAGGATTTGCCGGTGACATTATAAGTGCATGAGGGCTGCCCAGTTGGGGGCTCCATTTGAGGTACCCACAGAGGTGGTACCAATTTATCTACTTGCAGTCACCAGCTTTCGAACTGCTGGGACAGCAGAGCTGAAGCATGTGACGGGAGCTCACCTACCCCATGGCAGCAGCAAGTCTTGCCCAGATTCACCTGGTACACCAGTTGCGCCCCTTTCTAGACCAAGATGCCCTATGTACAGTCACCCACGGACTCGTTACCTCCCATATAGACTACTGTAATGCCCTCTACATGGGGCTGCCCTTGAAGACCACCTGGAGGCTTCAACTGGTGCAGAGTGCAGCTGCACGGGTAGTGATGGGAGCACCCCGATACTCCCATATTACACCCCTCCTGCGTGAGCTGCATTGGCTACCGGTTGCCCTCCGGGTGAGATTTAAGGTGCTGGTTCTTACCTTTAAAGCCCTACATGGCTTAGGCCCGGGATACTTGCAGGACCGTCTGCTGCCGGGAACGAATTCCCATCGCCCAGTACGCTCACACAGAGAAGGCCTCCTCAGGGTACTGTCGGCCAGACAATGTCAGCTTGCGACCCCCAGGGGAAGAGCCTTCTCTGTGGGAGCGCCAGCCCTATGGAATCAGCTCCTCCCTGAGCTTCGGATGGCCCAAAATCTCCAATCCTTTCGCCGTGGCCTCAAAACACTCCTTTTCCACCAGGCTGACCTGGACTGACAGGGATTTTAATTATATTTACAATTCTAACTCTATTCTTTAATTTATTTTAATTTATTTCAATTTTTTTATTTTTAATTTACTGTACAGAGACCTTTAAGTTTTGTTGTTGTTAGCCGCCCTGAGTCCCTCGGGAGATAGGGCGGGATATAAATCCCATTAATAAATAAAATAAATAAATAAATAAGTCTGCCGATCATCAGCTCAACCTCGTAACTCATGAGCCATTGTGCTGCTTCGCTATGAAGTCCTATCTCTATCCATATATGTCACTGCTGTCCTAACCTTTGCACCCTACAGCTTTCCAAAAATTGTACTTGTGGCCCCTTAGGAAAGAACTGTTGCCCATTTCTACCCTGAATAGTCCGTGATGGAATCTTTGGAGGCCCTCAAACTATAAAGACACAGTACAAGCCTTTTCATTTGTAGATAACAGTACAGTGTTATATGCAAGATAAAGAGTGAGAACATTAATCTTTCCAGCATCCCACAAATAAAAGGCTTCTTTTTCTCAAGTTCCCTGGGTTTTCTTTGCAGAGTGTTGGAGAGATTAATTCATTCACCCTTCTATCTTGCTTATAACTTTGTGTCGTTATCTAAAAATGAAATGGCTTGTACAACATCTTTGTTGCTTGAGGGCTTTGGTTCAGATACAGGTTTGCTAGGTCCAGGCATGCGGCATCATGCATCATGCAGCAATATTATTTCAAGGCATGAATGTTTCATGTGGGAAGGAAGGAAGGAAGGAAGGAAGGAAGGGAGGGAGGGAGGGAGGGAGGGAGGAAGGAAGGAAGGAAGGAAGGAAGGAAGGAAGGAAGGAAAGGAGAGAGGGAGGGAGGGAGAGAGGGAGGAAGGAAGGAAGGAAGGAAGGAAGGAAAGAAAGGAGGGAGGGAGGGAGGGAGGGAGGAAGGAAGGTAGGAAGAAAGGCAGGAAGGAATTTCTTGTATTTTCTTAGATTGCTCAAGTAATTCTTTCAAATTTCTTTTTTGTAGTATTTTTGAGCTGTGTTTCTGGTTGGAGGCAATAAAAGTAGTTTTCTGCTCTCATCCTTCCACATTCTAAGCCCTCCCATTTTTTTCAGATAAGAAAAAAGCCCCGGGAGAGGACTATTGTGCAACTCTTGGGATTTAATAAAAGCTCAGTAACTATAGCAGTCTGCAGTCCACAGAAGAAGGAACTGAACTCCTCTTTGCCAACTCATGACCAGGTAAATGGAAGGCCACCACTCTCCGCCCACGAACATTTCTTAAAATGCTCTTTTCCTCTGGGAAGAACATTTGAAAGCCATTCTGGTTCATCGGCTTGAATAAGAACTGGTAGGAAAACTTCCCTTCCCTTTTGCTGTACAGTTTTTCAGACTTTAAACAAACCATCCATCTGTTCTGTTTTCTTGGGCCACGCAGGCACTTCATTTTTTTGTCTGTTTGTTTGTTTCTGTGTGCCTTCATGTGGGAAGGAAGGAAGGAAGGAAGGAAGGAAGGAAGGAAGGAAGGAAGGAAGGAAGGAGGGAGGGAGAGAGGGAGGGAGGGAAGGTTTGTGACTACCTGGGCTAGTCCATGCCATTTTCTTGCAAGGTTTCTTGGAAGTGGCTTCCTCTTGATTTCTTCTTCCTAGGGCTGAGAGAGGGTGACTGGTCTAAGATCATCCAGTTGGTTTTCCTCCAGTTTCTAGCCTGGTGCCTTAACAGCTACCCTAAACTGGCTCCCAGTTGCTTTAGAGAACCTCCTAAAATGGAATGAAAGCAACGATTCCCTCCTGCTGTTTTTTTTTTCCTCTCCAGCTTCTGATATTCAAAGCTCTGCGCCATGGATTTCCTTTAGCTATCATGGCTAATCCACCTTGGCTTCTATGATTTTGTCTTCTTTAGCATAATCTCTTAAAGCTATTAAATCCCCTATCCTGGAGCATTTCTTTTATCTCTTCCAAATCTGTCACCAAATTCACTAAATGACTTGGATGAAAGAGAAGTATTTTTTCCCCTCTTCATTATAAATTATCTTCCCTTTTTCCTATTCTGTGAATCACTTTTATTTTTTTTATTATACTGACACATATTTGCAAATAATTGAGGTGAAGGTAAAGGTTCCCCTGCACATGCGTGCTAGTCGTTTCCAACTCTAGGGGCCGGTGCTCATCTCCGTTTCAAAGCCGAAGAGCCAGCGCTTGTCCGAGGACGTCTCCGTGGTCATGTGGCCGGCATGACTAGATGCCTAAGGCGCACGGAACTCTGTTACCTTCCCACCGTAGTGGTCCCTATTTTTCTATTTGCATTTTTATGTGCTTTCGAACTGCTAGGTTGGCAGGAGCTGGGACGAGTAACAGGCGCTCACTCTGTTACGCGGCACTCAGTATTCGACCCGCCAAACTGCTGACCTTCTGATCGACAAGCTCAGCATCCTAACCCACTGAGCCACCGCGTCCCTAATTATGAGCAGATAATCAATTGGGGGAGATGTATTTCTTTTATTCTTTAAAAATGTAATAATAATTGATAGTCTTACGTTTGTTTTTTTAAGCATGTGCTTAAAGCTTTGACAATTAAATTAAAGTCAGGAATTTATCGAAACTGAAAAGCCTGTTATTAGAAGTATAATTATCCTAGAACAATCTAGGAAAAATAAAATCTCCCTCCTGGACTTTATTAGTCAAAGTTGTTGTTTGGGGATGAAGCTTGAAAAACACATTCTATATATATCTGCATCTGTATCTCTGCATAACAGAAGTGCTAATCTTGAACTTCAAAAGAGGAAACACACAAACAGATGCACACAATAAGTTACCTGTTTTTCAAATCTCAAAGCTATCTAGAGCACCACTGCATGTTTAATTCTGAATTTTCTGCATTTTATGATAGACTTTCATTTCAAACATAAGAACAAAATATGCACAGAAATAAAATTGAATAATCACATAGGTTCAGTTATGGCAGTAACTTGAAAATGTGTGTATTAAAAACAACACCACCACAAAAATGCAAGAGTTAGAAAGTTACATGTAATCTACCTTGACATGAAATGTAAAAAAAAAATGGAATACCTGGGACAAAAGATATGTTTCAGAAATGGGGTGATTTAATATAGGCAATTACTGTTGCATGCATTTACTTATTCTTCAGTGGATATGTTTTATTAGTATGTCGCTTGAGAGTGTGGTATTATTTGTTGTGTGTCTAGAACTTGTAATACGTCTGGTAAATTCTAAGCAACTAATTTCCCATGTAGAATCCTCAACTTAAAACATTTTAAAAAATTATTTTCAAGATTCTCCTCATTTCACCTCCAGCCTTCAACTGCACTGAATTTTTCTTCCCCTTACTTGAAAGTACTTACCACTGACTAAAAGCATGAAGAAAGCCAGCGGACGTGACAGCAACAGGAAAGCTATTAGAGTAGCAACAGACTCAACTTTTGAGCTTGAATTTTCTGCTACATCAAAGGTTAAAAGGCAGAATTAACTGTTTACACTGAACTGCCTTTACAGCCATTTGCAGTTGGAGTAATTCAGTGAGACATGCACACAATACTTAAGAACAAACATCTCAGATTGAGGGCTTGCAAAGGAAAGAGGCTACTCTGAGCTTCTGCTGTGCATTAGGTTGGGAAAAGGACACTTTGTAAATGTTTCTTGGGAAGATTTCTTTTTTAAAAATGTTTTTATTCCTAGCCATAATGGCTATTAGGTTACCAAAAGTGTCTTGCCTCTGAATTATCAGTTGCTGAGAAACAACGTTGAGAAACAGCTACTATGGGAACTGGACTGCTAAGCTAGAATGTCCCAAAGGTGCTTTTTCAAAAGGCAATTGGACTGGGTTTTTTTTTCCCCCTTGAGAAAGAAGAAGAATCTTCTGGATTATTCTGGATAGAGAGGACCATTGGTTTGAAAGAGAGATAAAGGAGGCCATTTAGCAGCTCTCTCTCAACAGAGAGGGAAGAATAAGACACTACCTATCTCCTGTCTACAATGCAGCTGTTCTGTACCAGCCTACTACCGGCCCTGCAGAAAAGGCAGGGACAACCCCTTTTACAAACGGCAAGAGGCTGGAACTAAGCCTGCCAAATTTATTAACATAAAACAGAGCAAAACAAGACACGAACCATGAAACAGGAGCTATTCAAACGGTTGCCTTCAGCAAACCAGCCATCCCACACATTCCCCTTTTAAACAGTTCAGGGCATGGCTTCTCTCTGCCTCCTTCCGAGGTGCCCCATTGCCTTCCTCTGTTTACTCCTGATTGACTGCCTCCTGCGTCGGGTGTCCTTGAACAGGGCCAGCTGTGGGTCATCTTCATCCACATTGTCAGTCTCACACAGCTGGGTCTGCGTCATAACCAGATGGGAGGAGCCTGGCTGAGGGCTCTGCGGAGCCTCAAGGCCATCATCAGCAAGCTCTCCAACACCCCCCTCCTCCTCCTCTGAATCGTCCGACCCAACTGCCGAACCCACAGGCTGACCCTGAATCACAACAGCAGCCCTTGAAGCAGTTCCAAGAAGATTTTACCCACATTTGATTCAGATGACCCTGAGATCAAAGCTAAATGCCCAAGCAGCCTCAAGAGTTCTCAGGGCAAGTGCTAACAACCAGATGACTGCAAAGAAATACAATCTTCTACTCCCTCCCCCCCCCACATCCTTTCAGAAGTAATCCTTCTATCGTACCCACCATTCCCCCGGAACCGAAGAAGTTTCTTGAATGAAGCTTCCTCAAAAGGGGAAAAAACACACACAAAACAGTCAAGTTGCCTTTTGAAAAAGCACTTGTGCGACAGCTATGACCTGGATGAATGAGGAGTTCCACAGACTCTAAGGCAGAACGGTCTGTGACTTGATTTGGAAGAGCTCTTAAGGACTGCAATAACTTTACTAGTGTTTGATGCAAGTGAAAATAGCTCTGTTATCCTAATAATATTTTATTTTTGCTAATTTCTTCCATTGAATGGGAGAAAATCTCCTTTAAGAATAAGGGGGGGGAAAGCATTGAAATGTATAGTATTTAAGTTGGCTTCCTTACAGAATAAGTGCTCGAGGGTTGACTGTGTGTCTTTTTTTACTCTTTTTTTCATTTTGCACACACCCCTTCAAAAGCATTATTAGGTTCTGGCATGCATTTCAATAAAATTCCAAAGAAAGAAATCAGAAGGAAATCTATCTCATTGGGCAGTCAGAGTGAACTATGAATATATATATGTATATGTATATGTATATGTATATGTATATGTATATATATATATATATATATATATATATATATATATATATATATATATATATATATATATATATAACACCACCAACTATTGTCTTTTCCATTATGTCATTTTATCAAGTACACTGAAAAGCATTGTAAAGAAATTCAAAAGAAAATACTCAAGCACTCTGAACAAAATGTTTTTAAAAAATTATTTTACCAGAGGGGAAAAAAACCCCTTTTTAAGAAAATTGTTTAGAAAACTCATACAGACTTCACTGTGACATTATAAAATGTTAGCAAAATAAATATGGGTTTCTTTTAGGCAGTAGGAAAAATTACTTCAAGCGCCATTCATGGAAATGGTTAGATGGACTGATATTTTTTATTCAAGTAAAATTAATGGACTCAAATCTAATAGTGGTTTGGGCTTTCCCATCTATCCATTGAATCATTGCTTTTATAAGGGGGAAAAATCACATTGGCGTGTGCATGCGCACACACACACACACACACACACACACACATACATACAAAACCCCAAAATTACACTGAGCTTGACTGCTATGAGAAGAAAGTAAGTCTCAAATAACCATTGTGCTATGTCACTGTTACCCAGAACAAGCTATTCTGACATCAAAGTGACATCATCACAACTTCATTGCATCAATGGTTGCATCATTTCCATCACTGCAGAATCATGTACATGTCACCATTTGCCTTCACCCCATCTGGGGAAGCTCATCTTACTATTTTACAAACATCTCAATCAAAAGATGAGGTGTTAACAATTCTATTCCAGCTCCATACAATAAGTCTCCAGATCATAGTCTCTGAAAGTCCAACTAGAAAAGGATAGAAAAATGGTTATGTATTCCATAGACTTCCTGCCAAGTCTTTTTTTTATTCTGCAAGCTTCAAGAAACATCTTATTCTTTTGCTGATAGAAATGTATAGTTTTATTCAATAAGCTTTTCATTTGATGAAGAACATCTTGCCTAGGAACCTATCTTTCATATGCTTTGCTTTGAATTGTAGCCATTATTAACATTCACCCAACACTCCATATTTTCTTTGTTCTTTTCTCTTTTTAGTGCCAAGAGTTTGCATTCTCTCGCCAACATGCTGGCAAAAACATATAAATGTCTAAGCCATAGGCCTTCGTTGCCCTGGGGTATAATTAAAGGAGCTTAACATATTAAGCACACATTTGAGTCGTGGAGAACTCTTATGCCAATTTCGGCAGAAGCAGTTAAAAGGAGCAAAGGCATTCAAAACCTCCAGAAGAGATGGAATTGACAAGCCAGCTCAATTTCAACTTTACAAATGCTTCTGGGCCCACTCCAGTTAGTACAGACAATAGCTTTTTAGAGTGGGTTGTGCTGGCTGTCAAAAATTGAGCAACAATGGCCTCTTAAACTCAATGTGGATGGCTGTACTTCTGCTTTAAAACTGCAATAGGACAGTCTATTGTTTTTAGTTCCCAGACAGGACACAACACTGAGAATAAAGCATCCAGGCATTTTTCCAAGTAAACATTTATGAGCAGCTCGCCTTGACAGCTTTATAGAGATTGCTGAAAGTCACATTATTGGCTACCTTCAAATAAGGCAAGATCCCTCAAAATGCCTATGGGCACGAATACAGAGTGAAAGAGAGAAATTTGCAAAGCAAGGTGAGAAATGGTAAACAGGGCCTTACTAAACCTTCTTCAAGTCCTAGTTAGCCTGGCATATGGTGAGGAATGTGGGGAGATTTCATTTCTCATTTGAAGTGTCGCAATCTGTTATTGTTACGTTATATAATTATATATCCTGTACTTTATTCTAATAATACTGTGAAGTAATAGGCTATTAAAAAAATAGCCTGATTGCCCAGATCATGTCATTCATTACCTTCACAACAATGTGGGGGATTTGAAGCTGGTTCAGTCCACATTTATTATAATGCAAAAAAAAGATCTATAAAATATGGCATACCACAGACTGTACGTGTGTAGTTTAATTCTCCCAAAAGCTCAAGGATGCATTTGAAACCATCACTTTTATCTTCCTGGAGGTAGATTAAACTGAAAGCTTAAGCTTATAGAATGCATTTTCAGACTAATTAGTGATCACTGTGAAGCAGTTTTTACTGATAGAAAAGCTGATGGGTCAGTTCATATTGGATATGCCATGTAGTTTAACATGTCCTTATCGGTAAATTTGAAGTGAGACTTGTGTTTACCTCTATTTTAAAAAAGCCAACTCTACATTTGCATCTAAATGTGTAGATCATTATATCTATCAAACTTTCTAATTGTGTTAGTATGCCTTCCACTCCAGTTAGCAAGTGTCACTTTGTCCAACAATAGTGTTCTGTACCAGCCTGCTACCGGCCCTGCAGAAAAGGCAGGGACAGCCCCTTTTACAAGAAGGCAAGAGGCTGGAACTAAGCCTGCCAAATTTATGGATATAAAAGCAAACAAGAGACGAACCATGAAACAGGAGCTATTCAAGCGGTTGCCTTCAGCAAACCAGCCCTCCCACGCATTCCCCTTTTATACAGTTCAGGGTGTGGCTTCTCTCTGCCTCCTTCCGAGGTGCCCCATTGCCTTCCTCTGTTTACTCCTGATTGACTGCCTCCTGCGTCGGGCATCCTTGAACAGGGCCAGCTGTGGGTCATCTTCATCCATGCTGTCAGGCTCACACAGCTGGGTCTGCGTTGTGACTGGGTGGGAGGGGCCTGGCTGAGGGCTCTCATCAGCAAGCTCTCCAACCCCCTCAGGAAGCTCTTCAACACCCCCCTCCTCCTCTGAATCGTCCGACCCAACTGCCGAACCCACAGGCTGACCCTGAATCTCAACAAATAGCCTGTGCTACTAACCATAACTTTGTACAAGACTTCTCACTGAACAACAAATTCCAGTATGCAAAGCTTCATTGCAAGTTGTTTTTTGTCCTCCAAAGTAGTCCCAAGACATTTCCCCTGAGTTTTCAGTGCTTATTTTGCTTTAATTTATTTTAGTTCAAACAGCCAATTGAATAAAATCCAACAATGGACTTTTTGCTCTCAAATACATTTTTCATACAACCACAGAGAGCTAATTATATTTCAAAAGAAATATAGGAGACGTTAGCGCGTAACCATAGATCCTAAGTGCTGCACATGAACTAGGAAAAAAAGAAGTTCTCCAGATAGATAAATATTAACCTAATGCTAATGGTATCACAAAGATGTGCTGGAACAAATATTGATAAACAGCTTCAGCAACATTACTCTTACAACACCTGAACTGTAACTCAAAACAACCTAATTGTTCACCAAACAATTCATCTTTCAGAGGGACTAAAATAATTGTTTGGGGAAAAAGCTTGCTCAGATACAAATCTGGAAATGCAAAAGCGAGGAGGAATAAAATGCTTTCTGAAGAAATGTGGAAATCTCTTTCTGTCATACATACCTACAAGAGACATTTCTGGAACAGTCGCATGATATGGGCCATCTACAAATTCTGGTGGGTTGTCATTGATATCTTGGACCTTAATAATGAATTCCGAAGGAGGCTCCAGAGGTTTGTTTGTATCCCTATCGACTGCTTGAGCAGTCAACGTGTACTCTGCTTTTTCTTCCCGGTCAAGTCTTTTCATGGCGTGGATGTCTCCTGTCTTGTCATTGATCACGAAGATAGTCCCAGCACCATCACCTGACAAGATGTACTTGATCTTGCTGCTTCCTGGATCCAAGTCTGTGTGTAGCTGAAATTATAAATAAGCAATTTGTTTGTTGCACTCATTCAGCTACCCATCTTTCTCCCCTCCCCACTGCACATAAGATAAGATAGATAAGATAACCTTTATTGTTAGTTTTTTTTTTTTACTGTGGGAACAATAGCACACATCAAAAATGAAATTTAGTTACCCGCTCTCAAAGTGAAAACATACATGACACACACCTAAACATACTATATACAACATATGTATGGACCCACACCCCTACATATACATAAAAAATAAATATGAAACACTGTCCATCTTGACTGTATAAAGGAAGCTTGAGAGTTCACAAGGTTTATACTGTATGGAATGAAACTATGGCTGAATCTGGATGTTCTGCTATGGATACCTCTAAGCCTCCTCCAAGAAGGTAACAAGGAAAACGGGTCGTGAAGAGGATGTGTAGTGTCCCAGACAATCTTACGGAGCCTGCTCAAGCAACGCTTCTGTGCTATGTCCTGGTTGTTAAGGGTGGGAACTGCCAATGATCTTTTTGGCCATCCTCACCACTCTCTGCACTGCCTTCCTGTCTGAAGCAGTGATGCTTCCAAACCAGACTGTGATCCTGGTTTGGTATTTTCATCTCAGATCTCTTGAACAGTCTTAAAATGCACAATTGACAAAATTTGCCTGCGTGCTGAAGGTAATCGTACATAGGTTTCTACAAAAGTGTAAATCACTCTGTTTAGTTCAACCAATTGTTCTATAAATGTCTTCTGTTAGTCCCTGGAAATAAGCAAAATTTCTAAGCACCTCTAATGGATCTATAAAACTATAAGAAAGTAGTATTCCTTATTAACTTTGTTACTCAGACATTTACATGACAAATTTTTGAGTTTCAGTTTTTGTTGCTTTTGCTTTTTTGGTGGGGGGGGGGCAACTAGGATTATATCTGAAGACATTCAGATTTGATCTTATTCGTTTTGCTTAATTTGCAATCCCGGCAAAGGATTATTTAATCTAGTGATGGTATTTAGAATAACAAGGAAAGATAGAAGTATTATTTCTGATGAACTGCCAAACTGAAAATCAGCTAAGATAGGATTCTTTTTTAGTAGGCTGCTTGAATAATAACTTACTCTCTGTTCTCTGGATATTATATATTTTCATTGAAATCATGATTAATCACTTTTCAAGTACTTTCCACAGCTTGAGGATTTACTCATCTCTGCAAATTGGTCTTTTGATTTCTAGCAGCACACAGCAGCTTATGTATTATTACATATGAGGACCGTTATGCCATGTTTTCCCACCACTGACTCTCCTCTCATTCTCACAAGGATACACACACAAACAGAAATACTAAATAAAGCTACCTCTTTTCATCAGTAATAAACAAAATCCGCTTCTATTTAATGATTCCAAAATACTGACAACATTATAAATATATGGAGATATTAAAAATCTAGCTAGTCAGTCTGGATGAAATAGCTTTTCTTTCTTCATTGGAAAGCTATGTAGGCTATACAGATACAGGAGCTTCACACTGTTGACCGCTGGTTTAAGGTATTGCTAAATTCTTCAATGTATTTCATGATAATTCTAGAGAAGTTTATTAAATTTAAGCATGTTTATCTTGTTTACTCACAAATAGCCATCTGAAACGTGAGATATTAGATAACAGCAAAAAGAAAACCCAGCTTTTTTTTTTTTTTTAAATCGCTTGCTGCTGGAGAGATAAAGACAAGCTAATCTATTAATTCATTTCTTCCTTAATGTTAGTAATTCACTAAGACACTAATTATTTTCTCCTGTTAAAATCAATAATACAGGTGGCAAAGAAATTAAATGCATTATCAAGCCAGCTATTTGAAACTCTCATGTGATTTTTTTTTAAAAAAAAATAAATTATAATAAAAATTATAAAAACCCCTTTAAGAATGTTTCAAAATCTATGTCACTTTTCCCATTTTTAAAGTAATTAAATGCACTAATTTTATCTCCTAGGATGTAATTTCTTAAGTATCATAAAATATGTATGAGGATGTAAAGTCATTGTTAGGATTCAAAATTCTTTTCTCATGTCAAAGTTAAAGATAATTAGGTTCATAATTATGTGGGCCCACAATGAACAATAGACAAAGAACATAGGATGAGTTTCCACTTCTGCTACGGTGGAGATATACACTGTGTTTTGTTTTTTTAAATGTATCTATTATTTGTATCTATAGCATTATCTTCGGGTCCTAGTCCATGTCTCCAACAAAAGAACTTAAGATTATTATATAGGGTGGGTTATGAATTAAATGCATTTCTTAAAAGTTTTTCCATAAATCTGCACGTTACCCTTTGAAGACTGATGTTGCATTCTCCAGTTGCCTATTTCAGATGATCAACCTTCATAAGGCACATAGATATATCCAGTGGGGGGATTCAAATATGTGAACAACCGGTTCTCTTTGTGGATGCCGCTTCCAGAAATCCATTCTGGGCCTGGGCAACAAAAAATTAGCTACTGGTTCTGCCAAAATGGTGCAAACTGGCTGAATCCCACCACTGGATATATCCATAAGAGTACAGAGAATCCTTCACTTACAATAGTTCACATAATGACTGTCTGAAGTTACAATAACTGAAAAAAGTGACTTTATGATCATTTTTCACACATATGACCATTACAGCATCCCCATGGTCATGTGATCAAAATTAAGATGCTTGGCACCTGACTCATATTTTGCAACCTTTTGACAAGCAAAGTCAAGGGAAATCCAGATTCACTTAACAACCAAGCTACTAATTTAACAAGTGCAGTGATTCACAACAACTGTAGCAAGGAAGTTTGTAAAATGGGCCAAAACTCACTTAAATGTCTTACTTAGCAACAGAAATGTTGGGCTCAAATGTGGTTGTAAATCTAGAACTATCTATCTATCTATCTATCTTTCTATCTATCTATCTATCTATCTATCTATCTATCTATCTATCTATCATCTATCTATCTATCTATCTATCTATCTATCTATCTATCTATCTATCTATCTATCTATCTAAACAGAGACATAGAATCAAGATCACACAATGTATTAGTACTGCTTTATAAAACCCTAGTAAGACCACACCTTGAATACTGCAATTTTGGTCACCATATCACCAAAAAGATGTTGAAAGTTTGGAAAAAATTCAGAGAAGAGCAACAAAGATGATCAAAGGCCTGGAGACTAAAACACACGAAGAATGGGACTTGGGTTTGGCTAGTCTAAAGAAAAGAAGAAATAGGGGAGACATGATAGCAGTGTTCCAGTATCTGAGGGACTGCCACAAGGCAGAGGGGGACAGGTTGTTCACCAGAGCACCAGAGGGAAAAACGAGAAACAATAGTTGGAAGCTGATCAAGGAGAGAAGCAATCTGGAATTAAGGAGAAACTTCTTGACAGAGGAACAGCTTACCCCTAGAAATCATGGGCACTCCGTCACTGGAGATTTTAAGAAGAGACTAGACATTCACCTGTCTGAGACAGTATAGGTTCTCCTGCTTGAGCAGGGGGCTGGACTAGAAGACCTCCAAGGTCCCTTCCATCTCTATTCTATTCTATATACAGTATACCAAAGCTATCATCTTGAGTAGGCTCATAGCTACTCTACAAGCAATCACTTACTTGCTCATTATGCTCATGACTCATTTTTGGCTTGATATACCATTTACAAAACTGTGAATGTCTTGGGTGTATTGCAAACAGCCTTGGTGGAGCAGTGGGCTAATGCCTCCTTAAGTAACACCAGCTGCCTGCAATTAGTGCAGGTTCGAGTCCTACCAGGCTCAAGGTCGACTCAGCCTTCCATCCTTCCGAGGTAGGTAAAATGAGGACCCAGATTGTTGGGGGCAATTAAGCTGACTTTGTAATAATGCCGCTTGGGGTGTGTGTGAAAGCCCTAATAAGCAGGCATATACATAGAATGAAGGCTACTGCTAAGCTTGTAAGCCATCCTGAGTCTTCGGAGAAGGGCGGGATATAAATGGAATTAAAATAAAAATAAAAATAAATAAAAACAGAACCATGATAGTTTGCTGCACTGCAGGCATCCATACAGTTGTAGGAGGTTTATTAAAAATGTTGCAAATATGATGATTAAATAAAATCTTTGACTCAGTTACCATTTCAAAATGGTTTCAACTAATTCCCACCTTCTCTTTCCTATTTGATATCTTCCAAGGGAGATGGCAGGGATTAACTGCAGTTTTATTCCATTCAGATTGTGTTATATTACCACAGACGGATTTAATGATGACATACTGAATAATCTGAGACACAGAAGTTCAATCACAGAAGAATATACAGTAGGTATACACCATGGTAAAGATTTTTTTTTAAAGGGGTCGGTGGGAGAACAAAAGGACTTTTATGAATCTTTCTGAGCGAGAAAAGGTGTTATGACAGTCAATAATACAAATGCTCAATACTATTAAAATAAGTATTATTTTTAAAGCTCCAGTAACTTCTCTAGAAATAAACAAATACAGACCACACTCATCCAATAGGAAACAAATTATGAACAATCTTACAAAACCAAATGTGGACACAAAAGAACACCAAACACCAAACATTTGAGAATTGGATAAATGTTTCCAGATGAATATAGAAGAAGGTGTGATATCAGATCAAGTAGCTTTACAACATTCCCCTGTAAAACTTTCAACTCAAACTCAATTCATTTTATTTGTTTGCGGTCAAAGACCAAAGTACAAATACAACAAAAGAAAAACATGGAAAAAGTAACATCATAGACAATTGGACAGCAGAAGCCTTGGCTGAGGGGAATTACAACATTCTCCTCTAATAGTTACAGCTCTTAAATTTTTTTTAGAGACCTGAGAAGTAATATATGAGGAGCCATCCCCTAAACAATATAAGACCAAATTACTAGCATTGGGACCAGTATGGTCTATTTTAAGGAGAGACAGTAATTTAGTTCTGCCTGCGTTATACATAGGGCAGTATAAAAAGACATGCTCCACAGTTTCAACCTCAGCCCTATCACAGGGGCATAATTGCTCGCTAATCAGGAGCCTCTTAAATGGCCCGTCGAGTAGTGCTGAGGGCAAGACATTGAAACGGGCTAGAGAGAAGACTTTCCTATACTTGGGGATAGTTAGAGTGTAGAAGTATGAAGCCATCCTCAGTCCATAATTATTAGATTGGCTGAAGATCAAAGGGGAGCAGGTTTTGTTAGCTCTGGCTCTTAAATATTGCAAATCTATGTCTACAAGCCATTGGACTACCCTAAATTGGGCATCCTTAAGGCCATAATCTCCCAAGGCATCACCCAAAAAACCTAGCAAGTGGAGATTCTTCATCAGCTCCCTCTCCCAAACTCAACTCTAATTGCTTCATCAACATGTCCGTCTCATTTTTTTTCTGGCAATAATGTAAAAGTGGTTTGTCATTACCTTTTTCTGAAACATTTCTTTTAAAAATCTCACTCCAGAATTACCCAATCAAAGACTAAATGATATTCATCATGCTCAACTTTTCAAGATCAGTCAAGGTTAGGAAGAAACTGATCCATTGTTTCTTTCTCTCCTCTCTCATTCTCTGTTGATCTTTGCAAATTACCAAGCCTATTTGAATACTAATAAACCTAGGTTGTAAAGGTTTGAACTGGCTACTTGTGTTATATTATCACAATTTAGGTGCCATTCCAGGCTGGGACTATGATTCATGTATTTGTTACATGAATCACACATTACACTATGCTATCATGTGATCTACTGTATGTTTGTTTTGACATATTGAAATGTTTCGATCCAGCCACACTGTAAAATTAATTATTTAGTATAGCAATAGCACTTAGACTTATATACACAGTGCTTTACAGCCCTCTCTAAGCAGTTTACAGAGTCAGAATAATGCCCCCAACAATCTGGGTCCTCATTTTACTGACCTCGGAAGGATGACTCAGGAATTCTGGGAGTTGAAGTCCATGAGTCATAAAAGAGCCGAGGTTGCCTACCCCTGGTATATACAGTAAATCTAAGCTGAGCAACCAATTCTACAAGTTGTAGGAAAGTAGCTTATTCTAGTTATCAATAAACAAATCATAGCTTTGTAGTACGTCTCTGAATGCTTGCTTCTCCAGAATATTTCAGAATATCCATCCAGGTTCCTTCCACAAAGTGTTAAGTTTTCAAAGAACCAGTCGCTTGCTCAAGGAACAATAGATCATACTGAACTGGAACTTCAATGGGAGGAAAAATTTCCTCCCTTGATCATAAATGAATTCCTGTTTCTCTTGAATGCTTATGTTGGTAAATGATCTTTTAAAGGATATGTCACTGATGAATGCATTTATCATTCTTTAGGTGCCAAAAGTCACCAGTGGTAGTATAATAAGGCTCTCCTTCTCACCTATTGCCTTTTCTCTATTGAGTGGATACAGAAATCATAAAGGACAAATAAGAATAATAAAGATAGGGATAGGAGCACAGCCTGAAGAGGATGTTGCATTATTTGAAGCAGTGGTGCGTATTAACATATTCTAAAGGTGTTGACATCTCTCACCACAGTATTGAGATTGTAAGCTAGGACTACCTAGCATCTAGACCAGGGGTGTCAAACTCGCAACATCACATGACGTGTCATGACGTATCACAATTTTTTGCCACTCCCAGCAATGGGGTGGGCGCGGTTTTGCTATGATGCATCCAGCCCATGGGCTGGCAGTTTGACACCCCTGATCTAGAAAAAATAAGAAATAGAGGAATCCAGGAATCAAAAGCAGAACATTGCTAGGATTGTTAAATTTGTCCTCTCTCCCAAATTTATTGCTGAATGAATCTATCAAAGTTTCTCTGCAATAGCTATAGGAAATCTCTGATGGCTATAGCTGAATTTAGGATTCGTTTCTAAGAGCTTTTATTTGAGACTGCTGATTTAAACACACATTAAATAACATAATAGCTGTACCAGTTTTTGCTTTACTCACTATGTATTATTTTGTTAGGGTCACCATGTATTCTGGTTGCAACTGTAACTGACATATTAACAGGACTATCCAAATAGTTAAGGTATTTTGATATGAATTAATAAACAAATGGGATGTAAGCTTGGTCCAAGGCAAATTGTCCATCAGAAGAAAACAAATTGAAAATATAGTATACACACATAATTTGCCCCATTAAAAAAGGAATTTAAACTCCTAGTTCACTCATGCTTTAGTTTGCTTGTTGAAATAATGTATGGTGTGAGTTTAAATTTCATACTTTGCAAACTATAGATTAGTGCATTGTTTGAACCCAATCAATGATATTCAACAATTCAGTAACAGCCCAACCAGATGTTACATATTGTCTTGGCTCATCATGTTAATACAAATAAGTACTGGAGTTTGTAAACCTACAATCTGAATGTGTGCACTGAACAGAGGATTGAATTGGAGTTACACAGCTCCCTCTTGCTCTGTGTTGCTAGGACTGACCTAATTATACCCTAGGAGAAATTAGCATGAGCAACCTTTCAGAAGGATCCTTTATGTTACATGAATACAACCGGAGAACAAGCTGTCCATTTGTAACCATATTTCTGTCTCCTAATCCATCTCTGAAAATGTTGATTCCTGTGGTTCTCTCATTTCTTTCAAAAAGGCCAAATGACTAACTGCAGTGGGCCTCATGAGTCAACCGTTCAACTTTTATTTTGAAAATCTCTGCACACTGTTGGACAATATGATGAAGCCTCCTCAATTAAAAAAGAAACTTACACTCCTCCTAAACTGAATTTATTTCCCCCTTCTGTGTTAATGCTGAAATAATGAGGGTAAAACTGGAACAAATACGGTTACATTCTAGATCTAGAAGGTCTTCAAATTGCATGATGTGGTTTACGATTTCTATAAGCTCATGTAATATGTAAGCATGTCAGGCCAACATGGGATTAATTATAATCTGCATTTTTTTCCCTTTTTGGTTTGGCTTGGTTAATTTTATTTTGTGGAGTGTTGGAGGGGGTAGTTTGATCTGCTTTGTCTTTGGTTTTTAGTCAGTTTTGCACTCTGTAGTTCTGCAATCCCATTTTGCAAAATAAAAATACACAAATAGAAATGTTCAGGTTTTGAGTTACAACAATCAGTATCCTGCTTTATTCCTGAAAAAATCAAATAGACCAAATGAAAGAGGATAAATCCAGAAATCCTAGCTTAACTTGGGGGCCAAGCACAGAAGCATAGTTATGAATTCAGATATCAGTGGTAGGATTCAATACCTAGGACAGCAATTTTGCAATTTTGGTAAAGGAAGAAGTGCTGGGTTTCAATTGTTGAGCATCACCAATGAATGAAATTTCTCAGGGCAGATATGTTGGTTCTATCAACAACCTACAGTCTCCTAGGTTTAAGGCTGAGAAGCACAAGGTTAAATATGTGTTAAAACACTAACAAAAGAAAAAAAAGATTCCTTAAATAAACTACCATGTGTTTAAGGAGGTCCCATATTTTATGATGAGAGAGCAATCAACTCCATAAAGTATTCTAGCATACAATAAAGATTTGCACCAAATCATGCCATGTCAAACTGCCAAATTTGAGCTGTAAAGCTTTTAAAGACTATCAGATTTTAAAGTTTGGTCTAGAGAAGTTGAGTATTTTGTTCTAACAATGGTTTGAATGTTGTTGTTGTTGTTAGTTGCGAAGTCGTGTCTGACCCATCGTGACCCTATGGACAACGTTCCTCCAGGCCTTCCTGTCCTCCACCATCCTCCGGAGTCCATTCAAGCTCACGCCTACTGCTTCAGTGACTCCATCCAGCCACCTCATTCTCTGTCGTCCCCTTCTTCTATTGCCCTCAATCTTTCCCAGCATTAGGCTCTTCTCCAGTGAGTCCTTCCTCCTCATTAGGTGGCCAAAGTATTTGAGTTTTAGCTTCAGGATCTGGCCTTCTAAAGAGCAGTCAGGATTGATCTCCTCTAGGACTGACCGGTTTGATCGCCTTGCAGTCCAAGGGACTCGCAGGAGTCTTCTCCAGCACCATAGTTCAAAGGCTTCAATTCTTTGTCGTTCAGCCTTTCTTATGGTCCAGCTTTCACTGCCATACATTGCAACTGGGAAGACCATAGCCTTGACTATACACACTTTTGTTGACAGGGTGATGTCTCTGCTTTTTAGTGTGCTGTCTAGATTTGCCATGGCTTTCCTCCCCAGGAGCAAGCGTCTTTTAATTTCTTGGCTACAGTCCCCATCTGCAGTGATCTTGGAGCCCAAGAAAATAAAATCTGTCACTACCTCCATTTCTTCCCCATCTATTTGCCAGGAATTGAGAGGGCCAGATGCCATGATCTTGGTTTTCTTAATGTTTAGTTTCAACCCAAGTTTTGCACTCTCCTTCTTCACTCGCAACAAGAGGCTCTTTAGTTCCTCTTCACTTTCTGCCATTAGAGTGGTGTCATCTGCATATCTTAGGTTGTTGATGTTTCTTCCGGCAATCTTAATTCCAACTTTTGATTCATCTAGCCCTGCCTTTCTCATGATGTGCTCTGCATATAAATTAAATAGGCAAGGCGACAGTATACAGCCTTGCCAGACTCCTTTCCCAATTTTGAACCAATCAGTGGTTCCGTGTCCAGTTCTCACTGTTGCTTCTTGGCCCGCATATAGGTTTCTCAAGAGACAAATAAGTTGGTCTGGTATGCCCATCTCTTTAAGGACTTGCCACAGTTTGTTATGATCCACACAATCAAAGGCTTTAGCATAGTCAATGAAGCAGAAGTAGATGTTTTTCTGGAACTCTCTAGCTTTCTCCATGATCCAGCGTATGTTAGCAATTTGATCCCTAGTTCCTCTGCCTCTTCGAAATCCGGCCTGTACTTCTGGTAGTTCTCGATCCACATACTGCTGGAGTCTAGCTTGTAGAATTTTAAGCATAACTTTACTAGCATGAGAAATGAGTGCAATGGTGCGATAGTTTGAACATTCTTTGGCACTGCCTTTCTTTGGAATTGGAATGTAAACTGATCTTTTCCAATCCTGTGGCCACTGTTGAGTTTTCCAAATTTGCTGGCAAATTGAGTGTAACACTTTTACTGCATCGTCTTTTAAGATTTTGAATAGCTCAGCTGGAATACTGTCACCTCCACTAGCTTTGTTGTTGCTCAGCTTTTCTAAGGCCCACTTCACATTCTAGGATGTCTGGCTCGAGGTCAGTGACCACCTCATTGTGATTGTCAGGGATGTTAAGCTCATTCCTGTATAGTTCTTCTGTGTAATTTTGCCACCTCTTCTTAATCTCTTCTGCCTCTGTTAGGTCCCTGCCATTTTGGTCCTTTATCATGCCCATTTTTGCATGAAACGTTCCTTTCATCTCTCCAATTTTCTTGAAAAGATCTCTGGTCCTCCCTATTCTATTGTTTTCTTCTATTTCTTTGCATTGTTCATTTAAGAAGGCATTCTTATCTCTTCTAGCTATTCTTTGGAATTCTGCATTTAATTGGGCATATCTTTCTTTTTCTCCCTTGCCTTTCGCTTCCCTCCTTTCCTCAGCTATTTGCAAAGCTTCCTCAGACAGCCATTTTGCTTTCTTGCATTTCTTTTTCTTTGGGATGGTTTTGGTTGCTACCTGTTGTACAATGTTGCGAACCTCTGTCCATAGTTCTTCAGGCACTCTGTCTATCAGATCTAATTCCTTAAATCTATTTGTCACCTCTACTCTATATTGAACAGGGATATGATTTAATTCATACCTGACTGGCCTAGCACTTTTCCCTACTTTCTTTAATTTAAGCCTAAACTTTGCAACAAGAAGCTCATGGTCTGAGCCACAGTCAGCTCCTGGTCTTGTTTTTACTGACTGTATAGAGCTTCTCCATCTTTGG
This sequence comes from Vipera ursinii, assembly GCF_947247035.1. NCBI lineage: Eukaryota > Metazoa > Chordata > Lepidosauria > Squamata > Viperidae > Vipera > Vipera ursinii. The sequence continues at coordinate 11,256,423 of NC_139520.1, forward strand.
CTGCAGAGCATATAGTCAATCTGATTTCTGTGTTGACCGTCTGGTGATGTCCAAGTGTAAAGCCGTCTCTTGGGTTGTTGGAAAAGAGTGTTTGCTATGACCATCGTATTCTCTTGACAAAATTCTATCAGCCTGTGCCCTGCTTCATTTTGTGCTCCAAGGCCAAACTTGCCTGTTATTCCGGTTATCTTTTGGCTTCCTACTTTAGCATTCCAATCCCCCATGACGATAAGGACATCATTTTTTGGTGTTAGTTCTATAAGGTGCTGTAGGGCTTCATAGAACCGGTCAATTTCATCCTCTTCAGCACCGGTGGTTGGGGCATAGACTTGGACTACTGTGATATTGAATGGTTTGCCTTGGATTCGAACTGAGATCATTCTGTCATTTTGAGGATTGTATCCCAGAATTGCTTTTCCTATTTTTTTATTGACTATGAAGGCTACTCCATTTCTTCTGAGGGATTCTTGCCCGCAGTAGTATACCTGATGGTCATCTGAATTAAATTCACCCATTCCTGTCCAGTTTAGTTCGCTGATACCTAAGATGTCGATGTTTAGTCTTGTCATCTCTTGTTTGACCACGTCCAGCTTTCCTTGATTCATGGATCTTACATTCCAGGTTCCTATGGAGAAAAAATCTTTACAGCATCGGACTTTCCTTTCGCCACCAGACATATCCACAGCTGAGCGTCCTTTCGGCTTTGGCCCAGTCGCTTCATTCTTTCTGGCGCTACTAGTACTAGCCCTCTGCTGTTCCCCAGTAGCATATTGGACGCCTTCCGACTTGAGGGGCTCATCTTCCAGCGTCATATCGTTTTGCCTTTTGGTACTGTCCATAGGGTTTTCATGGCAAAGATACTGGAGTGGTTTGCCATTTCCTTCTCCAGTGGATCACGTTTTGTCAGAACTCTCTGCTATGACCTTTCCGTCTTGGGTGGCCCTGCATGGCATAGCTCATAGCTTCATTGAATTACGCAAGCCCCTTCGCCACGACAAGGTTTGAATGGCACATGCTCAAAGCTGTGAACAATACAATCACATCATCCACAAAATTTCTGACAAAATTACAAGGCTTAAATGTGGCTCCTGATTAGATCGTGGTCTCCTTAGATGTAGTATCCCTATTTACATCCATCCCACCCCCAGACTAGCATATGAAATAATAGATAAAAAATTAGAATACAGGACAGATGAGAACAACCTAACCAGAATTCAGATCATGAAGCTAGTTCAATGCTTCCAATATACCTTCTTCACATTCAAAAGAGAAACGTATGAGCAAATAAAAGGGACAACCACAGGATCCCCAATATCAGGAGTCATTGCAGAAACTGTCCTGTGTGAACTAGAACACTATGCATTTCAAAACTCCACACCTAAATTTGGACCACATGTTTGTCATCAGCCAAAGAAATGCACTGAAAGACTTTCATATGCTACTGAACTCCGTCTTCCCAGATATACAATTCACAATGGAGGAAGAAACAGCTAGACAATCACCATGTTTAGATGTGCTCATCAAGAGGCAGGAAGATGGAAGCCTAAAAACCCAGTTTGTCATAAGGCCACCAACACTCCACGCATTCTTAGTTTCAACAGTAACCATCCACCGTCACACAAAAAAGCTGTGTCAGAACACTATATGGCAGAGTGAAAACCGATTGTAGTACCCAGCAAGCTAAACAACTGGAGAAATGGTATCTACATGAACAACTCAAGCATAATGGGTAAAGGTAAAGGTAAAGGTTCCCCTGCACATGCATGCTAGTCGTTTCCGACTCTAGGGGCCGGTGCTCATCTCCGTTTCAAAGCCGAAGAGCCAGCGCTTGTCCGAGGACGTCTCCGTGGTCGTGTGGCCGGCATGACTAGACGCCAAAGGCGCACGGAACGCTGTTACCTTCCCACCGTAGTGGTCCCTATTTTTCTACTTGCATTTTTACGTGCTTTCGAACTGCTAGGTTGGCAGAAGCTGGGACGAGTAACAGGCGCTCACTCTGCTACGCGGGCACTCGGGATTCGACCCGCCAAACTGCCGACCTTCTGATCGACAAGCTCGGCGTCCTAACCCACTGAGCCACCGCGTCCCTTAGCATAATGGGTACCCATAGCATTTATTACAAGATGCCTGCACAAAAAAACAAAGGAGAGACAAGAAAAAAAGAAGGTAAAAGACCTATGGCATACACCCTGCCATACATCAAAAACATTTCAGAAGCAGTAGAATGCAGCTTCCAAGATCTGCAAGTGGGCATCACACACTGCCCAGAATCTACCATGCAGGACAAATCATGCACTATAAGGATCACTTGGAGGTGGGAGACACTTCCAATGCAATCTACTAGATCCCTTGCATGGATTGCCCCTGTGACTATGTAGGACAAACAGGGATGTAGGACAAATGTCGTGATATGTTATGACACGTCATGTGACGTGGCAAGTTTGACACCTCTGCACTATACCCATGTTGGCGAACCTATGGCACAGGTGCCACAGGTGGCACACAGAGCCCTCTCTGTGGACACATGCGCCATCGCCCCAGTCCTAGGCATTCAGCTGGGTTTTATAAAACCTTTTCACTTTAGGCCGTTGCCGCCGTGTGCAAAAAAAAAAAAGTTCAATCAATCAATCAATTCTCGCAGGGAAAAAAAGAGATCTCGCAAAGTTGGAATTGATTGATTGAACTTTTTAGTCCCACCCAGTCTGCCATTACCACCGCAGCCACACCCACCCAATGGGCCATGTCCTCCCAGCACCCGACGATACATACGTGGGTTTTGGGTTGCAATTTGGGCACTCGGTCTCTAAAAGGTTCACCATCACTGCACTATACTATATGTCCACTCGTGCTTCATTATGTGGAACTGTATTTTTGATGTTTTGTATTATCAAGTCTGTTGGAGAACAAGATCTAATGGAGTGCAGGATGGATAGCAGCAAATGCAGTTGTACTGTGTTCAATATTTAGTATACATAGGAAAGTATAAAGGAGAACATTAAGGATACCCAAGCAAATCTAATCTAAAGGAATAAATTCTATACAAAAACAATGTTAAAGATCAGTTATGATCAATACTTCAAAGGTCTACTAGCTCATATTCAATTTATGATATAATCTTAACAGCATAAACTATACAGCCAAGCATCTTATTACTGCCCCTTAGATAAACAAATCAAAAACCCGAAAGCAGCAATAATCCATTTTTTACCAGTTTTTCAAGTGGTAATAAGCCAGGCTAAAGACAATGGTGGCTGCCAGTGTCTTGAAGTTTTATGACAATGCTCCTCTATTCATTAGTCCTTAATATGATAACCTTATAAACATTCACAAAATGGTTCCATGGCACACATAGACCAGAAAGAAAGATTCACATACATTAAAATTAGGAAAAATAAAATAAATAAAATAAAATAATGATTGACACAGAAAGGAGGGCACAGATCCATATAGGATATTTAGGATTTTTTTTAAAAAATATAGATATAGATCCAAAGATTATGGATGAGAATTGGCTGTAAGACTTAAATGGGTGCAAATCTTTCTTCCTGTTCACATCCTTGTATTCCAGTTACCTCCACTTTGTCCCAGGAGGTCTTATCTGGATTTCCTAAAACTGATTCACTTCACTTTGAGCTTGGTTGCTCATCTTGGCTTCAGACACAGAAAAGCACTCCCATGGAATACAAGAACATTCTTACCATTTCTTACACTCTATATACTGTAATTTGAGTCTTCTACCTAGTTTGGATTCCCAGGGAATTGAAAGGGAAATTGGAAAGAGTAATTTCCTTTTTTATTTCATCTCTCACCTTTTATGAACTCTCAAGAGAGAAATCAGTTTTGAAAGTGCCAAGCAGAGACCTCAAATATTTGGTGAAATTTTCATTGGCACTTCTAAGCTACTCAAGTATAATATCCAAAGAAACCAATACTTATGCAATCCTTTTTTCACATTTTATGGGGGAAAAAATGAGCATGGGTAGGAAGTTCATACTTAGATTACCTCATTGTTATTAACTCACGCTAGATATTCTAGTAAAGCATTAAAACATTAAGGAAAAAAAGAACAGAACATTGTAGGATTCAAAAACATGCCATGAAGGGCATCGCTCAAGGCATTGTAAGTCTCTTACAAGACTGGCAGGGCACATCAGGTTTTGAGCTAAAAAACATGCAACCACGAGCTATTTAACATCCAGATGCCCCATTTACCGATTACAGCTTATGACAGCTGGTTTTATAAACAACGAAGACAACGTTCTCAAAACATGTCCATCAAGAATTGGGAAGTTATGCTTGACTGAGATAACTTTATCTTTAAGCATGCCCTGAGAAATTTTTATTTGCTGAAAGCCTTTTTTGCCGCCAGTGCAAACACAAGGCATATCTGACCAAATTTGACAACTGCAGAATGGTTCTTAAGCCAGGTTGTAGAGCCAGATGATGGACTGAGGGTAAACCAGGAGGAGGGGACAAGTGCCACAGAGGATACCCCTTCCTATCTATATCCATACAAGGATGACATTCTAAACTAGCAGTTACATAAAATTAAGGACAGGAAAAGAGAAGGTCCCAACATGTGGACAAATGTCCAAAGTGAGCCATTTGCGAACCCCAGAGGCTGCAATATTGCTTCTTCTTTCGTGCCATTAGAGAACAACAGAATGGACAGAAAGAAATTATAGAACTTTAAGAGGGAGGAATCTGGCAAACCCATTTTTTCCCATGTGCTAAGGGACAAAATCTTATCACAGCCATAGCAACTGTGCTTTATCACTAAACAAAAGTTCCTACGCTACAGATATTTTAGCTGTTTTAACTTTATTTTAAGTTTCCTCTACAGAATAAACATTTATTACACCTTGGGCAAACAGACAACCAACAGGCCATTGTGAACACCCAAGATTAAGAGACTGCATCTAGCCCAAACTGAGCCATTGATCTGAAATGCTTCATGAAGATTAATAACCATAATTATTAACAATGATCAGCTTTCTATTTATTTGCTTCCTAGATTTATGCTTATCCTGCTTTGCTTCCCAGAACTTTTCTTCTTTCTTTCTTTTTTCCTCCCTTGTAACCATAACAACTTTATGAGCGAGGCTGGGCATAGACAGAATGGCTGGCCCACAAAACCTAATGAACTTCACAAATGATGTTGGATTTGAATCCAAACTCCCAAGCCCTAATCCAGTACATTAATTGCTATACCATAGGGTTCCCTTATTAATCATAATTGCTAAATTGGAAACCAATATTAGTCACAGTATGTCATGTTTATTCCTATGGGGTGTGCATATTATTTATTCTTGTTAGATGTTTTTTTTTTTTTCTAGAAGGCCAAGTAGGACCAGCTCTTCAATTGTGGAAGCCAGTAGTAAGGTTGTCTATGATTGGTGACGATGTGGATTGCACTGGACCTTGCTTTGTTTTCTTTTAATGGCAACTTTGATTTATTTTCTACCTTTATTAGTTTTACAATAACTGAAGGTGGTGAACATATCCAACACACCTTCTTCCTCTTATTTTCTCCTCAGAAACAACCCTCTTAGGTGAGTTGGGCTGAGAAGAAAGTGACTGCCCCAAAGCCAACCAGCCGGCTTTCATGGCTGAAGACAGGATTTGAACTCATAGTCTCCTGCTTTCTAGCCTGGTGCCTTAACCACTGGATTTTGCTTGTTTGCTTCCCAGAGTGTCTTAATATGATAGGTATCATGTAAATAGGACAAATAAAATAAATCAAAATACTAAAATTTCTGCCCAAATTAAGGATAATGGACTTTTTTTAAGTATCAGCTTTAAAAATGTAAATGTAAGTTGACAAGGGATGGCATAACAGAATCCTGAAAATAGGAGAAAGGTGTGCAAAATGAAGAGGCAGATATTGAAATTAGTACAGATAAGTTATTATGCTTGCCTGTTGTGTGGTTTTTGAAGCAAGAAGCCTTGGTGGTAATCATATACCTTCATCACTTGGAGACTGTCATATTGCAGCATATTGTATCTGAGGTTGATTTTGAATACCACTCGAAAATTCTGGGTGGTACTAAATATGTCAGCCAGACATATTTAGTATATATATTATTAGCCAGTATATATTATGCTGCTTTGTTCTGGTGGCCATTATGTCTCTGAGTACAATTCAAAGAACTGGCTTTGATGTATAAATCCCGCCATGAATGTATGTGTCCCAGGATAATGTTGCAAGATCAAATCTGGGTCGGTCACCGGGACCAGAAATTTAGTCTTCCGAGCTTTCGGACTCATGCTAAAGCCCGTCTTCAGGGAACTTCTCTCTACTGGAATACGTCCTTTGGGCAGCTTTTGTTTTCTTTTGTGCATCTGAGGCTTATCTTACTATTTTTAAAATTTTGGGAGGGGGAGGTTTCTTATTTCATTCATATAATTTCATTAAATACTTCCCTCTTATTTGATTAATTGTTGGTGTAGGATTATGTTTTTACTTTTACTTACGTGACTTGCCCAAAGTTGTGTGAATTCAGACAGCCAATCAACAAATCAATCAACTGATTTCGCAAAGACAGAATAGCCACGCCATTCCCTGATCTGCACTTTCCCGCTATAGAACAATAGGTCCAAAATATATGCTGCAGGGAACTAAGGAGGAGGCTGAAATCCTGTCTTGTTCTAAGCTGCTATGGCTTTAAGAAACTGATATTATCTAAGAGTCCTTCCAAATTGCTTCTCCTCACATGCTTGGTCTCTTGATTTAAAGCAGTTTGCTTAATATAGGCACATGTGTACTTGCGCATGCATGCCCACACAAACAAGCTATTGGAAAGATAACTGCCTCCTTGAAAGATATCTCTCTCTCTCCAGTAAAGTATTGACCCCTTTTTAAACCAGTGATCAATTAAGTGGTCAATAGAGATGATTCTACAAAGCACCTCAGACAAGAATTTAACAAACATGCAGTGGTCTCAAATTACCAAAGTCACACTTGTGTCCTTGATAATCTCAACAGGAAAAAAAACAACAACAACAACAATATTCATCAAAACCAGATAAGGAAACCCCTAAAATAATCCTCTGAGACCAGCAGAAATCAAGTGGGAAACAATATGAACGATTCTAGCTACAAGTTGCCTAGCAAATTGGTCACAGTTGGCTACTAAGAATTCTTTATCCTCTGGGATATTAGATAGAAATGTGCCTTCATGAGTTGAGGGGGGGAAAAAACCTCTTCTGCATGAGATTAAATAGATATAACAGCAATGGAAATAAAACTCTTCAGTTCAAATAGTATCGTATAACAGGATTTCAAACTTATGACAAGCTTATCCTTATCTTTCCTTCACTTGCACCCAAGTTATCGCTTGAACCTCTTTACACCTTGCTTAATATGGACAGAAACTATCTAGGAATAATTGTCTTTGGAAAATAATCATCAAATTAGCTATCTGTACGGAAAACAGCAAGATTGCAACATGCCAGAGAGAGAGAGAGAGAGAGAGAGAGAGAGAGAGAGAGAGAGAGAGAGAGAGAGAGAGAGAGAGAGAGAGAGAGAGAGAGAGAGAGAGAGTGAAGACAAAGAGAGAGTGAATGGGATGTGAATCACATATTTCTAGAAGTGGTCACTCTTATTTAGTTTTCTCAATAGTCCTGATGAGCAGTGTGGTTACAAAAAGCTGCATCTGTAAGAGAATAGTAGCATTCTGATTAGAAAAGAATATGCTGTAAAGCCAAGAGAATAATATTTGATACAGTCACACCCAAAAGTTGCCCTAACCGACAAGGCAAATGCTACATCAATGTTGAATTCAGGTTGATCTATAGTATCAGCTTTGAAACTGTCTAAAAATGTGCAGTTGGGAATTTATTGGAAAATAGTAGCAAAGCACAGAGAATATTGTCAATTTTCTCTGACACATAGTAGCATGAACAAACAAAGCTTTTATTTTTATTTTCTCTCCCGCATACTTGATATAAATACTACTTCATGGTCAACAGAAACCTAGTCTAATGAAACCCAAGTATTAAGAATAAAGAATCTTATATTATCACACCACCCCAAATCAAACAATAGCTTGACCAGCAAAGATATAGGATTAGTTATACAGTATATACACTCCTTTACTGTCCTTTATATATCAGCTAGCAGGGAGCTTTAACTCATTGATTAATCACACTCATGGAAGCTTAAATAACAAAATTACACTTCTGTTGTTCTTAGGTCACAAGGATAGCCCCAGGTGACAACACACTTTTTTCCAATATTTCCTGAGCAAATGAAGAGAGACTCCTCGTTCAGTTCACATTGCTCAAAAGATAAGGGTGTTTATACAAGGAGTGGAGACTGGTACAGCTGACTTTTAAGATGGTCTACCAATACTAGTGTCTCTCCAGGACACCAAAAAGAAAAGATTTGTTTTATGAAAGCATTACTACAATGAATTTTATGCTAATTGTTGAAGAATTGGCTCTCTGCTCTCTAGATTTTTGTATCAACTCTCACTCTGATAGTCACCTTTTAATAGATATTTCATCATGCTTTGGACAATGGCAAGTTATTATGAAGTTATTGAGAAGATGTTGCATGTAAGAAACTTCACATCAAATTTTCAGAATGCACATGTTCACATCTTAAGCATATCTAAAGCCATGCAGCAAAATGATACATCCACAACACAAAGAAGATACAGATAGCAATAAATATATATCAAAACATGCCAGTCCTGTTTAAATTTTTCTCCTGGACTAACCTCAAATGTTCACACTATACTTTCCAAATTCTGGTTTGACAAGATATGTATCTATGGCAAAACTTTAGTGATCAGTAGATCCAAAAGTTGCTAAAATCAACAACAATCCTTATTCCCAGGCAACATTTTTTCTCTCTAGAACAGAAATGTGAGTCCCTCCTGTAAAATAAGAATATGATGAGCCAGTTGGTTGAGTGTAGCAGAATGATTTGCTGTGCCCACGCAAGACATGACTCTTTGTTCTAGTCAGTGCATTGTTCCTCTATTTCTTAAGCCATGAGACATTGTCTTGGATAGGATAATTTAATGCAGTCTAAAATTTGCAATGCATATTGGTTAACTTTATTTTACATACAAATCAAGTTCATACTTCTTAGTTCTTCACTGACTGGCCTTTCATTTCGGAGTCTGGAAAAAAATATCCTTAAATCATCAGTTAAAAAATAGCAAAGCTCCAGGAAATTGTGGGTCTGTTTTTCTTCCTTCTTTATCCAAGATGACACCTCTTTCTCAATCCCTAAAACCAGAGTAACTCCTTAAGAAATCCAATAGATCACCTGGATAACTATTATTAATTATGCTTGGCTGTAATCAGTAAATTATATGCAAAAATCCCTTTCCAAAATTTTCTGATCTGATAATTTCCCCCAAAATTATTGGGGGATGCTTTTTGATAGTTGATCAATGGATTATTTTGCACCATCTGCCAGCAAAATATTCTAGCACTTCCTAGGAAATCTGTCCATACTGTTTCCATAGATTTGAGAATGGATTTCAACTAGTTTCCCAGATCAAGTAAGGGCAAAAATTGACAGCTTCTTCTATGGATTGTTGTCTTCTTAATTTAATGATAATTTACTCAAAGCATTAGATGCAAGTCTACTATGCCAATGGCAGAGAACTGAACCAGTTTATACTCATTATCTTTTCAATGAGATTATAAGAGCTCTCACTGTACTTGTATCCCACTTTCCATCCTTAATCCTTAGTCTAATTTCCATACTACTATATGCTGATGACACTGTTATTCGCTGCTTCACAAGTGGGCTAAGACGAGGTGTTTATGTAGTGGCATCATTCTGCATGATCTAAATGCTAGAAATCAACTATTCAAAAACCAAGCTTGTGATATTCACAAGGCGATGTTTTAATCTGCCTTACACATGGAAAATTAACAACTCTGTTGATTGAGGTAAAGGCTTACAAATATATCAGCATTTATTTCCAATCTATCACCTCGAAGAGCATTCACTGGCAGTGCAAGACATCTTCCCCTTGATGAACATACCCGGGAAATATAACAATGTTCCTTCCAAGGTTGAGTGTGTATCTTTCTGATGCTGAAACTCAAACAGTTAGTTGTATCTTCCTTACAGTGGAACTCTTAATCCATTTAATTGCAAAATATTTGAATTGGCACCAAGAGAGAACAGTGCGTTTGTCATCTAAGTGCTCAGCTGAGTCTTCAGAAAAGTGGCTAAAAGTTGTAGTATAGCCTTTAACTGCAATTTACATACTATAAAATGTATATTTTACTGTGTTCTTCAAATGTTAAACGGTACTCAGCTCCCAAACTTCCCCGTTCCTTCTTTTAGTTTTTATTTGAGGGCATTTATTTATTTTATACTGCATTGAGATCTGCATATTTTCTCCCTATGTTATTTTAAGCAGCTGCCCTTCAGCTGCAATAAAATAGATCTCTCTTAACAGGCAGTTTAAGGGCAATTTCCAGTTTTTTCCCCTTAATTGCTATTCCTTCGTCATTTAATATGGTTGTTTCTATTATTTTAGTACATTATCTGTGTTACTTTATGCACACACTTTGTGTTGATAGTGTATGCATCTGATTGCTGTAAAGATACTGATTAATAAATACAAACATCTAACTTTCATATAATTTAAGCAGAATTCTCCACGTGCTTATTAAATGCAGATTTTCCCGCCCAACCTTAACTTATCTTGATGTGATTACTTATTCTCACAGTCCAGTCAGCCTCTGAGTTATAGATGTGTTAGCCCTTATCACTGAAGCACAATGCCTATTTTTCAGGGGCGAGATATATTAGCAGGCAGATAACTTGATCTATGCGATGCTGAAGCACCATCTGAGATTGGATTTTAAAGATGTAGAATAAATGCTAGATGAATGCCAACAAGAGCTGCTTATCTCATTCATTTAAGGTCTTTAAAGCATTCAATAATATGGCTATTTTCTCAAAATCCATGAGTAGAATGTCAATTTTCTTGTTTACACCACAATAAATTTGAAAAGATGACTCCCCTCCAAATTGCCTGCAACAGACAAGACTTGATACATGGGGGAAAAATTGCCTCTATTTTGCATTATTTGTAACTAAAAGAACATTGGGGCAATCATCTAAACAAAAGAAATAATAACTTGTTTTTGATGTAGTCTAAAACTGTGTAAGGGACGCGGTGGCTCAGTGGGTTAGGACACTGAGCTTGTCGATCAGAAGGTCGGCAGTTTGGCGGGTCGAATCCCGAGTGCCGCGTAACAGAGTGAGCGCCTGTTACTCGTCCCAGCTTCTGCCAACCTAGCAGTTCGAAAGCACGTAAAACTGCAAGTCGAAAAATAGGGACCACTCCGGTGGGAAGGTAACAGCGTTCCGTGCACCTTTGGCGTCCAGTCATGCCGGCCACATGACCACGGAGACGTCCTCGGACAAGTGCTGGCTCTTCGGCTTTGAAACGGAGATGAGCACCGGCTCCTAGAGTCGGAAACAACTAGCATGCATGTGCGGGGGAACCTTTACCTTTTACCTTAAAACTGTGCTGACAAGTATATAAGCCTTCAGTCTTATTCTATACTTATTCTATAGGGGACATATCATGGAAACTCAGAAGATAATTTTTTGCCTACAAGCTCTTGCACCCCTAAAAGGGACCTTCATGAAAACAGCACTTTGTCTCAGGTGATACATAAAAATAAATGAGAATGGTGCATTTCCACTTTGTCTCATCTTTTTGTTGTTGTTAGCTGCGAAGTCGTGTCCGACCCATCGCGACCCTATGGACAACGTTCCTCCAGGCCTTCCTGCCCTCTACCATCTTCTGGAGTCCATTTAAGCTCATGCCTACTGCTTCAGTGACTCCATCATTCTTTCTGGCGCTACTAATACTAGCCCTCTGCTCTTCCCCAGTAGCATATTGGACGCCTTCCGACCTGAGGGGCTCATCTTCCAGCATCATATCGTTTTGCCTTTTGGTACTGTCCATAGGGTTTTCATGGCAAAGATACTGGAGTGGGTTGCCATTTCCTTCTCCAGTGGATCACGTTTTGTCAGAACTCTCTGCTATGACCTGTCCGTCTTGGGTGGCCCTGCACGGCATAGCTCATAGCTTCATTGAATTATGCAAGCCCCTTCGCCACGACAAGGCAGTAATCCATGAAGGGGTTGTCTCATCTAGATAGATAGATAGATAGATAGATAGATAGATAGATAGATAGATAGATAGATAGATAGATACTGATTTTATTTCTTATCTAGTTCAATACACACACAAGAGACAGTATATATGCAGTATATATACAGTATGTTTGTGTGTGTGTGTTTCTAATACTTAGCATGAAATAAACCAGTATTATGCTTTGAAAGAGAGTCAGTTTGGCCTAGTAGGTAAGGCAGCAGCCTAGAAACCAGGAAACTAGTCCCACCTTAGATACAAAGCTAGCTAGGTAATCTTCGTCAGCCTCAGGAAGGAGGCTTCTGAAACCGCTTCTGAAAACTCTCGCCAAGGAAACTGCAGGCACTTTTCTCTGAGAATTGGATTGACTGAACAGAAGGGGGAAAAAGTGTCTTGAAAAGCGAAGTTGTGCTTTGCTTTGACTACTCAATGAAGCCGAGAGCTGTGTTTTGAAGTAGCAAACATCTATTACAGCAGAGCTTAGAGACGTTTCTAAAGATGAAACTGGTGTCCACTGCTGTGATTCTTGATCAATTTTATAAAGCTCAACGGCAGCCAATTCTACACATTCATCCCCACATTCAACAGGAGCTCCAGCCACACCCTCGCACCTCACTCTTCAATGCCGCATCCTTTTCTCCCATCCTCTGGTTAGCAGGAGGCATAGTTTATTGCTGAAAAGTATTGTACAAAAAAGCGCTTTTTTGTACAACAGGAGACCGGGTTACAAACTGTGATGCTGTGCCCTAATGACACGTAGGCAAGAAGGACATCATGTCACAACGTGTGTTGCAAGAGTGCAAGTGACAACCTCATTGTGCACATCAGAGCACAGCAAGTGCTCTGCCTTGGCTGCTAAGGTGGGAAAGTGGACGCATTTGAGTGGATGAGTAATCAGTCATGCATTAAAGTATTTTGGATAATTCCTTCCAAGAACACAAGCACTGCATGGATTCGTAAGCATGTCTTACTAGCCAAAAGTATGCAAGGAAAAGCTAATGCTATGAATGGGGAAATTAATAAATAAAGCAGGATTTCTCAGAATACGTTAGTTTACTGGAAATCTTCGTGCCTGCCTGCCAACTGGAGAGTCTTTGCTGATTTTGTGTTCCCTCACGTTATTGATAGGAATATATTTTCTGGGATAGCACCCAAATTATGGAATTCACCTTCTAGGCACACTACCATGATAGCTGCATTGCTACTCCCTGAGTATAGACTATTTCTTGTCTATTTCAACTTTTGATTGTTTTCCAGGATCATTATCTTCCCCCGTTCCTTCTCCTCCCTTTCTCTGTCATCCTCCTTTCTTTGTAAATTTATTTATTCTGGCAGAGTAGTTTTATTACGATGTGTTGTTTTTTTAGCTTTGTAAAATCCTTATTCAGTTTCCTAATGTACGAAAGGTTCGTAAATTCTCAACACCTGGGAAAACGGAGTGAGGTTACATGGTGAGACCAGGATGTGCTAGAAAAGAGAAGCATCTTGTAAGGGAGATCCATATTTCTATTATTGTGTGAGACAGCATCTTGCCCCTGACAATCTGGGTCCTCATTTTACCGACCTTGGAAGGATGGAAAGCTGAGTCAACCTTGAACAGGTGAGAATCGAACCGCCAAACTGCAGGCAGCTGGCAGTCAGCAGAAGTAGCCTGCAGTACTGCATTCTAACCACTACACCACCACATGTCAAGGAAATACCTTCGTATGCTATTCAAGTACATATTACATATGTCAGGGGTCTTCAAACTTGGTCCTTTTATGACTTGTGGGCTTCAATTCAGGGAGTTCCAAATTCTGGGAGTTGAAGTCCACAAGTCATACAAGGGCCAGGTTTGAAGACCCCTGACATATTGTATTCCAAGAAGTTTCTATCCTATCGTTAAAAAGTATACAAGGAAAAGGTTTACTGCTGATGGAAATTTTAAAATGTAGAACATAAATAAATATAGAACTAAAATTACTAGGCGTCTTCGATATATGTTTATACAATCTCACAACCACTCTTGGCCACTTAACAGGCCAGGCAATTTATGTTCAGGTTTTTACATTCAACAACCAAACATACATCTGTTATATAGGACACCTGGCCACTAACTATTAAAATAAATATTTTATTCTGCCCTATTGTTCATACTGGTCTATTGTCAGCCGTGCAAACAAATTCTTTAAATTAAAGCAAAGAGTCCCCAAGATAAAACTCTAGCCTTCATTCTTGTATAATCAAAGGAAGATCTGTCTGTGTGGTTTAATTTAATAAATGAGGCATCATTTCTAGCACTAAGAATAATAAACTCTCATTTGAAGCAAGTATTTTCATAAATTCATGCTGTTAAAAACTGTTTTCTATCAGAAACAGCCCAGACTCCTATGGTTTTCATTCAGATTTCCAGTTCTAAACAGCAGGAGGGATTTTGCCCGTATGAAATACACTCTTATCATTAGAGAAATTTCTCCAGTACTACCACTAGCCACAGTCATAGGGGAAAAAAGAGGGAAAAGAATGTATTTATCCCTGGCTAAGTACAGAACAGCTATAAATTTCTGATTCCCTTCTATCCAATTTTTTTGCAGTCAAGTGTTTCACATTTTTATGCTACACAAGTTCCACATAATGAACACAGATGAATAATAAGCCACAAAGGCACCAAAGCCTCTGCCACAGTTGTGCATTCTTTGAAACAAAGCAGATTAGGTTAGCAACTTGAATCCAAGCAGTCGCACATTTACTTTGCACACAGTTAGAATTACTCACAAGTAAAGGTATAGAATTCAGATCCAGGACTTGAATTCAGGCACTTCATTCCCAGCAAGATTCAAGGAATATACATTTAGGTAATAGTCTATGGAGATTCTCTTGAGGGACGCGGTGGCTCAGTGGGTTAGGACGCTGAGCTTGTCAATCAGAAGGTTGGCAGTTTGGCGGGTCGAATCCCGAGTGCCGCGTAACAGAGTGAGCGTCTGTTACTCGTCCCAGCTTCTGCCAACCTAGCAGTTCGAAAGCACGTAAAAATGCAAGTAGAAAAATAGGGACTACTCCAGTGGGAAGGTAACAGCGTTCCGTGCGCCTTTGGCGTCTAGTCATGCCGGCCACATGACCACGGAGACATCCTCGGACAAACGCTGGCTCTTCGGCTTTGAAATGGAGATGAGCACTGGCCCCTAGAGTTGGAAACGACTAGCACGCATGTGCGGGGGAACCTTTACCTTTATGGAGATTCTCAGTCATCCAGGTCATGGTTTACCACACAGTCCTTTCAGCAGTTCCAAGAAGGTCGCACACCCATTTGCACTATTCAAGTAATCCTGAGGGCACAGAGAAACCTCCAAGTGGCCTCAATGACTCTCAGAGAGAGTACTAATAACCAGATAACTGCAAGGAGTATATATTTTTCCCATTCTCCATTCCATTCACAAAGAAGTTTTTTGATGAGAAGCAAAATGTCTTCAAGGGAAAAAAAAGAAGTCCAGCTCCTTCTTGAAAAAGCACCTATGAGATTTATATAGTAGCATCCCATGCCTGAATTTCTACAGCCATTAATTTTTTGAATGAATAAATTTGTTAGTTGAAATTGTCTGTGTCCCATTGAAGAAATCCATACATTTTAATAAGTCTTTATATTAAGACAGAAAAAGTGAGACGGGAATGAGGTTAGCTAATATTTCTTAATAATAGGAATTGTTTGTTAGAGGAGGTTTTTTATAAAAAGGATTAAATATTATCAATTAAATAGTTTTACTATTTCAGGGCAGCAGCAGAATGCAGAAATTCTTAGTCAACACAAACTACATAATGTTCCAGATCCAGGTAGCCACAAAGGCTAAAATACAGGTAGTTCTCAACTTACAATGGTTCATTTAGTCACTGGCCAAAGTTACAATGGCGCTGATAAAAGTGACCGTTTTTCACACTTATAACCATTGAGACAGGCAGAGGCACTGACTTGATGTACACACAGACAGACAGACAGACAGACAGACAGACACACACACACACACACAGAGAGAGAGAGAGAGAGAGAGAGAGAGAGAGAGAGAGAGAGAGAAAGAGAAAGAGAAAGAGAAAGAGAAAGAGAAAGAGAAAGAGAAAGAGAAAGAGAAAGAGAAAGAGAAAGAGAGACATACACACTTGAATTCTCTATCTGGCCAAAGTAGGTGATACCACTATATTCCACTCCCCTGCCCCTGGTTCCCCCTGAATAATTATGAAGAGCACTCAATCCATCTCATATTTCCACTTATTACATCTCCATTTAGTTGGAATTAATTGCAAGGAACTATGCATACGGCTGCATATGAAAGACTGTAGAAATGCAGAATGTGGTGGGGTGATTTTTCTTTTTACCTGGCTAAATGCCAGCAGCATATTTCTGTGTCAACACAGCTCCAAGTCATCATATCAAAAGGAGAGAGCCAATTCCCTAAACCCATAGAAATTGCTATCTGCAGCTGAAATCAAATAAGGGAATATCAAAATTAGAGAGCTTGAAATGCCATTTTCAAGACAAAGTAGCCTGTGTAGAAGAATAAATTATACATATGCCATCTGACAAAAATAGTCAAGTGGAAAACATCAAGCTGTCAGGAACTCAGAGTCTCCCTCAGTAATTCTCTCTTACACGGTCTCTGTGGCTATGTGTGTGTCAGTGTGTGCGTTTGCAGATAGACTCCTCTGCTTGTTCCTTAACCACATTTTAATCCTCTGGGTCTTTCTTAAAATTGAGTGTGCAGGAATATCAAAGTAATGGACTGTATAATAATGTGTTGGAACTGAGTCCGAGGAGTTCCAACTTCAAGTCTCGACTTGAAGACCTCATTACACTTCTTTGGCCCAGTTACCTCAGTCCAACATATCTCACAGGTTACCGTGCCAGAAGGATAAAAAGATAGGAAGCCCATCTACATTATAGAGAAAGCAATAGCATTTAGACTTATATGCTGCTTCATAGTGCTTTATAGCCATCTCTAAGCAGCTTAGAGAGTCAGCATATTGTCCCCAATAATCTGGGTCCTCATTTTACCATCCTTGGTAGTATGAAAGGGTGAGTCAACCTTGGATCGAACTGCTGGCAGTTGGCAGAATTAGCCTGTAATACTACCTTCTAATTACTGTGACAGCAGGGCTCTTAAGAGTAAACTCCAGGAAGAAAGAAAGGATATAAATATAACACAATAATAATAATAATAATAATAATAATAATAATAATAATAATAATAATAATAATAATAATAATAATAATAATAATAATAATAATAATGGTGAAAGATGTCCACGTAACTGCTCACATGCACACATACACACATATGTGTACATAAACAAACATATACATGAATACACACATATACATACATAAATATTACATATACACAAAAGTCTCTGGGATAACACCTGTAGTATCACATTCCCTATTTTTAGCACAAAATCATTCTTGAAAATGCTGTGAAACTGAAACACTGCAAAGTGCTTTTTAACTGATGCAAGCAGTTAAAAACACCTTGTTCCTATTAATTAAAGTAAATATTTCCCCCCCAGGGGCAGAGCTCCCGTCCTCATCGCAGCTCCTGCCAACATGGCAGTTTGAAAGCATGCAAATGCGAGTAGATAAATAGGCACCACTTCAGGAGGAAGGTAACAGCATTCTGTGATGTCATGCTGGCCACATGACCATGGAAATCTCTTTGGGCATGGCCTTGAAACCAGAGATGAGCACCATGGAATAAAATCTGCAGGGACTCCTTTACCTTTTACCTTTTCCCCTCCAAACTACTATGTGAGTCTACAAACTGATGGCACTGCCTGAAGACATTTTAATGAGGTCAGCAGTTTGGCGGGTCGAGTCCCGAGTGCTGCGTAGCAGAGTGAGCGCCTGTTACTCGTCCCAGCTTCTGCCAATCTAGCAGTTCGAAAGCACGTAAAAATGCAAGTAGAAAAAATAGGGACCACTACAGTGGGAAGGTAACAGCGTTCCGTGCGCCTTTGGCGCCTAGTCATGCCGGCCACATGACCACAGAGATGTCCTCGGACAACCGCTGGCTCTTCGGCTTTGAAACGGAGATGAGCACTGACCCTAGAGTTGGAAACGACTAGCACGCATGTGCGGGGGAACCTTTACCTTTACCTTTACCCTGTTTCAGTAAAAGTCCCTCCCAGACTTTTACTGAAACAATGTATTGAAGAATCAAGTTCCTAAGCAGGAAAATATCTGAGACGGTGGCTGCGGTTACACAAATCCAGCTAACTGTTTGTGGAAATGTAAATCCCCTTGACGAAATGGATTAAAAGCATTAAAAGCAGGCTTTAAGGTAGGAATCTTCCAGTTTTTAGGTGAGTTTTGGAAGTTCAAGAGAAGTTCCAAAACTATTAGGCAGCATTTAATCAGGAAATGACTACAGAAACAACACAATGTGTCCTTTAGCTGTGTTAGAAACCCAACTTGAAGAGCTGACAACCAGACAAAGTTGTACAGGCTGCTTCCTCTGACTTGCTATACTTCCATTAAAACCCAAGAGAACACATCAGCAAGTAACATCTTGATGTGCTTTTCATTTTCCACTAGTGTTGGTGTTGTCACTACTAAGGGTAAAGTCCTGCTTTTAAGAAGTGATTGAGGAGTTTCTCCTTTCCCTGGATAAATTCTCCGTTCCATTTCTCTGCCTTTGGTGCAGAATTTTAAAAAGGCAAAACGGCATTTAGATGGGGAGATCCTCATTTCCCCCCACCCCTTTCCTGAGAAACCAGGGGTGAAAGGTTTACAATCAAGACCAGGGCTTTTCAACCTTTTCACCCATTGTACCACTTTTAGGATATGGCAACATCCGAGTACCACCAGCCGCCTAGCAAGGTGTCAAAAACTTGATGACCAAAAAAAAAAGAAAGAAAAAAGTGATGAAGTAACAGTTCACTTAGGGACTGTTCGAAGTTACAATGGCACTGAAAAAAGTGCCCCGACAAGCCACAGCCGAGCAAGACACCTGCCTGCCTGCCCGGCAGCACTCTTCCTCCTGTCTGAGGTTTTCATTGTTGTGAGCATTTCTGTTGAGGATTGGCAGTGGGGGTGGGGTGGTGGGTGTTTGGTTTTTATCCCTCCCCCCCCAACTGCTGGGTGGTTGCAGCAGGTTTTGGTCATTTCACATGACCCTGGGACACTGTGACCATCATAAATATGAATCAGTTGCCAAGCATCTGAATGTAAATCACAAGAACCTGGAGATGCTGCAACATTCCAGCTGATTGGTGCTTTTTCTGGTGCTCCAAAGAAGTGCTGAGCCCTAACAGCCCTGCAGCTCCAGCCGTCTCTCGCTCAGGCTTATGTGGTGCTGCCACCGGTTCAGCTCATTCCCCTCCCCCGCTACCACTTTTCTAGGATGGTCACGTACCACCTGCCAGGTGCCAATGTACCACAGGTGGTACCCGTACCACTGGTTGAAAAGCCCTGATCAAGACTATGCCAATTTAGCCCTTCAGGTGCTAATAAAATAACGCAGGACAAGAAGCCATCATAAGGAGACACTTTGCTTTCCTTTTAAAACAAGCACTTTGGGCTTCATCTCCAAGTGATGAGACCTGGTTCCTGACTAGCCACCATCCTCTTTTTTTTTTCTTACATCTTTTGCGCAACTCAGGTCCTAAGAAGACAAAGAGGAATTGTGCCTAACTTTCCACATGGCTGCATTACAGTTACGTTACAGCATAAAAGGTGACATATAGTAAATGCAGGTAGTCCTCAATTTACAACAGTTCATTTGGTGGCTGTCCAAAGTGACAACATCACTGGAAAAAGTGACTTATGACCATTTTTCACACTTATGACCCTTTGCAGCATCCTCATGGTCATGTGATCAACGTTCAGATTTATTTATTTATTTTATTTTAATTCCATTTATATCCCGCCCTTCTCCGAAGACTCAGGGCGGCTTACAAGCTTAGCAGTAGCCTTCATTCTATGTATATGCCTGCTTATTAGGGCTTTCACACAAACCCCAAGCGGCATTATTACAAAGTCAGCTTAATTGCCCCCAACAATCTGGGTCCTCATTTTACCTACCTTGGAAGGATGGAAGGCTGAGTCAACCTTGAGCCTGGTGGGACTCGAACCTGCACTAATTGCAGGCAGCTGGTGTTACTTAAGGAGGCATTAGCCCACTGCTCCACCAAGGCTCTTACTTGGCAACTGACTTGAATTTATGACTGTGGTCATAAGGTCATGGGATTCCCCTTTTGTGACCTTCTGACAAGCAAAGAGAATGGGGAAGCCAGATTCATTTAACAACCGTGTCACTAACTTGACAACTGCCCTGATTTACTTAACAACTGTGGCGAGAAAAGTGATAGAATGGGGCAAAATTCACTTAACAAATGTGTTGCTTAGGCAAAGGAAATTTTGGGTTCAATGTTGGCTCAGAGTTGAGGACTACTTGTAAGTCTAAGAAGTTCTTTCTTAAATTCTTCATGAACTCGTGTCTTCTCCTCAACTAACTGACAAACAAACAAACAAACAAGTAGATCTATGTAAAGATGGATGCAACTGTTTAGAAATCACTATTTAATCATTTCACATTTGGAAGTTTAACAGGTGCATTTCAAAAACTCCAAATATCTGTATAAACCCATTAACATTGTTATTACAGCTAACACCATTCAGTATATGGGAAGAAGTATAATCACAATTGTGTTGACAATATATATTCACTGTTGTTGATAACGGCAATGGTGTTTTAATGACTTGACATCAAGGATGAGGGAAAAAGAAATTTACAAAATGAATACATTAGAAGGAAGCATCCACAAAATGGGGACATTAGATAGTTATGGAGACAAAATATTGGAGAAAATTGCCTATAAACTGCATCAATTAGGAGAACAACATACATACAAAAAAAAAGAAATATTAGGAGAAAAATATTCAGAAATATCCTATTTTATTTTAAGTGGAGGGGAAAAATATCTCACAGTTTCTGGGAGTTTTAATTCTTTTGAAAAAGAGAACACTGTGTGCACAGCTTATTTCTCTCTGAAACTAATAAAAAGAGACAGTTCCCTAAATAAAAATGGAGATGACAACCACAGCACAGTCCCCTGCTATGAAATGTCTGTTTAAATAAAGTACCATTTGTTGGTTTTATTATTAATTTTTCTTTTCTTTTCAACCCAGGACTGATCTCCGTGTTTCATTAGATAGGAAACGGAGTTTTAAAGGGGGAGGGGAGTTTGGGGGGGGGCAGGGGTCATAGATAGAGGCAATCTGGAAAATATATTGAAGTCTCCAGACTGGAGGTGCAACTGATTCTCAAATGGATGTGCTAACTAGAATGGAGAACAAAAACTTCTAACGCACTGGGAGAAGTGCAACTGTCTCTGACACTCCTTGGTAGTTCTCATGGTTAATCTGGAGAGCAGGTTGCCCCTTTTTCTTGGAAGTCACATTTAATTCTTCTAAACATTCAACACAGTGAGCTGAGGAAGGTTCAGAATTAATGAGGGACGGCGACGAAGAAGATGATGGAAGATCTTGGTGGAGAGCCGAACTCTGTTTTATTTTATTTTTAACCTGGCAGTTACCTTGGTGATAATGAAACCCAGGGCATTGTTTTGCAAGTAGGAACATTTTATATTCAAGTGGCAAGATTTCTTTCTGATTTCTCCTCCACTTCCTTCCAATACTTTGAATAGGAGAGAAGCCTGGACTATCTGCTGAAGGTGGGGTGCATGCCCTCTTCTAATCTGGGGGAATCAGGTAAGATTTTCTAAAAGGCCTTGTTAAGTTTCCATTTTCAACAGGTTTCCCCCCCTCCCATTGATCTTTTTAAACTTCTGGTTTCAAGACCAGCCATTATCCAGAAAGAAGCAATAAGGGATGTTAGATACTTCTGTTAATTGCTCTTTCTTGGATGTGTAACTCTATAGCAGGTAAGTGAATCCCCATTGTGAAAAAAAAAGAAACAAAAGTGAGAAGAGTCTTTGGAAGTAAGCAATGCTCTGCAGTGAGATGTGACTTCAGCAAATGTGTGGAAATCCTGGGCAATTTTTTTCCCCTCCTGCCTTCCCACAAGTGCCTTGTTCTGATTTACATTCTTTGTGACATGTAGCAGATTTGGGCTTGCAAACAAGTATTTGTTCTCCTTATGTCTGCACTGCCTGAGTCCTTCACTCCCATTCCACACTTGCAAAAGCCAGATTAGCTGGTGAGTGTGCATTTCAGAGGATCTCACCGCCTTCCCTGCCTCTCTGACAAGTTGACACCAAATGAAATGAATCTGCAAGGCTGTTGAACTTCAGCAGGGTGGCCGTGCTGATGGAAGACAGAAATGATATTGTCTCTAAGATGCCTTTGGATTAGTCAGCCAATGAAGCTGAATAAATGTACAGACTTCCCTCTTTCCATCATTTTTAGGCTAGCCTTCCTTCCTGTTCTGAAACTAGTCTTTGTGCAGTTGACACAGGTTTATTATGGCTCCCCACATAGTCAGCCAGATCTTTATATTTTCCCATGATGTCATTGTTTGAAGGTGTTAAAAGTATCTTCACAGAATGTAAGCTGTTCCAACTAAAGCTGCCTTTTGCAATTGACTGATTTGGTCAATGTTAATAAGTGTGTGTTTGGGTTATATAATATCTGGGCTGAAAATATTTAGACAATTATTAGATGGTAGCAGAACGTTTGGGGTTTTTCTGTTTCTTTTTTTGCTGCCATTCTCAGACATGTTTGTTGGGTTAAAAATGCAGCTTTCTTCCATCCTGCTGTTCTTTGACACATTCATTTACTACTCATTGGTAAATCCAATGTATCCTTTTTTTTCTCTCCTATCCTCGGAATTCATTACCCATCCCGAAACAACACCATTATGCACTCGTTGAATTCATTCACCCTCAACCATGCTTGGTTTGAGAGTGTAATACTTTGCAGGCTCCCAACAAGGTTTACATCTTGACATGTTTTGTTAGCTCAGCAAACTTTACCCAACAAACTGTGTTAAACAAATTGTGGATTAACATCTAACAATCTAGCTGGCATGTTGATTTAATGTTTTTCCACTGAAACTGGATTATAAAGTGAAAACTTTTGCTTTATCCCAAACTATCTGACTTTATGCAAGACTAGTGATCCTTTCTAGTAACCTATTTTACTCAAATCAGAATAATTAACTTTTTAATATCCTCCCCCTCCCAACAAGCTTTATTTAAAGTGCCCAGCATGGTTCATTACTAAACAACTAAACTGTACTTCAGTACTATACTTCTGAAATTATTCATAGATTCTTATTTTTATTTATTAATATAATGTTATCCAAAAACATTTCACATTATCCTTACAGAGAGGTATGTGAACTGTCCTTCCATGAGATCATCAGATGCCACTAATTGGCATGAAGGAAAATATAATAAAATATATTATCCCAAACCTACTTCCTTTCTCTCTCAATATTACATTCAGGATTAACAGCACTAACTCAGCAGTCGTAGTTTCAGAGTGAACAAATAGCTTCTTCACATAATGTATAATTAGCTAATGGACTTCATTACAGTGCAACAGAATGTTGTGATCCCTGCTAGCATAGATGGCTTTGAAAATGGATTTAGCATTAACTGGCTGCAACTGTTAAAAATAAAATACTCAAGGTTTATGGTAAGTGAACATTCACTTACCAAATATTGATAAGAAAGAACCATTGATTTATGGAAGAATAGATAGATAGATAGATAGATAGATAGATAGATAGATAGATAGATAGATAGATAGATAGATATGCTTTCAGCCACCATTAAAACTCTTGGTGGTAACTTCAGGATATTCTAAAACTCATTACCTCGTTGCAGTTTTTAATGTGATACAAGGAAAGGCAATTAAACAGATGAACAATGATCTTTAGAGGTATGCGAAGCACATGCATTTTCTATGAATTGTCATTCAGTTCAACATTTGAGTCAATTCTTATAATTAAGATGATTTGTACAATTGAATCTATTAATCTGAAATAAAAGTTGGAATTAAGATTGCCGGGAGAAATATCAACAAATTAAGATATGCAGATGATACCACTCTAATGCAGAAAGTGAAGAGGAACGACACAGCCTCTTGTTGCGAGTGAAGAAGGAGAGTGCAAAAGTTGAGTTGAAACTAAACATTAAGAAAACCAAGATCATGGCATCCGACCCTCTCAATTCCTGGCAAATAGATGGGGAAGAAATGGAGGTAGTGACAGATTTTATTTTCCTGGGCTCCAAGATCACTGCAGATGGGGACTCTAGCCAAGAAATTAAAAGACACTTGCTCCTCGGGAGGAAAGCCATGGCAAATCTAGACAGCACACTAAAAAGCAGAGATATCAGCCTGCCAACAAAAGTGCATATAGTCAAGGCTATGGTCTTCCCAGTTGCAATGTATGGCTGTGAAAGTTGGACCATAAAAAAGGCGGAGCGCCAAAGAATTGAAGCCTTTGATCTATGGTGCTGGAGAAGACTCCTGCAAGTCCCTTGGACTGCAAGGCGATCAAACCGGTCAGTCTTAGAGGAGATCAACCTTGACTGCTCTTTAGAAGGCCAGATCCTGAAGTTGAAACTCAAATACTTTGGCCACCTAATGAGAAGGAAGGACTCACTGGAGAAGAGCCTAAAGCTGGGAAAGGTTGAGGGCAAGAGAAGAAGGGGATGACAGAGAGTGAGGTGGCTGGATGGAGTCACTGAAGCAGTAGGTGTGAGCTTAAATGGACTCCAGAAGATGGTAGAGGACAGGAAGGCCTGGAGGAACGTTGTCCCTGGGGTCGTGATGGGTCGGACATGACTTCACAACTAACAACAATCTGAAATAACTAATTGATAAAAGCATATATGCAGAGAAGATCCACTGAAAATGTCCACTCAGTGTTCAATCATCTTAAAGACACCCAATTTAATGCATTGGTGGATTTAACTATTTGTTCTGAAGATTCAGTTCAGAGGAATCAAACTGATCAAAAGGTCTTCAAGCTGAATTGTATTCTGCCTAAAACTGGTCAGCTGCTGGTAGTCAGAAGAGAGAATGGCTTAATACATTCATAATCTGCCATAATGGAGTGAGATTGATTGTTGACTCAGAATAATGTGCAATCTACAGTAATTTTAAGGCAAGAAACTACAGTTTGAAATCATGAGTTGCTGAGAGCTTCCACATCTTTTTTTAAAGCAGTACTTGATGTTACTTGATAATTGCTTGAATTAAAATTCAGCATCCTGCTTTGTTTTTGTGCTCCTGTGATTTATTTTGAGCAAAGGAAAACAAAAACAAAACAAAATTTAGACAATAAACAATAATTCCTTTTCTTACCTTCAGACACTGATTTGGATAATGCAACAATTAGATACTGGCTTAACATTAGGTTTAATTCATCCAAAACCGAGTTCTACAAATGTTGTTTAAGGAATCTCCTCATAGATGTCATGATGCAAGATTCACCCTTTTATTTCTGCATTTCATATTTTATGCAAGTATGTAAATGGGGTGAGACATTTCAATTCCAACATCACAATCAATGTTTTGTCAGCCACAAACCCTGTGGATGCCTATGCATTGTTCTGTTTCAACAGAAAATACTTTGGGATGACTCCCTATGAACAGAAAGTACAAAATTGTTTGGTGGTTTGTCCATAACTGTCTGATGTTATGTAACTTATAGTTACTTGATTCCAAATTAGTGTAACAATACTAATGTGTATAAATAATAACAATAACCTAAGCTAATTTGATTTGAAAAAATAATTATTAATAGACCAACACTGGGCATTTTCAAAGGAATTGCATTGCCTTAGTTTTACCGGTACAATCACACAATTTGCTTTCTTTTGAAGACTTTTAAAGCAATGCTTTTAAAATCAGCATTTTTTCCCCTCCTTCAAACAGGGAGGAGGAATGCTGAGCTCATTTTAACTCATTTTTTTTTTTTATGAAATAGAGTTTTCACTCTTTTGCAGTCAGCCAAGGTTTGATTTCCGCAGCTGAGCATCACTGACTGTTTCATATCTGAAGATTAAACAGTACAGCCTCTTCTGGACCATTAACTAGAAAGCGAGTGTGTTTGCAGACTGAAGTCATTATGTCTCTCTGGCAATGCTGTGCACTTGAGAAGATGCCACTGTACTACAGAGGGGGGAAAAAGAAAAGAAAGAAAATGGGGGAAATTGTTAAAATGAAGCACCTGAGAGCAATCACGAAGGGATTTTTCCCCCCCTTCAGCGATTGTGTATGGAATTAAAGCCTTTCATAGTTATCCATGACTGGAACCTATTTGAATTCCAACAATGTGGTAAGCATAGCAGGTTCGGCTTTAGCCTGCTGAATGAAACCAAGCATTGCCGTTTGCTAGGTTAGCTTCGTGGTGTAGGATGATGTGCAAACCCAGCACACCCTGGTTTAATCAGGACAATCTAACTATCAAACCATGGCGTATTAGAACCACTTCTACTTTTTTTCCTCATTGCAAGGGTGAATTCCTTTTGAAGCATGGGAAAACAGAATGGCTGCATGGAGAGATGATGTTTATTGACATTGAAACATGTTTTGAAAGCCATTTTATTTCCTAAAATTCAACGATGAGAAGCATTAAACAAACACAGGAAGGGTTGTTTTTTTTTCTTCCCATTTACATGATAAGCTGTCTAACAGTTGGGTAGATGGTGGCCAACCGGTTACATTAATTTAATTTAATTTATTGAGATTTCTATACCGCCCTTCTCCCTAAGGGACTCAGGGCGGTTCACAGGGCATATATAAATAACAGTACAAAAATTAAAAGAAAATTAAACCAATGCCCAATTAAAATACAAGAATGATAAAGTACTAAAAAACCAATTTAAAAACCCATATTCCCCCATCAGGCCAGACCCGCTAATTCAGATAAATGGGTCTTCAACCCGCGGCGGAAGGATCGGAGGTCCGATGCCGTCCGGAGCTCAACCGGCAGTTGGTTCCATAATGCCGGAGCACCCACAGAGAAGGCCCTCCCCCTGGGGGCCACCAGTCGACATTCCTTGACCGGAGGCACCCTGAGGAGGCCCTCTCTGTGGGCACGCACAGGGCGGAGGGGAGTTGACGCCGGCAGCAGGTGGTCCTCGAGGTATCGCGGACCCATGCCATGTAGGGACTTAAAGATCATAACCAAGACCTAGAAAGCTAACTGCTCTTCTGCTGTTGTTGTTTAACTGTTGTTCTTTCAGGCACATCATTTATGGTTTGGGAAGTGACAGAAGAGTTTATGGATGGGGAGATTGTCACAATCAACACAGTGGCAGCTGATAATAGAACAATGATGTAATAAATGACCAGACTGAGCCCAAGGGAGGGGTCAAGCATATCATCAGTTTGAGGTCCCTTCGCCCACAAGAGACCTAAGTCCAGCCTTCCTGGAATTCCATTGACTTTTATCTATCACCAATTTGCCCTGAGTATTAGTAATTCAGATTCTTGTAGAGAGCTAGTATGGAATAAAGTTGTACTCATTTGAACAGCCCTGGTTCCTGATTTCTTGTGCTTGCAATTTTGTACACATCCAAAAAGGGTGGAGCTTGTAGGGTGATGCTCTGCCTGCCATCTTGCCAATTCTGACTCTTCTCCATGGTGGATGCTAACAATATGCCTTCAAGAATATTAGCCATCAGCATCCTAATATTCCATGAATCTGTCCTATCACCTTTAAAACTAAAATTGTGACAGTCTCACAAATTCCACACTGTGGACTCTACACTGTGTAACCAAATCATTTATTTTATTAGTTTGGAATCATATTCAGGAGTCAATAGCCAATCATGAATTCTAACATTGTGAGATATTAGCCATCTTTTCCAATTCTGCCAATGTTGACCTAGGTGGTCTACTGAACAACATGGATCTTATTTTTTCATAAACATCTATAGGATTGTAATAAAACAGCTTATTTGACAGACAGAGTTAAATCTGATAAATTTAACAGGCTTTGTTCCCAAGGGAACAGACTGGAAAGAATCCTTAGCCTGCAGTTGTCAAAATTGTATTTCTGCTTATATTCAAATGTTTTGCTTGGGATGTGATGGATTGCAAATAAATGTCTTTACATTATATTATAGGACTGTCACTAGTTTCATGACACAGGGAAGAGACATGAGGTCCAATGAGCAGAGGGAAAAAAAGTAATTTTAACTCGCGTGCAATTTGGCTCCAACTCAATGTTCCCAAAATAAATAATGGGATTAAGGTCTGAAATTCTATGCCCAGCTATTTTCTCCTGTAGCAATTGCCTTGATGAATGAATTTTACATTGTCTGCATTTTAAAGAGCTATGATTGTCCTATTATTTCCCCCCCCCAGCCCTTCCATCGTTCATGATGCCCTCACTGAAAATAACTATGGTCTAATGAGGAATTTAATTGAGGCTGCCTCTTTTTAATTATCAAGTTTCAAACCGAAAGTCATTCTTAACTCTGGTGGGCAGGGGATTTATTTATTTATTTATAAATCAAACTGATAGGCCGCCCAATTCATAGTCACTCTGTGTGATGTACAAGAGAAAATATCAGCCCACAGAATACAAGGGATAGAAGGAGATAAAATTGGAGTGGGGTGTGTGGAAGTCATACTAAACAAATTACAAGATTCCTACATCGTCGCACATTTCCTAATCTGCCACCTGGGGGAAACGCCAGGTCTTTGGGCAGCAAAGTCTGTGACACTTGAGAGATACATTTCCAGAGCTAAGAAGGTGTGAAAAGAAAAAAAAAAGGAAAAGAAAGAAAGAAAAACCCTTAGAAGCGTTAAAAGACAAAGTGAGCGAGAGAGAAGAAAGAGAGGGATAAAAGCAGTCTTGTGGAAAATATCCTTTGGAAATTCAAAAGTGCCTCGCTTCTGTAGGAGCTTTTTTTCCACCCCCCTCAGTTTTTAAGAATCAAAGAAAGCATGAAGCTAAATAATACGTTATGCGGCAGTCAGGCAAGACAGCGGGTCTGTCCTACAATGAAAAAATATGGCAGAAGGAGAAGGGAAGAATCATATAGCCACAAACTTCCCGGGACACATGGAGGACTGCCTCTGCCTAAGGATAGCTGCCCATTCCACCAGACCAGATAGGTCAGGGGTGTCAAACTCAATTTCATTGAGGGCGGCATCAGCATTGCGGTTGCCCTCAGGGAGCCGGGTGGGTATGGGCAGGGTGGGCATGGCCTACTGGGTGGGCGTGGCTAGAGTGCATATGGCCTACTGGGTGGGCATGGCCAGCTCTACATCATTCGCGTCAAGGGTGCCTATGGGGGCCTGGGCAGGGGTGGGATAGATCTGAGGGTCTCTGGCAAAAGGAGGGTCTCTGGGCCAGGGCCTAGGCAGTGGAGGCCGTTCCCTCATTGTTTCCAGGATGGCTTCGCGAGCAACATGAAACCATTTCGTGGGCCGGATCTGGCCCCCGGGCCTTGTGCTTGACATGTCTGAGATAGAGCATCACTCTGCTTAAATTTTGCCATCTTGTGGGGCTTGGAAGTCCACCTTTTTTCTTGGAAGCCTCTGTCCTATGGAACACCCTTCTTATATTCTGGCAAGCCCCTACTCTTTCAATCATCCAGAGGGTGACAATAATGCAAAGGGAGCAAGCTGTTAATGCCTTATTCCCTAGGGCAGGGGTAGACCACCTTGGCTCTTTTATGACTCGTGGACTTCAACTCCCAGAATTCCTGAGCCACCTACAGCTGGCTCAGGAATTTTGGGAGTTGAAGTCCATGAGTCATAAAAGAGCCAAGGTTGTCTACCCCTGCCCCAAGCAAAAAAGAGAATGCATTCATTTCTTGGAGAGGGGTAAAATGGAAGCAAACCTCTAATCTCACTTATATCCGTGCTCTATGGTTCAGGAGCACCAAATATATATAGGATGTAGAAAGTAGAATAATAGGGTTGGAAGGCACCTTGGAGGTCTTCTAGTACAACCCCCTGTTCAAGCAGGAGACCCTATACCAGGGGTCGGCAACCTCAGCTCTTTTATGACTCGTGGACTTCACAACCCCTGCCCTATACCATTCTGGACAAATGGCTGTCCAGTCTCTTCTTGAAAAATTTTAGTGATGGAGTATCCACAGCTTTTGGAGGCAATCCACAATTGATTAATTGTTCTCACCTTCAGGAAATTTATCCTTAGAACTAAGTCGGATCTCTCTTTAATCCTTCATCTGTTACTTCTTGCTTTGAAGAATAAGTCAATTTCTTCTTCTCTGTAACAGCCCTTCATATATTGGAAGAGTGCTATCATATCACCCCTAGTCCTGGATTAGACATACCCAGTTCCCTCAATCGTTCACCATATGGTTTAGCCTCCAGACCCCTTAGCATCTTTTTTTGCTTTTCTCTGCACACTCTTTCCATAGTCTCAGCATCTTTTTTTGCATCCTGCTGACCAGAAATGGACTCAGTATTCCAAATACCCACCACCAAATAAAGCTGGTACTAGGATCAGGCTGCCAATTAGAATGAAGGACACTTATTGGGAGTAAATACCAATGAATTGAACTTCATGGGAGATCTGTGAAAGGGGACACTGTAAGGGGCCTTCCTAACCACTATGTTGTCAGCTAGATCTTTGATCTTCACTAGGTTTTCAGTCTCACCTAATTAAACCACCGGGTTTAAGAATTGTTTTAATCAAATTTAAACAAACAGTAAGCTAGCAGGTTGCACACAGGCGTTCATGCAATGCACCATACCCTAAACCTTAAGTCAACAGAGTAGCTGTGTTCATATAAAATGCTTTGCTGAAAGAGACAAGTCAAGTTGTGGGTTAATGGGACAGTCTGTTTACACAAAATGCTGTAGTAACAGCTGGATTGTTCAACAGCATAATTGATCATATGACCCAGTTCATTTTATTTCAACGTGTTGCGCAATTTCAGCCATTTAATTGAAGGAATTTCCTTGGAAATCCCAAGGTCTTGCCTGGAAGACTGAGAAACCCTTGGAGAGTTATGCTATATTTGCTACTCAAAAGAGAGTTCTGGAATCTAATACATTTAAATGCTTGAGTCAACTGTGAGTTAGAAAAAAGCCAACTTAATAGATATAACACATTCTTACGGAAGTGGGAAATAATATATTGGCAGTTCTATTTCAGATCATTGCTGGGCTGTTTAAAAATTGTACTCAGTCAGTTTGGTTGGAAAACAAATGCCTTTGATTTTGTCCTCTAAAGTTGCAGAAAACATTGAAATGTTAATTAAAGTAGGGATTCTTTTAATTATTCTGATTATTCAATGTCTGAGAAATATTGAAAATGTCCTGTTTTTCAATATGTACTACTCCCATTAACAGTTTATCGTAGCCTTGGCTTATTAATGGAGCAATGGTGCCACAGTGGTTAGAATGCAGTATTGATTGTGCCTAATGCCAGGAGTTCAACCTTAACGAGCTCAACGTTGATTTAGCCTTCCTTCCTTCCTTCCTTCCTTCCTTCCTTCCTTCCTTCCTTCCTTCCTTCCTTCCTTCCTTCCTTCCTTCGTAAAATGGGGGCAACATGCTGACTCTGTAAACAACTTAGAGAATGCTGTAAAGCACTATGGGGCAATATATAAGTCTAAGTGCTAGTGCTATTATTTTTCCCCAAATTATTATTCCATTATACCGCATTAGATAGTCATTTTGATGAAAGACAACTGTATATGATTTTGGGAACTTAAATGTGTAGTAAGGAACAGGTAGAGCGTGTACTGTAAAAACTTCTTAAGCAATCATGATTCAATTTTTCTAGAAATTCTATAAGAAAAGCATGAATTCAATTCTCAGACCCTATACTTGTAAACCTCAATGGCTTAAATTTGATGCTATACAATCTGTGCTATTGGGCACTCATATAAGACCAGCTGGCAGAGCCCTTCTACCCCAGTGACACTCAAGAGAGCTGCAATGGTTGCTTAACACCTTTTCTTTGCAGATATTTCCAAAAACGGGTATGTTGTAGTATAGCAAAGCTTCAGGCATTTACCCTTGTCATCTTGATTTCCTACACCAATATGTTGCTGGAGGGTTTTAGGTCAGCGAGGGGGAAATGAAAAAAGAGAAAAAAGAAAAAAAGGAGATTTTTTTCCCCCTCTATAAATTTATTATTGTTTCCTGTGAAGGAAGGACAATGTTAAAAATAATGATGATGACAAGGAAGCAAATGTCTGAGATTAGAAATGGCAGCAGACTAGGATGGAAGAGTGTCAGTCTTTGCTATTGAATGCCTGCCATAGAAAGGCAGAAAGAAATGAACAGATGGAGAGTAAGTCAGAAAGTGGGTATAATGTAGCAACTGCTCATCTGCTTCAGGTCATCCTGTAAGAAGAGGGGAGGGAAGAAATGGGGATTAAAAAGAAAGACAAGAAATCCTTCTTTTCTCTTTACAAGGAGAAAATGGGAAGGGAAATCCAAGAGGCCTCCTCTCTGCTCACCTCACCTCACCTCACCTCACCTGTCCTGACCTCCCTTTCCCCTTCCCTCCCCTCCCCTCCCCTCCCCTTTCCTTTCCTTTTTCTTTTCCTTTCATTCCCAAATTATATTTGGGATCTATTAGTGGGCAAAGATGCTTCTTATGTTCTAGCTAGCACTACAATACTACAAGTAAATGGGATAATTCCACAGAGCCGTTTGAATCTTTCATTCAGTCATACACAAAGAGAAACACACACACACAGAGACACACAGAAAAACACACACACACACACAGGGGAGAGAGAGAGAGAGAGAAATACCTTTTCCTCCACCATCAATTTATTTGACCCCTTCTTGCAGTCTTTCTCACTTACATGTAATAAATGAGTGATTGACTTGTTAATTAGACAGTTTGGACTCCACTATGTCCTTCTGGGTTATTCCTAATCTTTCATAATAGATGCTGTGGAGTGAAGAGTGTGGAATATATAGGCTGGCCTAGCAATGAGTTACATGAAAGCTCTCCATGACAAGGCAATGAGTGAACAAACACAGTACAAACAACCTTTCCAGGTTAAGCGAAGTCAAAAATCCATCAAGTAGAGGTCACCCAGTGCCTTTCATGTTATTTAGTTGGTGATGTACATCCCTCTGAGAGTGACATTCACCTAACAAACTTATTTTGTGTTTTTTTTTTGTTTTTTTTGTATTTGGAACTAGAACTGGAGTCCTATCTTCAGGAACCATTTGTTACGTAAAGCAATTGTATGTCTACAAATCTATATTTTAGAGCCCCTCAGCACACAGCAACATCTGCTAATATTGTCTTGACTTGGAAGTTAACAAAGGTCAAACCAAGTTAATACTTGGATAGGAGCCCAGGGCTGTAGGTTAGAAGAGAGAGCTCCAGAGATGACCTTGGAGAAACTAGAAGAAACAGTTACAAAAAATAAAATAAAAGCATTCATTAAACCTTGGAAACAAAAAGTGTTGGAAAGCAAGCTAGGATTGCTTCTGCCCTAATTCACCATGGTATAGAACAGGGGTAGGCGACCTTGGCTCTTTTATGACTTGTAGCTGGCTCAGGAATTCTGGGAGTTGAAGTCCACGAGTCATAAAAGAGCCAAGTTTGCCTACCCCTGGTATAGAAGAACTCAGTCCAGCTTTCCAGATTCTGTTACTTTAGCCTACATCAATAAAGTAGACTTTCAATAAAGTTGAGCTTTCAGAGTGTACTAATGGCTTGGCTTGCCTCACAGAGTCGAGTGGTGGGGAGGTCCAAAAAAACTTCCCAGAAGAAGACAACGGCAAACACGCTCTATGCCTTTTCCCAGAAAACTGCACAGATGTGCAAATGAAGTCATGAAGATATGCCCTCAACATAAAACAGACATTAGCATTTTTATATTTTAAGGGCTTCTCCCGTTTTCATTCAAGTGAAAGAAGAATCAGAAAACACTTTCCAAAAGTGAAGGAAGATTGTTGAAGCTGGAAAAACAATAGGTGCTGGAGAAGCATGCCATCCAAAGGGAATCAGCCTGTCACCAAGTTTGGTGGTTTTTCCTGAATTATTCAGTATGATTTTTTTTAAAAAAAAAAGGATAAAGAGATGTTTTTTGTCACTTTCAAACCTTCATTGTATTTACATCAGTCTGCCTTCGTCTCTCACCCCAAAATCCAGCAATTACAACTGTAAAAAGGCACGTGCGTCCTAGTCGTTTCCGACTCTAGGGGCCAGTGCTCATCTCAGTTTCAAAGCCGAAGAGCCAGCGCTTGTCCGAGGACGTCTCTGTGGTCATGTGGCCAGCATGACTAGACGCCAAAGGCGCATGGAACGCTGTTACCTTCCCACCGTAGTGGTCCCAATTTTTCTACTTGCATTTTTACGTGCTTTCGAACTGCTAGGTTGGCAGAAGCTGGGACGAGTAACAGGCGCTCACTCTGTTACGCGTCACTCAGGATTTGACCCGCCAAACTGCCGACCTTCTGATCGACAAGCTCAGTGTCCTAACCCACTGAGCGTCCCTATATACAACTGTAAAGCATACATTAAATCTCCATGGTTTCTGCCAAAAACAAAACAAAAAAAACAAAAAACCGGACTGCAGGTTGGTTCTTGTGCCATTGACTGCTCCACCCAATTATGCCTTCTGTAATATTAACAAATGAGAAACTGCAGTGGCGTGCCTATAAATGTAATTTACCATGTGCAGTCATCTAACATCTTTTCTTTATTTCACTGGAGTCTCTCCGAATTCTGCTTTTGTCACCACTGGAGAGAGCGGTGACATTTGATGCACTGCTGATGACTTCTCACATCTGCTGCTGAGTTGTAAATGCATGCTGAGGAGACTCCAAATATAGACCAGTTCTACATCAAAGCACAGAGAGAAGAAGAGAGACAAGAGCTCTCTCTCTCTCTACCCGATCAGATCTGCAGGAAAAAGCAGCTGAGTATGTCACCAGACATAGCATTCGACAGAGGAATTAGGTTGCTGTTTCTGGCCCCATAAACTTTCTAAGTGAGGCAGACAGACAGACAGACAGACAGACAGACAGACAGACAGACACACACACACACACACACACACACACACAGAGAGAGAGAGAGAGAGAGAGAGAGAGAGAGAGTGTAATCTTAGTTTTTGCTTTCATATATCTTATGTATGGAAAACAACCTGAAACATGGATTGTAAAGATCCCTGAAAAGGCATCTTCCATTTAAAATGGCAACACAGGTGGTCCTCAACTTATAAAACAGTGAGGCCGTTCAAAGTTACAAAGGCACTGAAAAAAGTGACTTACGACCATTTTTCAGAGTCACAACCTTTGCAGCATCCCCAAGGTCATGGGATCAAAATTCAGATGTTGGGCAACTGGTTCATATTTATGACCACTGCAGTGTCCCGTAGTCCTGTGATCACTTTTTGCGATAAGCAAAGTCAATGGGGAAGCCAGACTCATTTAACAACTGGGTTAGTAACTTATCAACTGCAGGGATTCGCTGAATAACTGTGGCAAGAAAGGTCATAAAATGGGGCAAAACTCATTTAACAAATGTCTCACTTAACAACAGAAATTTTGGGCTCAGTTGTGGTCGTACGTTGAGGACTACTTGTACCACTGTTTTGTAATAGGTACTGGGATCCTGAACAAGTCTTTGCAGTAAATAAAGATTGATAAATTCAGTTGGGTTAAATCCAAAGCATACAGAAGGCAGCATGCTTGGCATGAAATCCCACAGCATGCAGTTCGGAAGTAAGCTTCAAGGCCTTTTGGGTTCACAGTTATGAAGGCGATTCTTAACTAAATAAGCATTAGATTTATGGAAGTGTTTCTTTAAAAAAAAAACTAAATGGGCATTCCATTTATGGAAGGGTTTACTTTTTTAAAAATCACCCCAATGTCTGAAAAAAAATGAGAAAACATCACTCTCTGTAGGCTTCACAATGAGGTAAACGGCAGTATTAAACAATCAACTCATGCTTGTCTTTCCTCTGACAAAAATCCACTACAAAGGGGGTCTAAAAGGGGTTTTTTTTGCAGAAAGTTGTATGTAAACAATAAAAGTTACACTGTGTAGAGAGAGTTTCCTCCTTTAAATTTCTGGGAGTCTACCTCTGTGAAGATCTGACCTGGAAAGTTAACACAACCCAGGTGGCTAGAAAGGCCCAACAGAGGCTTCACTTTCTCAGGGTCTTGCGGAAGAACAGGGTAGAACAACGGCTAATGACCCTCTTTTACCGGTCTACTATAGAGAGCGTCCTCTCGTATGGTATTGTGGTTTGGTATGCTGGTCTGACAGCCGCGGATAGGAAAGTATTACAGAGGGTAGTGAGCACAGCACAAGACATTGTGGGCTGTTCCCTGACACCACTGGATGACCTCGCCAGGGCTCGTTGCCTTGGAAGAGTGAGGAAGATTCTCAGGGATGACTCACACCCTGGACGGTATCGCTTTACTCTCCTACCATCCGGTAGGAGATATAGGAGTATAGCCAGCCATACCAACAGGCTGAAAAATAGCTTTTATCCGTGGGCTGTTAGGCTTTTGAATGGGATATAATCTCTGTGAACTTATGCAGAATTGACTTGGGAGGCCGGTGTGTGGTGTAGTTGGTTCACATGGTGTGGTGGGATGGAGGGTTTGTTGTCACTGTGTGTTGGGGGGGGGAGAGCACAGGGGGAGGCTCAGCTAATCTCAATGTACACATGTTGTACTTTGACAATAAAGGTTTATTATTATTAAAAGGAGAGTTTACCTAAGGAGAAATTGCATTGAAAAATCCTGCCATCTTGGAAATGTAGGTGTCAAAGAACAAAAGCCAAGTGATTTGCATTAAAAAGACCAATTCTCCAAGGCTTCAGGCTGCTTTTCAGTGTTGCAGACAGAAAAACAAAACAAAACAAAAAAATCACCCTGGAGATTCTGGGAAGTGAAGGGGCATAATTGTGGTTGATTATACAAGAAGTCAGATCCAAACCTTCATGAGGTAAGCATTCCAAATCCACTTTCCAGAATAGTTTTCTCCTATCTCACATTTAAAGATATTTTTTTTTAGACATTCTAGCCACCTGCTTCCTTTTTAGCATCAGGTTTACTCGTTTGGAGGCATTTGGGCTAAAACAACAACAACGACAACAACAACCTGATCACGACATTCTCTTGAAGAGAAAGGTGGATACCTATTTGCGCTATTGGCTCTCTTCATTGCACAATCCTCGCAAGTTCAAGCACACTGTTTGCCTCGGCGGATCAGGGAATTAAAAGCTCCGATATGCACCACCAAGAAAGCAAATTTACACGCGTAAATAAATGTGAAATATTTGGCAAAGTAAAAACAAACAAGAAAAGAGCCACAGAGCGGCTTTAGGTGCTCTGCCAGCTACACATTTGAGGGGTTGGGGCGGGGGGGGGGCGTTGCAGTCCTAAAAAAAAAAATCCATGCAGGCCTTGGCCTACTTTCAAAAACTATCTGCAAGAAGACAGTTTA
Source organism: Vipera ursinii (assembly GCF_947247035.1). Taxonomy (NCBI): domain Eukaryota; kingdom Metazoa; phylum Chordata; class Lepidosauria; order Squamata; family Viperidae; genus Vipera; species Vipera ursinii. The sequence goes on from NC_139520.1 coordinate 11,293,945, forward strand.
GACTCCTGGCAGGCACAATCCATCCATGTCTGTGGTGGAGGGAGGGAACAAGAGAGAGAGAGCGAAGAGGTGTCAGAAATAGGAATTTAAAGTACCTGAAGCGGAGTAAATGATTGTCCCTGCTTATTTTTAGCTTTAGCTTTTGGCTCTATGTAGAATAGAATAGAATAGAATAGAATAGAATAGAATAGAATAGAATAGAATAGAATAGAATAGAATAGAATAGAATAGAATAGAATAGAATAGAATAGAATAGAATAGAATAGAATAGAATAGAATAGAATAGAATAGAATAGAATAGAATATGGGGCCAGGTTAGAAACGAAACGAAACGAAACGAAACGAAATGAAACGAATAGAATAGAATAGAATAGAATAGAATAGAATAGAATAGAATAGAATAGAATAGAATAGAATATTAATAGAATAGAATAGAATAGAATAGAATAGAATAGAATAGAATAGAATAGAATAGAATAGAATAGAATTAGAATTGAATAGAATTAGAATAGAATAGAATAGAATAGAATAGAATAGAATAGAATAGAATAGAATAGAATAGAATAGAATAGAATAGAATAGAAATAGAGTAGAGTAGAGTAGAGTAGAGTAGAGTAGAGTAGAGTAGAGTAGAGTAGAGTAGAGTAGAGTACAATAGGAATAGAAGGGACCTTGGAGGTCTTCTAGTCCAGCCCCTTGCTCAAGCAGGAGAACATATACCATCTCAGACAGGTGACTGACTATCTAGCCTTTTCTTAAAAATCTCCAGTGATGGAGCAACCACAATTTCTGAGGGTAAGCTGTTCCTCCCTGTCAGGAAGTTATTCTTTAATTCCAGGTTGCTTCTCTCTTTGTTTACAACCATTGTTTCTCGTCCTTTCCTCTGGTGCTTTGGTGAACAACCTGGCCCGCTCTGCCTTGTGGCAGCCCCTCAGATACTGGAACACTGCTACCATGTCTCACCTATTTCTTCTTTTCTTTAGACTAGCTAGACCCACGTCCAGCAGCTGTTCTTCGTATGTTTTTGTCTCCAGGCCTTTGATCATCTTAGTTGCTCTTCTCTGATTTTTTTCCAAACTCTCAACATCTTTTTTGTGACAAGGTGACCAAAATTGGCTAACTCTACCTAACATTGCCATGCAGTCAGACTCATCTGAGTCACAGGATGGTAACGAGAAAGGAGAGTAAGGGATGTGTACTACCGCATCACAATGCAAGTCTTTCCCCCCATGTACATGTCTGCCTTGTTGCCACATATGTAGAAAAGAGCAGAACTTGGATCATGGTTCATCATCTCAAGGCTGGCCATTGTTGGTGTTTTTAGTGTTAGGGATAGGCGATTGCTTGCAGTCCCAAGCAAATGAGCACCTCGATAAAACGGCAACTGTGCTCTACAAAGAGTTTACAACAAACAGAGCAACCAATGTGTTTCTTGCTGAAGACCGTCAGCAAGATGATATCTCAGTAAATGGAGAGGGAAAACACTGCTTATTAATGTTCGTGCACACTGAACCATAGTGTCTTGGGAAGTATGTACCGTATAGATTTCACAAACAGAAAATCTTTCTTCTCCTGCAATCTGTCTGTCTGTCTGTCTGTCTGTCTGTCTGTCTGTCTGTCTATCTATCTATCTTTTTATTTGGGTACTTATTTGACTTGTTTGCCACCCATCACACCTAGAGGTGACTCTGGGTGCCTATAGAAACATTACAAGCCAACAAAATATTGAAGCTATTATTATTGTTGTTGTTGTTGTTGCTGTTAATAATAATAATAATAATAATAATAATAATAATAATAATAATAATAATAATAACATATAATATAATAATAATAATAATAGTAATAATAATAATAATAATAATAATAATAACAACATATAATATAATAATAATAATAATGATAATTTAAAAGATGGGGAGGAAGGAGACAGGATGTGCACAGGGGGAGGCAGGGTGTTATCTTAATCTGTCATCCACCTCCAGCATGAGGCATCCCCATTGGGGCTCCAGGTCAACTGGCTGAGCCAGATTTTCAAGCCCTTATGGAAGGTGTGGAGGGTATGTGCAGATCTCACCTAGGGGGCTACAAGGGGCAGGAGCCACAACAGAAATGGGTCTTCTTCTGGACCCCACAGCAGAAATGGGTCTTCTGGATCCCATCATTCCTTGACTGATGGGGTCTGCACAATGCTCCTTCTGCCACCATAGGGGTGGGCCAGTCACATTGGATGGAAATGGTTTAATTTATGTTCTATGAGTGCGTGTCTTCAAGATAATGTCAGGGAAAGAAGGCAGAGTATATCAGGAATATTGACCTAGTCATTACAGGTATGTTTGTTTACTTATTTATATGACTTACTGTATATGAGACCCATTTTGCCTGGGGAGTGACTAAGTAGTCCTTGATTAACAGCCACTAATTTAATGATTGTTCAAAGTTACAAAGGTGCTGAATGAGTGGTATTTACAACTGGCCCTCAAAGATCTAACTGTCTCAGCAGCTATGCAATCATGTGTCAGCTTTCCCAAATAAAACAGTCATACAATTAGATGACCTAAAACTACTTTATTGTAAGGCTACATTAATAGAATCTTGCAAGTATGAAAGTACTAACTTCTGTAATCCATTTAAATGCTCTGCTGATTGACTAGGATGAGAATAAGCATTTATTTATTGCTGAATCTCAATCCACCTTTGACTACTTTAGCATGATGCTTTTTTTCTCTCCCACTGTTACATTACAGCACAAAACAGCAAAACCTGGGAATACTGTAACTGCTACAACTGAGATTAGTTTATATGTGTATGAGTATGTTGTTGTTGTTGTAATGTTATGTTCCTGTATAGTATAGGTAGCTCTTAACTTACGAACCTAATTTGAAGTGGAACTTCAAATGATTAAGTCATTAGGTGACGCATATTCAATTTTATAACCTCCTTTTACCACAGTCATTAAACAAATCTCCTTAATAACTACACTGCTTGGCAATAGAAGTTCCAGTCCCGATTGTGGTTATATCTCCAGGATTATCTGCAATTCAGAAAATCAGTCCAATGCAATTCAGATCAATTCAGGGTTTTGTTTTGGTTTTTTAAACTCTTTTATCATTTATTTACATCTATTGACTACCTAACTCCAGTGGACAAACCTAGAAAAAAAAAGCTAAAAATATTAAATCATTCAGACAGCCCCAGCTAAAATGATCTAATAAAGATCAAAAAACATCACGTCAATCTGGCTTGGAAAGCTGATTTGATTGGGAGAATCGATGGAAACAGTGTTAAGTTGAATCTCCATATTGCACTTTACACAGGTATATTTTTTGAATAGGATGGTGGTGGGAGAAAAACAGAGAGTAATACAGAGGAAGAATTCTTCCTTAAAGTGAACAATAATGAGATTTTTCTTTTTTGTCAGAAGCACCAAGGCACTTCAGGGTGGAAAGGATTATCCAGTGACATCACCGTTACTTTGGGGATATCCAATTGTGGGCTCCTTTCATGTCCCTAAAAGGGACGCGGTGGCTCAGTGGGTTAGGACGCTGAGCTTGTCGATCAGAAGGTCGGCAGTTTGGCGGGTCGAATCCCGAGTGCCGCGTAACAGAGTGAGCACTGTTACTCATCCCAGCTTCTGCCAACCTAGCAGTTCGAAAGCACGTAAAAATGCAAGTAGAAAAATAGGGACCACTCCGGTGGGAAGGTAACAGCGTTCCGTGCGCCTTTGACATCTAGTCATACCGGCCACATGACCACAGAGACGTCCTCGGACAAGCGCTGGCTCTTTGGCTTTGAAACGGAGATGAGCACCGGCCCCTAGAGTCGGAAACGACTAGCACGCATGTGCGGGGGAACCTTTACCTTTACCTTTACTTTCATGTCCCTATTAGTAAGTAGACTGAAGGACAGGAACTCAACCCTGCCGACAGCATGTCTTGGGTCTCGAAAATGGGCCTGCTAATCTCCTGCCCAGCATTTCAATCATTCGAGCCACCATGCTCCTACTAATGAGATTGCATAATGGCTATTGCCCCAAACAAACCAAAAATCTCACTGTACTTGCCAACTCTTTGCAAGCTCTGACTTAACAATTCTAAATTTCACAAGATTTCAGTGGTATTTTATTTTACTTCTTTCATTTTACTTACTATTTCACACAGTCCCTTGTGCCTGGACTCAAACATGAACAGGGCAGTGGTACTTACTGTTAATCTGACAAAAGGTATTTTCATAAAGAACCACAGGGATATTTTTTTTCCTATTATCTGCTTATGGGTGCAATACAATGAAGGTTGATCTGTTAAGCTGATATAAGCTATTCAAAGAATAGTATCTATCTTTAGAATAACAAGAAAATGAGAATGTGGGAAATTAATAAATAAAAGTTAAAAACTTTCACTGTAGTACTTTGAGATTTCAAAGAGGTAGAAAAAATTCAATCATAAGGATAAATGATCCTATTTATAAAACAGACTGAAGGTTTTTCAGGGCTGAAAAAAGTCAGAACAACTGTAAATAAATCTATTCTTTTCTTGCTATTTTGGCTTATTGATTACATAATCATTACAACTGGCACAATTCTGCTGGAAGCTTAGAACACACAAATTGGGAGCCTAGGTTTCTTTGGTGCTGATTTAAGCTACAGCCATAATATAAAAGTAGAAAATATTAAAACTGAATCAGTTCAAGAATTACACAAAGAACCTCATCCTTATTCAAACCATCTTAGTTTACAGTTCATTATGAACTTACTTCACTATTTAATTCAGTAAGTGAACAGGCAAAGAGTCCACTGTAAATTACTATTCCTAATGCTATATGTGACACACAGATCATTCACCAACATGTATGTGGATGGACCTTTACAAACCAGTTTATAGTCTTCAAGCTGCACTTCTTCATGTGCATTATCATGAAACATGGAACAATTTTGCTACTTTTTTGGATTTTTTTTAGTTGTGTGGCCAAAACTCCTAGAATTCTGTACAGATTTTCCAGCTAAATACCCAGTGGTTTATACATCTAGATAGATAAAGTCCTTTGGCTGAAGACCAATTAATAATTAGAATGGGTCAACTAGAGTTCCATAAACAAGGGCCATGAAAAACTCCATTTGTATCAACATTCAATTTGGATAGAATTTTCATTCCATTTCCTGGGAAATGAAGAGTTTATTGACATGCTCTGAACCAGTCATAATACTTTGAGCATGTGAAAGTTGAGGCAAATTCATCATGAGGCAGCCTGATCTCCTCTTTCCTTGCAAACAGCTGTACAGCACTTTGCAAAATAGACAGGCGTGGTACTTGCATATCTGAACTTGGTCTCAGTTAAATGCCTCATCGTTTTTGCACATCTGACACCGTTTCTTTCTAAATGTGCTAGCTGTTTGTGTGCACACGCATACATAGATGCATAGACAGAGCAAATTTTGCACGATCAATGAAGGAAGAATATGCAGACAATGAGTACCAAAATTGTGAATTCAGGAACAGATCCAACATCTTCTTCCTTGGAATCAGGTTTTGCACTGTTCCATCTGTTCTACAGACTTCAGAAACTATAAAGTGGTCTCCGTAAAATAAAAGAAAAACAGCAACACGGAAGAGCAAGTGCTTTTTTAAAAAAAAAATACTTCTAGAAAACGGGCATGCCTGTTGACATTATCTTGCCTCTTTCTTCCCCCATGTATTTACTAGTGCAACTGAATAATGATGGAGATTAAAGGAAGGCAGACTGCTTTAATGATGCTGTAATGCAGAGTGCTATGTCATTTAATCTAGTGGTGAAAGAAAGCGCCCAGAGACTTTTTTCAGTGCATCTCTTGCCTCAGTTGTAGCAGAAAAATTGGCACACATATGGTCTGTAAGACAGCACATCCTTCGAATAGCTCAGCGGTATGTAGAACGAATCGAGACAGGGGCCGCGATCTGTTTTAACTCCCAATTCATTTTGTTTTGTTTTTCAGTGTGTTTGATTGAAAATAACATTCATCTTCCCTAGTTTAAATCCAGTTGAGAACATGTACCTATAAAAAGCAGTTAAGTGTGTGTGCTTCAATAAATTCTATATCTAGAATAGATATAGAGGATCCATCATCGGCTTATAAGATTTGGCTAATATTTGAATGAACGTAAAAGACGTAATGAAGGCTGTAGTCTTATTGCACTTTAGGGATTTGAATAAGGAAATAATTATTTCCAAATAAATTGGATTGTGTGTCTTCTTTGTCTTGATTTTGCTAAGTGTGTGACTGCCAGACTCTGCATCAACTTAAGATAGAAATGCATGATTTTGGGATAAATGAATTCACAGGGTTAGCTCAAGATATTTTGCTGCCTGAAGCAGAGACGTAAATGATCATCCCACCTAGCCAAATCGGGAAACCTAATACCCAGAGCCATAAAACTTTTTCATATACGTGTACACAGTAAAGCCCTAAAGCATTCTATCTCCAGTAGTCACAATACAGCAGTAAAATGGTTCACAATTGTCTGTCTTCTCATGCTATCCAAATTCTGCTGTCTCACCTGGCCTAATTGTAGGTCCCACTTTGTTAACATGCACAATTAAGAAGCAGCTTGGGCCTGCAACAAACACATAATTCTAAACAAGATCAGGATTCAAGATTACTCAACATGCTCTTATTTTCCAATCTATGAAATTGCAAGCTATGAGAAGTTTTATATGATGTCATTAACACATATCTCCTTCAATTCCCATCATTGTGTATTTTCAATGGTAGATTAAAAAGGTGAGATAAAACCAGGCAAATAATTTTATCTTAACTTTTACACACCACTCTAGAAGGTCGGCTGAAGGACAGTTGGACTCTACTGTTGAGCTAAGATTCTGAATTGCTTTCAACACTAATATAAAATGTTCTGGATTAAACTCATTTTATTTTAATTGCATAGTTCATTGAAATGGTATTCCATCTGTTTCTTTGTCTCTCAGCAAAATTTGGTCTACATGGTAAATTTCTCAGCACCACATTCAGGATTATCTCAGAATATCAACATCATCATAAAAGGAAGCTTGTAGCATATTTGTGTAGGCTAGTAGGGGAACGGAGAGCCTGAAATTCAGAATATTGTAAGAATCTAATCTTTGGTTTAGCAATGTATAGGAACCAGCCATTATATTTAGTCACAATATGATGTACATTCTTGGTCTTAGAATAATATTTGAAATACATCAATTAAGCTTTGCTATGCAAGGTTTTTGGATATGGTTTCAAGAGCCATTTTGATGCAGTGGTTAAGGCATCAGGATGGAAACTGGGAGACCTTGAGTTCTAATCCAGCCTTAAGCACAAAGCCATCTGGTTGACTTTGGTCCAGTCATTCTCTCTCAGTCCTAGGAAGGAGGCAAACCTTATTGCCAAAAAAATGGCAGGGACTTGTCCAGGCAATCTCTGAGAATCAGACACAAAACTGAATGGAACAAAACAAAACAAAATCCAAGCTTTAGAGTGTAAGTTCTGTGAACTCGTGCCTTTTTATGGAAAGAATGTTTGGTAGGCTACAAAACAAGCATTTAATAAATAAACCTCAATTGGCTTCTTGAATGGTCTATCTCTGTGGTTCCTAACCCCCAGTCCGTGGACCAGTACCAGGCCACAGCATGCCAGCAACCGATCCACAAAAACAAGCTTTGCTTGTTATCGCAGACCGGTTGCCCCCATCCGCGAGATGCAGGTAGCACAGTAAACCACGCCTTGCTCATGATGACTATTTTTCATCTTACTCTTTCAGTTTAACCTTATGAAGAATGCAGTGTAAATGGACGAAAGATGAAAGGTGGGCTGGAAACTTTACAGTTTTTGTGGCATGCAATCCATGGGTAAATTCTTGTTTGATTGCCTAATGACTGGAACCAGTTGGGAATACTTTGTAGGTTCCATTCTTAACTCTTTTATCCTATTTAATTTCAGATTTTCTTTTAGACTTTAGTCCTAAATCTAAACAGCAAAATTGCAAAGATTTAGGAGCAAGTTTGCTCTTAGGTAAATAAAGAATATATTCATCAAAAGGCCTGTTCTTCAATTATTGCCATGTACTTCACCATCAGATTCATCTCCTCAATAACTTTTTCTACTTCTTTTGGATTGACCTCCTGTGGTACACAGTGCTTTACAAAACGCTGTTACCTTCCCACCGGAGTGGTCCCTATTTTTCTACTTGCATTTTTACATGCTTTCGAACTACTAGGTTGGCAGAAGCTGGGACAAGTAACAGGCACTCACTCTGTTACGCAGCACTCAGGATTCGACCTGCCAAACTGCCGACCTTCTGATCGACAAGCTCAGCGTCCTAACCCACTGAGCCACTGTGTCCCTTGCCCTTGTAACTACATTGTAATAATTAGAATGAAACAGGAATTAGAAAGAGGATAATGTTGAACTAGTAAGAATTAAACATTATGTGGGATGAGTGGTTCAGATAATCTCATGCTTTTTAGGGACTGCTTTTACTTTTCTCATTCTGCATTTTGCTAGAAAATCAAATGGCAAAACTTATTTAATGTAAACCACTTAAGAGGTTTTTTTTAAGAGGTGGGGGCTATAGTAAATAAAATGTATTTATTTAAATACAGTAAATAAATAACCCATGGAAATCAATAAATATTTGAGCTGCTATTTAGATGAGGGAAGTTTGATGTATGAAGATGCTGAAAGTCTGGCATACTATTTGTGCTGCTTGGGCAACTTATGCTATGATTTCTAGTATGCTTGATAATAGAAGCGGTTTGTAGTTATTCCACATTGTGATTGACAATAAAATGAAGTCTTCTGCTTAGCCCTTAATTAATTTCTATTAGGGTGGTTTGCTTTTGGGGGGAGGGGGTGTCTCCTTTCGATTCCATAGGAGCGTAATAGGTATCATTAACAATGAAAATACAATATCTTTATTTTACAGGCAGAAGGCATGTATTAAATAGCTGTTGCTCTGAAACACACTTATTTGCTTGAAAAGAAAGAGTGTGTGTGAGAAAGAGAGATACACAAAGAGAGGAAGATGAGAGACACATTTTGTTGCTATTTAAGACTGCCCCCCCAAAAAAAAATGCTTTTCTTACTCATTTTCTTTTCACCTTGCCAGTCTGTTTGCTTCTTCATCTTTGACCTCTTCTTCACATCTTTAGCTCAAACCCTGGCAGGTAATCAAACCTGCCTTTTAATTAATCCTCTTCTGTGTTTGTTTCAGTAGGTTACCTTGATTTTGGTCCCAAATGTTTTGTTGTTGTTGTTGTTGTTGTTTAACTGAGATTTGATCCTTCACTATCGGATTTGAAGTTAAATCAAAGAGAGGCATCTCTCCCCCTCCTCATACACCCAGCTTGAAAATGTGTTCATGCAACCTGGAGAAAACCACTCCTGCTTTCATCCACCTTGTTATCTGTCCTAAACACACACACACACACACACACACAGAGTCACCTGAAGCAAGACATTTAATCTTATAGGCCTAACAAAGGTTTAATTTTATATGTGCTCCACTACGTATTACTCAAAGCAAACCAAAAATGTGAAGACGTACCAAGATACATTGAGTAGACCCCTCAGTGGTCTCTTATTGGTCAATCTGAGAGAAGGTTCTGCCTGTCTTGTCTGCCAAACAATCCATATCAACCGAACCCAACCCCCAAATGCTCACATCATTTTCCTTGACTGTGATATGCTAACCACATAAAATCAATAATCATCCTTTTACAGAATCAGAGCTAACTACAGCCTTGTCCTTTGTAGCTCTTTCTAAAGGCAGAAAGCTAATTAGGGGGTCAGTTCCTTTTTCCAGTTGACTTGCAGCATGTCAAAACATTCACAGGACATAGAATTGCGAGGCTAGTTTGAGGGAAGAATTCAAAGAAATGAATAAGTGTTATCAGTCCCATTAGAGGATTATATGTGTGTGTGTGTGTGTGTGTGTGTGTGTGTGTGTGTGATGGGGGTCCCCCGATACTCCCATGTAACACCTCTACTCCACAAGCTGCATTGGCTCCCGGTTGCCCTCCGGGTGAGATTCAAAGTGCTGGTGATGACCTATAAATGGCTTGGGTCTGGGTTATCTGAGGGAACACCTGCTGCCAGCATCAAGCTCCCTTCGTCCAGTGCGCTCCCACAGGGAGGGTCTTCTCAGGGTGCCGCCGGTAAGAGATTGCCGGCGGACGACACCCAGGGGTAGGGCCTTCTCAGTGGGCACGCCTGCCCTCTGGAACCAGCTGCCCGTGGAACGTAGGACTGCCCCCGACCTCCGTTCATTCCGCCGGGACCTGAAGACCTGGCTCTGCGAGCTCTCTGGCCCAGGCTGAGAATTTTAATTTTAATTTTAATTTTACCTGGGGTTTTATTTGTTCAGGGACGGATATATTTTTTTAATTGTTTTTAACTTTTGTATTTTTGTTTTTAATCACCCTGTAAACCGCCCTGAGTCCTTCGGGAAAGGGCGGTATATAAATGTAATAAAATAAATAAATAAATAAATATATGTATATTGACTTACCCGTCCAACTAATATTGGTTCAGGTCCAGAAAATTCTTCTAACACAAACATTTGATTCCATACCCAGCCTCTCTTCCAACGGTTCAACACTCTTTGTTCTTCACTGAGTTCACTTAGTCCTCTACTGGATCTACTGGGTAGTGCTTGAGAATGATTCATTGGAGCCATGTATATAGATGGAAATGCAGTAATCCATAATATTACTAAGGGAGCCCATGTATCCATAAGCATTTCTGCTAGTCCTTCTGGCATTGTTCCACACACTAAGCAAATCAACCCTGAAGACAACACAATTATTCTGCTGCCTTCCAGATTATAGTCATCCGATTCATCATGCAGCAAGGAAGATTTACTTAGAGTTCCGTCATGTTTTTAGATCAATATAAACAGAAGTAGAGACTGCTTAGATGGTAGAAACACCCTCCATTGGAATTTACTATCTTCAAAGGCGCCTAAAAAAAAATCAGAGAGAAATAATTGAAATTAGCAAAACAGTAAAATAATTGGGAATGTGTGATTTGGGGATGTTGTTTCCTCCTCCCCCCAAATCTGTAGATTCTAAGATTGCACATTTTGTTTTAACAATCCAGTTGAAACAATTCATTTCCAGGTATTTCAGGAAATAGGTATTTGTATCTTTGAAGCGAAATGGAAGCCATTCTATCATTTCTTTGGATAGAAAACCTTCCCTTCCTTCCCATTCTTTAACTGATCAATATGTGCTACCAATTTTTTTTAACCCTTTTAAATTTTTTAATCAATTCACATACCCCTCTGCTGGCATTTGCACAATCCACATATACAATTTGTTCAGTAGTGTTGAACATAAGTTTTGGATTGCAGCAATGATGTTGATTATGATCGTTATTTAAATTTTTCTTGTTGTTGTTTAATGCAACTAGCTACAAAATTTACTGGTCCTTGTAAAAGATACTAATAGTGATGGTATTGATGACAATAATAATTTTAAGAAGGAAAATGTTCAAACTGGAGCATCCATCCATCCAATTTATCCAATCTATCCTGTAATCCTCAGTATCCATAAAAAAAAATCTAAGGATAACATGCACAACAAAACTGTTTTGCAGTACCAGCTGATTTGGGGAACATCCTATCTCTGAGGAGGAGACTGCATGAAGTGAGAAGGTTTATCACTGTCTTTCCGTCTGTTAAAAATCCCTTTACATCGCTCTCTCATCCTCTGAGCTGCCCTTCTTCCAGTGTGGAAATTACCATTACAATTTTCTTGGTGACATTTTTACTTGGGGTTTAATTGAAGTGTAAAGACACATGAAAGATGAATTTGCTAAGAAGAGAGAGAACACTTTCAACACTATCAATCACTTTATAAGTGAGGTAAGAGAATGGCTCTACACATTCCACCATGGAATTATAATCGAAATGTTCTCCTTTGTTCTCTTCTAACTCCAACCCCCCCCCCCGCTTAGTCAAATTAAGAATGATGAAAAGCTGACACAGAAACTTTATTTTTAACACTGCACGACAACTCTGGGTATTTCGGGGGACCTGACAAACGTCAGCACAAAACTTACTAGAAAACTGAAAATGTTGTGACTTAAATAGAGCTGCCATGTTCAGGAGCGCAAGTGTAGTATTCTGAGGTTTTGTGTGTTGTTGTTTTTTTTTTTGTTGTTGTTGTTAGCAGGATGAAGAGAGATAAAGGGAATTAGCTGACCAGAAGTGCTATTTTTGCAAACATGATGCTTATTCAGGTGCTTTTAAAGGCACACATGCATCCATATACACACAAACTGCACTTGACAGGAGTTGTAGGCTTATTTCTCTCTCAAATCAGAAATGTTCAATTAAGTTTCCATTGAGCCATCACTAATGCATCAAGATTCATTAGCCACAATTGAATCCAGTCCTGGAATAGCTCTGTAGTATTGCCAGACTCACAAAAAGCAGCATCAACCACAACAGAGAAAAGAAACAACAGCCATGATTTAAATGGATTTTACATTAAATCTAACTTGATTCTTGAGTTATTTTAGGCAAGCGTGAACCATAAAATGTATCAGTAGAGGGTTATCATCACCACATGACAGTGTCTGGATGCTAGCTTGTTTTGATGCCAAGGAACCCATTTGGCTGAAATGTTCTTGCTTCATTTATTTTATAAAGTCCATTTTTTCCTACATTTCAGGCACACAGCAAACAGCCACATGCAAGTGGGAGTGATTTTTCTTCAGATAACAATAGTAAGGAGCTTCTGAAATGCAGTCCCTGTAGACAGAAGTAACAGTTTTTGTGTTTTGTTTTTTTTTGCTTTTTTCTGGTAGCAAAAGCAAGGGTCCCTAGCATGTGAAAACGGGCCTGTTATTAGAAATTATTAGGAACCTGAAATTAATTCAGCATATGCCAAGCAACCAATGTCAGGACTGCCTCCAAACAATCTCAAGGAAAGAAAATCCTTGACTCCATTGATTCAGAACTGATTGCATCAAAAGCCAGACAAGGTCTGAAGCAAGTGTGCACAAAAAGACAAATTAAACATAACCCCAGAGCTCACCCCCCCCCCCAGTAGCCAGACAACCAGGGTCCAATTGTCAACCAGGAAGATGTTTGGGGAATGTCTCTGGTTCAGGTGCACCAGTCCGCCTTCATGTATGCCTTTGCCAGGATGTGTTGGCCTTGAAAATGGTAAACAACCCAAGCTGGCCTTTCTAATCCAGGCCTCCCCATCACTTCTCATGGCACCCATTGCGTTCATATCCATTGTGCCCCACCCCATTTCCATGGCAGCTGGCAGCTGGCAGCAAGCTTAAAGCCTATTCGAAAATATGCTTAAGATACAGAAGGATCTTGACAGACTTGAACATCAGGTGCTATCTAACAAAATGAAATTCAATGGTGAAAAAAGTAAAGTTCTACATTTAGGAAAGAAAAAAAAAACAAATGCACAGGTATGGCATAGGTTGTAGCTGGCTCAATAGTAGCAACTGTGAGAGGGATCTCGGCATCCTAGTGGAGAATCACTTAAATATGAGTGAGCCTTGTGCTGCAGCTGCCAAAAAAGGCAACACGGTGCTAGGCTGCATTAACAGAGAGATCACGTGAAGTGTTAATACCACTTTACAATGCCTTGGTAAGGCCACACTTGGAATACTGCATCCAGTTTTACTCACCATGATCAAAAAAAGATGTTGAGACTCTAGAAAGACTACAGAGAAGAGCAACAAGGATAATTAGGGGACTGGAGGCTAAAACATATAAGGAACAGTTGCTGGAATTGGGTATGTCTAGTCTAATGAAGAGAAGGACAAGAGGGGACATGATAGCAGTGTTCCAATATCTCAGGGGCTGTCACAAAGAGGAGGGAGTCAAGCTATTCTCCAAAGCACCCAAAGGCAGGACAAGAAGCAATGGATGGAAACTAATCAAGGAGAGAAGCAACCTAGAACTAAGGAGAAATTTCCTGAACAATTAACCAGTGGAACAACCTGCCTTTAGAAGTGGTGAATGCTCCAACACTGGAAGTTTTTAAGAAGAGACTGGACAAATAGTATAGGTTCTCCTGCTTCAGCAGGGGGCTGGACTAGAAGACCTCCAAGGATCCTATCCTATCCTATCCTATCCTATCCTATCTGAAGCAAAGATGGCTAGGCTGACAGTTGACAGAGGTAAAGAAACATACCACCCAAATGGTTATACAGTAAAGTTCTGTTATAAAAGCCTCTTTGGTAAGTTCACATGAGAACAAAAGGCATTTATGGAAAAGGAGTATCCAATTTGAAGACCTAATCAGGGCTTTTTTTCTCATAGAACGCTCAGAACGGAGTTCCGGCACCTTTTTTTGATGGAACCTTGTAGGATAGGCAAGGCGGGTTGTATGACATGTGTGAGTTCCGGCACCTTTTTCTTATACAAAAAAAGCACTGCCTAATATAATTAGTGGGAAGAACTATGGGAAGTCACTATCTATCCTACCTCTGCCAAGACCTCCACCTTAGATGATGTCCTACTCTGATCTCAGTAGGATCATCTCCAAAATTCCAGAATAAAGATTTTCCAGTCAGATGTCAACATTCAGAGATATATTCATTGACAGCATCTTATCTCTTCCATGCTCATACATAAGTCTCAGGTTATGAATACGTAAGTGATAGAGCAGAACATTTCTTATTTAGAAATAATCCCATAAAATCAAAGGGCTTTCAGGTAATCATATATAGGTTTGTGCTATAAGACCAAACCTTTTAGGTGGGAACTAAAAAGCTATTTCTGTATTCGGTTCTTTTAAGTAGTTGTTCTCTTTCAATCAATGAGATTTAAATCTCCATAACATGCTTAGGGTATAAGCACAAGGATGAAATATGGCTAAGTGTCCTTGTATATATATATCATCTAATTGATTTTCCAGGTTAAGACAGTGCATATGATCATATAAAATGCACTTAAGTGCATTGATCTTTATGGTGTAATATACAAACAATGCAGTTTTGTACTTATGGGCCGTTGTAATAAGAAAAGTGATGCATTTAAAAATTCCATTATTAACTTCCTTTGGATTGTTTCAGAAACTCACTCCATAAAGGGAAGAACCACAAAAAAAATATTAAAGAAAAATAAAGTAATTTTTAAGATGCGTAATGAACAACCCCTTTTAATAAATAGCTACAAAATCATTTTTAAGGCTGTCTCAAACTTCAAACTGCCTTTTTATCAAATAAGCATTCATCACATATTTGCACATTGATTTCCATTGTAATCCCCAGGGTTTTTACATCTTGGGAGTTGGAACCTGCTTACAAATAACACTTCCTTTAGGAGTAACCCGTTGCTAATTCCATTTCACATTCATTGCTGCCTTGTTGATCATTGTGATTACAAGTTATAGATAAGCCCTCTGACCTCAACAATTCATTAAGGTGCGTTCGATCGATTCCCAGACATTTGTTGTTACATTTCTAATGCTGCGGTATTGATTTTATTGAAATAAATTACATTGCCGAGGGTAAACAATTAAGAACTTTCTTTGATAGCTCTTTTTGTATGGAGCTAGAGCAGAAACTACGTTTGAGGAGACTATCGGTAAGGAGTGATCAGCCTTCAGCTTGCCATCACTCAAGGTAGGTCAAGAGAAGGAACTATCATTCAAGGCAGATTCCTTTATTCTTACTCAAATTCAGTCCCTGATTTTCTATTTACCTTTGCTGAACAAAGAGTTGAGACTGTATCAAGCAGGAGTACCCAATCCCTGGTCCGTGGACTGATACCAGGCCTTGGCATGTCAGCAACTGGTCCGCACAAACAAGCAAAGCTCTATCTGTGGGATGCAGGCAGAACACAAAACCACGCACCCTCCATTTTTTCCATGGAAAAACTTTTCTCCACAGAACCGGTTCCTGGTGCCCAAAAGGTTGGGGACCTCTGGTATAAAGGGTTAAGAAACCAATTTTAGGAAGGGGGCACTGGAAAGCCACATGCAAAAAACCTTACCAAGATAACTTCAGAAACTAATTCAGGCCTTTGCCTGGAGTCAAAATTTGACTTGAAGGCACGTGTGCACATGTGGGTGCACAGACACATACAAACACACACCTACACACACACACACACACACACACACATATATACAAACACAAAACACCCACACTCACAATCTCTCTTGAATTTAGATTGATTTCCGGGAGTTAGAAAGCTAGATCCATGTACTTTTGTTGGCAATAACACAGTTTTAATTTATCGTTACCCTTTTTCCATGATATACAGGTAGTCCTCAACTTATGACAGTTCACTTAGTGACTGTTCAAAGTTACAACAGTGTTTAAAAAAGGGACTTATGACCATTTTTCAGAGTTACAACCTTTGCAGCGTCCCCAAGATCATAGGATCAAAGTTCAGAAACTTAGCAACTGATTCATATTTATGATGGTTGCACTGTCCCAGGCTCATGTGCATACTTTTTGTGACCTTCTGATGAAACAAACTCAATGGGAAAGCCAGAATCATTTAAGAATGTTATTACTAACTTCACAACTCCAGTGATTTCCTTAACAAGAAAGGCTGTAAAACACCGATCACTTAACAGCTCTCTCACTTAGCAACAGAAATTTTGGGCTCAATTGTGGTCATAAGGACTACCTATATTTCTAAATACCTTATGCCTATCCTGATATTCTGAGCCTTCCACATGCCTTAACATCGGTTAACACATGCTTCCACATGCTTTAACATTACAAAGAATTAAAATGTCCTCTACAGCATGGATGGTGAGATGTGACCCACCAGATATCACTGAAGAAAAAATTCATGCCAAGATTATACTTCCTAGGTATAATCAGTATTCCTTGCAGCTAGAGTGAATTCTCCTTAAGAATTTTAATTTGTATTAACTGTGCAAACTAAAATATAAAGTGCCCAAATTAAAATCAATGTGAAGCCTGAAACAAAGGGCGAAGGGAGCATTTGCATACCGTATCTTCACATTTTAGAAAGCAACATTCTCTTAAAAACCATTCTTAAAATAATAGCAACAATCTAGGAATGGAAAGAAATTTACATACTCTTCATTATAATATGAATCCATCTGTTTTACTTTCTGGAATTAATATCCAAACTGGGGTTTGAGTTCCCAAACTGAGTAATGCAATTCTCCAATGTAAAATGCATGTTGAATGCATGCCTTAAGAAATCTGAGTCCAAAATGGCCACAGTGGGGAAAATTGCTGATTCCCTCCCCCACAAAAAATATTGTGACTATTAGAAAAAAATGTATATTGAAACAGTGTATTGTTTCTGCATGTAAGCTTGAAAATGCATGCAAATTTGCATTCATGTTTTTATAATAGCTGTGAACTGACACAGAATTACATATACCTGTATGTGTGTTTGGGCTAGAATACAATATAAATAGATAATATAAATAGCCATAAATTATTATAGTTAACTAATCTTCATATTAAATTGTTTATAAGCAATATTAGAGATTCCTTTAAATAGCTGGGTCCTTAACCTTGAGATCTTGAATATTAGTTGACTAATGAATAATGTTCTGCCAACCTAGCAGTTTGAAAGCACATAAAAATGCAAGTAGATAAATAGGGACCACTACAGTGGGAAGGTAACAGCGTTCCGTGCGCCTTTGGCATCTAGTCATGCCGGCCACATGACCACGGAGACGTCCTCGGACAAGCTCTGGCTCTTCGGCTTTGAAACGGAGATGAGCACCGGCCCCTAGAGTCGGAAACAACGAGCACGCATGTGCGGGGGAACCTTTACCTTTAGCTTTAATGAATAATGATGGTGTTGTCAGTGCTTCAGAAGCAAGTTTATTTGTTGTAAAGTACTTTATGAGGTATCTTCTAGAACAGGCAATGATTAACAGGTATTAAACAGATCTAGATAGATTAAATATATAAGGAGTCATACTTCACACCATTTAAACCTCAGTACTGAGGGGTTTTAATTATTTAATTAATGGGGTTTTAGTTAAGTTCAGGGATTAATTTAATCTTAGTTTTAATCGATTTTAATTGTATGTGATGTATTTTAACTTTTAATTTTCCCTGTAAACCGCCCTGAGTCCTATGGGAATAGGGCGGTATATAAATTTAAATAGATAAATTTAAATAGATAAAGAAGTGTAGTGAGTTTATACATTCAGGTGCCAGCTATCAAATGTTGAGGTAGGAAATCAAGAGATTAAACATCCACTGAACTGGGTCGCTTGAGCTATTTGTTCTGAAGGAGTGTAGGGATTATGATTCAAATGGAAGAGAGAGAAGCAGCCTAGAACAAAGGAGACATTTTCTAACAGTGAGAAGAATTAACCAGTGGAATGGTTTGCCTTCAGAAGTTGTGGGTGCTCCATCACTAGAGGTAAAGGTAAAGGTAAAGGTTCCCCCGCACATGCGTGCTAGTCGTTTCCGACTCTAGGGGCCGGTGCTCATCTCCGTTTCAAAGCCGAAGAGCCAGCGCTTGTCCGAGGACGTCTCCGTGGTCATGTGGCCGGCATGACTAGACGCCAAAGGCGCACGGAACGCTGTTACCTTCCCACCGGAGTGGTCCCTACTTTTCTACTTGCATTTTTACGTGCTTTCGAACTGCTAGGTGGGCAGAAGCTGGGACGAGTAACAGGCGCTCACTCTGTTACGCGGCACTCGGGATTCGACCCGCCAAACTGCCAACCTTCCAATCGACAAGTTCAGCGTCCTAACCCACTGAGCCACCGCGTCCCTACCCCATCACTAGAAGCCTTTAAGAAAAGATTGGACAGCCACTTGTCTGGAATGGTATAGATCCTACTTCAACAGGGGGTTGGACTAGAAGACCTCCAAGGTCCCCTCCAACTCTGTTATTCTGTTATTCAAAGTTCCTACAGGATAGGCAGTCTGATATTTCTAAAAGTGTTGCCATTAAAACCAGGGTTATAACTCTCCATGATCATTTGATTGTCTGTTATTATAATAGTTCATTACCCTTTATTTCCTTGTCAAAACATGGGAAGACAATGAGATACTCTTCCATAGCGGCATCATCTACCATATCTGTCACCTTTCGTGGAGAGAGGTATAAATTCATTTTTCTATATGTTGCCGATGGTTGAACTAGAAGAGTCTTGTGGCTGCTTCCAATTCTACAATTTTGTGATTCTGTAGTTCATTTAATTCTCTTTGGTGAATTATTAGAGAAAATCTTGCTGTTGTATTAATATAAATCGTGTCTGGAAACTCCAAGTGGTAGAATGAAGAGGAAAGACAACAATCTATGGCCATTCTCTTGTTTTTCCCTCCTTTGATTTTTCTAACATGAGGTTTGGACAACTCCTTAGGTAAAATTGGGCATAGTCCTAATTGTAATTGATTATCCTGGGAGGACCCTGTTATTTTCACTGTCGTCCTCTCTCACACACATAAGACAGTACAAAAATACTGACTCCCTATGCTAATCATTCCTCACAATTCTGCTTATCTTCCGTTTCATATGGCTTTGCCTTTTCTTTGTCTGGAACACTTTGGATATCTTCTGATACTGGCAAAGACACCAGTTATTTCAGGGAAATCAAACTGGATGCATAAATTGAGACCCAAATGTTCTTTCATTCAACAGTCTTCCCGCCCTCTGCTCCCAAAAGATTATTTTATTTTTTTTAAAAAAAACTGGCTCACCCACAAGGAAAATCGTAACTTTATTATTATTATTTTTTATGTGCAACAATGCCTGTGGTACTATTTGAACCCATAGGCATTCTTACATATCTGCATATACAGGGAGTGGCTATAGGCCAGCATTTTCTTGGGAGATAAGGTAAACAGGCAGAGAAAATATCATCAAGGGAGATGGGGGTGTTTGGGAATAATATTACGAGTTTATCCTCTGGCAAATTGAGCTTTCTCTGGCTGGTCCTGTAGATTAGGGCAACCTTTATATGAATATTCAGTTCCTATCCATCCCCCATCTATTTTGTGGAAACACTCTCCAAATTGCAAATGTGTCCATAAATCAAACTTTCCCTATTCTGATGTAAAGGGAAAGAAAAGAAAACCAATGGGCCGCCTTCTTCATTGGTTTAAAGGGCTTTTGGACAAAAAAAAGCCCTCTGTTTAAAAGAATTTTCCTCCATGGAATTTACCCACTAATGAGGATGAGGATAATGAGGAAGATAGTTTGGGCACATTGCAACAATTCAATCAGAGATTTATTTTTTTTAAGCCGGTATCTTCAAGTCAGTCAACAGCGACTGACGGGTTAAAGAAGGGTTAAAGAAGAGTTGGTAGGTTTGTTTTGTGTGTGTGTGTGTGTGTGCGCGCGTGTGTTTTGCCACTTGATCTGAAAGCAGCAAACTACACCTTTCAGGGTTGAGGAAACATGCAGATCGTCTCCTGTGTGAGAGACGGAGGATCTTCAGAAGTTAGCGTCTAAACAGCAAACAGGGAACACTCAGTGTTCCCTGCTAATGGCAAGACACTGTGCATTGCTCCTGAAATAAAGTCACAACATCTCTCTTTTGCTATGAATTATCATACACAGGCACTTTGCAAAGCCTTACAAACACCCTTTTATTCTTTGCTTTTCTAATCCTTAAGAGAAAATTTGAGCCACAGCTTCCCTTCCCTTCCCATCCTCTCCTCTCCTTTCTTTCCTTTCCTTTCTCCCTCCCTCCTTTTCTTGTTGCCCCCTCCCTCCCTCCCTCCCTCCCTCCCTTTTCAAGAATTTGGACCAGTCTTCTTTTTTAACAGTGCAGGCAGTATATACCGTAGCAGAAGAGATTAGAAACACACACTAAGGAGCGATGAAATGAATAGTTCTTGTTCATTGCAGCAATCCAGCATTAAGCCTGCTAATTTGATGTGTACACAAACGCAAAACTTTAAATGTTTTCACTAGTTTCCTTAATGGAACAACCGGAGTTGCTTTCTCTCGGTAATTACACTACTCACTTCTAGACTTTATTCAAACTATGCCCCCTGTTACCTGTTATCTTGGTTCATTGAAAGCATCTAAAAAGCTATGTTCCTCAATCTCTTCTCCTCCAGTTGTGTCAGGATTATACAGCTGGATGAGATTTGAGGGGGAAAAAAAGTTGTCTCTTTTACCACCACCATTACCGTTTAGATTGTATACATTTATGTGCTAGAATACCAGCAACAATTGAAAAATTCTGGATTGTTGACAATTAAAGCAAAAAACCATCCCAGTCCACAAGACTTGATTGTCTTTTCAAGTTGAAACATAATTGTTATAGGTAAGAATAATGCTAGATGAATAGATAGATGATGCATTAATTAATTTCACCTGACCAAGTTATTTGTTCAGTTAAAAAACTCACACATCTGAAAACCTCACCGCACAGGAATCCCGACTATATGCTTTTAAACTGTTCCTTCTTTTTCCTGCTCTCTGCTTTTGAACTGATCCCTGATTTTTGTCCATGGCTGGAAGACCAAACACAATGGAGTAATCATTTACAGTAAGAGCAAAGATACCCACAACCAAACGTATCATGATCAGATGACCCTTCTCCCCAAAAACATTTTTCCCCAATTGTTAATTGTTTGGGGACTGCAAAAATAAGGGCAATATTGTTCTTGGTGCAAATCAGAGAAAGGAACCCTAAGTAAGAGATTATTGGCATGTTTCTAAATAAAAGTTGTTTTTTAAAAAAATAACTTTGGTACACTTAAACATAACTATCTTTTAAGGGTGTAATACGGATGAACCACACTAAAAGAATTCTGTTTTGTGTTCTCTCTTTCTCCCTCCCTCTGTTTCCCTACTCAATTAACATACAAACACAACAAAACCTTTGATCTGAAAAAAGTTTTTTTCCCTAAATAATGAAAAAAGGAAAAAAAAGAATACAACTTGTGAGACTTAAACTGCAATCCCAAACTTCCAACTTGCCATATATTGGGGAGGGAATGCAGTAAAGATTAACTAAATTTGTGAAGTTTTCCTTCCTTAGCGCTTTTTTTTGCCACTTATGAGGAGGACAAATATGCATACAATTCATAAGTGGAAAAACCAGGTGGATAAGACAGAGCTGATAGTGTTTATAAAGGGAGGGGGTCCTGCTAGAGACCCCAGTGCTGGATGGAATTGTACTCTCCCCGAAGGATCAAGATTACAGCCCACAAGTTCTCCTAGACACAATACTGATGCTGGACAGTTACCTAACATCAGTTGCTAGGAAAGGGGAGAAAAGTGGGTTAGTGATTCATGAACTGATAATGTTTAGCTTGGATTGTTGTGATGTACCCTTTGTGAGTCAGCCCTTGAAGATAGCCCAGAATGTGTGAGTGGTAAACCATGTCTTGCATAATGCAGAAACTAGTTCCCTAAGTGCCAGTTATTGTCCAAGTCCAATGCAAGCTGCCCATAGTGATATATAAATCTCCAGATGGCTTTCATCCAAGTTATTTACAGGAATATGCACTCTCCTATAATTCCTCTACACCAGGGGTCTTCAAACTTGGCAACTCTAAGCTGAGGAATCCTGGGAACTGAAGTCCACAAGTCTTAAAGTTGCCAAGTTTGAAGACCCCTGACTTAGACTATCAGCGGCATGATCTGTTGCAAGTCTTCCCAATAACAAGTTTGACGCCTTTAGTTATTATGCCTTCTTTCTCCGAGGCAGGGACATTTTATGGAACAAATTGTCATTTGGTTTCAAGTTAATTATCTTCTTTGTTACAATTTAAGAAGAAACTAAAGTCTTACTTATTAGTGCAGGATTTTTAATGCTGTATTATTTTTAATGTTGAGTATTTATTATACGATGCGTATGTTGTTGTTTTTTTTTTCCTTTTTAATAATGTTGCTAAATCTTTGCAAGCTTTTCCAGAATTGTTAAACAGGTAAAAGGCCTAACGCTTTTTCTAAATAAAATATAAATAAGCATACGTGTGTTTATAAAATTAAATTACTGGTAATCTACAAAGACAACAATGACATTCTGAGCAGACTTCAGCCACTTCCCAACTCATCCAGACTGTTGGAAACAAATTGATAGGGCACTGATAGAGGAGAATATTTGTAGCTCAGAGTTGGTTCTCTCGAAGCTTGGTTGTTTTCTTGCAGATGTTTCGTTAGCCGAACCAGGTAGTATTATCAGTGCTGTTACAACCGATGTTACCTAGTTGGGTATCCCAAAGATGCTTTTTCATGAGGCAACTGGACTTTGAAGATGTTTTGCTTCTCATCCAAGAAGCTTTATGCTCTTTTCCATTCCCCACCATCCAGTCAGAGCTGAAGGGGCTTCTTGGATAAGGAGCAAAAGGCCTTCAAAGAAAAACAAAAAAGTCCAGTTGCCTTGTGAAAAAGCATCTTTGGGATAACTATGACCTGGATGACTGAGAATCTCCCTAGAAATTTACACAGTTGGACAATGAAATGTCTGCAAGAAAGCAACCAAGCTTAGAGAGCACCAAGGACCCCTCAAACTGGACACCCATCTCCACTTTTTCTAACCCTGCAGTCTGCCAGCAACAGACGCTGCCTTCGCCAAGTTCAGTGAATATCAAAGTGATTTCATTTTTCTCAAAGATGTTCAGCATTTTTTTTTTATCAAAGCACGGACTTTTTAGTCATGCTGATCAGGATAACGTAAGGCTGGGAGGAGGGACAGTGGGCAGCTCACTAGTTCAGAGGAAATCTGTGATGCACCAGAACTCAGCGCAGACAGGCATTTATGGCCTCAAGTGGCTTGATATATTCCGGGCTTTGACGCACGCTTGGGACTTCAAATTCAGGGGCTGTCAAGCTCTAGTAAAGCACGGGTGCATGGCTGGGTGGTCTGCGTTCAGCTTGATAGGTTACAAGTTGCTGCTTGTTTTAGTTTTTTCTTTGCCAGCATTGTGTGTGTGGGGGGGGGAAACCCTCCCAGCTCCTATTTTATTTCTCAGTTCTTTTACTTTCAAGTGTCCTTTGAAGAATATAATATGTATGAAGCCATCCACTACTTAAGAGAAGAATGTGTGGAAAGGATGTTTATGTGCATGCAAAGAATAAAGGCACAATATTTATGTAAACTATTCATTCCACCAAGTGTTATTTTTCCATCTCTGTCCTACTTACTGTGAAGAAGGAAGCCATTACCAAAGAAAATGGATAATCTCAAGTGCTTAAGGTCACAAAGGACAGACAAAAAAAGAATTTATCAAAAATATGCTACCGGAAGCAGTAATACTCTTATTTTTAGCTATGTTTTTGTTTGTTGTTTTACATGCCCTTCAAAAGTTCAACTTTGAGAAAAGTGTTTTCCATAGAGGAGGACTTATACTATTTTTTCAACCTTTTGGTGCTCACATGTCCCCATCTGTAACTATAATTTTGGAGAAACTGCACTTACATAAATATCCCACCATTGGGACATTGGCTTTTATAGAGAGACATTGATAAACTCACTAATAGGGTTTGTTTTTCCCCTCGTGCTGTTTGACCAATTAATCCCAAACTAAGATGAAATCCATACTTAACAGCCACTCATTCAGCAACTGTTTGAACTTACAACAGCACTGATCATCTTTCAACCAATCCTAGCTGTAGACATTACAGCATCCCTGAGGTCATGTGACCTCCGTTTGCAATCCTCACTGCTGGCTTCACTACTGACAAGCAAAATCAATGGGGAAGACAGCAGAAGGCCATAAACGGTGACTATGTGATGTCCCGCTTAAGGACAGGGCAGGATTTGCTTAAATGACAATGGAAATATCAGACATATTGCCAATAAGCAGAGTATCACGTGTTGGTGAGCTTTAAAACCATGTTGCTTAGCAACAGAAATTCTGATCCCAATTATAATTATTATTAACCAAGGGCTACCTGTAATTAATAATTTATGGCGGAAGAAGGGAGACTGAGGATGTTTTAGGAAGTCTGCAAATGCAAACAGGTGTGAATGTATGTATATATATATATATATATATATATATATATATATATATATATATATATATATATAGATCTAGAGTCTCGGGTTTCTTCCCGCGTTCCTTTCATCTTCAGAAAGTTGTGGCGACGTTTCGACGAAATCCCATCCGTCATCATCAGGCCGGAGTTTTCCTCCTGCTGCTTCCAGGAGCAATGCGTGGAAGACCACGGATGGGATTTCGTCGAAACGTCGCCACAACTTTCTGAAGATGAAAGGAACGCGGGAAGAAACCTGAGACTCTAGATCTACACATACAGACACCCGTGAGAATCTACGAAAACAAATATATATATATATATATATATATATATATATATATATATATATATATATATATATATATATATATATATATATATTTGTGTGTGTGTGTGTGTGTGTGTGTGTGTGTGTGTGTGTGTGTGTGTGTTTTCTGAGGTTTTCGTGGGTGTTTGTATGTGGATCTTTGGTCATTCGGGTTTTTTCCCATGTAGAATTGAAGGTGTAAGAGCAACGTTTTGACGTAATCCCATCCGTCATATATATAGTCTCTAATTACACTAAAAATGCAAATCCCAGGTATATTCATGTTGAGAAAAATAGTAGAACACCGGGATAACATAAAAAAACAACTTAGCTTTCATCGGCTAGCTGCCGACATTGTCAGAGTAGAAATGCCGGAGGTTCAATCAATGCAAACAACAACAAAAAAGTCATAAAAATGTGCCAGCCACATGGATGCCTCCATGTGGACTTATGATGGAAATTCTGAGTTCCAATCGTATTATAAGTCAAGGACTGCCTCTGGTTATACTAAAGACTATGGATGTTATGTGCTCCTGGCTACTTTGCTGGCTTTTGAACCTCCAGCATTCCAGTCTGGAATTTTTCTCACTGAAGTTGTAATGGTGCACTTTCCAAAATAAAAGCAAAAAAAAATATGACAGTTTGTATGTACTCCATCAACCACACATAATAATAATAATAATAATAATAATAATAATAATAATAATAATAATAATAATAATAATAATGAAGAAGAAGAAGAAGAAGAAGAAGAAGAAGAAGAAGAAGAAGAAGAAGAAGAAGAAGAAGAAGAAGAAGAAGAAGAAGAAGTTGGAAGGGACCTTGGAGGTCATCTAGTCCAACCCCCTGCTCAGGCAGGAAACCCTATACCATTTCAGGCAAATGGCTGTCCAGTCTCTTCTTAAAAACCTCCAGTGTTGGAGCATTCACCACCTCTGGAGGCAGGTCGTTCCACTGGTTAATTGTTCTAACTGTCAGGAAGTTTCTCCTTAGTTCTAGGTTGCTTCTCTCCTTGTCTAATTGTTGTTGTTTTTTAAGAGGAGGAGATTTTTTATTTATATATATTACTGGTGAAAAAATGAACTACACATTTTTATGTGTAACTGGCAAAAATATTCATTTAAAAGCTGTGGTGGCGCAGTGATTACAATGCAGTATTGCAGGCTAACTCTGCTAACTGACAGTTCAATCCTGACTGGCTCAAGGTTGACTCAGTCTTCCATCCTTCCGAGGTCGGTAAATGAGAACCCAGATTGTGGGGGGTGGGGGGGGGCAAAATGCAGACTCTGTAAACTGCTTAGAGAGGGCTGTAAAGCACAGTGAAGTGGTATATAAGTCTAAGTGCTATTGCTATTCCAACCTGAATCACAAAAGTATGTATTAAAAACAGAAGGAGCCTGGTAGCAATCAATTTTATGCAGTGGGTTAGGACGCTGAGCTTGTCGATCAGAAGGTCGGCAGTTTGGCGGGTCGAATCCCGAGTGCCGCGTAGCAGAGTGAGCGCCTGTTACTCGTCCCAGCTTCTGCCAACCTAGCAGTTCGAAAGCACGTAAAAATGCAAGTAGAAAAATAGGGACCACTACGGTGGGAAGGTTCCGTGCGCCTTTGGCGTCTAGTCATGCCGGCCACATGACCACGGAGACATCCTCGGACAAGCACTGGCTCTACGGCTTTGAAACGGAGATGAGCACCGGCCCCTAGAGTCGGAAATGACTAGCACGCATGTGCGGGGGAACCTTTACTTTTATCTTTTATCCTATTAAACGATGTTTGCCATTTAAAAGATATAGACAACAACTATCACTGATGGGTCTATCTGCAGTGAAAGGTTTGAAAAAGCTTCCCCCATGTCATCTCTGTTTTACTCAGATATCCACGGCTTTTAAAATAGGTGAATATGACATTTGGAGCAAGTGAAACAGTGCCTCTTGTGGAAAGTGCCACCTAAAACAACTGTTTCTGTTGTTCTGCAAGCTGTTTCTGGCATGCAAACCTTATGTGAGCTGCTGAAAGCAACTGTGTGTGTGTGTTTGTGTCTGTGTGTGCGCACACACACACACACACACAGAGTATCTTTTTAGCTTTTGAACAGGTGTATTTGTTCCAAATAATTGTGTTTTATTCTGTTTGCTATATTATGAGCTGACCAGAGTCACTCTGGAGTTGTGAGGCAACTAATTAAATTAAATTAAATTAAATTAAATTATTTTAATTTGGTTTTCAGCAAATTATGCCAGTTCAACCAGAAATGTAAGGCAAGCTGGGTTCTTTTGTCCCACACAGTCAAAGGGCCCACTTTCAGATTTGTTCACGAGCAAAAAATTGACACCCCGCCATCAGTAAACCTCAGCCAATTGCATGACTGTAATATCAAGTGACAAACTGTATGAATTTGCAACTATACATCTAATGTGGGTGAACCTTACATTATATCAGGTCATAATGCTTTTAAATGCAGTCAGCTCATACATTCTGTCACCAATCAAACAGTGGTGGGAGCATGTTCATATATAAATGGATAACTGTACATTTAAAGTAGGTCCCATGGTTATAACAACTCCATGGTTGCAACAAAATATAAATTTGTCGCACTGATATTTTATGTTCCAAATGGATGCATATAGTACCGGTAAGTACACTCCATCAGCTTTCCCCATATTAGCATTTCCAAATCTGTTGGACCACAACTCCTACAATTTCTAACTAGAGTTGCTAATGCTAGTAAGAAAATATAGGCATTATATATAGACTACATCAAGACGAAGAAAAGCTTCACTTGAATCATGTCTGGAATGGACTGAATCCAGCTAAACTCTTTGTTTTCCCCTTCCCTTCTTTTCATTCCTTATCCAATCATTGCAGTCCTATTTGATGGCCATACACAGACCATCTTCATTCCCCATAAAGTAATGCAACAAGGTCTCTAGCAATCTCTGTTCCCTCTCATCTACGTTTGACGTTATCAGAAGCCTACCGTTCCAAACAAGTGTGTCCTTTTAAATGGAGAAAGCTAGGAAGTGGGCATGGTAAGCTCACTGAAAAAAAATAAGAATCTTCCCCAGTCACCACGCTGTGCCTCTTTTCCATTGAACAGATACCCGTCACATTCTGCAAAACTAACATGAGTGAAACTGGGATTTTTATTTGCTGAAAAGTCCAAATGGATGGTGGTTGACAATTCAGCTCTCTTCAGGGCCAAGACACATTGCAGGTTATCCATAATAAAGTTTGTTCATCAGTTTATCACTGCATTGCGCTGGTAAATAGTCTCAGCTTCCTTTAGGGTTGTTTCAGATTTTGCCATAGATCAAATGTCAAAGAAGAAACAAATGTCCAGGTTTGAAGACCTGACAGCCTTAAAACAGTTGCTTTAAAAAAAATGCATTCTACAGCTGAGACAGACAACTCTCCCATCTGACTGTGTTAAACACACAGATTGGAAACAGCTTTAAAAAACAACAACAACAACAACAAAAAACCCTGAGACTAATATCACAGGCGAGGCAAGCAGGCTAGTGTATAAATATATTAAGTTTTTGCATTGTTGCTTCAAGAAACAAAGACTGTGTTTGTGCTCAAAGATACATATCTCTGCAAAATCTATTATATATGGGATTCCAAAAAAATCTATTCAGAGTTCGTTGAGGAAAAAAATGTCCTCCCCCACCAAGTTTCTGGATCTGACTGTGATCTCTGAAAAGATTTTCATCATAGATGGAAGACCTTTAACTGGTTTCTCCCTCTGATCCTCTTTAGTTGCCAGGCTGATCTCATTCTCTCTCTCTCTCTCTCTCTCTCTCTCTCTCTCTCTCTCTCTCTCTCTCTCTCTCTCTCTCTTTTTCTCTCTCTCTCTCACACACACACACACACATATATATTTGTTTTCGTACGCCAAGAACATACACATACACATACACATACACATACACATACACCTATCTATCTATCTATCTATCTATCTATCTATCTATCTATCTATCTATCTATCTATCTCTTCATCACAACTCTTGAGGTCTGATTCTACGGTTCTGCTGACCTTCCAGTCACATCCTAAATCTCAAATGTTCAGCATGGAAATGTAAAGAACAATGAACATTGGTTCCTGAGAAAGAAAACCTTTGAACAGAATGTGTTTTGTAAAACAAGTATGTCGTATGTGGCTTCTAAACCTTTACTGTATTTAATGCTGCCCGACAATATCAATGTCCTGCGTGCATTTGCTCTTCATATGACAGAAGTTGCAAAATGGCTAAAAAACAAAAACAAAACACTTTCCCTTTATAATCGGCTTCTAGGTAGGCATATGTATTATCTTTTGGTGGGAGTAACTCTTTAATATTCTTACTGCTGATATAACATAGAAATACTCACTCATCAATGGCAAAGACAAAGAAACAGAATCCGATCAGCCCAGTTCAATTTGAACACCAGTCACTTCACAAGAATTAAATTTAAGCACTAGAAATTTAATTATTGGATTCCTGAACACAAGCAACAAACTCCAACACAATTTGAGTCAGAGTTTTTCTCTGATAAAATTCAAATGCCTACAATAAATCAATCTACAAAATAGTAACCAAAAATTCATGGTAAAGCAGCGGGAGAAGAACTGTAGAAATGAACTTTTAGATATCCATAGTTTAACAGATGTTATTCCATCTTCCAAACACCTTCATATCAAGGCTCATTCTCAAAATTTGCTCTGCTGTTTCTATTGGTACATAGAATTCATTACCATATAAAATTCTGATAATTTAACAGCTCAAAGGTTCAGTGACTCCCTTATATAGTTTACCAGTAAGTTTATTCAATTTCTAATAGGTCTAGAATGCTTACATTACAACATAAGAAATCAAATAAAAATCAAATCAAGAAAGTAGACTGCCAACATAACAGAAACTCTCAGTAGTAAAATGCAACATAAATTACTGATAGACAATAATAAAGCATGCAAATGTGTGTCTAAAATTCTACTGTATGTAAAGCAAATGTATGCATTATTTTAAACACTGTATTCAAAGCAAAGTATTTAAAGAAGTTACAAGTATGTATATTTCTCTTATACAGGATTAGAAAGCTCTGGGGTCACTATTAAATTGGATTCTCCCTAAACACAAACTGTTATCACTCAGCTTTTACTGCTGGAATAGAATAGAATAGAATAGAATAGAATAGAAGGGAAGAGAAGAGAAGAGAAGAGAAGAGAAGAGAAGAGAAGAGAAGAGAAGAGAAGAGAAGAGAAGAGAAGAGAAGAGAAAAGAAGAGAAGAGAAGTCTTCCTGAATTATTCAAGATCAAAGCAAAAACATAATTAGCATACGAGGAACACAAGTTATATTTCTTCGCATTCTATTCATTCATTCATGCTCTCTCTGTGCTTAAAAATCTGAGATATTAAATAGCAAGACTAGAACACTATTAGAGCCAGGCCATCTATTTGATGTAAATCAGTGAGTTCAATAACAAAAAAGAAAGGTAAGATCCGAGTCTCACAATCACCGTTTTGTAGGTAGCTGTCATTCCTTAAAGGTCAGCCTGAGTTTTGTTTCCTACTTCAGTGCTGGTATGTTGTAAAACAAAGCATTCATGTATCTACAGTGTCAGCAACAGTTTTCAATCTCCTCAACTCCGTTGAAAGTATCCCCTTTTTTATGGATTTTCTTTCCCTTGTTGACTTTGTCTCTCGTCATGATAACATCTTGGTTGACCAAGACTGTATATTATTTCCCCCTTCAAATGTTAAATCTGTGTTACGCATGGCTGCACATCCTAGACTTGATCACAGATATAAAGAATTTCTCCTGTGATCAAAGACGTCCAACTGGAATACTCTGATGGGACAAATATAACTCTCAGAAATCTTTTGACTTTTTTTATGTTAAAGGTCTATTCTGAGAAAGGCACTAAATTGTGATTTTATCAACCAGGTGATAAAAATGCATGGATCTATTTACTTTGTTTTAGGAAAACGTATCCATAGCACCTAGACATAAATGTTAGTGTACGCATATGTGTTTGTACACATATATGGCTGGAATAATATCAAGCTCTATACATCTTTACTTAGTTTCTCCAAATAAATAAAACTTGCAGAGAACAATTTCATAGAAAAAGCCAATAATGCTGACAGTATTCTACCCACTGCAGTGACAAAATACAGTTGGGGCTATTTTATATGGATATAAACCCAAAGCAAAACAAAAATAGATCTCGACTGGACTGGAGCTACATTGGCAACCTATTAATAGCATCTAAAAGTGTAATTCAAATAATCTTGGACCACATCCTTTATAGGTTATCATGGCAGAGCTCCCTGCCAGGGTGTTAGGGAAAGATTTTTTTTTTTTAATGGAAGCAGAAAAAAAAAGTGGATTGTATGCAGACGGAGTGTGAACTGGAGAGATTTATTTAAACTGTTATTTGTCAAAAACTCTGACCTTTAATTTAAAAGGTGTATTTGCCTTCTAACATCTTTTGAGGAATCAACTGATTTCATTTAGTGGAAACAAAAAAAAAATATAAGCACTATAAACACGCTGTTGATGACAGGCGGCAGCTACTATTTATTTCCTACCTGAAACGGCCCCTCCCAGAGTTTTAACCAAGTATTTGTCTGATCATGGTTACATATGATATGATGCATCATATACTTTAAGCTCGTCAAAGGAAGGAGAGAGGATGACAATATGGCAAAAGAGCAGACAAGAATCAGCTGCATTTCACAGGGAAGGCTCTGTTTTCCGATATTGGGTCTTTACAGATGAAGATAGGTATGCAAAGATTAAACTACTTCATAGCTATCCTTTGTTTCCTCCACATGATTCCCCCCCACCTGCCACTTCTAGTTCTGTAAAACCAAAGTGGTCAGCAAAAAGCTTACACAACGGTTATGATAAGCATAGATTGATTTATGATTTATTTATTGATAGTGTTTTCATTTAGCGAATAACGAGTGATGCTTTAGTGCCATTGCAGCACAGCCCTACCACAATCTTCAGCTTTCATCCATTCTCACATTAGCTTTCCTAACCAGCATCCGTAACTGATACTACTTTCAGTTGGATCATTCTGGCTTGGATACTTTAAGCAAACTTGCATTCCCAGTGTCCATATTGTTGTTGGTTTTAATTTGCAAAGAATCCTTGTGGAATTCTTTGCCTCTTCACAAAGCCTCACATAGGACAGTTCCAAGCAAGTCTACTTCCAAAGAAGTTGCAACAACGCCAAGGGAGACAGGCTTTCAGGAAGCCCAATCCATTTGTTAAAACTAGGAGCCTTAGTCCATCCCCAAGAAATTCATTTGGATTTTTTTTTAAGGGTGAATGAACTTTAAAAGGTTTTGGCACAGCTCCATTCATTAACTCTCACACTGTTTCCTTGCAACTCAAGCGAACAACTGTTAGATTTCTGTTTATGCAAGCACAGTTAAGCTTTGTGACCCCCAGCTATTAACAGTCTAGGGGCCATCTTATAAAGAAGCAGCGATATCCCTGGGTATCAACAGTCAACTTCCAGTCTCTCTTGACCTCTTGACCCTTCCGAGGGCTCAATAGTTTTCAAGCTAACCATGCATCACACACACTAGTCTAGCCAAGGGAAAGGGAATTTAAAAATGGGTTTAGACTGTTTGGTACCTGTTGGCATCCATGTTTCTTTTGGCTTTGGAATGGTTCCATCCTGTTCGCTCTTCAAGCTGTTCAAGTTAAGATAGAAGCTGTAAGCTTCAAATCACCATGGAATCTTCATTTACTAATGCTGTCAGTCCACAAGGTATTTTATTATTATTATTTTCCTAAATAGCTTTTTTTAGTCTTTCACCATCATCACCCACAGGAAAGGGCAGGTCTGTAGGCATCCCCCCCCCCAGCCTCTGAACCTTCATCTGATTTGCTTTTTCCCCAGCTGAACAAAATGTTCTGCTATGGCTGGCTGTACTCTGCAGGGGAAGACTGACAGCTTGATGGGGATGTTACCTCCTGAAGCTGTGAGATTTAAGCAGAAATGCAAAATAACATGTTATTCTTCCAAGCCCTGATCTTTCCTTGAATGAAATGCTGAAAGGTGGGGGGGGGGAGACAGATTAAGAAGAGCTGCATTTGAACGTCTGGTGAGCTTGCTCTGTTGGCAAAGATGCCATTAATATGGGACCGGAGCTAAGGTGATTCCTGCAAGTTTCGTCTTGCATTAGCTGCTCCGCTTCTGAAGTAGGCAGCCTAGTGAATA